>NC_091984.1:21361318-22001761 GCF_044704955.1 Pristiophorus japonicus | reverse complement strand
CGGGTTGTCGAGGTGTTGGGGTGTCTGGGTGTCGGGGTGTCGCGGTGGTGAGGGTGTTGGAGTGGTGAGGGTGCCGGGGTATTGGGGTGGTGAGGGTGTCGGGGTGTTGGGGTGTCTGGGTGTTGGAGTGGTGAGAGTGTTGGAGTGTTGGTGTCGGGGTGTCGGGTTGTTGGGGTGTCTGGGTGTCGGGGTGTTGGGGTGTCGGGGTGTCGGGGTGGTGAGGGTGTTGGGGTGTTGGGGTGTTGGGGTGTCGGTGTGTCTGGGTGTCGGGGTGTCTGGGTGTTGGGGTGTTGAGTTGTTGGGGTGTCTGGGTGTCGGGGTGTTGGAGTGTTGGGGTGGTGAGGGTGTCGGGGTGTCGGGGTGTTGGGGTGTCTGGGTGTCGGGGTGGTGAGGGTGTCGGGGTGTCGGGGTGTTGGGGTGTCGGGTGTTGGGGTGTCGGGGTGTCGGGGTGTCGGTGTGTCGGGTGTCGGTGTGTCGGTGTGTCGGGGTGTTGGGGTGTCGGGGTGTCGGGGTGGTGAGGGTGTCGGGGTGGTGAGGATGTCGGGGTGTCGGGGTGTCGGGGTGTCAAGGTGTTGGGGTGACGGGGTGTCGGGGTGTTGGGGTGTCGGGTGTTGGGGTGTCGGGGTGTCGGTGTGTCGGTGTGTCAGGGTGTCGGGGTCTTGAAGTGTCGGGGTGTCGGGGTGTTGGCGTGTCGGGGTGTCCGGGTGTTGGGGTGGTGAGGGTGTCGGGGTGTCGGGGTGTTGGAGTGGTGAGGGTGTCGGGGTGTCGGGGTGTCGCGGTGTTGGAGTGTTGGGGTGGTGAGGGTGTCGGGGTGTTGGGGTGACTGGGTGTCGGGGTGTCGGGGTGGTGAGGGTGTTGGGGTGTCGGGGTGGTGAGGGTGTCGGGGTGGTGAGGGTGTTGGAATGGTGAGGGTGTCGGGGTGTCGGGGTGTTGGGGTGTCGGGGTGTCGGGGTGGTGAGGGTGTAGGGGTGTCGGGGTGTTGGGGTGTCGGGGTGTTGGAGTGTTGGAGTGTTGGGGTGATGAGGGTGTTGGGGTGTCTGGGTATCGGGGTGTCGGGGTGGTGAGGGTGTCGGGGTGGTGAGGGTGTTGGAGTGGTGAGGGTGTCGGGTGTCAGGGTGTCGGGGTGTCTGGGTATCGGGGTGTCGGGGTGTTGGGGTGTCGGGGTGGTGAGGGTGTCGGGGTGTCTGGGTGGTGAGGGTGTCGGGGTGTCTGGGTGGTGAGGGTGTCGGGGTGTCGGGGTGTTGTGGTGTCGGGGTGTCGGGGTGGTGAGGGTGTCGGGGTGTTGGGGTGTCGGGATGTCGGGGTGTTGGGGTCTCGGGGTTTTGGGGTGTCGGGGTGGTGAGGGTGTCAGGGTGTCAGGGTGTCGGGGTGGTGAGGGTGTCGGGGTGGTGAGGGTGTCGAGGTGTCGGGGTGTTGGGGTGTCGGGGTGTCGGGTGTCGGGGTGTCGGGGTGTGGGGTGTCGGTGTGTCAGGGTGTCGGGGTCTTGAAGTGTCGGGGTGTCGGGGTGTTGGGGTGTCGGAGTGTTGGGGTGGTGAGGGTGTCGGGGTGTCGGGGTGTTGGGGTGTCGGGGTGTTGGGGTGTCTGGGTGTCGGGGTGTCGCGGTGGTGAGGGTGTTGGAGTGGTGAGGGTGCCGGGGTATTGGGGTGGTGAGGGTGTCGGGGTGTTGGGGTGTCTGGGTGTCGGGGTGTCGGGGTGGTGAGAGTGTCGGGGTATTGGGGTGGTGAGGGTGTCGGGGTGTCGGGTTGTTGGGGTGTCTGGGTGTCGGGGTGTTGGGGTGTTGGGGTGTCGGTGTGTCTGGGTGTCGGGGTGTCTGGGTGTTGGGGTGTTGAGTTGTTGGGGTGTCTGGGTGTCGGGGTGTTGGGGTGTTGGGATGGTGAGGGTGTTGGGGTGTCTGGGTGTCGGGGTGGTGAGGGTGTCGGGGTGTCGGGGTGTTGGGGTGTCGGGTGTTGGGGTGTCGGGGTGTCGGGGTGTCGGTGTGTCGGGTGTCGGTGTGTCGGTGTGTCGGGGTGTCGGGGTGTCGGGGTGTCGGGGTGTCGGGGTGGTGAGGGTGTCGGGGTGGTGAGGGTGTCGGGGTGTCGGGGTGTCGGGGTGTCAAGGTGTTGGGGTGACGGGGTGTCGGGGTGTTGGGGTGTCGGGTGTTGGGGTGTCGGGGTGTCGGTGTGTCGGTGTGTCAGGGTGTCGGGGTCTTGAAGTGTCGGGGTGTCGGGGTGTTGGCGTGTCGGGGTGTCGGGGTGTTGGGGTGGTGAAGGTGTCGGGGTGTCGGGGTGTTGGGGTGGTGAGGGTGTCGGGGTGTCGGGGTGTCGCGGTGTTGGAGTGTTGGGGTGGTGAGGGTGTCGGGGTGTTGGGGTGACTGGGTGTCGGGGTGTCGGGGTGGTGAGGGTGTTGGGGTGTCGGGGTGGTGAGGGTGTCGGGGTGGTGAGGGTGTTGGAGTGGTGAGGGTGTCGGGGTGTCGGGGTGTTGGGGTGTCGGGGTGTCGGGGTGGTGAGGGTGTCGGGGTGTCGGGGTATCGGGGTGTCGGGGTGTTGGGGTGGTGGGGTTTTGGGGTGTTGGGGTGGTGAGGGTGTAGGGGTGTCGGGGTGTCGGAGTGGTGAGGGTGTTGGGGTGTCGGGGTGTTGGGGTGTCGGGGTGTTGGAGTGTTGGAGTGTTGGGGTGATGAGGGTGTTGGGGTGTCTGGGTATCGGGGTGTCGGGGTGTTGGGGTGTTGGGGTTTTGGGGTGTTGGGGTGGTGAGGGTGTCGGGGTGTCGGGGTGTCGGGGTGTCGGGGTGTCGGGGTGGTGAGGGTGTCGGGGTGGTGAGGGTGTCGGGGTGTCGGGGTGTTGGGGTGTCGGGGTGTCGAGGTGGTGAGGGTGTCGGGGTGGTGACGGTGTCGTGGTGTCGGGGTGGTGTGGGTGTTGGGGTGTTGGAGTGTCAGGGTGTCGGGGTGTCGAGGTGGTGAGGGTGTCGGGGTGGTGAGGGTGTTGGAGTGGTGAGGGTGTCGGGGCATTGGGGTGGTGAGGGTTTCGGGGTGTCGGGGTGTTGGGGTGTCTGGGTGTCGGGGTGTCGGGGTGTCTGGGTGTCGGGGTGTCGGGGTGGTGAGAGTGTCGGGGTATTGGGGTGGTGAGGGTTTCGGGGTGTCGGGGTGTTGGGGTGTCTGGGTGTCGGGGTGTCGGAGTGGTGAGGGTGTCGGCGTGTCTGGGTGTCGGGGTGGTGAGGGTGTCGGGGTGGTGAGGGTGTTGGGGTGTCGGGGTGTCGGGGTGTCTGGGTGTCGGGGTGTCTGGGTGTTGGGGTGTTGAGTTGTTGGGGTGTCTGGGTGTCGGGGTGTTGGGGTGTTGGGGTGGTGAGAGTGTCGGGGTGTCGGGGTGTTGGAGTGTTGGAGTGTTAGGGTGTCTGGGTGTCGGGGTGTCGGGGTGATGAGGGTGTCGGGGTGTCGTGGTGGTGAGGGTGTCGGGGTGTTGGGGTGTCGCGGTTTTGGGGTGTCTGGGTGTCGGGGTGTTGGGGTGGTGAGGGTGTCGGGGTGTTGGGGTGTCGGGGTGTTGGGGTGTCGGGGTTTCGGGGTGGTGAGGGTGTCTGGGTGTCGGGGTGGTGAGGGTGTCGGGGTGTCGTGGTGGTGAGGGTGTCGGGGTGTTGGGGTGTCGCGGTTTTGGGGTGTCTGGGTGTCGGGGTGTTGGGGTGGTGAGGGTGTCGGGGTGGTGAGGGTATCGGGGTGTTGGGGTGTCGGGGTGTTGGGGTGTCGGGGTTTCGGGGTGGTGAGGGTGTCGGGGTGTCGGGGTGGTGAGGGTGTCTGGGTGTTGGGGTGGTGAGGGTGTCGGGGTGGTGAGGGTATCGGGGTGTTGGGGTGTCGGGGTGTCAGGGTGTCGGGGTGTCGGTGTGGACAAGGCATAAAACAGATGAAAGACTCAACCTTGCAGGGCTAGGATCGGAAAAGAATATTTAATCAGTTACTGACAAACACCATGTTACTAAATTTGAGAAATTATGGCGTTGCAACATCAGCAACTGACTGAGATCTAACAATATAAAACCTTTGCTACATGGATGCTCCTTTATTGTAGTAAGGTTTGGAAGTTGAAGGGGAAAACCGAGCAATGTGCAATGCTTGCTGAAGTGAACCACATTTCATGCCAACAAAACACGAGAGTTCAATTTGAGATAAATATGCAGAAGGCTAAATGATAAGATGGTTGCTCATTGCTTAGCCTTGTGTCTAAAATGGGAGGGAGCAAAGGCCTTCGCTCTTCTTCTTAGGCAGTCCCCCGGAGTCGAGGACTTGCCTCCACACTAAAATGACTGATGAGAGCAATGCGGGATCTACAGTCTCTGTCATAGGTGGGGTTGGAGATGGTGGATGGCGTGCTTGATTTGTCGTATGCTCCTTCCGATATTTGTACATGGCGTCCGCATGCTTCAGTGAAGAGCCTCGAGGTGTTCAGCGCCATTCTGGATACTTCCCCTCCAATTTGAGCGGTCTTGGGCCAGGGATTCCCAAGAGTCGGTGGGGATGTTACGCTTCAAGGAAACCCTCAAAGCCTCCTTGAAAAAATGGAGCAGAGGTCCTGGTGCTGTTAGTTCACAGAATGTACAAGCAGATTGCTTTGAGACATTACTGTGTGGGGAATGGACAGTTTGAGCCTCTTTGTTCCATCTAGGGCTTTTTGTCTGAAGTTACACAGATCATTCTCCACTGTACCATATCTGGATTGTATCTTGAAACTGGAGCAGGAATGATCCTACTGTTTCTCCTCCCAGTGCAATTTATTGGATACCTCAGTTGCTAGCTTCGTAACTCCACTCTTTTTTTCCCCCTTGCTCTTTCCCTTTACATCAGAACATAAGAAATAGGAACAGGAGTAGGCCATACGGCTCCTCGAGCCTGCTCCGCCATTTAATACGATCATGGCTGATCTGATCATGGACTCAGCTCCACTTCCCTGCCTGCTCTCCATAATCCCTTATTCCCTTATTGTTTAAGAAACTGTCTATTTCTGCCTTAAATTTATTCAATGTCCCAGCTTCTCTTAGGCAGCGAATTCCACAGATCCACAACCCGCTGAGAGAAGAAATTTCTCCTCATCTCAGTTTTAAATGGACGGCCCCTTATTCTAAGATCATGCCCACTAGTTCTAGTCTCCCCCCCATCAGTGGAAACATCCTCTCTGCATCCACCTTGTCAAGCCCCCTCATAATCTTATACGTTTCGATAAGATCACCTCTCATTCTTCTGAATTCCAATGAGTAGAGGCCCAACCTACTCAACCTTTCCTCATAAGTCAACCCCCTCATCCCTGGAATCAACCTAGTGAACCTTCTCTGAACTGCCTCCAAAGCAAGTATATCCTTTCGTAAATATGGAAACCAAAACGCAGTATTCCAGGTGTGGCCTCACCAATACCCTGTACAACTGTAGCAAGACTTCCCTGCTTTTATACTCCATCCCCTTTGCAATAAAGGCCAAGATTCCATTGGCCTTCCTGATCACTTGTTGTATCTGCATACTATCCTTTGTGTTTCATGCACAAGTACCCCCAGGTCCCGCTGTACTGTAGCACTTTGCAATCTTTCTCCATTTAAATAATAACTTGCTCTTTGATTTTTTCTGAGAAAGTGCATGACCTCACACTTTCCAACATTATACTCCATCTGCCATCTTTCTGCTCTCTTCTCCTGTGGAAAAAAATGGCTGATGAAGGAAATTAAAGAAAGGCGGTTGGAGTACGGGGAACACATTTCATATACGACTGTTGAGCAAGTCCGGGCTTCTTATTACATTGAGAATAATTCCTCAGTAGACAGTTGATACAAACACTGGAGTAACAACATCAAAGAAGATGTGGAAAAAAGAGGAGGAATCATCCATCATACAATTGACATGAAGATTATGGCTGGATTTCATTAAGAGGTTTAAGTTCCTGAAAAGCAGAAGGAAACAGTACAATTGCACTACAATGGAAGCTGGGTTTTGTCAACGTTTCCGATAGAAATGATTCAATTAAAGGCACTTCTATGTCTGCCTGTAGAGGGAGTTAGGGCTCTTTCCTTTTAACGTTAGATAAAGTAAAAGTAAATTCACTGGCAACTTCATTGACAATGCATGTCCCACTTACACAACATTTCATTCACTCCATTGTTGATTTTCCCTTGACAGGACTTCACACTGAAATATTAGTATGTACATTTTTTAGCTATATTTCTGACACCTTTCCGGTGAAATTATATACGGTATTGGAACGAAGGGGATTGTTCAAATCATTATTGATTTGTTCAGGTCTGCATCAATCAGGAGAATACGTACAGTAAGTTTTACTTTAATTACACCGAATAATGCATCACACAGCTGGCGAAACATAGAAAAACTGAAGAGTCATCATATCCTACAGGATAATTTTGTCATCGCCTGCTGAGTAGTTGTGAATCACTAAAAGAAAGGTGCACAGACTATTCTTCACCATCATTGCGAATATTATTCCTTAAGGAATATACACTGTAGATTCACCAGAACACTGCGAGGGATGCAAATCTAGAGTTATGAGGAAAGACTTGAGATATTGTGACACTTTCCACTCAGGCAAAGAAGGCTCAGAGGAGATGGGTTAGAGATTTTTTTTAATTATGAAGGGTTTCAATAGAATGAATAGGGAAAGACTGGGCTAGACTTTTCACTTCACATCGCCCATCTTTGGTCCATCTGTGGCCCAAAACAGACCTCTATCGCCCATTTTGAGCAAAAAGTGGAAACTAGGCCCAAAATATCACCGGAAAAATAGGCCCCCAAGTTTCCACTTTGATCGCTGAGATGATCGCCCACACAAGTCCCATCCCAAGTTTCAGCACTTAGCATGCACTTCGCTGGGCCGATGCAAGACCCAAAAGAGTGCTCAAAAATAGTTGCTTTTTCAGGGCCTTGGGAAATGGGCACTACGGATGCCATTTTTAGCCTCTGAGGAAGGGTGGAGAATTGTTCTGGGTTATTTAGAGAGTAAAATTGATGCAAATTGTACTCAGAAATTTGGGACAGGGAATATAAATAGGTATTATCACCTTATTTATGCTAAATAGACCTCATATATTGGAATTATGTATGAAATAGCTTTTACGGAGTGAAGTTATTTAATGATATTCCGTGGGGAAACAGAATAAACAAACAAATCTGCATGAAGAACTGTAACGTTGTAAAACTTATGTAAATAAGAGAGAAGGTACAAAAGTTGTAGAATTTTTTTTTTTATTAACAAACAAAGAACTAATGAACAACACCCTCCCTCCAACCCCCCACCCCCTGCACCAACCCACCCTTCCCTCAAAATCCTCAAAACATTAGAAGAAGAAATTGAACATTTTAAAGAACAAGTGACCATTTCAGTCATGCCAACAAGTAACCATTTCAGTCATGACAACAAGTGACCATTTCAGTCTTGATAACAAGTGACCATTTCAGTTTTGATAACAAGTGATCATTTCAGTCATGACAACAAGTGACCATTTCAGTAACGTTAACAAGTGACCATTTCAGAAAGAATGGAAAGTGAACAGTTAAGTAATGATAACAAGTGAACAAGTGAACATTTAACTATTGACTACAATTGGCCAATTTATAACAATAACAATAACAAGAGTATAATAAATTGGTAATAACAAGTGAACATTTTACAACAAGTGAACTATAGAGAAGTACTCCCGCCCCCCCACTACCTGCGGCCACGTTTCCCTCCAGATCCTGTCCCACCCAGTGTTCGCACCCCACCCGCCCGTTTTGGTCTACGCAGACCGACACCAAGACGTCGTGCAGAGTGGGATCTCAAGACTTCCTGCCGTGGTGGAGGTGACGGAGAGGAAGCGTAAGCCTGAGGCTCTACTTCCGAGTCCGGGGGAACTGTGCCTTCCGTAGTCGCTTGTGTGCTAGGGGTCTCGCTGCGAGCAGACACGACACCTTGGGGTGCAGCGCCGTGTCCAGCCAGCAACGCATGCCGTAGGATATTGGTTGGGGCTGTCTGCTGCCGAATTGCCTCCAACGTCTCCCAAGCAGTCTGCTCAGAAGACCAGTTGGAGAAGTTCTGGCAGAACTCACTCCAGGATGCTGGAAACTGGCTCCAGTTCGCAGAGAATCCCGCAAACCCCTGGATAAGGTCGCGACCAATCGTGATCGTCTCCCGGCACAGGGAAATCAAGCTCTCTGTCTGGCCCTCCAAGGCAGGCGATTGTTCACCAAGCTGACCGGACCTCCGTGGGGCCGGTGTTTGCAATATGACGCGGCTTGGCGTCGCCACCTGCACACCGCTTGGTCCCGGTGCTTCTTCCACCTCAACCGAGATGGCCGCAGGTTGTTCCCCCCCCCACACAAAAATCTCTTCTTCTTCTCCCGTCAATCTCCTCCTCCTCCTGCTGATATACAGCAGCAGGAGTCTGCAGTGGCTCCTCTTCCTCTTCAGCCTCCTGCAATCTTGGAGAAGTTTCAGTGGTCGTGGTGGTGGATTCCACCGACTCGGCGACCACTTGACCTTTAATTTGATAAACAATTCAAATCATTACTTTACAATTTTTCTCGAACTGAAAACATTGCAATGCTTTCCATTACCCCATCTGCACAAGTGATCACAAGGTTTAACATGACCTAACATGACCTCATTCGGATATAGTACAATTATATCACAATTATATATCAGATTATATTATAATTGCATAACATTACAAGCGTAACTACGATATTTTCAGTATTTACTAATGATTCACACAATGCACATTTCTCATTACTCACATGTCTCAAGGGTGGGTTCGGCCACACCGCGCGATATGACCGGATGGCTTTCTGGCCCCACCAAGGCCACCGCAAGCTCCTCGTAAGCACTTAATGTGTGCATCATGGCAGCACCCCCACACGTCCTGCATTGCTCACGATTATTGATTGAGATCTTCTTCTGTAAATGATACGATAACATTGCACGGCATAAGCAAATGGAGCAGGCAATTTAAGACATTGAAGACATTTAAGACTGACAGATTTAAATGTTCTATTACAAATTAGCATTACGTTGCATATTTCGCACTACAACATTTAACTTTATACTGGGTTGCATAAATTTATTCATAGTTTAGTTATGTTTAAATGTAACCCAATAACATTGCAGATTCTAGTTACTATTTAGATCATTAAATAATACATAAATACAAATTTCAACTTACTCTCGCAGCTGCCAGTAGGCTGTTCCACCATTTGCGGCACTGGTCCGGTGTGCATGTTTCATTGGAGGCCGACATGACTACGTCGGCAATTTCAGACCAAATCCTCAGATATGCATGGGGGTGGAGGTTTCCCATGCCCACCCCGTGTCAGATCCTCCCACCTGGAGCTTATTGCATTTACGAGGGCCTCATTGGCCTCTTCGCTGAAGGGCTTCGCCCTACGCCTCTCAATAGATCCCTCCATGTCGATCAATATCTGATAATCTGATAAGTAAGACCAAGTAAAGCTTTCTCCTCTCTCTCTCTCTCTCCCCGACCCTCACAGAGCTTCTGAGCATGTGTGAAGACCCCTGACCTCTCAAAACGCGGGAAGGAGCATCAACCTGAAAAAAAAAATCAACCTGCACATGCGCAGTAATGCGTTGCTCAGGAAGCCTTTTTTTTCATTCACTTTAGTTTTCTTTGGGCGATCATGAGATCGCCGAGAAATGACATCGTCCATTTGACATCGCTGGTATAAGGCTGAGTGGAAAATCGCAAAAAAAAATGGGCCTTGAGCCGGCGATCAGCACGGACAATAGGTCCCGCATCGCTGGAACAAGGCCCATTTTTTCGGCCTTAGCCAGAAAGTGGAAAGTCTAGCCCACTATTTCCTCCGGTCGGAGAGTCAGTGATGAGGGGGTTCTCAATTTAAAATTGTTATTAAGAGAGTGGGGAGAGATGTGAGGAGAAATGTTTTAATGCAGTGGACTGTTGGAACATGGAAAGCTTTGCCGTGAGGGGTGGTTGAGGCAGAGACCATTGCATTTTTAAGGGAAAACTAGATAAATATCTGAAGCAGAGGAAGAGAAAAGGCTGTGTATGAGAGAGCTAGTAGGATTAGCTTTGGATTAGTTCGAGCATAAAGTCTGCACAGACATAATGGCTTCCTTTCGTACTGTAAATGTCTATGGTTCAATGACCAAAATATTTGGGGGGGAGGTGGAATCATAGAATCATTGCAATTTACAGCACAGAAGGAGGCCATTCGGCCCATTGTGTCCTTGCTGATCAACAAAGAGCTATCTAACCGAATCCCACTTTCTTGCTCTTCGTCGGTAGTTTTGTAGGTTACGGCACTTCAAGTGCACATCAAAGTACTTTTTAAATGTGGTGAGGGCTTCTGCCTCTACCACCCTTTCAGGCAGTGAGTTCCAGACCCCCACAAGCCTCTGCGTGAAGAAAAATGCCCCTCAAATCCCCTCTAGGTCTCCTCCCAATGACTTTAAATCTATGCCGCCTCTATGGAGACTTAATACCTAGCAGAATTTTTGGACAATAAGCCAAGTTATTGGGCTAGATTTTACACTTTTGTGCTTATCGTCCAAAAATGGGCATTATTTCCAGCGTGGGCGGTAAAAAAGGGTTTTCAGATTGCCGGCTTCTCGCCCATTCTCAAAGCACCTAGTCTCCATTTTTAAAAATGGGCGTTACCACGAGTGATATGAAATGGGCGGTAGCGTTAAATCTCACTGACCTTCTGCCGTAAAGTGTCGCCGTCCTTAGCAACGCCATGGCAACGCTCGATTCCCACGATTCAGGAGGTCAAGGGTCATCATGACATGCGCAGAAGAGGAGACAGAAAGAGAGGGAGCTCATAGGGACTGAAGGCGTGTGTGGCTGTGGTGTCTGCTTGTCTGGCTGTTGTGGGAGGCAAGAGGGAGATTCACCAACAGCAAAAAACCTACTAAGCATCAAGAACATAGTTGGCACCGAGTTTTTGTCCAACAAATAAGATATAACATGGAAGGGTTGGTGGAGGCCCTGGAGCTGGTAGCCAGGAACACTAGTGGCAGAGGGCTCCCAGTGGTCCCGGAGCACGGCACTGCACCCCAAGGTGCCACACCCCCATCGCCAACCACACGAGAGCCAGCAGCAACATCTGGCTTCTGGCTCGGAGCACGCTCCCACCTCGGGACCGTCCTCTCCCGTATCCGTCCAAGCAGCGCTTCAGCCTTCATTCCCCCCCACCGCCCCAATGAAGCATGGCCTGAGGAGCTCCTCGGCCAGGCAGCTTAGAGTCAGGAGGGTAAGGGGAAGGGATAGAGGTGGGGAGGAGAAGTGATGGTGGGGGGGAGTAAGGGTTGGTTTTTACAGAAATACTGATGATTTCAGACAAATGTTCAGTTTAAATGTTTTTTATTTAACAAAACCTTGTTGCGCATTGGCTCAGATAGCTGTACCATTACACGCTGGTGATTCCTTAACATCAAAGGGTATAATGACACTTAACTTCAATCAACTTAAACTTTAACTGTCACCAAGGTGATGCACACCATTGATGTATGACCTGCACACCCAGCAGTGTGTCAGTCTTGTAAATAACACCAACATTCTTTCAGGCAAAGCGATCGTTGATGAGCTCCTGATGTAATGCTCTTGCAGCTATCATGCCACCACGGGCCCTTTCTGGCATCTGCTAGATTACGTCATCGTCCGAGAGAGGGACAGCAAGGACGTGCGCATAAGAACATAAGAACATAAGAATTAGGAACAGGAGTAGGCCATCTAGCCCCTCGAGCCTGCTCCGCCATTCAACAAGATCATGGCTGATCTGGCCGTGGACTCAGCTCCACTTACCCACACCATGACAGGAGCTGACGATTGCTGGATGGACCACAGCCTAATCCACTCTGTCATCTCCATCAATGTAGCCCCAAAACAGCGGCAGCAACAGAAACGTTGCCGCAGGAAAATCAACACTGGAGCACTCAAAGACCCTGCTAAGAAAGCCCTAATTCTGCCAGCGCCTCATTACCAATCTGACTACTCCCAGTGACCCAGAGACGCAGAGTGTCCACAGCGCCTGATCTGCCCTCAAGCCCTCCATAAGTAGCACCTGTGAAAAGATGCTTGGTCACTCGACCAGGAAACACCAAGACTGATTCAACGAGTACGACCAGGAGATCCAGGAGCTAATAAGGCACAAGCGCAAGACATTCATGAACTGGAAACAGCAATACAACTCGAACATAAGAACATAAGAATTAGGAACAGGTGTAGGCCATTTCGCCCCTCGAGCCTGCTCCGCCATTCAATAAGATCATGGTTGATCTGGCCGTGGACTCAGCTCCACTTACCTGCCCTCTCCCCGTAACCCTTAATTCCCTTATTGGTTAAAAATCTATCTATCTGTGATTTGAATACATTCAATGAGCTAGCCTCAACTTCTTCCTTGGGCAGAGAATTCCACAGATTCACAACCCTCTGGGAGAAGAAATTCCTTCTCAACTCGGTTTTAAATTGGCTCCCCCGTATTTTGAGGCTGTGCCCCCTAGTTCTAGTCTCCCCCACCAATGGAAACAACCTCTCCGCCTCTATCTTGTCTATCCCTTTCATTATTTTAAATGTTTCTATAAGATCACCCCTCATCCTTCTGAACTCCAACGAGTAAAGACCCAGTCTACTCAATCTATCATCATAAGGTAACCCCCTCATCTCCGGTATCAGCCTAGCGAATCATCTCAGTACCCCCTTCAAAGCCAGTATATCCTTCCTTAAGTAAGGTGACTAAAACTGCACGCAGTACTCCAGGTGCAGCCTTACCAATACCCTATACAGTTGCAGCAGGACCTCCCTGCTTTTGTACTCCATCCCTCTCGCAATGAAGGCCAACATTCCATTCGCCTTCCTGATTACCTGCTGCACCTGCAAACTAACTTTTTGGGATTCATGCACAAGGACCCCCAGGTCCCTCTGCACCGTAGCATGTTGTAATTTCTCCCCATTCAAATAGTATTCCCTTTTTTTGTTTTTTTCCCAAGGTGGATGACCTCACACTTTCCGACATTGTATTCCATCTGCCAAACCTTCGCCCATTCGCTTAACCTATCCAAATCTCTTTGCAGCCTCTCTGTGTCCTCTACACAACCCGCTTTCCCACTAATCTTAGTGTCATCTGCAAATTTTGTTACACTACACTCTGTCCCCTCTTCCAGGTCATCTATGTATATTGTAAACAGTTGTGGTCTCAGCACCGATCCCTGTGGCACACCACTAACCACCGATTTCCAACACGAAAAGGACCCATTTATCCCGACTCTCTGCTTTCTGTTTGCCAGCCAATTCTCTATCCATGCTAATACATTTCCTCTGACTCCGCGTACCTCTATCTTCTGCAGTAACCTTTTGTGTGGCACCTTATTGAATGCCTTTGGAAATCTAAATACACCACATCCATCGGTACACCTCTATCCACCATGCTCGTTATATCCTCAAAGAATTCTAGTCAATTAGTTAAACATGATTTCCCCTTCATGAATCCATGCTGCGTCTGCTTGATTGCACTATTCCTATCTAGATGTCCCACTATTTCTTCCTTAATGATAGCTTCAAGCATTTTCCCCACTGCAGATGTTAAACTAACCAGCCTATAGTTACCTGCCTTTTTTCTGCCCCCTTTATTAAACAGAGGCGTTACATCAGCTGCTTTCCAATCCGCTGGTACCGCCCCAGAGTCCAGAGAATTTTGGTAGATTATAACGAATGCATCTGCTATAACTTCCGCCATCTCTTTTAATACCCTGGGATGCATTTCATCAGGACCAGGGGACTTGTCTACCTTGAGTCCCATTAGCCTGTCCAGCACTACCCCCCCTAGTGATAATGATTGTCTTAAGGTCCTCCCTTCCCACATTCCCGTGACCAGCAATTTTTGGCATGGTTTTTGTGTCTTCCACTGTGAAGACCGAAGCAAAATAATTGTTTCAGGTCTCAGCCATTTCCACATTTCCCATTATTAAATCCCCCTTCTCATCTTCTAAGGGACCAACATTTACTTTAGTCACTCTTTTCCATTTTATATATCTGTAAAAGCTTTTACTATCTGTTTTTATGTTTTGCGCAAGTTTACCTTCGTAATCTATCTTTCCTTTCTTTATGCTTTTTTAGTCATTCTTTGCTGTTGTTTAAAATTTTCCCAATCCTCTAGTTTCCCACTAACCTTGGCCATCTTATATGCATTGGTCTTTGATTTGATACTCTCCTTTATTTCCTTGGTTATCCACGGCTGGTTATCCCTTCTCTTACCGCCCTTCTTTTTCACTGGAATATATTTTTGTTGCGCACTATGAAAGAGCTCCTTAAAAGTCCTCCACTGTTCCTCAATTGTGCCACCGTTTAGTCTGTGTTTTAAGTTTACTTTAGCCAACTCTGCCCTCATCCCACTGTAGTCCCCTTTGTTTAAGCATAGTACGCTCGTTTCTGACACAACTTCCTCACCCTCAATCTGTATTACAAATTCAACCATATTGTGATCACTCATTCCTAGAGGATCTTTTACGAGGAGATCGTTTATTTTTCCTGTCTCATTACACAGGACCAGATCTAAGATAGCTTGCTCCCTTGTAGGTTCTGTTACATACTGTTCTAAGAAACAATCCCGTATGCATTCTATGAATTCCTCCTCAAGGCTACCCTGTGCGATTTGAGTTGACCAATCGATATGTAGGTTAAAATCCCCCATGACTACTGCCGTTCCTTTTTCATATGCCTCCATTATTCCCTTGATTATTGTCCGCCCCACTGTGAAGTTATTGTTTGGGGGCCTATAAACTACGCCCACCAGTGACTTTTTCCCCTTACTAGCTCTAATCTCCACCCACAATGATTCAACATTTTGTTCATTAGAGCCAATATCATCTCTCACAACTGCCCTGATATCATCCTTTATTAACAGAGCTACCCCACCTCCTTTCCCTTCTTGTCTATCTTTCCGAATCGTCAGATACCCCTGTATGTTTAATTCCCAGTCTTGGCCATCCTGCAACCACGTTTCTGTAATGGCCACCAAATCATACCCATTTGTAATGATTTGTGCCGTCAACTCATTTACTTTATTTCGAATGCTGCGTGCATTTAGGTAGAGTGTTGTAATCCTAGTTTTTATACCATGATTTTTAGTTTTGACCCCTCCTGCAGATGAAGTCCAACACCGCCTTCAGTGTGCCAGTGCAGCCTTCGGTTGCCTGAGGAAGAGAGTATTTGAAAACCAGGACCTCAAACCCGACACCAAGCTCATGGTCTACAGGGCAGTAGTGAAAACTGCCCTCCTATATGCTTCAGAGACATGTACTATGTACAGCAGGCACCTCAAAGCACTGGAGAAGTACCACCAACGCTGCCTCCACAAGATCCTGCAAATCCATTGCCAGGATAGGTGCACCAACATCAGTGTTCTCGCTCAGGCTAACATCCCCAGCATTGAAGCACTGACCATGCTCAATCAGCTCCGATGGACGGGCCAGGTCGTCCGCATGCCCGATACGAGACTCCCTAAGCAAGTGCTCTACTCGGAGCTCCGACAGGGCAAGTGAGCCCCAGATGGGCAGAGGAAACGCTTCAAGGACACCCTCAAAGTCTCCTTGAAAAAGTGCAACATCTCCACCGACATCTGGGAATCCCTGGCCCAAGACTGCCCAAAGTGGAGGAGAAACATCCAGGAAGGCGCCGAACACCTCGAGTCTCTTCTCCGGGAGCTTGGGGAAACCAAGCACAGACAGCGGAAGGAGCACCCGGCAACCCAAGCACCCCAACCTCCCGTTCCTTCAACCACTCTCTACCCCACCTGTGACAGAGAATGTAGGTCCCACATTGGACTCATCAGTCACCTGAGAACTCAGTTTTAGTGTGGAAGCAAGTCATCCTCGACTCCGAGGGACTGCCTAAGAGAGAACACCAAAGCATTGAATTCTCAGCCCTGACTGATTTCGTTTTCCTCATTAAATGAGATGTGTTAGTTAACAGACAGGCCACTAGATGGAGTAGAGGTCTCCATCTGGAGAGAGAAAAAAATTGGCTGCTTTGATCTGACCAAGTAATCGTGCAGCTCCTATTATCTGGTTACAGACTGACCACAGAAACGGACCAGGAACCACATGCAGCTCAGGTTGTCCAATCGAAAAAGGACGTATTGCACTGAGAGGCAGCAACGCAGACCTTAGAAGCTAGCCAAAAAAATGACCGTAATGAGATATGTTTCTCTCTGTCATCTAAAAAGATCATGTAGGCACAGGAGAAACCTTTGCAACATTATGAAATACTTCAGTCAAAGTTATCAGTACGGATGTGTATCGGAAAATAATTCATTTAACTGGAATTCACAACTTAAACCATTTCATTATCATGCATATAAGTTAATTATTATTTCAATTCTTGCAGTGACTGAATGCTTAACAGCTACATGCATTCTGGTGATAGCTATACACTCACATAAAACTCTTCAAAAAAAATCTGATTTGTTTGAAATTACAGCAATAAATAAGGTTCAAGTGTGCAGGGTCATCCAGAGTACAGCATTACAAAAATCAAAACTTCAATCCATCACACGCTGACGAGAGCAGGCTCTGGCAGGGGCGAACATTCCAGCCCTCCTCACTAAGTTATTAATATTCGTGATGCAGTTTCCTGTTTGGGGATGGATCACTCTGGAGTACACTCAAACTCTTTTCTCTAGAAAGGAGAAGGCTGAGGGGTGGCCTAAAAGAGACCATTAAAAGGCTTCAACAGGGTAGACATAGAAGAGACTCCTAAACTAGGGCCCTAACTAGAATCAGTCACCAATAAATCCAATAAGGAATTCAGGAGAAACTTATTTTCCCAGAGAGTGGTTAGAGTGTGGAACTTGCTACCACAAGGTGTCGTTGAGGCAAAATTGTTGCATTTAAGGGGAAGGTAGGTAAGCACGTGAGGGAGAAAAGAATAAGAACATAAAGAACATAAGAAATAGGAGCAGGAGGAGGCCATAGGGCCCCACGAGCCTGCTCCGCCATTTAATAAGATCATGGCTTCTACATCAACTCCACTTTCCTGCCCTATCCCCATAGCTATTAACGTAAATAGAAGGATATGTTGATAGGGTTAGATGTAGAGGGATAGGAGGAGGCTCATGCAGAGCATAAATGCCAACATAGACCTGTTGGACCCAATGGCCTGTTCCTTAGCTGTAAATTCCATGTGATTATATATATGTCTTCCTCTGATATTTCAGACTGCCTCTCAGGTGATTGATGGAGCAGCATAGCTTTCAAGTAATTACATAGACTTTATAGTCTAAAAGAGATTTTATTCTTGTCATTCATTGTCGAAATCTGGCAAGCTCCATACCTTGCTTCAAGTTGAGCAGAGTTACTGCCCCCACAAGTTCCCAAAGACAACATACAGAACAGGATTAGAGCAGCTTCAAGAATCAATAATGATAAGCCACAGTATCAACTCTAGACAGCAGGAAGGAAGCTACAGACAGTTTAGTCACTGGAAGATAGGCCACAGAGCAAGAACCATAAAACCAGAACATGCTGAAAATACTCAGCAGGTCAGGCAGCATCTGTGGAGAGAGAAACAGAGTTGACGTTTCAGGTCGATGGCTTTTTGACAGAACTGGAAAGTGCTAGAGATGTAACAGTTTATCAGCAAGTATTTGTACATCGTTTGGTATTTGGATGTAGTTTCTTCCAATTTTCCCCCTACCATCTTTCTCATTTCCCCCTGAAGCTTTGGGAGACTGTTTCATGCTTATGATCATGCTCCTTTACATTGCGCGTTTGTGAGTCTTGACAGTGGGTGCTGCCAAGCTCTTGTACCTGGAGATATCACAGCTGAATCCAATCCTGTCCTTACACAATATGCATTTCCAGTAAGGATCCAGTACAGTTCAGGAGTTGGAATCCTGGCCAGTTTTCTACTGGATGCAGCTATTTGCACTGCAAAAATGCTCTGATTGGCTCTCCATTATCACATGATCGGATTGCTGATTGGTCTCCTTGGAGGATAAGCCAAACCCAGAAGTTTATCTGGAATGTGTAACTGGAACCACCCAGCCCAAGTTCTGTGTGACTTTGCAAAGTGTAATTTGAACCATTCTGACTTTAGAACCCAGAGTGGATAGAGCTCCAGCAAGTTCCTGACCCCATCCCAACCCACGTGCATGCCTCTCCCAGTCAAAGTTCCTGACCCCCATCCCTGGCCAAATCCCCTCTAAACCTGTTTCAGTAGCGGACTTCATGCAGACTCATCAGAAGATCAGCAGCACCTCATTGCGGGGCCTCACGCCTGGTTGCGGTTCCGGGTCCGAGGAGTCTACGCATGCGCGAGAGGCGTCGGGGGCGGAGTCCAGAGGACACAGCCACAGAAAAACCACAGTGCAAATAGTCACTCTGTTTTCTTTTCACTTTTTCCCAACCCAGGCATATCAAAGACCAGCTGTAGCATCTGGTTCAAGTAATGCAGCAGAAATCGAAGATCGAATCTGGGACCTTCCTGAAACGTATGGCTTGGCTATTGACTGTAGGCAGGATTTCTCAACTCTACAAATGGATATTTAAATTGGCAGCTTCACCTCTTTGAGATCTGTGAGATTTATTAATAATAGAGATACATATGTATCATGTTATTAATGCTGATCTGACACTAGCTTTTGGAATTGAGATTAATGGGATAGTCACACATTAATGTTCTCCCCTATGCTCTTCAAAGTATTTACTCCCTCCTCTGCTGCCTCTTGCAACCAACCAATTTCACATGTGAGCCTTGATTTTAACATTTTCATCCTAATGTTCAAATCTCTCCATGGCCTCGCCCCATCCTATCTTTGTAACTACCTTCAGCCCTACAACCCTCTGAGATCTCTGCGCTCCTCTAAATCTGGCCTCTTGCGCATGCCTGATTTCTTGAGCCTCGCCATTGGAGGCCGTGCCTTCAGCTGCCTAGGCATTTCCTTCCTATACCTCTCCATCTCTTTACCTCTCTCTCCTCCATTAAGTCGCTCCTTAAAACCTACCTTTTGACCAAGCCCTTTGTCACTTGTCCTAATGTCTCTTTATGTGGCTCGGTGTCAAAGTTTGTTTGATAACGCTCCTTGGGACGTTTTGCTATGTTAAAGTTGCTATATAAATGTAAGTTGTTGTTAACAATGAGCACTGTGACCATGGAGAACATCAGAACCAAGCCTAACCTCCTCCTGACACCCACACAGGGACATTTCCAGTATTAGTCACTGGATAGTGATCAGGAGCAGGTACTTTCATTGATTCCCCCCTACTTCTCTCCCCCAGGGGTGTTACAGCCAGTTGTAGGACCACGTCTCGTGCCACGGCTGGTATCAACTTAGGGCATAAAACTTGGCACTTTTCTATAAGAAAGTCTTGCATTCGTACAGCACCTTTCATGACCTCAGGATGTCCCAAAGGCAACAAAATACTTTTGAAGTGTAGTCACTGTTGTAATGTAGGGGACACGGCAGCCAATTTGAGCACAGCAAGCTCCCACAGACAGAAATGAGATAACGACCAGATAATCGGTTTTAGTTGATGCTAGTTGAGGACAGTGTTTCCCCTAATTTTCTTTTGGGCCACGCAGCCCTTTCAATGGGCTGTGTGGCCCATTCAAAAATCCACGCATGCTGATGTTTACATTTAAAAGCCGATGAGCTGGTTGCGCAGGAACTCGAGACAGCTCCGCGGCAGCTTAAAGGGAACCTTGGTTGAGCGATAAATATAGTCCAGGAGAACTCCCCTGCGCTTGTTCGAAATAGTGCCTCGGGATCTTTTACATCCACCTGAGAGGGCAGGTGGTTTACCATCTCACCAGAAATATGGCAGTACTGCCTTGGTACTGCATCGATCTGCCAGCCTAAACTATGTATTAAAATCTGCGGAGTGGGGCTTTGACCCTATGACCTTCTCACTCGGAAGCGAAAATGCTACTAACTAAGCTAAGGATGGCACTTAGTGACTTTAGAAACATAGAAAATAGGAGCAGTAGTAGGCCATTCGGCCCTTCGAGTCTGCACCACCATTCAATATGATCATGAACACCATATTCCCGCTTTTTCCCCATACCCCATGCTGACTTTTGTTTCTAGAAATCTATCTATCTCCCTCTTAAATATATTCAGTGACTTGGCCTCCACAGCCTTCTGTGGTAGAAAATTCCACAGGTTCATCACCCTCTGAGTGAAAACATTTCTCGTCATCTTGGTCCTAAATTTCCTACCCCATATCCTGAGACTGTGACCCCTTGTTCCAGTCTATATACCTCAGAAGTGGAGACTTTATTGCTGAACCAGCAAGGAACTCCACGTGTGGTCTGAGATAAATCAAATGTTCTCAGGAGAGGATGGTTCTGTACTGCCGCAGTGGGGTGAATTGGGCACAATGTCTGTGGAGGGCAGCAGGCAGTGGCTGAACAGTGGAGATGGGAGGATGGTCACACATTCTGGTGTTTTGGTTGGTAGCCTGCAGAACATTCACTTAGAAATCTTAGAAACGTTCCCGTATCCTTACTTGCACCAAGTCCTATTCACCCATCACCCCAGTGGTCGCTGACTTACATTGGCAACCGGGCCGGCACCCCTTCGATTTAAAATTCTCATCCTTGTTTTCAAATCCTACATGATCTCACCTCTTCCTATCTTGTAACCTCTTCTAGCCCTACAAACCTCTGATATCTCTGTACTCTAGCCTCTCGTGCAGCCCTGATTTTCATCGCTCCATCATTTGCGGCCATGCCTTCCGCTGTCTGGGTCCTAATCTCTGGAATTCCTTCCTTAAGCCTTTCTACCTGTTTCTCCTTCATTAAGATGTTCCTCAATACCTACCTCTGAGACAAAGCTTTTGATTACCTGTCCTAATATCTCCTTATGCGGTTCAGTGTCAAACTTTGTTTGATAATCGCTCCTGTGAAGCACCTTGGGACATTTTACCACGTTAAAGGTGCTATATAAATGCAAGATGTTGATGTTAGGAGATGAATGGCTGATATGGAGTGCGATGAAAGGATAAATCCTAGCGCCAGTAATTTCCTTGGGGGGGGGGGGTTCTCCCAATCTCCCGGCATTTCCTAGGCAGAAGTTTGGCAGAAATCCCAGAGAAACCATCTCTACCTTTTCTCCTGGATTTCCACCTAAGTTACAACAGGAAGTCCAGCAACCCCTGCACAGTCTGTTCACCCCCTGCCCACTGGGAAATTCTACCCGCACATGTTCTGTGGAAGAAGCAAGCTGGGCAGGTTGAATGGCCTCTTCTCATTGAATGTTTCCTGATATGTGGACCTGTTTTCTTAGTTGGTTGAGTACTTTAGCAGTGTAAGTCATATACATGTTTGGAGGTCACCTTCCTGCAGGTTTAACCAGCGAGTTGTATAGTAGTCACAATACTCTTGGGAAGGGAAGTGACACTGCCAGGTTAAGTAATTAATGATGGATGGTGCTTTGCAAAAAATTGCAGAAGTGTTTTAAAAAACATTTTTTTAAAGAGAAACTATAATGAGAGCATGTGCACCTTATTATCGTGATACTCCAACATGGCTCCACTCTATTAGCTTCTGTTTCCCATGACAAATCGTGTGTGTATTTTCTGCTTATTATTGTGGAAGATCATAGCATCGGAATGTATTTCCTTTTTTGAATTCAATAACAGTCGCAACGACTCCTCGGTGAAGTTATCAGAGGCTTGTAGTTCAGAGCTCTGCTCCAACAAAAGACATGAAACCTGACTTTAGAATAAAAAGACAGAACACACTTATATTTATTGTTCTATTTCCCTGTGCGTTCGTTTGCTCTCATCCTTACTTCTCTTCCTCTCTTTTATCTCTGTGTGTTACATGCCATCATTATTGAAGCAATTTTTTTGCAGAGATAATTATCCGCAATGTGTGTTGTAGTGTTGAAATTCCTATATCCAAGAATCTGTTCAGAGCAATGCTGAAACAAAGAGGTTTCCTTTAAACTGCAGCCCGACTGGGGCCAATGGATCCAATTTGGTCAATATTGCTAAAAGATGTCAGTGCCTTGCTGAGCCAGTCCGATGGACTGGATTCTGTCTGCAGTCTGCACGTTGTGCACTACTGGTCTAAACAGGGTAGAATGAGTAGTTTTGTGCTGTGGTCTTTCATCCACTGGGGATCAGGTGGAGACTTCCGGCACTTCCAAGGCGTATTTCACTCAGAGCCCTTAATAGCCACGAACGAGAGACAGAGGCGACATTCATTCCATCTGTCTCGACTGGATTTGAACGCAGGTCCAAGAGTTGAAAGGACAGTGCCCTTGTTTACTACACTGCCTGGTGGCATGCAGGAAATTGTTTAATTGAGACTGGAAAAAGAAAAGTGACAAAGGAAAAATAAACTGTAATGTATTTAAGGATAGCAAACTCATATAATACATTCACCTCACAATCATTAATTATATCATATGTAGCTTACAGCAAATAGTGTGTTCAACTGTAACACTACAAACAACAGATTGGAAATAACACGTGCAAATTTAAAATATTTACATTTGTTTTAACCATTACGAAGTGATAGTGACATGAAGGGATACGCACATTAATTTTTACGCCTATCCTTTTAGATTAAGTACGTGGTGCAGTTGTCAATAACTTGATGTCCCAAAGGACTTTACAGCCAATGAAGTACTTTTTTTGAAATGTCGTCACTGCTGTAATGTGGAAAATGCAACATCCAATTTGCGCACAGCAAGGTCCCACAAACAGCAATGTAAGCGTGACCAGATAATGTTTTAAGTGATGTTGGTTGAGGGATAAATATTAGCCAGAACGCTGGGGAGAACTGCCCTGCTCTTCTTTGAAACGGTGCCGTGGGATCTTTTACTTCAACCTGAGAGGGCAGATTCATTTAACATTTTATTCAAAAGGTGGCACTTCTGAAATGGGAACAAGATGCATTCATGGTCTTTCAATAGGGGTGACATTTTATGAGTAGGGATAAGCCTTGCCCATCAGCACCGCATATCAGAAATATGTCTACACGCTGCTATTTAAACTATATTCAAGACAGAGGTCGATAAGTTTTTGGGAATGAAGGGAATTAAGGGATATGGGGATAGTGCAGGCAGGTGGAGTTGGGGTAGAAGATCAGCCATGATTTTACTGAATGGCGGAGCAGGCTCGAAGGGCCAAATTGCCTACTCCTCCTATTTCTTATGTTCTTATGTAAAGATTGGAAAATCATGCACAGTTCACAACTGAGTTTTCAATTTGTGCAGTTGGTGGGTGAGGCACCCCGTCGGTAGTATGGACTCATAAAATGAATACAATAATGTTGAAAGCTGTCCCTATGCGCTGTGTGAGCTGCCATGGAAGTTGTTGTGGCTGTCACTAGAGGCGCCATAATTACGGTGGGCCCTACTGCAGTGTTCAGGGAGCTGACCACTTGCTCTGTGTTGCACAAAGTGGTCTCCATGCTCTGTATGAATCCCCGACATGTGTTGGAGTCAGCTTCTCTATGCTCTCAGCCATTGTACGCAGGCTCGCTGGCAGAGCTGCCCAGTGGACTTAGCATTTCTTAGTGTATGCCCACCAGCTTTCATTGATAATCTAGGACTTCAAATTAGGCATCATAGTCCACTACAGCAGGGCTAGGATGTGATCTCGCCCTCTGGCGAGCTGGCACCTCTGGCATCCTATCCCACTTACCTAGTTCCTGCACACATGTGCCCGGTGATTCGCCCTGTGAGACCTTCACCTGTAGCCTACAATGTGAAGTGCGTATGGTGCCAGTCTTTGAGCTGGCGCTGGCTATGGTTCGATCGAGTGACGCTGCATCTTCAGGAAGGCAAGCCTCCTCTTGCTGAAGTGGCACAGGAGCCGTGACATTTTCAGTACCTGAATTGAAAGAGAGGGACAAGACTTTGCTTTTAATCTGAAGGGAGCTGAGTGGCTGCTGAAAGCAGCTGCAGTTTGTCATTTAGAGTGTGTGGGATGAGATAAAAGTGAGTGGGTTAAGAGTAGATAAGGTGTGAAGAAATGCTGCGCGATGTCTCCTCCAGCATTGCCAATCGCCATGGCCATGACTTGCCCCTGCCTGTGATGTCCAGAACAACCTGGACCTCTGGTTCCCCAGTCACCGCCTGCTATCTCACATCGTGCATGACCTTGTCCTACGTATCAGTGGCTGCCTTCTGAGCTGCTTTGAAAGTGTGGCCCACATGCTTGAATAGTGCGGATGTTACATTGAAGATGTGAGGTGTGGGGGAAGTGGGGGGTTGCAATAGTACTAAGAGTGGAGGAGTGGGGGTAGAGTGAAGTGTGGTTCAGTGAGTATAGGAGAGTGAAGAGAGGTGGGCAGGAGAGTGCTGTACGCAGTGGAACTGCAGATGGTGCAAAGGAGAGAGGAATTGATGTCAGAGCTAAGATTCTTACCTTGACAACTGTGGTGAGGTCATTGAACTTTTTCCGGCATTGCAGCCAAGTCTTGGGTGCTGAGCTCCTGGCACTCCTCTCTCCATTTGTGGCAGAGATGTTGCCTGGAGGGCTTTCTTCCCCCTCGGAGGAACAGAATCTGCTTGTTCCTGTTAGCAGCCTGGATCAAGGCCTCCAAAGCTGCACCCGAGAACCTGGGTGCCCGCTCCTCCTGCAGCCATTTTACACCTTTCAGAACATTTCCTGCTGTCTGCAGCCACAGTACACCTCCTCTTTAAGAGGCATTAACGATGGCCAATTACCTGCCCCCCAAATAGGTGCACAGCGATCAGCGTCTCATTACAGTGAGGTACACGCACCACTCCCCATGGTCCTTGCAACAATGTGAACAGGCAGGTGCAACACATGCCCCGCCCACTGCCTGCCCTCTGCCCAACCCCGGCCATCCCCCGCCCTCTCCCTGCCCACCCATCCCCTGCCTACCCCTGGCCATCCCCCGTCTACCACTTGCCCGCCCTCTGCCCCCTCCCTGCTCACCCTCTGCTCTCTCTCTGCTCACCCCCCGACACCCTCTGACCACCTTCACTCACCTCCTGCCCACTCCTGCTCACCCACTGCCCGCCCCCCTGCCCACCCCCACTCACCTCCTGCCCACTCCTGCTCACCCCTTGCTCACCCCAATCACCTCCTGCCCACTCCTGCTCACCCCCTGCCTGCCCCCTGCCCACCCCCACTCACCTCTTGCTCATCCCCTGCCCGCCCCCTGCCCACCCCCACTCACCTCCTGCCCACTCCTGCTCACCCCTTGCTCACCCCAATCACCTCCTGCCCACTCCTGCTCACCCCCTGCCCGCCTCCTGCCCACCCCACTCACCTCCTGCCCACTCCTGCTCACCCCCTGCCCGCCCCCCTGCCCACCCCCACTCACCTCCTGCCCATTCCTGCTCACCCCTTGCTCACCCCAATCACCTCCTGCCCACTCCTGCTCACCCCCTGCCCGCCCCCTGCCCACCCCCACTCACCTCTTGCTCACCCCCTGCCCGCCCCCTGCCCACCCCCACTCACCTCCTGCTCACCCCCTGCCCACCCCCGCCCAGCTCCTGCGTGACTGTTTCCGGGTGAATTTCTAGGCCGTCTTTCTCATGTAGAATATCAAAATAATTAAAGAAGAAAACGTAAATATTTAATCTGTATTTAGTCAAGAACTATTCAGTTTGTTGGTTGTGGATAATGTCAGTATACAAATGCCCAGTCTGGTGATTTAACGATTTGATCCACCATGCCACAGACCGGCAGATCTTGACTTCTGCTGTTATTTGCACCTCAGGTGTTGAGTTGGTGACTTACTGCTGGCCAACCTTAGCATCCACCCTGCCACTGTACAACTTCAAACCAAGCGTTGGTGCTGTGTAGGAAGGTGGGTCAGATACCCAAATCTCCCAGCTGTGGGGAATGTGGAAAGCACATTCGGGGGATAAGGTGAATAAAAATTGAGAAGCATGTTCTTGAAAATGGCCGATGACTCATTTTTAATTCCATTACACTTTTGCAATTTTGCTCAGGAGATCTGGAAATCTGCTGAAAAACACCACGTTTGTGAGAATGCCGGAGCAGTGGCACTGACAGCCTTTCTCTGTGCTGCTGATCTTGGCAGGGTCTGATTCATTCATCCTGAACTCAAGACAACCCGTGTCAGAGCTCAAAGTTTCCTAGTGTACGCCTTTAGAAATTACCTCAGCAGAACTCATCCGAACCGGCAGGAATTTGATCCTGACATCAGCGACTCCGACCCAGCCTCTCCAGGCCGGCAACCCTCACCAGATACAGCTTTAACCTTCCTGTCCCTTTCCTGCTGCTGAGTCCCACTCAGCCTGTGCCCACTCTTTTCATTTTCAGTTCCTATTCTTGTAGATTGACTAATTTTATCTGAATTTTAATAAAATCTTATATTTCTTTTTCACTAATTTTTCTCCATATGTCCAAGGTCTTCAAAATGAAACCATCAAAATGGCTGCCGGTTAAGCAATGCCTCGATTTCAAAATGCTCATCCTTGTTTTCAAATGCCCCCCATGGCCTCGCCCCTCCTAATCTCCTCCAGCCTCACTCCCACGCCCCCCGAGATATCTGCGCTCCTCAAATTCTGGCCTCTTGAGCATCTCTGATTATAATCGCTCAACCATTGGTGGCCGTGCCTTCAGTTGCCTAGGCCCCAAGCTCTGGAATTCCCTGCCTAAGCCTCTCTACCTGTCTTGTCTCCTTTAAGATGCTCCTTAAAACCTATCTCCATGACCAAGCCCTGCCCTAATTTCTTCTTATGTGGCTCGATGTAAAATTTTTGTCTTACAACACTCCTGTGAAGTGCCTTGGGACATTTTACTACATTAAAGATGCTATATAAATATAAGTATTGTTGTTGTAGAACAATGGTAGATGGAGAGTGAACTTGCTTAACTGGTGATAAGATTTCACCGGAAGTCCGGGGCAGATGAAGCCTAAGTTTTCTTTGTGGGGGCTGAGGAATCGTAAGGACATGGAGCCACAAATTAATCCTCTGCCCAACTAGTATGCCTTCGCCACTGAAGAAAGCCATAGTCATTATAGCACAACCACATGGTAAAGTAAGACCTTGCATTTACAGCATACTTCACTGTTTTGCATTTATATACTGTTCCATCACCAACAGACCTTCCAACTCATCCTCATTTCTCATTTCTGAGCAGTCACCTGCGCGTTAGCAACTTAAAAAAAAAACATAGTAGCGTAGTGGTTATGTTACTGAACTAGTTATCCAGAGGCCTGGACTAATACTTCAGTCCAATGCCACCATAGCAGTTTGAGAAGTTGTATTGAGTTTTAAAAATCTGGAAGTAAAAAGCTGATATCCGTAAAAGTGATCATAAAGCTGTAGTTTGCTGCAACAATCCAACTGACTCAATGGTGTTCCTTAGGGAAAGAATCCTGCTGGACAGGTTAGATGCAGGAAGAATGTTCCCGATGTTGGGGAAGTCCAGAACCAGGGGTCACAGTCTAAGGATAAGGAGTAAGCCATTTAGGACCGAGATGAGGAGAAACTTCTTCACTCAGAGAATTGTGAGCATATGGAATTCTCTACCACAGAAAGCTGATGATGCCAGTTCATTAGATATATTCAAAAGGGAGCTAGATATGGCCCTTACAGCTAAAGGGATCAAGGGGTATGGAGAGAAAGCAGGAATGGGATACTGAAGTGCATGATCAGCCATGATCATATTGACTGGTGGTGCAGGCTCGAAGGGCCGAATGGCCTACTCCTGCACCTATTTTCTATATTTCTATGTTTCTATGTCCTTACCTGGTCTGATTTATATGAGTTATCAAACTGCTACAAAGAATGCAATGGTTCATGAAGAATGCTCACTAGCACCTGGGCAATAAATGCTGGCCTTGCCAGTGACTCCAATACCCTGTGAATGAATTTTTAAAAATGGAAGGATTTGTGGCAACCCCAAGCTTCCGGGGCTTTGAAGCACTCCCCAAATCTCCAGGTTTAATATTCGAGCCGACACCCGACACTTTTGGCATTGGATAGGACGGTTGGAAGGGCTGAAGATCTGCATCAACGTTTGGTCACGTTGAATGTAGTGCTGCGGCAACAACAACAACAACAACTTTTATCTATATAAGCGCCTTTAACGTTGTAAAACGTCCCAAGGCAGTTTTACAAGACAAAACAGCTAAAGTAGACACTGAGCCACAAAGAAGAAATGACGGCAGACGACCAAAAGCTTGGTTAAAGAGGCAGGTTTTAAGGAGCGTCTTAAAGGAGGAAAGAGAGGTAGAGTCAGAGAGGTTTAGGGAGGGAATTCCAGAGCCTAGAGCCCAAACCACTGAAGGCATGTCCACCGATGGTGACAATAGATATATCACCAATGTAGGCTCATGTAAGATATCAAATGTTGGTAGATATGACAGAAGTTTGTTTTGAAAATTCATAGGAGTTATTATATGGGAACTAACTCAAAGGCATGATTTTCAGAATTATTGTCAATCTCTCTTTTGATTTGGTTAGTTGGAAGCTCACACTCTAGTTGCCAGCTAATATTACTGACTCATTTCTTGCAGAAAGCCAATATATTTGTAATTTGCCACCATTCGGTGCTTTAATTGAAACTCCTCAAATTATTTTCCTGCAGTCATAGGAACATTGTATATGTCATTCTGTTAATTATATTCTGATTAACTTTTGCTTTAAAATTTCCCTCTGATTTGCAAATACATTTTAAAATGAACTGATTTGCAAAACGTGGCTTTAATAAGCCTTCATTCATGCTAGTTAATAAGAAATATTATAGTTTCAATTTCCTTTGGCCATTTTAATTTAAACAGCAGTAGTACCTGTCATGTTATTTGTCGCTGTTTAAGAGAAATTAATGGTTGAATTTCTTCCCGCACCCCCCCTCCCCCAGAGGTAGTCCTTAGTATGAGCATACCATGTGGATCCTGTTACTGGGGCGACCAACGAGCGTGGATTTACAGGGTGAGATACCAAACATTTCGCTGAGGGCAGATGGTCAGTGTAATGTTTGTTAAAGAGTTAATGCATTAACGCAGGTCACCAGAACAGAAATAACTGAGAGAAGGGACAAATTCAATTAGCACCCAGCCTTTCTGGCATTTTGTGCACTTGTGGGCTGATGTAAATTGTGGTGAAGCTTTCTGTCTTTTCCGAAGCCTGTCTTGTGTCTACTTTTAAAGTGAAGTGTGTGTCGGAAAGAAGCTGGGGCTTTTTAACCTTTAATTAAAATGATGGCTACATAAACATGAAGACTTAGGTCACACGGCTGCACCTAGCTGATTATGTTAAGGTAAAATATGATTACTTAGTGAAATAGATAATGCGGAAAAAAGAATAGCTTGTACAAGTTGTGCTTTTTTTCTCTCCTTGTTTATATTGCAGGGGCACTATTAATTATAAGTTAGTAATAAAAGATTCCAATTTCAATGCTAATACACACCATAGGCAGCTACAATGTGACTCTATATTGGATTTTAGAGCATTTGTTTTAAATTCAATGATTACAATAAAAATCATAGCTCCTTTTTTTGGGGGTGTTCGGCTGGATTTATGGTGTATTTTGGCTCATTCTGAGGCAGTATGTAATCAAATACTCCATGGTGACGGAGTTGATCAGTAATTACTCCTACATAAAGCAAGCTCAGGAGTGTAATAAAAATACTAGGTATGGATTGCATCCACTTATACAAGTAGCTTGTGTTCTTTGCACTTTCTTATATTCTGTGCTCAATGGATTTTAATGTTCCTGCCCCTAATTTTCTTCTCTGTTTCCCGCATGTTTGAGTGTGGCTGCAGAGGCAATGCCAACCATGATGTGCGGACCTGGATAGTGAGTGTTGACAAGCGATCCAACTGTCGGAGCCACCACAGCCGAGCCCACTCCTGTCCTCTGCCGATGCCCGAGCATGTGCACTTTCCAGTAGGCTAGGTTTCCTGGCTGATGACCAGGTCTTCGCCTTAGTACAGGGACACTGGAGCATCCACACTGCCAATCCAGATGAGATCAGCCAACACAACACAGGCCGACAGTTGACTGAGGGCATTTCTAGCCAATATGGCTTTGCACTATGACAAGTGGTGCATTTATCCATTGAACTAAGAATAGGAACTCTGGCTGACTCCCACCACTCCCACGCCCTCCGCCATTCCCCGTAATCCAGTTAGTACCCAACTACAGACACAGTTGAGATCAATTAACTCAGCACTGACCAAGAATTAAACGGGGAACCCGTTGGGTGGTATGCCTTAGCAATGCACTTACCCACTGGGAGCTGAATCAATTGTAGTTAGTTAATTCTCAAATGTTTCAATACGTTTGACATTTTGTTGTTTAGAACCACAGTGCCATTACGTAGCACTTTTACCTATGGCTAAGAATTTTATCTTTCATGTTTGAATTCTGTTTTAAAGACGATTGGGGAAAAGTCTGTAGCAACTCTGTTCAGAATCTATTCCTAGCGTGACATCGCAGCAATCTCCCTTAGACTAAAGTCATTAATCTGTTAATGAGACTCCAGCTGAAAGTTTGGGGTTTGTGGTGATGATGTGGTGTTTTGCAGTATCACCCATAGCTCAGTGGGTAGCACTCTTGCCTCTGAGTCAGAAGGTTGTGGGTTCAAGTTCCTACTCCAGAAACTTAAGCACATAAATCTAGGCCTACGCTCCAGTGCCGTGCTGCACTTTTGGATGAGATGTTAAACCGAGGCCCCGTCTGCTCTCTCAGGTAAAAGATCCCACAGCTGTATTTTGAAGACGAGCGGGTGAGTTCTCCCCGGTGTCCTGGCCAATATTTATGGACATAGCTATTTGCACTCGAAAATACTCTGATAAGCTCTCCATGATCAAATGACCTGATTGCTGATTGGTCCCCTTGGAGGATAAGCCACACCCAGAAATTTCTCGAAAGTGTAATTGGAACCGTCCAGCCCAACTTCTGAGTGAATTTGCAAAATGTAATTTGAGCCATTCGGACTTCAGACTCCAGAAAGGATAGAGCTCCCCATCCCAGCCCAAGTTCATGCCTCCCCCAGCCTAAGTCACTCAGAAGTTGGGCTGGATGGTTTCAATTACACATTCGAGAAACTTCTGGGTGTGGCTTATCCTCCAAGGAGACCCTGCCACCCGCCCAAGTTCATGCCTTCCCCAGCCGAAGTTCCTTACCCCCCCAGCCCAAGTTCCTGCCTCCCATCGCCGCCCCCCACCCGCCCAGGCCAAGTTCATGCCAACCCAGACCAAGAGCCTGACCTTACCCCTCCCCCCCGCCCCATCATAGATGGGGCATTGTGTGCAGATTGTTAATGTGATATATTCACAGAGCACAGCACACACAGCTTTCTAACATGGCAGGCAGCCCTCTCAGAAGCTGTGTGCGCTGTGCTCTGTGAATATATCACATTTGCCGGCGAGATGGGATTTTTCGGATGATTTAAAGCTTAAAATTTGTTGGTGAAGGATTCAGCCAGCCAACAGAGAGACTTTGGGAGCTTCTCTGTCTTTGGAAAAAGCTACAAAATCCGAGGTAAAATACAGCACACTGTGTGAACAGCTAGAAATTAAAATGGCAGCACCCGCAGATATAATGGGACATTTGGGTGTATATAGACACGACCGAGAATGTTTTAAAGCGTATGTGGATTGGCTAGAGTGTATTTCATTGCAAATAACATAATCGAAGTTCCAGGGAATGCAGATCAGAACCGGGCTGTGTTGGAACGGAAGCAAGCAATCTTCTTATCGGAAGCTGGACCTGAATTGTATGAAACACTGATAAATCTGCTTGTGCCTGCCGAGCCAAAGGACACAATGCTTAAAGAGATTTTAACAAAGCTGGAGCAGCACTATAATCCCAAATCGTTAGAAATTGCTGCAAGCTATCGTTTCGGTATACGAAATCAAAAGTATCAGTGATTATATCGTAGCATTAAAAAAGCTATCAATTCACTGTAATTTCGGAAACTTTCAAAACCGAGCATTACGGGATTGTTTTGTTTGTGGGGTGAAAAATGATGCGATCAGAAGGAAGTTATTGATGACAGATGACTTGACTTTTGAGATTGCTTGTCAGGCAGCGAGGTCGATGGGCATGGCCGAACAATATTCCCGAGAATTTCATAAGAATTACAGTCAACCAAGGTGAAGCGCCTGCAGGTTCAAAGTAAAATGCAGTGGGGGCCCAAAGTCTCAGAAACTGGAAATTCTAACAGAGCGTCGAAGTCGTGCTAGAGGTGCCTGGGACAACACATTGCTCAAAGTTGTCCATACGTGAAGGCAGAGTGTTTCTTCTGCAGAAAGACTGGGCATCTTGGAAAGGCATGCCGACTGAAGGGTAAACCAGCTTTTAAAGCTATGAGTCCAGCGTTCAAAGCTATGAGTAGAAAGCTCCAGAGACCACATAGCATGGAAGAACAACGATAGGACAAGGAGATATTAGAGTTGCATGTCATCAGGAGCACGAGGTTAACAGACAGCGATTCGGAAAGTATCAAAATCCACATAGATGTTGTGGGATTCAAGATACCAATGGAAATCGACACGGGTGCATCCATGAGTGTAGTACCGGAGTCACTATACCACGACAAATTGCATGATTTCCAACTGGAGAAATCCAAGATAGCGCTGCGAGGCTACTCGGGAGAGAAAATTCCTGTGGTAGGTCGCATCACCATACCAGTGAAATATAAGGATCAATTCCAGAACTTGCCTCTAATAGTAGGGAAAGGAGACAAGCCTGCCTTACTAGGAAGAAATTGGTTGAGATCACTGAAGCTGGATTGGAGTGAGATTTTCCGTGTGGAAGCGAGATTTGCATCAACGGATGATGTTCTCAAAAAGTATCCGAAGGTGTTCTGCGAAACGGGCAGTCCGATCCAAGGCTTCAAGGCGAGTGTCAGGGTACAGAAGGACGCTAGATCGGTTTACTACAAGCCACGTTCCAGACCATATGCACTCAAGGAGAAAGTTGAACAAGAATTCAAAAGACTAGAGACTGAGAACATTATTTGTAAGATAGATCGATGTAATTGGGCTACACCCATTGTTGTTGTACCTAAGTCTGATGGTAAGGTAAGATTGTGGTGATTATAAAGTAACCGTAAACCAGGTTCTAGAGGGTAATGTCCCCAATACATTGCCAAATATAGAAGATTTGTTCACAACACTGACAGGTGGTCAGATCTTCTCAAAACTGGATCTTACGAATGTCTACTTACAGCTTGAACTAGATGAGGAGTCCAAGTCATGTTTGACTAAATACTCATCTAGGCCTATATCAATTTAATATGCTACCATTTGGAGTGTCTTCCTGCTGTATTCCAAGGGGTGATGAACCAGATTTTGCAAGGTATTGAAGGGGTAGTATGTTATTTGGATGACAGATTAATTTCAGCACCAAATAGGAAAATTCATAATAACATATTGAATAAAGTCCTCAAACGGCTAGAGAAGCACAGAGTATGAGTGTCTGCTTGTAAGTGTGAGTTATTTAAAAACTCAGTGGAGTACTTAGGGTACAGAGTAGACAACGATGGTTTACATCCAACCATGGGAAAGCTGGATGCAATCAGAAATGCGCCCACTCCCAAGAATGTCACTGAACTTCATTCATTCTTGGGTCTTTTGAACTATTATGGGAAGTTCCTACCAAATTTGGCTACAGTATTACATCCACTGAATTACCTATTGAAAAAACAGGCCCATTGGAAGTGGTCAAAAGAATGCGATACAGCATTCAAGGATTGTAAAAGCAAATTGGTAGAGGGCACCATGTTAGTTCACTATGACATATCTCAGGAGATTGAGCTAGAATGTGATGCCTCTCCGTATGGAGTTGGGGCAGTAATCTCTCATGTATCCCGTAGTGGGGAGGAGAGACCAATTGCTTTTGCTTCACGAACTCTCAGTGCCAGTGAGAGTAATTATGCGCAAATCGAAAGGGAAGCTTTGGCATTAATTTTTGGGGTCAAGAAGTTCCACAAATACTTGTATGGTCATAAGTTTACCATCGTTACAGACCATAAGCCCTTAACAGCAATCCTCCATCCAAAGTCCCCAGTTTCAACATTAGCTGCAGCCCGAATGCAGAGATGGGCTTTGATTTTGTTAGCATATACATATGATATTGAATACAGACGATCAGCTGATCACAGTAATGCTGATGCTATGTCTGGATTGCCTTCCCAATCACAGGTTACAACCGATAGGGAAGAAGTGTTTTATTTTTCATACATTGATGAACTGCCAGTCACAGCTGAAGAGATTGGTAGAGCAACCAAACGTGATCCAGTGATTTCAAAGGTGTATGATTATATTGCAAATGGCTGGCCAAACCAGGAAACAGACAAAGATATTTGTCCATTCTTCATTCGAAGGAATGAATTATCAGTTGATAAAGATTGTATCATGTGGGGTGCAAGAGTGGTTATATCAAATAAATGAATACGTGGCTTAAGCAGTGGTGCAGCAGGGAGGGATTCAAATTCCTGGGGCATTGGAACCGGTTCTGGGGGAGGTGGGACCAGTACAAACCGGACAGTCTGCACCTAGGCAGGACCGGAACCAATGTCCTGGGGGGAGTGTTTGCTAGTGCTGTTGGAGAGGAGTTAAACTAATATGGCAGGGGGATGGGAACCAATGCAGGGAGACAGAGGGAAACAAATTGGAGACAGAAGCAAAAGACAGAAAGGAGATGAATAAAATTGGAGGGCAGAGAAACCCAAGGCAAAAAACAAAAAGGGCCACTTTGCAGCAAAATTCTAAAGGGTCTAAGTGTGTTAAAAAGGCAAGCCTGAAGGCTCTGTGCCTCAATGCGAGGAGTAATCGGAATAAGGGGGACTAATTAACTGTGCAGATAGCAGTTAACGGATATGATGTGGGTGGCATCACGGAGACATGGCTCCAGGGTGACCAAGGCTGGATACCCAACATCCAGGGGTATTCAACATTTAGGAAGAATAGACAGAAAGGAAAAGGAGGTGGGGTGGCGTTGCTGGTTAAAGAGGAAATGAATGCAATTGTAAGAAAAGACATTAGCTTGGATGATGTGGAATCGGTATGGGTGGAGCTACGGAATACCAAGGGGCAGAAAACGCTAGTGGGAGTTGTGTACAGACCTCCAAACGGTAGTAGTGATGTTGGGGAGGGCATCAAACAGGAAATGAGGGGTGCCTGCAATGAAGGTGCAGCAGTTATCATGGGTGACTTTAATATGCATAAAGATTGGGCTAACCAAACTGGAAACAATATGGTGGAGGAGGATTTCCTGGAGTGCATAAGGGATGGTTTTCTAGACCAATATGTCGAGGAACCAACTAGGGGGGAGATCATCTTAGACTGGGTGTTGTGTAATGAGAGAGGATTAATTGGCAATCTCATTATGCGAGGCCCCTTGGGGAAGAGTGACCATAATATGGTGGAATTCTACATTAGGATGGAGAATAAAACAGTTAATTCAGAGACCATGGTCCAGAACTTAAAGAAGGGTAACTTTGAAGGTATGAGGCGTGAATTGGCTAGGATAGATTGGCGAATGATGCTTAAGGGGTTGACAGTGGATGGGCAATGGCAGACGTTTAGAAACCGCATGGATGAACTACAACAATTGTACATCCCTGTCTGGCGTAAAAATAAAAAAGGGAAGGTAGCTCAACTGTGGCTATCAAGGGAAATCAGGGATAGTATTAAAGCCAAGGAAGTGGCATACAAATTGGCCAGAAATAGCAGCAAACCCGGGGACTGGGTCAGCAGAGGAGGACGAAGGGTTTGATTAGGGCAGGGAAAATAGAGTACGAGAGGAAGCTTGCAGGGAACATTAAAATGGACTGCAAAAGCTTCTATAGATATGTAAAGAGAAAATGGTTAGTAAAGACAAATGTAGATCCCCTGCAGTCAGAATCAGGGGAAGTCATAACTGGGAACAAAGAAATGGCGGACCAATTGAACAAGTACTTTGGTTCGGTAGTCACTAAGGAGGATACAAACAACCTTCCGGATATAAAAGGGGTCAGAGGGTCTCATAAGAAGGAGGAACTGAGGGAAATCCTTATTAGTCGGGAAATTGTGTTGGGGAAATTGATGGGATTGAAGGCCGATAAATCCCCAGGGCCTGATGGTCTGCATCCCAGAGTACTTAAGGAGGTGGCCTTGGAATTAGCGGATGCATTGACAGTCATTTTCCAACATTCCATAGACTCTGGATCAGTTCCTATGGAGTGGAGGGTAGCCAATGTAACCCCACTTTTTAAAAAAGGAGGGAGAGAGAAAACAGGGAATTATAGACCGATTAGCCTGAAATCGGTAGTGGATAAAATGATGGAATCAATTATTAAGGATGTCATAGCAGCGCATTTGGAAAGAGGTGACATGATAGGTCCAAGTCAGCATGGATTTGTGAAAGGGAAATCATGCTCGACAAATCTTCTGGAATTTTTTGAGGATGTTTCCAGTAGAGTGGACAAGGGAGAACCAGTTGATGTGGTATATTTGGACTTTCAGAAGGCTTTCGACAAGGTCCCACACAAGTGATTAATATGCAAAGTTAAAGCACATGGGATTGAGGGTAGTGTGCTGATGTGGATTGAGAACTGGTTGTCAGACAGGAAGCAAAGAGTAGGAGTAAATGGGTACTTTTCAGAATGGCAGGCAGTGACTAGTGGGGTACCGCAAGGTTCTGTGCTGGGGCCCCAGCTGTTTACATTGTACATTAATGATTTAGATGAGGGGATTAAATGCAGTATCTCCAAATTTGCGGATGACACTAAGTTGGGTGGCAATGTGAGCTGCGAGGAGGATGCTATGAGGCTGCAGAGTGACTTGGATAGGTTAGGTGAGTGGGCAAATGCATGGCAGATGAAGTATAATGTGGATAAATGTGAGGTTATCCACTTTGGTGGTAAAAACAGAGAGACAGACTATTATCTGAATGGTGACAGTTTAGGAAAACGAGACCTGGGTGTCATGGTACATCAGTCATTGAAGGTTGGCATGCAGGTACAGCAGGCGGTTAAGAAAGCAAATGGCATGTTGGCCTTCATAGCGAGGGGATTTGAGTACAGGGGCAGGGAGGTGTTACTACAGTTGTACAGGGCCTTGGTGAGGCCACACCTGGAGTATTGTGTACAGTTTTGGTCTCCTAACTTGAGGAAGGACATTCTTGCTATTGAGGGAGTGCAGCGAAGGTTCACCAGACTGATTCCCAGGATGGCGGGACTGACATATCAAGAAAGACTGGATCAACTGGGCTTGTATTCACTGGAGTTGAGACGAATGAGAGGGGATCTCATAGAAACGTTTAAAGTTCTGACGGGTTTAGACAGGGTAGATGCAGGAAGAATGTTCCCAATGTTGGGGAAGTCCAGAACCAGGGGTCACAGCCTAAGGATAAAGTGTAAGCCATTTAGGACCGAGATGAGGAGAAACGTCTTCACCCAGAGAGTGGTGAACCTGTGGAATTCTCTACCACAGAAAGTTGTTGAGGCCAATTCACTAAATATATTCAAAAAGGAGTTAGATGTAATCCTTACTACTAGGGGGATCAAGGGGTATGGCGAGAAAGCAGGAATGGGGTACTGAAGTTGCATGTTCAGCCATGAACTCATTGAATGGTGGTGCAGGCTCGAAGGGCCGAATGGCCTACTCCTGCACCTATTTTCTATGTCTATGTCTATGTCTAATTCAAGTCCAAATTATTCAGAGACCTCCATGACCAGCACCTGGGAATGTGCTTGACCAAGAGTTTTGCACGCAGTTATTTATGGTGGCCAGGTCTTAACAAAGATATTGAGTACATCGTGAGTTGGTGTATGACATGTCAATCGGTAAGCAAGCAACCACCATCAGTACCATTACAGCCATGGAAATGGCCTCCCAGGGTGTGGCAAAGGCTACATATAGATTTTGCTGAGCTAGAAGGACAACAATTGATCATTGTGATTGATAGCTATTCGAAGTGGGTCGAGGTGTTTCCAATGTGGAAAATAACAAGTAAAACATTTGATATTTTGTGAAGTTTACTTTATTCATTTGGCCTCCTGGAAGAAATTGTTTTGGATAATGGACCACAATTTCGTTCAGAAGAATTTGCACAGTTCATGAGCAAAAATGGGGTGAAACATACCAAGGTTAACCGTAGCACCCTGCCTCGAATGGTGCAGCAGAGCGCACTGTACAAATTGGAAAACGTGCCCTCATAAAACAAAAGTTAGATCCAAATCGAAAGAAATGACAGTTGTCATTGGATCAGAAATTGGCTAATTTTTTGATTACATATCGTAATACTCCTCATACAACTACTGGTAGAACACCAGCAGAGTTGTTTCTCAAACGACCGCCACGAACCAGATTCTCATTGTTAAAACCAATTTTGGCATAGTCCGTAGAAGAGAATTAAGACAGAAAGAGAAGCATGATAGAGGTAGAGTAAAAGAGAGAAGTGTGAAATTAAACCAGAAGGTGAGAGTGAAGAACCATCACCATAAATGGGTTAAGTGGTTACTAGGAAGAGTGGTGAAGATATGTGGTCCTCGCACATATTTGGTAAAAATGTTTGATAATGGACAGGTTAGGTTTGTTCATATTGATCATATTTTACCTACAGACATGGAAGGAGTTGAAGGTGGGAATGATTCAATTATTTCTGACTCATCAGATAGTTTTGACATACCAGTAGCATGTCCTACAACTGGAGTACTGGAAACAAATCCAAGAGAAAATCAGAATGTAAGCCTGAGCCCGAGTCAGGAAAACAAAGAGCCTGAAGTTAGAGTGAGTTCAAATGAAAATCAAGGAAATTCCGTGGAGGAAATCGTTCCTCAGGCTGAGCCTTGAAGGAGTTTAGATTCGACACCATGTTTGGAAGGTTCTGTTCGAGAGCGAAGGTATCCTCTTCAAAACAGAAAACAATTGGTTAAGTTAAATTTGTATCCTGTGTTGTGTATAAACATGCAAGTTCACAGATATTACAGTTAACAGGTTTATTGGGCATGAAGTGAATAGTGACTGTGTCGTGACTTCCGGATTTCATTCACTCCAATGATATCCCTTGTTACACATGCACTGAGCTTTCCGAGAAATCGTGTGTGTGTGTAAAGGGGGTTGGAAGAATGAGATCCGTCTTCCCTGAGTTCCCTCTCTCCCCTCTGAGCCCCTCTCCCACTTCCCCTCTCTCCCCCACAGTGTCTGTCTCTCCTCCCCTAGCCTCTCTCACTCTCCCCCACCACAGTCTCTCAATCTCTCTCTCCTCCCCACAGTCTCACTATCTCTCCTCCCAAGTCTCTCTCCCCCCAGTCTCACTCATTCTTCCCCAGTCTTGCTTACTCTCCCCCCCACAGTCTCTCTCACTACTCAACTCATCTCAGACTCTCTGTCTCCCCCCCGCAGTCTCTCTTTCTCCCCCAATCTCTCTCTCTCTCCCCCAATCTCTCTCTCCCCCGAGTCTCTTTTTCCCTCTCTCCCCATCTCTCTCCCACTACCTCTGATGTTTTCTCTCCCGCAGAAGGCTGCGAAAATGTTCCAAATAATCAATAAATGGAAAGCAGCTGCAATGACAGCTGACTGCTCCACACGGCTCGTGGCCCCACTCCTGACTCCCAGATCCCTCGTACGTTGCACTGCGCATGCGTGACCGAATCGAGGGCACCTGCTCAAAAAGAGGGTGGAGTCCAATGCGCGCATGCGCAGAAGGACACAGAAAAACCTAGTGCAAATAGTCATTCTGAATATTTATCCCTCAATCAACAACACTGAAACAGATTATCTGTTCATTATCACATTGCTGTTTGTGGGAGTTGCTGAGCCAAAATGGCTGCTGCGTTTCCTACATTACAACAGTGACTACACTCCAAAAGTATGTCATTGGCTGTAAGGCAATTTGGCATGTGCAGTGGTCAAGAAAGGTGCTATATAATGCAAGTTTTTCTTCTCTTTTCAATTGTAAAAGCTGTTCACCAGAATGCATGTTGAACGTTTTCAGTAGGGGCTGCTAGATAATGACGAGGAGCAGGAATTCTTTAATTATTATTTGTTTTACATCTCATACTTTAAAACTGATTTTTAAATCCTCACAATTTCTTCAGGAGTCCATTATTTTTTTAATGAGAAGTCAAACGATGGAACTTTATATCCATACTTCCATAATTATTTGCCGCAGATCTCTTATATCTTACCTTTTGTCCTAATTGCCATAAATCTTTTAGTTTATTTCCTTTTCTCCCCTTCAATGTGTGCAAACCATGATCATTTATGAAGCATTGAATGCAACGCTTTGTCAGGTGATGGGAGTACTGGAACAGAAGGATGAGGTAAGGTGCCAGCAGTGTGTGAGGGGAGATTATTTTCTTTTAGGCTGCTAATTCTGAAGCAGTAACCGCTCTCTCAGATCTAGATTCTTCGAATGTAGTCTCTAACTACGGGAGAGATTTTAACCCCGGCCTCCCGTTGGAAGCTGGATGGGTGGGCAGTTGAAAGTGCCCGAGTGGCTTGACTACAGAGGGCCCGTTCTCCCTGTAGGTTCCAATTTTAGCCTGCTGCTCATTAAATATGCAGAACAGGCTCCAGTTACATCGTTGGGGTCGGACTGCTATTTTAACACGAGGCCTGCGGGGGTGAGTCCATTGTGGCTTTGCCACCAGGCCAATCTAGTGGGAAGAGGACTAACAACCCTTTAGTTGTGACCATAACCATGGTAAATCCACTAACAGGAAGGAGCCCAATTGGGTCAATGCATTAATCCAATCGTTTGAGGATATAACGAGCATGGTGGATAGAGGTGTACCGATGGATGTGGTGTATTTAGATTTTCAAAAGGCATTCGATAAGGTGCCACACAAAAGGTTACTGCAGAAGATAAAGGTACGCGGGGTCAGTGGAAATGTATTAGCATGGATAGAGAATTGGCTGGCTAACAGAAAGCAGAGAGTCGGGATAAATGGGTCCTTTTCGAGTTGGAAATCGGTGGTTAGTGGTGTGCCACAGGGATCGGTGCTGGGACCACAACTGTTTACAATATACATAGATGACCTGGAAGAGGGGACAGAGTGTAGTGTAACAAAATTTGCAGATGACACAAAGATTAGTGGGAAAGCGGGTTGTGTAGAGGACACAGAGAGGCTGCAAAGAGATTTAGATAGGTTAAGCGAATGGGCTAAGGTTTGGCAGATGGAATACAATGTTGGAAAGTGTGAGGTCATCCACCTTGGGAAAAAAAACAAAAAAAGGGAATACTATTTGAATGGGGAGAAATTACAACATGCTGTGGTGCAGAGGGACCTGGGGGTCCTTGTGCATGAATCCCAAAAAGTTAGTTTGCAGGTGCAGCAGGTAATCAGGAAGGCGAATGGAATGTTGGCCTTCATTGCGAGAGGGATGGAGTACAAAAGCAGGGAGGTCCTTCTGCAACTGTATAGGGTATTGGTGAGGCCGCACCTGGAGTACTGCGTGCAGTTTTGGTCGCCTTACTTAAGGAAGGATATACTGGCTTTGGAGGGGGTACAGAGACGATTCACTAGGCTGATTCTGGAGATGAGGGGGTTACCTTATGATGATAGATTGAGTAGACTGGGTCTTTACTCGTTGGAGTTCAGAAGGATGAGGGGTGATCTTATAGAAACATTTAAAATAATGAAAGGGATGGACAAGATAGAGGCAGAGAGGTTGTTTCCACTGGTCGGGGAGACTAGAACTAGGGGGCACAGCCTCAAAATACGGGGGAGCCAATTTAAAACCGAGTTGAGAAGGAATTTCTTCTCCAAGAGGGTTGTGAATCTGTGGAATTCTCTGCCCAAGGAAGCAGTTGAGGCTAGCTCATTGAATGTATTCAAGTCACAGATAGATAGATTTTTAACTAATAAGGGAAGTAAGGGTTATGGGGAGAGAGCTGAGTCCACGGCCAGATCAGCCATGATCTTGTTGAATGGCGGAGCAGGCTCGAGGGGCTAGATGGCCTACTCCTGTTCCTAATTCTTATGTTCTTATGTTCTTATGTTCTGATAATTCAAACTTTACAGCATTAAATTCTCACTCCGCCCTGTTATTTACATTGCTTCATTCAAATTATCAGATCGTTCAAATTTTTCTTGTTGATACAAAAAGACTTTGAATTAATTATCAGGAGTCGCGTGTATTTCCAACATTTATCTTGTTCCTTTTTTCTTTCCAGTGCAACACAGCACTATTTCCCTGACAATGCAACATCCCAGTGTAGAGAATGCACTAAACCCTTTATGAATATAGGCTCCGTCATGTATGTAACCATCATGCAACGGTAATCTTCATGTAGCTGTAACCTTCATGCAACTTCTGTACACTGTACTTATACCCTAGAAATGCACACCCTGACCATAGGGGGTGAACTTGTGGGAGACACTCCTCACCTGGGTTTCCAGGTATAAAAGGGGAGGTCCCACCCAGGGTAAGCACTCCTTGGTCCTGGGAAAAAAGGTTAAGGTCACGTCATGACTGTGTCTGCAGTACATGCCTCGTGTGAGTTTATAGTAAGGTGCAGGGACACCACATTTGGTGACGAGAAACAGGAATCACCGAACCACGAGGATGACCACCGGTAGCACAGAGGAACGTTACTGTGTGGGTGAGGACTGGGACGACTTCGTGGAAAGACTCCAGCAGAGCTTTGTCATGAAGGACTGGCTGGGAGCGACAGCGGCTGACAAGTGAAGGGCACATCTACTGACCAGCTGCGGACCACAGACGTATGCGCTGATGAAAGACCTGCTCGCACCCCAAAAGCCAGCGGACAAGTCCTTTGAAGAGCTCAGCCAGCTGATCAGTGAACATCTCAAGCCGGTGAGTAGCGTACACATGGCCCGGCACCGGTTCTGCACACACCGGCATCTCAGACTTCGTTGCAGACCTGCGGTGCTTGGCCAGTCTCTGTAAGTTCACAGACGTCTGCGGGGGGAGATGTTAAGGGACTTTTTCATTGAGGGCATTAATCATGCCGGGATTTTCAGGAAGCTCATAGAGGCCAAGGACTTAACTTTAGAAGTGACGGCATTGATAGCTCAGACCTTCATGGCAGGGAAAGAGGAGACCAAGCTAATTTACGCACGCAGCCCTGGTTCCACTGTGGCGATGGACCAGTGAGTTAACATGGTGATCGCGGCTCAGGACCCCGCAGGCAAGCAAGGGCATTTCGAAACCGCCCAGGCAGCAACAGACTCTAGGGTGGGCCTGCAACAGGGACAATGGAAAGGGGATCGGCAATTCACGCCATCACGAGGAACAATGCGTCGGTGGGACCATTAACATCCACCATCAGCGTGCTTAGAAACATGAGCAATCAGAGAGGAATGCCTGGTAACAGTCCCTTTGTTAACAACAATCTCAGTTCATGCTGGAGATGTAGGGGTAGACATAATGCGAAAAGCTGCAGGTTCCAGCAATATACCTGTAGGATTTGTAACATCAGTGGACACTTGGCCAGGATGTGCAAAAAGGCTGTGGTGAAGCTAATCTGCAAGACAGAGGAACCAGACGAGGGGTCTACAATGCAGGATGATGCCTGGGGAAAAGCCATAGATGCTGAAGTTCAGCGGGTTCACGTGGCTGACATCTACAGCTCAGACACTAAAACGCCACCTATGATGATGAAAGTTTTATTGAATGACATCCCGGTGTGCATGGAGCTGGATACGGGAGCTAGCCAGTCACTTATGAGTGGCCAACAATTTGAGAGACTATGGCCACACAGAGCTAGCAGGCCCAAACTGGAACGCATTGACACGCAGCTATGGATGAACACCTAAGAGATCATCCCAGTGCTAGGCAGTGCAAACTTGGTGGTAACACATAATGGATCACAGAGCCGGCTGCCACTCTGGATTGTCCAGGGAAATGGCCCCGCGCTCTTGGGGAGGAGTTGGCTAACCGAGATGAATTGGAAATGGGGGGATGTGCACGCCATTTCATCTGTGGAGCAAAGTTCATGCTCACAGGTCCTATAAAAATTCGGGTCACTGTTTCAACCTGGTGTCAGAACGTTCAAGGGCACTAAAGTAGTGATACGCATAGCTCCGGATGCCAGACCAGTGCACCACAAAGCCAGAGCGGTGCCGTATATGATGCGTGAGAAAATTGAAAATGAATTGGACAGGCTGCTCAGAGAGGGCATAATTTCGGCCGTTGAATTCAGCGACTGGGCAAGTCCCATCGTTCCCGTCCTTAAAGCAGATGGCTCGGTCAGGATTTGTGGCGACTACAAAGCCACCATCAACCGAGTGCCGCTGCAAGACCAATACCTGCTCCCGAGAGCGGAGGACCTTTTTGCCAGGCTGGCAGGTGGCAAGTTATTCATGAAGCTGGGCCTCACTTCGGCCTACATGACTCAGGAACTGGCTGAAGAAGCCAAGCTTCTGACCACCATCACAACGCACAAGGGATTATTTATCTACAACAGGTGTCCGTTTGGCATTCGTTCGGCGGCAGCCATCTTTCAGCGGAACATGGAAAGCTTGCTCAAATCCATTCCTGGAACGATCGTATTCCAAGACGACATCCTTATAATGGGTCGAGGAACACCTCCACAACCTGGAGGAGGTGCGATGCCGACTGGACTGGGTAGGCTTGCGGCTGAAAAAGGCCAAGTGTGTGTTTTTGGCCCCAGAGATCGAGTTTTTGGGCAGGAGGGTTGCCGCAGATGGGATCCGGCCCACTGAATCAAAAACGGAGGCGATCCGCCGGGCGCCCAGGCCCGACAACACGTCGGAGTTGCGATCATTCCTGGGACTTTTGAACTATTTCGGGAACTTTCTACCGAACTTAAGCACATTGTTGGAGCCATTACACATGCTCCTGCGTAAAGGTTGTGAATGGCTTTGGGGAGACTGTCAAGAATGGGCTTTCAATAAGGCGAGGAACCTGCTGTGTTCTAACAAACTGTTGACTTTGTATGACCCTTGTAAAAAAACTGGTTTTAACGTGTGATGCATCATCCTACGGGGTTGGATGTGTGTTGCAGCAGGTTAATGATGAAGGCCGACTCCAACCGGTGGCTTATGCCTCCAGGTCGCTCTCCCAGGCAGAGTGTGGATACAGCATGGTCGAAAAGGAAGCAGTCGCTTGTGTTTACGGTGTGAAAAAGATGCACCAGTACCTTTTCGGTAGACGGTTCGAGCTGGAGACGGACCACAAGCCGTTAACATCCCTGTTGTCCGACAGCAATGCTGTCAATGCCAATGCGTCAGCTTGCAAACAGCGATGGGCTCTCACCCTGGCTGCGTATGACTACACCATACGGCACCGAAAATTGCGCTGATGCGCTCAGCAGGCTCCCACTGGCCACCACCGAGGGGGCAACGGAGCAAAGCGCTGAGATGGTCATGGCCGTTGAGGCTTTTGACACCGCAGGCTCCCCCATCACAGCCCACCAGATCAAACTCTGAACCAACAGAGACCCCTCCTATCCATGATAAAGAAATGTGTCCTGACTGGGGATTGGGCGCCCGCACACAGGGCGTGCCCCGATGAGGTCAGACCGTTTCAGAGACGGATGGATGAACTCTCCATCCAAGCCGACTGCCTGCTATGGGGCAGCTGGGTAGTCGTGCCTCAGAAAGGCAGGGAAGCGTTCATCAGGGAACTCCACAGCGAGCACCCTGGCATTGTGCTAATGAAGGCCATTGCCCGGTCACATGTATGGTGGCCGGGGGTTGACTCAGACCTGGAACACTGGGTTCGCAGGTGCACGACGTGTGCCCAGCTGGGCAATGCCCCCAGGAAGGTCCCACTCAGCCCGTGGCCCTGGCCCACCAGGCCAAGGTCACGTATTCACGTAGACTACACGGGCCCGTTCATGGGGAAAATGTTCCTGATCGTTGTCGATGCATACTCGAAATGGATCGAGTGCATCATATTAAACTCGTGCATGACACCCATCACTGTGGAGAGTCTGCGTAAGGTTTTCGCGACCCACAGTTTGCCGGACATCCTGGTCAGCGACAATGGCCCGTGTTTCACCAGCCATGAATTCCAGGAGTTTATGTCGGGCAATGGTATCAAACACGTCTGGATAGCACCGTTCAAGCCGGCTTCCAATGGCCAGGCGCAACGTGCGGTCCAAGTCATAAAACGGCATGCTACGCATTCAAGGACCCTCCCTTCAGTACCACCTATCGCGCCTCCTGCTGGCCTACAGGTCCCGCCCGCACTCACTCACGGGAGTCCCGCCAGCGGAACTTCTCATGAAACGCACGCTCAAGACGCGGCTGTCCCTCATTCACCCAGCCCTGGCAGATATTGTTGAGGGCAAGCACCAGTCCCAAACCGAGTTTTATGATCGAAACTCAAGGGGGAGGTGTATAGAAATGGATGGCCCGGTATTTGTTCTTAACCATGCTTTGGGACCCAAGTGGCTTGAGGGCATAGTAATTGGCAAAGAAGGGAACGGGGTCATAGTGGTCAGACTAAACAATGGGCAGATATGCCGCAAACACTTGGACCAAGTAAAGAAAAGGTTCAGCATAGACACGGAGGAACCTGAAGAAGAGCATGAGATGTCACCCACACCACTGACAGTGGACGAACAACGAGGACAACCCACAGCATGCACAGTCCCTGCGGCCAGCCCGGACAGGCTGGAATCACCTCAGGTGACAGATTCAGCCACCAGAGCCACAACTGCGCCGCTCCACGAGAGAGCGTCGACTACCTGAAAGACTTAACCTTTGACACAAAAAGACGTAAGGGGGGAGGTGATGTCATGTATGTAACCATCATGCAACGATAATCTTCATGTAACTGTAACCTTCATGCAACTCCTGTACACTGTACTTATACCCTAGAAATGCACACCCTGACCACAGTGGGTGAACTTGTGGGAGACACTCCTCACCTGGGTTTCCAGGTATAAAAGGGAGGTCCCACCCAGGGTCAGCACTCCTTGGTCCTGGGAAAAAAGGTTAAGGTCTCGTAGTGACTGTGTCTGCAGTACATGCCTCGTGTGAGTTTGTAGTATGGTGCAGGGACACCACAGGCTCAACACCAAATAATTAGATATTACAATTAAACTCAAGTAATATTTCTTTCTTACGTTATCTGCTCCACAGTGCAAGGCTGGAAATTGACAGATACTCAGGTAGCAAAATTACCTTTACAGATAATTCTTATCTCCCCAGATCCTTATCTCTGTTTTCTCGCTGACAATGTAAACACTGACTCCAAACACGAAGATAGGAAATTCAAAATAATCACCTGATCACCAACATTCAGGTCTAATTTGTCCAAACTCTAATATACCCATTAATATGTTTTATATGAGAAAATAGATTAAAAAAATATCCACCGGCCTCTGAACTGCTTCTTCCTCGGGCTGCTTAAAAATATCTTTGAAGTGCGCACAGGACATCAGCTTCATACCCTGGTCTTGAAGCTCTCGGTGCCTAAAATTCAGGGCTGGGAGGGGGAGAGAAAATAAAATCTAAGTAAATGAACAGAAACAATAAAAGAAAATATATTGCAGCATAGAGACAGTTAGAAGTGAGGAGACAAGAGAATAAGACAGAAGGAAAAGAATGTCATAAAAATGTAGTAATGAGTAATGAGCAGGGATTAGTAGTACAGTACTACAGAAAAACCTCAATAAATAGCAGTATGTAATTAGCTGAATTTGAACTTAGAGCTGACTAACCAAAGTATTAATACCTTTTTAAAGCAGCGGCCTTGGTTACAATCCTCCTCCTCCTCCTTCCCCCTCCCCTCAAGCTGCTTATATGGAGTTAGGTCACAGATCAGCCATGATCTCATTTCATGGCCAAGCAGGCTCGAAGGGGCTGAATGGCCTAATCCTGTTCCTTTGTTCCTATGCTATGTGTGCTATATAGTTGGTGAAGGTCTGTGGACTTAACTCACAGGCTTCTCGAATTGCTATTTAACAGAGCTTGATGTATAATAAATACACATTGGCCCCGATATTGACAGGGTCGGATTACAAAGACGGTGGGGGGGTGGGGGGGGGGGGGCGGGGAGGCGGTGAGGAGGGTAGGGGTGGGGGAGGGGCAGCAGAGTTTCGGACGGGAAACCCTAAAGTCCATGTTTCCCCACCTGTCGTGGAGTTTAACTCTATAAGGTGCGCCTTTATCCTTGACAGGATCCCCGTCTGGTGGTCAGCCTGATTGACAGGCCCGGCTTCTAGTCAGGCAGCGAGGACTCAGGAGCAGGTAGATCCGATCCATGACCCCAGGAAGGGGCGGGGGGGGGGTCCGATCGCAAGGTTTCTGGGGTGCTCCGATCCCCGACTCCGGCAATGATCCAATCCCTGATCCTGGGGGGGTCTCTGATCCCAGGGGCGGTCCGATCCCCAATCCCAGGGGTGGTCCGATCCCCAACCCCAGTGGTGGGAAGGGGGAGGGGTCTCCAATCCCAGGGCGAGCGGTCCAATCCCCGATCCCAGGGGTGGTCTGATTCCTCATCCCAGGGATGGTCCGATCCCCAACCCCGGTGGTGGGAGAGGGGAGGGGTCTCTGATCCCAGGGCGAGCGGTCCAATCTCCGATCCCAAGGGTGGTCTGATTCCCCATCCCAGGGATGGTCCGATCCCCAACCCCGGTGGTGGTGGGAGAGGGGAGGGGTCTCCGATCCCAGGGCGGGTGGTCTGATCCCCGAGAGAGCAGACGTGGCCTCGGTTTAATGTCTCAATCGAACATCTCCTGTGGATCAAACCGTACAGTACCTCGCGCAGTGAAATTTTCTGATAATCCTTAAAAGGAACATGGAAGATAAAATAAGAATGGTGTGTGACTGTATTCAGCACTCTGTTTTCTAATTGGCAGGAATAAAACATTTATTTATAAATTAATGGCAACATTAAAATACTGAAGCTGCAGCAAACATCAAAAGCTCCTTAATTTGGGAGCATTTTTGCTTTGTGCTGAATTCAATATTTTGATACATATGAGGGAGCTGCATCTTAAATAGGACTAAAGGACTATTATTGTTGCTGCTCTAGGCTGAGCTGCAGGGGGAGTGATTAGCACCGTGTACAAGGACAGTCACTTTCGAATATTGCCCAGGATGCCCCAGGCAAAGCCAAAAAAGCTGTGCCATCCCCTGAGCTGGCCCAGAGAGCATAGGAATTAATGAGATCCATAGTCTGGAATGTTAAATTGTTTCATCATGGATGTCATCAAAGTAAACTCTGGACTTTTTGAAGACTTCGTACGGTGCTCCTAATCTAAAAGCACTGTACCACACGAAGCGGTTCACGTCTTGCCTCAACACCAAATGGAAACAGGAAAAAGAAGTCTCCCCAGTAATATTTTGCAGCATTCACTGTATTCTAACTTTGGAAGTTTAATGATTTCATTGTGGGAACCATTTAATATATTAAACTCCTTCACACCAAATAAATAATTTTTTTTTAAACAATCATTCAAAAAAACTTCACGAGGAACAGCGCCTCATTTTTTGGGTCATTTGAATATATTTAAAACAGAGATAGACAGTTTCTTAACCGATAAGGAAACAAGGGGTTATGGGGAGCGGGCAGGGAAGTGGACCTGAGTCCATGATCGGATCAGCCATGATCGTATTAAATGGCGGAGCAGGCTCAAGAGGCCAAATGACCTACTCCTGCTCCTATTTCTTATGTTCTTATGTTCTATTTTTCGATTTGGCACTTTACAGCTTTCTGGGCTCAACATCGAGTTCAACAATTTCAGACCGTAACCTCTCCCCAATTTTACACATGGCATCTATTGATGTTTCTGCCATTCCCATTTACACCTCTTCTAGACCCATCTTTTGTTTCTTTTCTTTTATTATCTCATTTTAAGAGTGGAAGCAAATCTTCCTCGATTCCGAGGGACTGAGGGACTGCCTATGATGATGATTTTTTTTGTCCCATCTCCTTCTGCTTTGCACCATCATCCCTTTTGTCATTTAATCTCTCCTGCCTTCCATTCTCTCTCAGACCTTCCCTTTTGTTCATTCCTCCTCTCCACCCTTACTCTGCCCCTACACTTGCTTCAAAACCTGTGATATCTCTAACATTTTCCAGTTCTGACGAAAGGTCATCGACCTGAAAGGTTAACCCTGTTTCTCCCTCCACAGATGCTGCCTGACCTGCTGAGTGTTTTCAGCATTTTATGTTTCTGTTTGAAAAAAATTTCTAGCAGTTTTCAGATTTTATTGACGATCTCAAATGTATTTCAACTCTTTAATCGCGCAGAGATTCGTCTATGAGATTCTTTCTGCCACATAGGGCTGTTTGTGAAGACCTTCGGTTTCGAACAATCCAATTTTTCACGAAATGGACGATGGTCTTTTCTCTTTTTATTTTTTGTTTGGTTACTGGCTTTGCTGTGGCCAGCTTTTCCAGTGAGGCACATTGGGGTGGATTTTCCGGTCCTTTGCATTCCGTTCTTCGCCCCGGAGTGGCGGCCGTGGGGCCTTCTGGGTGGACGGTCAACCTCCAGCGCCCCATGGGGGTTTTCGGGGCCGGTTTTGCCGGGACGAGGAGCAATACCGCCCGGAAGAGCTGCGCTGGTGTGCAACGCCCCCGGGTTGCGACACCGGCGCGGTTTTTGACTCCCGCCTGACCTGCATGCCCCACAGCGGGCCCTGCTGTAAACGCATGGGAAACCGGGCGGTCCAACCTATACCGACTGCAAAGAGGTAAGTAATGCTGTCCGTCCTAAGATATGTGTGGTTGATTTAAAAAAGTTTTTTTTTGCGATTTCTGTTGTGGTGGCGTGGGCTAAGTATTGGGAATGTTTTTGTGTTTTTTTTTTCAGGTTTTCTTTTCTCCCCAGGCGTCTCTCGGAGCGCTCCCGGCCCAGCTCTTTAGCTTGGGACCTTTCCATGCTAACGCCCTCAGAGAGGTGTACAACGCCTCCCTTAGCGCTGCGCCCCACACTCGGGGCCCAAGTGCCCAATTTTGCTGACTGAGGCGCAAACTGTTCCCGGGCAAAAAACTTTACCGCCCACTTGCCATTACTGCCCTGAAATCATCAAAGCCGAAAATCCAGTCCATAATTTGAAGAAATGTTTTGGTGAGGAACATTACTTGAAGAAATTATTTGGGGAGGCATATTATATGAAGAGCATGATTGCAACGGTAGGTTTGAACCTTTTTCTGGAGCTATAACCCACCCGAGACCGTTTTTAAGAAAGAAAAACTTTCATTTATGTAACGTATCCGTGTCAAATGAGAACTTTCATTTATTCAACTCAATGTGCCAGTCGTGGCTCAGTGGATAGCACTCTCGCCTCCGAGTCAGACGGTTGTGGGTTTAAGTCCCACTCCAGAGAGTTGGGCACTAAAATCTAGGGCAACACTCCAGTCCAGTGCTGTGGGAGTGCTGCACTGTTGGAGGTGACATCTTTCAAATGAAACAATAAACTGAGGCCCTATCTGCTCTCTCTGGTGAACGTAAAAGGTCCCATGGACTATTTTGAAGAGGAGCAAGGGAACTCTCCCTGGTGTCCTGGCCAATATTTATCCCTCAATCAACATCACTAAAAAAAACAGATAATCTGGTCACTATCAAGTTGCTGTTTGTGGGAGCTTGCTGAGTGCAAATTGATTGCCACGTTCCGACATTACAACAGTGACTCCACTCTAAAAGTACTTCATTGGTTGTAATGCGCTTTGGGATGTTCTGAGGTCGTGAAAGGCATTATATAAATGCAAGTATTTCATCCTCAAGGAGTTCCAAAATGCTTCATGTGATATATTCACAGAGCACAGCACACACAGCTTCCTAACATGCAGGCTGCTCTCTCGGAACTCTCCGGAAGCTACCTGTTGTTTAATGATTAACTCTGCAGCTGCAGTACACAATACGTCCACATCCTCAGTGTGGAGCTACAAGCATTACAAGCTTACAGACATTACACTTCACAGTCAGTGGATTTACTTTTGAAGTGTAGTCACTGTTGTTATGTTTACATATGTGGTAACCAATTTACACACAGCAAAGTCCCACAAATAGCAACTAGATATGATACAACAATGACCAGATAATCCATTTCCATTGTTGTTCGTTAAGGAATGAATGTTGGCCAGGACGTGGAAGAATTTTTAAGTGGTAAACCTAAACATGAAAACCTGACTCAATCTGTTTAGAAACAGGTATTTCTTGTTTTTTTATCATTGACATATTATATTCGGCACAAATACATATTATTTCAGATTTGATTTGTGTAGAAATCTAAATTTAACCTTTCTTGTTTTAAGGCTGACAAGGTCCAGGTTATTTTTCCAATTACAGGGAGGTACTATAGTGCTGAATCGCTCTCTTTAACTTAGGCTAATAATTGTCAACATGTCTCGAATCTGTGAAATACTAAAAGATCTTTGCAGAAACATTACAATAGTGACGACATTCCAAAAGTACTTCATTGCGTTGTAAAGCACTTTGAGACATCCGGTGGTCATGAAAGGCGCTATATAAATCCAAGTCTTTCTTTATTTCTTTAAACTATGTTACACGTATTCTTGCAGTAGCCATGTTATATATGCATTACAGGTGGCTAGAATAGGAACTTCTTTTATTTCTTCATTCATTGGTTTCTCTTTGATCCACCAAAATACCAATTATCCAATGATAGCTTTAAATGTGGAATAAAGGTAAAATCACAGATTACTACAGCATAGAAGGAGGCCATTTGGCCCATCGAGTCTGCGCCGGCTCTTTCGAAGAGCAATCCAGTTAGTCCCACTCCCCCGCTCTTTCCCCATATTCCTGCAACTTTTCCTCCTTCTAGTATTTATCTAATTCCCTTTTGAAAGCTACTATTGAATCTGTATCCACCACCCTATCAGGCAGTGCACTTCAAATCCCAATTACCTGTTATGTAAAAATATTTTCCTCGTGTTGCCTCTGGTGTTTTTGCCAGTCACCTTAAATCTGTGCCCTCCCATTATCTGCAGTGTCTCTGCACCTTGTTACAAACTCACACGAGGCATGTATAAATCAGACATGGTCACTCTGTGACCTTCACTTTATTCCCAGGACCAAGGAGTGCTGACCCTGGGTGGGACCTCCCCTTTTATACCTGGAAACCCAGGTGAGGAGTTTCTCCCGCAAGCTCACCTCCTGTGGTCAGGGTATGCATTTCAAGGGTACAGGTACAGTGTGCATGAGTTACAGTTACATAACTATTGTCATTGCAAGATGGTGAAATACATGACATCACCTCCCCCCTTAGTTCTTTTAGTTTCAGAGGTTAAGTCTATCGGGTGGTCGACGCTCTCTCGTGGAGTGCCGCAGTTGTGGCTCTGGTGGCTGAGCCTCGGCACGCGTCTCTGTCACTTGAGGTGATTCCAGCCTGTCCGGGCTGGCCGCAGGGACTGTGCATGCTGAGGGCTGTCTTTGTTGCTCGTACGCTGGCAGTGGTGTGGGTGCTATCTCATCATGCTCTTCTTCACGTTCCTCCGTGTCAATGCTGAACATTGTCTTTACTTGGTCCAAGTGTTTGCGGCATATCTGCCCATTGTTTAGTCTGACCACCATGACCCTGTTTCATTCTTTGCCAATTACGGTGCCCTCAAGCCATTTGGGTCCCAAAGCATGGTTAAGAACAAATACCGGGTCATCTATTTCTATACACCTCCCCCTTGAGCCTCGATCGTGGAGTTCGGTTTGGGACTGGTGCTTGCCCTCAACAATGTCTGCCAGGGCTGGGTGAATGAGGAACAGCCGCGTCTTGAGCGTGCGTTTCATGAGCGAGTGCGGCTGGGACCTGTAGGCCAGCAGGAGGCGCGATAGGCGGTACTGAAGGGAGGGTCCTTGGATGCGTAGCATGCCCTGTTTTATGACTTGGACCACCCGTTCCGCCTGGCCATTGGAAGCCGGCTTGAACGGCGCTGTCCGGACGTGCTTGATCCCATTGCCCGACAGAAACTCCTGGAATTCATGGCTGGTGAAACACGGGCCATTGTCGCTGACCAGGATGTCCGGCAAGCCGTGGGTCACGAAAACCATACGCAGACTCTCCACAGTGATGGATGTCATGCACGAGTTCAATATGATGCACTCGATCCACTTCGAGTATGCATCGACAACGATCAGGAACATTTTCCCCATGAGCGGGCCCGCATAGTCTACGTGAATACGTGACCATGGTCTGGTGGGCCAGGGCCACAGGCTGAGTGGGGCCTCCCTGGGGGCATTGCCCAGCTGGGCACACATCGTGCACCTGCGAACCCAGTGTTCCAGGTCTGAGTCAATCCCCGGCCACCATTCACGGCCTTCATTAACACGATGCCAGGGTGCTCGCTGTGGAGTTCCCTGATGAACGCTTCCCTTCCTTTCTGGGCCATGACTACCCGGCTGCCCTATAACAGGCAGCCGGCTTGGATGGAGAGTTCATCCATCCGTCTCTGAAATGGCCTGACATCCTCGGGGCACGCCCTGTGTGCGGGCGCCAATTCCCAGTCAGGACACATTTCTTTATCGTGGTTAGGAGGGGGTCCCTGTTGGTCCAGAGTTTGATCTGTCGGGCTGTGATGGGGGAGCCCGCAGTGTCAAAAGCCTCAACAGCCATGACCATCTCGGCGCTTTGCTCCGACGCCCCCTCGGTGGTGGCCAGTGGGAGCCTGCTGAGTGTGTCAGCGCAATTTTCGGTGCCTGGCTGGTGCCGTATGGTATAGTCATACGCAGCCAGCGTTAGGGCCCATCGCTGTATGCGAGCTGACGCGTTAGCATTGACAGCCTTGCTATTGGACAACAGGGCTTGAGGTCCGTCTCTAGCTCGAACTGTCTACCGAAAAGGTACTGGTGCATCTTTTTCACACCGTACACACACGTGAGTGCCTCCTTCTCGACCAAGCCGTATCAACGCTCTGCCTGGGAGAGCGACCTGGAGGCGTAGGCCGCCGGTTGGAGTCGGCCGTCGTCATTACCCTGCTGCAACACGCACCCAACCCCATAGTATGATGCATCATCAAGACCAGTTTTTTACAAGGGTCATACAAAGTCAACAGTTTGTTGGAACACAGCAGGTTCCTCGCCTTATTGAAAGCCCATTCTTGACAATTCCCCCAAAACGATTCACACCCTTTATGGAGGAGCATGTGTAACGGCTCCAACAATGTGCTTAAGTTCGGCAGAAAGTTCCCAAAATAGTTCAAGAGTCCCAGGAATGATTGCAACTCCGACGTGTTGCTGGGCCTGGGCGCCCGGCGAATCGCCTCAGTGTTTGATTCAGTGGGCCGGATCCCGTCTGCGGCAACCCTCCTGCCCAGGAACTCGACCTCTGGGGCCAAAAACACGCACTTGGCCTTTTTCAGCCGCAAGCCTACCCGGTCCAGTCGGCGTAGCATCTCCTCCAGATTGCAGAGGTGTTCCTCGGTGTTTTGACCCGTTATAAGGATGTCATCTTGGAATACGACCGTTCCAGGGATTGACTTGAGCAAACTTTCCATGTTTCGCTGAAAGATAGCCGCTGCCGAACGAATGCCAAACGGACACCTGTTGTAGACAAATAATCTCTTTTGCGTCGTGATGGTGGTCAGAAGCTTGGAATCTTCTGCCAGTTCCTGAGTCATGTAGGCCGAAGTGAGGTCCAGCTTCGTGAACAGCTTTCCACCTGCCAGCGTGGCAAAGAGGTCCTCCGCTCTCGGAAGCGGGTATTGGTCTTGCAGCGACACTCGGTTGATGGTGGCTTTGTAGTCACCACAAATCCTAACCGAACCATCTGCTTTGAGGACGGGAACGATGGGACTTGCCCAGTCGCTGAATTCAACGGTCGAAATTATGCCCTTTCAATTTTCTCACGCATCACGTACGGCACCGCTCTGGCTTTGTGGTGCACTGGTCTGGCGCCCGGAGTGATGCGTATCACTACTTTAGTGCCCTTGAACGTTCCGACACAGGGTTGAAAGAGTGATTCAAATTTTTGCAATACCTGCGAGCATGAACTTCGCTCCACGGATGAAATGGCGTGCACATCCCCCCATTTCCAATTCAGCTCAGCTAGCCAACTCCTCCCCAAAAGCGCGGGGCCGTTTCCCGGAACAATCCAGAGTGGCAACCGGTTCTGTGATCCATCAAGTTTGCACTGCCCAGCACTGGGATGATCTCTTTGGTGTATGTACGCAGCTGCATCTCAATGCGTTCCAGTTTGGGCCTGCTAGCTCTGTGTGGCCATAGTCTCTCAAATTGTTGGGCGCTCATGAGTGACTGGCTAGCTCCCGTATCCAGCTCCATGTGCACTGGGGATGCCATTCAGTAAAACTTTCATCATCATGGGTGGCGTTTTAGTGTATGAGCTGTAGACGTCAGCCACATGAACTCTCTGAACTTCAGCATCCATGGTTGTTCCCCAGGCCTCATCCTGCATTGCAGACCCCTCGTCTGGTTCCTCTGTCTTGCAGACTAGCCTCGCTACTGTCTTTTTGCACATCCTGGCCAAGTGTCCACTGACATTACAAATCCGACAGGTATAAAGCTGGAACCTGCAGCTTTTGGCATTGTGTCTACCCCCACACCTCCAGCATGAGCTGAGTTTGCTGTTATCAGAAGGACTATTCCCAGGCATTCCTCTCTAATGGTCCATTTGGCTGTTTCTAAGCACTCTGATGGGGGGTGTTAATGGTCCCATCACGGGTTGCATTGTTCCTCGTGATGCCGTGAATTGCCGATCCCCTTTCCCTTGTCCCTGTTGCGGGCCTACCCTGGTGCTTGTTGCTGCCTGGGCAGTGTCAAATTGTCCTTGCCTGCCTGCCTGGGCGGTGTCGAATTGCCCTTGCCTGCCTGCAGGGTTCTGTATCACTTTTACAACATTAACTCACTGGTTCATCGCAACGTTAAAACCAGGGCTGCGTGCGTAAATTAGCTTGGTCTCCTCTTCCCCTGCCATAAAAGTCTGAGCTTTCAATGCCGCCCCTTCTAAAGTCAGGTCCTTGGCCTTTATGAGCTTCCTGAAAATGCCGGCATGATTAATGCCCTCGATGAAAAGGTCCCTTAACATCTTCCTCCTGCAGGCATCGGAGAACTTACAGAGACTGGCCAAACGCCGCAGTTCCGCTGCGAATTCCGAGATGTTTTGACCCTCCCGATGCCGGGCCATGTGTATGCTACTTGCTGGCTTGAGATGCTCACTATCAGCTGGCTGAGCTCTTCGAAGGACTTGTCCGCTGGCTTTTGGGGTGTGAGCAGGTCTTTTATCAGCGCATACGTCTGTGGACTACAGCTGGTCAGTAGATGCACCCTCCGCTTGTCAGCTGCTGTCTCTTCCAGCCAGTCCTTTGTGACAAAGCTCTGCTGGAGTCTTTCCACAAAGTCGTTCCAGTCCTCACCCACACAGTAGCGTTCCTCTGTGCCACCGGTGGCCATCCCCGTGGTTCGATGATTCCCGTTTCTCGTCGCCAAATGTAGTGTCTCTGCACCTTGTTACAAACTCACACGAGGCATGTATATATCAGACACGGTCACTCTGTGACCTTCACTTTATTCCCAGGACTAAGGAGTGCTGACCCTGGGCGGGACCTCCCCTTTGAAACCTGGAAACCCAGGTGAGGAATGTCTCCCGCAAGCTCAGCCCCTGTGGTCAGGGTGTGCATTTCAAGGGTACAGGTACAGTGTGCATGAGTTACAGTTACATAACTATTGTCATTGCAAGATGGTGAAATACATAACATTATCGACCCTTCTGCCATTGGAAACAGTCTCTTTATTTACTCTATTAAAACCATTCATGATTTTAAAAACCTCTATCAAATCTCCTCTTAGCCTTCTCTGCTTAAGGAGAACAACCCCGGCTTCTCCAGTCTATTCATGTAACTGTAATCCTTCATCCCTGAAACCATTCTAGTAAATAATGGACAAAGTGACATATTTATTGAATTAACGTACGGAGACTTGCCATAAAATTCCAGCTATCTTCATTGTCAATACCCAAACCTGGAAGTACCAGATAGCTTATTTAGTGGGCTTGATTCAACAATGTGGAACATGGTTTGTATTTGTCCACAAGGACCTTTGTCGTTGTCACTGAGGCCCTGTGAATGAAGATTTGAGGTGCATTGTCCCTGTCCAGCGGTTGAGAAGAACCTATCTACAATGTGGCCAGTTGAATCCGGGTTGATGGTTTGTAGGGTTGGAAATGGTGTGGTAATTTATAGGAGAGTCTGTTGTCCGTTCTTCACGGCAGCGAACTGGTAAGGTATCCATCAAAGGAATCAGGAAAGGTTAACCATATTGAGAGCCATGCTGTTGGTGTACAGTCTGAATTGGCCACGTGATTCACCAATTTTGCTGCTGCACTTCTGAACAACAAAGATGTGGAGGAGCTATATTGCAGAGGACTGGTAACCATGGGAGTGGATTAGGGCGCAATGTGTCTGACACAAGATGCATAATAACATGTAGTTCAGTATCCACCAGCTTAGTCCACGGGGAGTGAGCTCAAATAGGAGTGCAATATTCTGCAACTGAGTCGCAAAATGCGAGAGCAGGTGAGGGTAAAGTGTAGATGCTTGTTCACGAGGCAGAGCCGTCAAGTTTGGTGATTAAGTTATTTGGGGCTAGAGCCTCCACTTTTGTGCTTATCGCCCAAAAATGGGCGTTATTTCCGGTGTGGGTGTTAAAAAAGGGTTTTCAGATCGCCGGCTTCTCGCCCATTCTCAAAACACCTAGTTTACATTTTTGAAAATGGGGTTACCGTGAGCGATATGAAATAGGCGGTAACGTTAAATTTTTTTGATCTTTTGCTGTAAAGTGTGGCCGTCCTTAGCAACGGCATGGCAATGCTCGATTCCCGCGATTCTGGAGGTCAAGGGTCACCATGACATGCGCAGAAGAGGAGACAGAGAGAGAGGGAGCTCAGAGGGTCTGAAGGCGTGTCTGGGTGTGGTGTGACTGCTTTGGGAGGAAGGAGGGAGACTTTAGAGCTTCACAGCAAGTAGGGAAAGAAAAATTAGTTGTTACCAGCCACATATTTGACTGAATTTGCCCTATAATGGAGAGAGAGGAGGAGGCATCACAGCACGCTATGGTGACTGACGCTGGAGAGAACTGTGAGGTGGGAGAGGAGCACATTGGAGGCCGCAAAATAGCCAGGAGGTTCTCGGACGAGGCAAATGCCTCCCTCCTGCAGGAGATCGAGTTACGCTGGTGTGATTTGGAAGCCCACCCCAAAGGCCTACCAGGGGATATGGACCGAGATAGCAGAGGTTGCCTCGTCAGCGACCAACGAGGTTCGTGAGGGCAACCAATGACGCAAACGAAGGAACGACCTTGTCGGATCCACAAGAGTAATTATTACATTGATTTACATGTACTTACGTATTTATATAATTTGATTTGTAACAGTCATGAGTGACTATCAGCAGATGTGAGGTCTTTCACTTTTACCAGGAATTTTTTACTCAAAGCCTGTGGTCACGGTGTACGTCTTTAGGTAAAGAATGATAATAATCATAATAATCATGATTACATCTGTCGGTTATGTGTTGTATCAGTCTCTGTGACAGTACAATGATATCATGCAATGATCTCATGCCATGTCGTCCTGTCACCTTTTACAGAAGAAGCTATCAATGATGAGGTTCATGCAGAGGTGAACGGGTGGGGGGCCACTAGTCCCCAGTGACATCACTGAGATGGAGGAGCGAGTGCTCGCACTTGTGGGGAAGCACCCCCGGACAGCCACGGACACATCTGCAGACCCTGAAGTAATGCCACGTGAGTAAAGCTTACACCATTGCATGATGTAAAGTCAAAAAATGCCACACCCACTCATATCCGAACAATCATATATGATAGATGATCTCTAAAATTGTCATAGATATAATGCTGGCCTAATGAAAATCATTGCAATGCACAATGTGTTGATGGTCATGAAATGTGATGTCTGCGATGATTTTGAGAGCGGTGGTGCTTTTGTCGTGCATATGCTGTGTGTGGCGCTGGACTCACCTTGTCACCCTAGCACCCTCTTCTCCTCTAATAACCTCATTTGTGTTTTGCAGCTCAGCCAGCAGCGCAACCCCAGGCACGACAACAGAGACCAGAAGGTGGGGGCGGGGGACAGGAGTCGGCGGACGATCCTACTACATTTGGTGCTGAGGAGCTCCGATTCTCGCCCGTCAATCCGCTGGGTCTGTTCTCAATGGATGAGAGCACGGACTTCGAAGAACCTGCATTGCCACGCTCCAGAAGCCAATCCACCCCAAGGCCATCTAGTGGTCCTCCGTCATTCCCGCCTCCACTCTGGAGGTATCGGCCTCAAGCACCTCTCGACAGGGCACCCCAATTGTCCCCAGGACGCGCCAACCCCGCGGAGGCCTCGTGGACGTGGCAGGTCTGTTCCACGACGTGACATGAGAGCAGAGAGATGGTACAGTTGTCCAGGAGGACTGTAGACATTTGTGACCAGCTCATCGAAGCATTGGGGGGCATATCCTGACAGCTGGCCACCATGACCGAGTACATGCCACAAATGGCAGAGTCGCTGGATGCAATAGCCAGGAACACTGCTGCCACAGGCCTCCCAGTGGTCCCAGAGCATGGCACTCCACCCCTAGGTTCCGTACCACCACTGCGAATGACAGATGAGAGCAAGGACCAAGATCCTGCTTCTGCATCAGAGAATGTTGCCCTCTCGGCAACCCCCGCTCCCGTATCTGTACAATGACCACATCTGCCTTCATCCCCCCCAATGAGGCACTGCCTGAGGAGCTCCTCGGCCAGGCGCCATGGAGTGAGGAGGGGAAGGGGTAGAGGTGGGGAGAAGAAGGAGAGGGGGGAAGGAAAGTGAGGTGTGTGTCCACAGGTGATGGCTGTGTTATATCTCCATCTGGGTGTATGCAATTTGTTGCAATGTATTGGGGCTGGGGACCACGCTCCTGCTTTGCCTTTGTATTCTGTGTTGCTGGACATGTTGAACATGTGATTTATGTCAATGGTGGAAAAAGTGCGGTGATGGCGGGGGTTGGGTGTTATTGCCTTTGATACTTATGATTTCAGACCAATGTTGGTATTAAACTTTTTTCTTTGAACATTACCTTGTTGCGCATTGTCTCAGATAGCTGGACCGTTACACACTGGTGATTCCTTACCATGAAAAGGTTCAATACTACTTAACATCAATCAACGTAAACTTTAACTGGCACCAAGGTGATGGGCACCATTGATGTCTGAGCTGCACACACACAGCAGTGTGTCAGCGTTGTCACTCACATCAGTGCTCTTTCAGGCAAATCTTTCCGATATCAGCTCCTCACGTAAGAGTGGGATGTAACAAATGCCAGCCACACTGCGTTCATATTGAATCTCGGCGTTAATTCCGTGCGGAAAGTAACGCTGGGTGCTATTATCGGCGTTAAGTTTGCACATTCTACTGATTCCGCCCCCCAAAAATGGGCGGGCGGTAATATTTTTCCCGGCGTTAAGCACATTGGGAAAATAACGCTCGCCGATAAGTCTCCTAAAAAACCTGTCAGTTTCCATTTCGTGCCAAAATGAGCGATATATGGGCGTTATACGTCATTTCAGCGGTAAAATGGGCGTTAAGTGGGCGTTAAGCATGCAAAAAAAGTGGAGGTTCTAGCCCTTAGAGCTTTTGACTTTCTCAGCAGTTTTCATCAATGGTTTTTGCAGGTTAGTGATCGGTTGAGGGCGATGCCTAAGTAGACTGGAAAAGTAGGGTGGGCAAGTCACGAGCTTAATAGCAAAGTCACTGTCGTCAGCATAGACAAATTTCCGTAATCTGGTCGCAGGCCAATCGTTTATGTACAGATTATAAAGGACTGGCTCTAGAACTGATCCCTGAGGGATGTCATTGAGTTGATAGCTCCACGAGCTGGCACAGTCGATTACGTGTACTCTGAAACGTCGCTCCCATATCACTAATTCAACCAGAAAGGTGGCCCATTAGGCCAGGATTCTCAATATTTTCATCAGAAAGCCAGTATGTCAGACAGTGTCATAGGCCACTGTTAAATTGAGGAAGACAACACCAGATTTAAGGTTTTTCTGAAAGTTATTTTCAATGAGGGTGGTTAGAGTGAGTACTTGGTCACAAGCCCTGTGGATACAGCAGAAATCTGCTTGGCCTGTGCTCAGTGCAGCATGGACTACTGGAGATAAACACTGGAGAAACAGCAAACATGCAGGAGGGAGATTAGCAAATAGCTCACTACTAATTGTGGGTCCTTGCCTGGCTTAAGTAAGCCAATGCTCTTTGCCCGGCACCATACATAACATCTTCACTGAGATGTACAAAAGCATGGGCCTTACACTAAACATCTGTAAGAGAAAGGTCCTCCACCAACCTGATCCCACCACACAGCTCTGCCCCGCAGTCATCAAGATCCATGGCACCGCCGTGAACAATGTGGACCACTTTCCATACCTTGGGAGCCTATTATCAGCACCGCTTCCAGTGCACCAGTGCAGCCTTCGGCCGCCTGAAGAAGAGAGTGTTCGAAGATCAGGCCCTCAAATCTGGCACCAAGCTTATGGTCTACAGGGCTGTAGTGATACCCACCCTCCTGTATGGCTCAGAGACATGGACCATAGAGAGTAGACACTTCAAATCGCTGGAGAAATACCACCAACAGTTTCTCCACATGATCCTGCAAATCCACTGGGAGGACAGACGCACCAACGTTAGTGTTCTCGATCAGGCCAACATCTCCAGCATCGAAGCACTGATCACACTCGACCAGCTCCATTGGGCGGGCCACATTGTTCGCATGCCTGACACAAGACTCCCAAAGCAAGCGCTCTACTCGGAACTCCTACACGGCAAGCGAGCCCAAGGTGGCAGAGGAAACATTTCAAGGACACCCTCAAAGCCTCCTTGATAAAATGCAACATCCCCACTGACACTTGGGAGTCCCTGGCCAAAGACTGCCCTAGGTGGAGGAGGTGCATCCAGGAGGGCACTGAGCACCTCGAGTCTCGTTGCCGAGAGCATGCAGAAAACAAGAACAGGTAGTGGAAGGAGCGTGCGGCAAACCAGACTCCCCACCCTCCCTTTCCTTCAATGACTGTCTGTCCCACCTGTGACAGAGACTGTAATACCTGTATTGGACTGTACAGTCACCTAAGAACTTCCTCGATTTCGAGGGACTGCCCATGATGATTGTTGTGTTCCTAACACAGGTGAGACTGCACACAGGGAGGTTAAAGTAACAGTGACCTCAATCTTTATCAAGACACTCCAGAGTGAGTAACAGGCCTTAGGGGCCGGCTTATATGCTGGGATCCCTTGGGACTTCAGGGGATGCGCTCCCTGGTGGCGGAACATGGGAGTGCATGCTTTACAGATACACAACATCACTCCCCCCCAAAGTCAAAGTGAAAACTATTTACAAGGTGAGGCGGTCGGGAGCCTTTCTTTCCCTGGTGGACCGCCTCAGTACAAATATCTGTTCTGGTGTGTTGGCTGTGCCCTCGTTGGGCTGGCGTGTTGTTGGCCCTGCAGGGCTGCTGGGTGAGCCTGGCCTTGCTGGGCTGTTGGGCGTGATGGGTTCGATTTCCTGGTCCGGTGTGGTGTTGTTGATCCTTTGGGTGTGTGTTGTGGGCTTGAAAAAGGTGGTGTCTGCTGTGGGTTGTTCAAGGCAGTCTGTGAACCACAGCCTTGTTTGGTCCAAGTGCTTTCTGCAAATTTGTCCATTGTCTAGTTTGACTACAAACACCCTACTCCCTTCTTTAGCTATCACCATGCATGCGATCCACTTGGGACCATGTCCATAGTTTAGCACATACACAGAGTCATTCAGATCAATTTCCCGTAACACAGTGGCGCGACCATCGTTTACATTTTGTGGCTGCCGCCTGCTCTCTACCTGATCATGCAGGTTGGGGTGAACCAGCAAGAGTCTGGTTTTATGTGTCCTTTTCATGAGTAGCTCAGCCGGGGGCACCCCTGTGAGTGAGTGGGGTCTCGTGCGGTAGCTGAGCAGTACTCTGGACAGGCGAGTTTGGAGTGAGCCTTCTGTGACTCGTTTGAGGCTCTGTTTGATTGTTTGTACTGCCCGCTCTGCCTGCCCATTGGAGGCTGGTTTAAACGGGGCCGAGGTGACATGTTTGCGGGTCATGAATTCTTTAAATTCGGCACTGGTGAAACATGGCCCGTTGTCACTGACCAGTTTGTCAGGCAGTCCGTGGGTGGCAAACATGGCCCTCAGGCTTTCAATGGTGGCGGTGGCGGTGCTTCCCGACATTATTTCACATTCAATCCATTTTGAAAAAGCATCCACCACCACCAGGAACATTTTACCGAGAAACAGGCCCGCATAGTCGCCATGGATCCTCAACCATGGTCTGGAGGGCCAGGACCACAAACTTAGTGGTGCCTCTCTGGGCGCGTTGCTCAACTGAGCACACACGCTGCATTGCCGTACACAGGACTCGAAGTCAGAGTCGATACCAGGCCACCACACGTGGTATTGGCTATCGTTTTCATCATTACTATACCCGGGTGTGCTGTGGAGATCCGAGATGAACGTCTCCCTGCCCTTTTTGGGTAGCACTACACGGTTACCCCACAACAGGCAGTCTGCCTGTATGGACAGCTCGTCTGTTCGCCGCTGGAACGGCTTGATTAGCTTTTGCATTTAACGGGGATGCTGGCCCAGCTCCCATGCAGTACACAGTTTTTTTACTAGGGACAGCAGAGGATACTGGCTGGTCCAAGTCCTAATCTGGCGGGCTGTGACAGGTGATTTATCATTTTCAAACGCTTCCATGACCATCAACAAGTCTGCGGGCTGCACCATTTCCATCCCCGTGGGGGGCAATGGTAGCCGACCGAGAGCATCCGCACAGTTCTCGGTGCCTGGCCTGTGGCGGATGGTATAGTTAAACGCTGATAGCGCGAGTGCCCACCTTTATATGCGGGCTGAGGTATTAGTATTTATCCCCTTGTTTTCAGCGAACAGGGATATGAGGGGCTTGTGATCGGTTTCCAGCACAAATTTGAGGCCAAACAGGTACTGTTGCATTTTTTTTAACCTGAACACACACACTAATGGCTCTTTCGCAATCATGCTGTTGGTCCTCTCGGCTTTAGACATGCTCCTGGAAGCATAGGCGACAGGTTGCAACTTCCCCGCAACGTTAGCTTGTTGTAATACACACCCGACTCCGTACGACGCGCATCACATGCTAGCACGAGTCTTTTACACGGGTTATATAATACAAGCAGCTTGTTGGAGCATAAAATGTTTCTGGCTTTCTCAAAAGCAATTACTTGTTTTTTTTCCCCATATCCAGTTCTCACATTTATGCAATAACACATTTAGGGGCTCTAAGAGGCTGCTTAACCCCGGTAGGAAGTTAACAAAATAGTTGAGGAGTCCCAGGAACGACCGCAGCTCTGTGACGTTCTGTGGCCTGGGCGCGTTCCTGATAGCCTTTGTCTTGGCGTCTGTGGGCCGAATGACGTCCGCCGCAATCTTTCTCCCCAAAAACTCCACTTCTGTTGCCATGAAAACGCATTTCGACCTCTTCAGCCGCAGCCCTACGCAATCCAGTCGCTGGAGGACCTCCTCCAGGTTTTATAGGTGCTCGATTGTGTCCCGACCCGTGACCAATATGTCGTTCTGAAAAACCACCATACGTGGTACCGACTTGAGTAGGCTCTCCATGTTTCTCTGGAAGATCGCTGCAGCCGACCAAATTCCAAACAGGCATCTGTTGTAGATGAACAGTCCCTTGTGTGTGTTGATGCAGGTGAGGCCCTTTGAAGACTCCTCCAGCTCCTGCGTCATGTAGGCTGAAGTCAGGTCGAGCTTGGTGAATGTCTTGCCTCCTGCCAGCGTCGCAAATAGGTCGTCTGCCTTAGGTAGCGGGTATTGGTCCTGTAGCGAGAAACGATTAATAGTTACTTTATAATTGCCGCAAATCCTGACCGTGCCATCACTTTTGAGTACTGGAACAATCAGGCTGGTCCACTCGCTGAATTCCACTGGGGAGATGATGCCCTCGCATTGCAGCCTGTCCAGCTCAATTTCCACTCTTTCCCTCATCATGTGAGGTACCGCTCGCGCCTTGTGGTGAATGGGTCGTGCCTCTGGGACCAAGTGGATCCGCACCTTCGCCCTGGAAAAGTTTCCAATGCATGGATCAAAAAGGGAAGGAAATTTGTTCAGAATCTGGGTACATGAGGCCTCATCTACATGTGTGATAGCGCTCGGATGTCATCCCCGTTCCAGCAGATTTTGCCCAGCCAGCTCCTTCCAAGTAGTGTGGGGCCATCGCCCGGGACAATCCATTGTGGCAGCTCGTGCACCGTGCCCTCTTAGGTGACCTTGACCATGGCGCTGCCCAGGACAGCGATAAGCTCTTTGGTGTACGTTGTCAGTTTCATGTGGATAGGGCTCAGGGCTGGTCTGAGTGCCTTGTTGCACCACAGTCTCTCAAACATCTTTTTACTCATGATGGATTGGCTAGCACCAGTGTCCAGTTCCATGGCTATGGGTAAGCCATCCAATTTTACTTTTAGCATTATAGGTGGACATTTTGTCGAAAATGTGTGTACCCCATATACTTCAGCATCTGCCTCCTCTCTCTGAGGCTCGAAATTGCTTTGGTCCACCATGGTCCGATCTTTCTCTGCCATATGATGGCAAGATCGTTAGAGGTGCCCCATTGTTCCACAGCTCTTGCAAACATGCTCTTTGAAGCGGCATGAATAGGCTGAATGGAAGCCTCCACAATGCCAACAAGGTGTGAATTGCCTTGCATTCATCCTTTGTTGGGGACTTTGAGTCATCTGGGTCACCTGAGGCCTGCTGGCAGTTGCAGACTCGTGGTTTCTGCCCTGTACATTTCTGCTCGCAAACACAGTTCCAGTTAATTTATGAACATTGCTGGCACTTGTGTGCTGAGAGATTTGTTTGGTGTTATTACTGGTGGACATAAACGTCTGTGCTATCGCAATGGCCTTACTGAGGGTCGGTGTCTCTACAGTCAAAAGTTTTCGTAGGCTGGTCTCGTGGTCAATGCCCAGTACAAAAAAGTCTCTGAGCATTTGCTCCAGGTAGCCATCAAACTCACATTGTCTTGCAAGTCGCATTAGCCTGGCGACGTAGCTCGCCACTTCCTGACCTTCAGATCACTGGTACGTATAGAACCAATACCTCGCTATCAGCACGCTCTCCCTTGGGTTAAGATGCTCCCGAACCAGTGTACACAGCTCCTCATACAACTTATCTGTGAGTTTCACCGGAGCCAGAAGATTCTTCATGAGGCTGGAGGTCGGTGCCCCGCAGACCATGAGGAGAACCGCTCTCCTTTTTGCAGCGCTTCCTTCTCCGTCCAGCTCGTTGGTTACAAAGTACTGGTGTAACCGTTCGACATAGGCTTCCCAGTCCTCACCCTCCGAGAACTTCTCCAGGATGCCCACAGTTTGCTGCATCTTTGCGTTGGATTCGTGTACTCGTCGCCAGTTATTGTGTTCCTAACACAGGTGAGACTGCACACAGGGAGGTTAAAGTAACAGTGACCTCAGTCTTTATTAAGACACTCCAGAGTGAGTAACAGGCCTTAGGGGCCGGCTTATATACAGTGCTCCCAAGGGATGCTGGGATCCCTTGGGACTTCAGGGGATGCGCTCCCTGGTGGCGGAACATGGGAGTGTATGCTTTACAGATTTATAACAATGATGATGATTGACACAATTCAGCCTTCAAGGCCGACAACACTGCAGAAAAGTCTTAGCCAATTACAATCGTGTTGTCCAAGTTTCTTCCAAAATTCAGGTTATAAGTTTTCCTTGTTGGCTGTGGTACCTGGTTTCATATTATGCAGGATAGAGCGGAGTTCGGGGTGGAGGGTCCTGTTTCAAGACATTTCAATGAAAGTGGAGCCATTGATCTTGTACTTTCCATTCAAAGACTTCGTCGCGGGGGTTCTTGAAAAGTATAAAGAAAGACTTGCATTTATATAGCGCCATTCACGATCACCGGACATCTCAAAGTGCTTTACAGCCAATGAAGTACTTTTTGAAGCGTTGTCACTGTTATAATGTAAGAAATGCAACAGCCAATTCGCGCACAGCAAGCTCCCACAAGCAACAATGTGGTAATGGCCAGATAGTCTGTCTCAGTGATATTGATTGAGGGATAAATATTGACCAGGACACCAGGGATAACTACCCTGTTCTTCTTTGTAATATGCCATGGGATCTTTTACATTCACCTGAGAGAGCATACAGGGTTTTGGTCTAACGTCCATCCAAAAGACAGCAACTCCAACAGTGAAGTGCTCCCTCAGTACTGTACTGGAGTGTCAGCCTAAATTTTTGCGCTCAAGTCTTTGGAGTGAGGACTTGAACCCACAACCTCCTGACATCAGAAGGGAGAGTGGTCTCCCCTGAACCACAGCTGACATTGGCAATCGTGTCTGTAAGGGTTTATACTGAGCAGCACTCAGGAGACCAGTGAGGTTCCAGCTTTCTTTCTTTCCTTTCTTTCTTTCTTTCTTTCTTTCTTTCTTTCTCTCTTTCCTTCTCTCTTTCTTTCTTTCTTTCTTTCTCTCTCTCTTTCCTTCTCTCTTTCTTTCTTTCTTTCTTTCTTTCTTTCTTTCTTTCTTTCTTTCTTTCTTTTTTTCTTTCTCTCTCTCTTTCCTTCTCTCTTTCTTTCTTTCTTTCTTTCTTTCTTTCTTTCTTTCTTTCTTTCTTTCTTTCTTTCTTTCTTTCTTTCTTTCTTTCTTTCTTTCTTTCTCTCTCTTTCCTTCTCTCTTTCTTTCTTTCTATCTCTCTCTGTCTCATCATCACCTTAGGCAGTCCCTCGAAATCGAGGAAGACTTGTTTCCACTCTAAAAGTGAGTTCTCAGGTGACGAGGCCTACTGTCTCTGTCACAGGTGAGGCAGGCAGCGGTTGAAGGAAAGGGTGTTCGGGGAGCCTGGGTTGGCGCACGCTCCTTCCGCTGTCTACTGTTGGTTTCTGCTTGCTCTCGGCGATGGGACTCGATGTGCTCAGCGCCCTCCCGGATGCTCTTCCTCCACATTGGGCGGTCGTGGGCCAGGGATTCCCAGGCGCCGGTGGGGACTATACAGTCTAATGAGGGAATTACAGTCTCTGTCACAGGTGGGGCAGACAGTGGTTGAAGGGGTGGGTAGGGAGCCTAGTTTGCCGCACACTCCTTCTGCTGTCTGCGCTTGATTTCTGCATGCTCTCAGCGATGAGACGCGAGGTGCTCAGCGCCCTCCCGGATGCACTTCCTCCACTTAGGGTGCTTTGGGAGTCTCGTGTCGGGCATGCGGACGATGTGGCCTGCTCAACGGAGCTGATTGAGTGTGGTCAATGCTTCAATGCTGGGGATGTTGGCCTGAGCGAGAACACTGATGTTGGTGCATCTATCCTCCCAGTGGTTTCGCAGGATCTCACGGAGGCAGTGCTGGTGGTACTTCTCCAGTGCTTTGAGGTGTCTACTGTCCATATCTTAAACTACAAAACAGCAGATGAGTAGGTACAACCTGCCTTTAAAGGTTGAGATGAAAAAATTAAGTCGCTGTAAACAGTTTACCTGCTACATCAGAGTCCGATAGTCATTTCACGGTCATATCATCATCATCATCATAGGCAGTCCCTCGGAATCAAGGAGGACCTGCTTTCACTCCTAAAGTGAGTTCTTTGATGGCTGAACAGCCCGATACGAGAGCCACAGACCCTGTTACAGGTGGGACAGACATTCGTTGAGGGAAAGGGGTCGGTGGGGCTGGTTTGCCGCTGCCTGCGCTTGGCCTTTTCATGCTCTTTGTGTTGAAACTTGAAGAGCTCCCAGATGGACTTTCTCCACCTCGGGCGGTCTGCGCCCAGGGTCTCCCAGGTGTCAGTGGTGATGTCGCACTTTACCAGGGAGGCTTTGAGGGTGAACTTATAACGTTTCCGCTGTCCTCCTTTGGCTTGTTTACCATGAAGGAGCTCCGCATAAAGCATTTGCTTAGGGAGTCTCGTATCTGGCATGCGTACTATGTGGCCTGCCCAGCGATCAATGGTCATAAGAACATAAGAAATAGGAGCAGGAGTAGGCCATTTGTCCCCTCGAGCCTGCTCCGCCATTAATAAGATCATGGCTGATCTGATCTTGGGCTCAGCTCCACTTCCCTGCCCGACCGTGGTCACGCAGCTGTTTTGAAACATGTCTTTGTGTTTAGGTGTGCAGCCATCAGGACCAGTCCACGAACACTGCGATATGCTGCAGTTACAGCTAAAGCTGTAGTGCTGACCTGATGTTGACAGCTCACCAAACTATTAGTCTTCCAATAAGCAGACAATTCACAGCGATTACACACACATGCCAGTTTGTTCCCCTGACATTTACATCGACCTATATTAATATTGATGCTAAAATGATGTGACTGAGGAAACTGAATTGTTTTCAATTCGTACACAAATATGTTTACATCCAAGTAGATTGAGTGTACTCAGTAAATAATGAAAGCTAAATTTTAGCGTAGTGTACACTCTTTTAAACAATCAAAACCTTGAAACTCAGATGTAGACGTAAAGAAGAAAAACTTGGGGTGTAGCTACGATATGATCAAATATTGCATAAATCTGGATTTTTCTCCACACAAACTATTCATACTGTGAAATCCTACAGTTGACATCCAACCCCAATTAAGTTTAAAAATGCTCGATCATAATTTAAGTTCATGGTTATCCAATTCACTGTCCTTCACCATGTCTTTGACCCTTCTAATTAGTTTACATAAGCAAAACACAATTGGTAATTTTGCATATAATTAGGTGAATGGAGATGCTAAAATGGATTCAGCATGAAGATGTTTTAAAATTGTCAGTACTGCAGCAAAGATCAAAAGGGGTCTGATCAGATCAACTCCCTCTCTGCTAAATAACAGTTGATCCAAACAGCCTGTTCATACCTAGATATTTATATATATAGATACATATGAAAATGGGGATGGTTTGTAATTTACTGTCTGAGTTTTAGAACTCCATTTATTCCGTAAGTGTCCATGAACAAGAGGCCCACTTTTAAACCAAATGTTAATGTCATAACAAAATTATGTAACACATCATTTGCAATTTGCCAAAAATTACACGAGCCAAAAAGGAACAGCTTGCAATATAGCGAAAAGAGATATTTACCTTCTCTTGAAATCCTTAATTTCTATTTGGGACTCAGAGATACGGTGTCACACTTACGCTCAGGGAGACTAATGCTGCAGATTTGTGAAAGACTACTCAGCAATGGGCTCGTCAATGTGTTTTTTCTTTTGCATGAGCTAAGGTTCTGAAACACTGACTATCGGCCAGAGCAGAATTACTCTCCTTGTCAGCCTACTTTCTCTAGGGTTGCTCTGTGTGAGATGCAGCCTGCAGCACCTGCCAGCGAAGAGAGCTTCGAGCTGAGAGAGAGGGAGAGGGCAGGTTGCCTACTGCTGCAGTCCCTGGCTCGGTTAATCACACTCTCCCCTCTCAGCGCTGATTTGCAAGAGCAGATTAATCAGAGAGTGCAGCTTGATGAAATTTGCTGTTATTGTGCCCATTTTTAGCAACATCTTTTATTATCTTCATTATTCATTTACAGGGGGACCAGCATCAATTATGCAAATGAGTTCATACACTTTGCAGATTACTTCATTTGCCTCTATTGTTTGTGGAAATTCAATTATTAAATATTATTAAGCTCGCACTTTCTTCAATTTTCCAAGGCTTAGTTTCATTTGATTCTTCCCTCCAGCTGCTCTTCTGCCTTTTTTGTGCCAAAAAATGTCCTCATCAAAGCAGCCCTGGCATGTGAAGACAAAATAAAATATCCTGAATGTAATAATTCTGATGTTCATCCCTTGTTCTCAGCTGCTTGCTTAAAGCCAGGCAGGGAGGGAAGCAGAGCACATTCCGTCTAATGAGCAGAAATTGAATTCAAGTTTGTTCAGAATTGACTTCAATTAAGCAGAGCCTTAATGATAAATTAATCTCCTTCTTTATTCCCCAGAATTTGTTTTTTTTTTCTTTCCAAGGCAATGATTGGATTGCAGCGGGCCGACCCGAATGAAGGGTTCAGTGCTAGTTGACTAGATAAGAGAATTGATAGGAAGATAAATCTGTCAGGGTTATAAGTTCAGGCAAAGCAGCACTAATTCTATCACACTGCATTCCGATTTACCATTCATTTTTTAGATGGCAAATAGGTTTTTAATTTTAAGCATTGTTAAAATGACAGTTAAAATTAAACAAAGCCTACCGTGAATTCTCCCAGAGCACTGCTCAATCATTATTATGAAGTTCTAACCTGGGCAAAAAAACATATTTTTTCAAAGGGTTTGAAAAAAAACAGTATTTTTTTTAAAAATGTATCTGTGCTGACATCATGAATCCAGCAAGTAAAAGAGAACTAACTCTAATCTTTTAATGTAACACTCTGTAAAACTTCATCTCCACTTACAACAATATCAAAGCGAGTGCTTGTAAATCTGAAAGCTTTACAGTAATCAACTGCACTAAAACTGAAAATGTCTGTGATCCTCACGCCCTCATCATGTTACTTTAAATCAACATAGAATGAATGAACTCTGTAGAAAGTGGGCACTCCCTGCACCAAACAAAACTGACTTGTTAAGATAAGTAGCTCTCAATCCAGATCCAGCTCCTATTTAAAGTGTATTCCTTTCAAGATATATTAAGAATCGAAGGTAACATCTCCATTTCAGACTCAGTCATTTCATGAATTCTTTTGTTGAACCACTTGCTACATTAACTACAGTGTATATGTATCTTACACCATTGAATTAAATATATTTATGACACTCTGGTAAATGTGTGATTTATGGTGCATTTAGACTGCATGTTTAGTGTTGGTTGGAAGTGGGATGAGGAAGAATTTGTGTGGTTGTTTAGTGCATTTTTCTGAATGCATAAATCCAAGTAAAGAAAGACCTTTCCACCGCACCAAACAACTAATAAATTTGTCATCAGAAAACCTCTTGTTGATGATTTTTGTTTGAGGTGAGAACATTGGCCAGGACACTAAGAGATCTTCTTGCACTTCTTCATAGAAAATTTTTAACCTTCTCCTGAGCAGGCAAAAATGGGACTTGGCTTAATGCCTCATCTGAATGACAGCACTTTGGGAAATGCAGCACTCCCATATTACAGGCCAATTAAATAGCACTCTCTTTGCACTGCATTGAGTTTCAGCCAATGATTATGTGTTCAAGTTCAGGAGGGACGTTTGAACCCACCTGCTTCTGACTCAGACAAAATCAAAGCCAGAGTGACACTATAAATAGGAATTCACCTTGGGCGATCGTGCAAAATGGGCAGCATTGAATCGGCCGCCTGTTAAACACTCTCTGTCCGATGTTCAGTTCTGTTGACTTTAATAGAACTGTATATCTAAGCTGGGCATATAACAGGCGGCTGATGCCTGCATCTGCGCACATACAGAGGCTGAACTCCAGGACATAGTTGATGTAGTTACTGAGGCGTACGAAAGCATAGGCCTTACGCTAAACATCCGTAAGACAAAGGTCCTCCACCAGCCTGTCCTCATCGCACAGCACTGCCCCCCAGTCATCCTGGACACCGTGGACCACTTCCTACATCTCGGAAGCCTCCTGTAAACAAGAGCAGACATCGACGATGAGATCCAACACCATTTCCAGTGCGCCAGTGCAGCCTGCGGCCGCCTGAGGAAAAGAGTGTTTGAAGACCAGGCCATAAAAACTGCTACCAAGCTCATGGTCTACAGGGCTGTAGTAATACCTGCCCTCCTGTATGGCTCAGAGACATGGACCATGTACAGCAGACACCTCAAGTTGCTGGAGAAATATCACCAACAAATCTCCTGGGAGGACAGACGCACCAACATCAGTGTCCTCGACCAGGCCAACATCCCCAGCATTGAAGCACTGACCACACTCGATCAGCTCCGCTGGGCAGACCACATAGTTTGCATGCCAGACACGAGACTCCCAAAGCAAGTGCTCTACTTGGAGCTCCTTCACGGCAAACGAGCCAAGGGTGGGTAGCGGAACTGCTACAAACACTGCCTGATAAAGTGCGACATCCCCACTGACACCTGGGAGTCCCTGGCCCAAGATCGCCCTAAGTGGAGGAAGTGCACCCGAGAGGGCGCTGAGCACCTCGAGTCTCATCGTCGAGAGCATGCAGAAATCAAGCGCAGGCAGCGGAAAGAGCGTGCGGCAAATTGTCCCACCCACCCCTTCCCTTAATGACTGTCTGCCCCACCTGTGACAGAGTCTGTGGCTCTCGTATTGGACTGTTCAGCCACCAAAGAACTCGCTACAGGAGTGGGAGTAAGTCTTCCTCGATTCCGATGATGATGATAACAGGCGGCCAATGTGATACCGCCAGCTTAGTGCTACCGCCCAAGGTGACTTCCTACCCCAATGTATATCAGAGGACTAAAGTACTCTGCTAAAACTGGCACAAATGAAAATCCTCTCAATAAACATATCTTAAGGTCACACAGGGGAAGCAAGCACATATCGCGCAACATTCTAGAACCATTACAGTGACAACCAGCAGGGTCACAACCACCACGCAGCAACATTATTCTACTTGTGAATTGGGATTTAAAGAAAAACTGCTGTGTGATCCTCCAAATCTGGCCTCTTGCTCAGCCCCGATTCTCATCGCTCCATCATTGGTGGCCGTGCCTTCAGCTGTCCAGGCCCTAAGCTCTGGAATTCCCTCTTTAAACCTCTCCGCCTCTCTACCTCTCTCTCCTCCTTTAAGACACGCCTTAAAACCTTTCTGTCCTAATATCTCCTTAAGTGGCTCGGTGTCAAATTTTATTTGACAATCGCTCCTGTGAGTTGTCTTGGCACATTTTACTACGTCAAAGGCGCTATATAAGTTCAATTTGTTATCATTGTTGAAATGAAGCCCCTGGATACCCAAGTGAAGAAAATAAAGAGTGACTGGCTGTAAAGCATTTTGGGACATCCCGAGGTTGTGAAAGCCGCTATAGCAATGTATGTCTTACTTATTTTCTCATTCTGTAATCTGGTGCTCCCAGTAGTGAGTAGTGCTTACCGAAAGTGCAGCTGTAATTTTCCATCCAGTGTGAGGGTGCTGGAGGGGAGAATCATTTCTTCTACTTCCGAAGCTAGAGGAATATTATGGGTATATCAACTTAGGCATTAAAGTTAATACATATAATTAATTGTCGCTATTTCCACTGCAATCTGACGTTGTTAGTCGAAACAAAAATGACTGTGCTGAAACTTTACAAAGTGACGCTGACATTGCGCAGATCTGTGACAGGGTGCAAAAGGTCAACAACGATGAATATGCAACAATATCGTCTTCTCTATATCTATGATGATCGCAGCACCAAAATATGGTTGCCCAAATCTACTTACAACTGGCTACTGAGCTGCATGATATCCAGCACTGGGCACCACCTAAGCTGCAGCAGATCACAGAGCTGAAAGGATATATATTTGGGGGAGGAGCAGTGGGTTATTTGGGAATAGCGTACAATTTGCATCGGCATGTGTGTCAAACATATTGTGATTTTTTTTCTCTCGCATACATACATTAAGTAAGGCAGAAAGAAAGAACTTGTATTTGTATAGCGCCTTTCTCATCCTCAGGATATCCCAAAATGCTTTACAGCCAATTAAATACTTTTAGAAGTGTAGTCACTGTTGTAATGTAGGAAACATGGCAGTTAATTTGCGCACAGCAAGCTTCCACAAACTGCAATGTGATAATGACCAGGTTTTTTAAAAATTGATTATGGCATCACCTTATCATCGATATTTAACCCGACATTGATAACTATCTAGGCTCAGTCCAACCGTAGTAATTACCGGAGCCTAGTTCAGCACTATTGTCCATATAGGGTTGCTTTTTTTTGAGTTTTCACATTTTTATTTTATAACTACTATACATCAAAGCATAATACTACAACAGACCAATGTTCAAGATCTTCTCATAACCAGCATCTGAGATGCCTCTCATCATTCTTATATATAATAACAAACCCACCTATTCCTAGTCACCAGTCCTTTCTCACACTGGCTAACCATTTGGGCCTGGCTCAAACTTATCAGTCACAGCTGCCTGAGTTTTATTAATGACCCTAAGCTGGCTTAACCTCACTTACCAACCAACTCAACCTGTTGATAACCATCAAACTAAATGTTGAAATAAATGTTCGTAATGCCAAGAATCAGTGTAACATTTCTTTTCCACAGAAAAGGAAGGAAAACATGTCTTTTTACATGTCTGGGATTCTGACTTTCCTCTTTACCGCGTGAATTGAGATCAGTCAAAGTAATATTTTGAAGTTAACAGGGGGCATGTGACAGTTCCTGCGATGATGGTATTTCTCCCCCCTTCAACCCTTGACCTGTTGCTACCGAGTGCGAGTATGCTAATCATAGAACCATAGAATCATAGGGGTTGAAATTCGTCTGCTAATGCCTGCTGATAACGCCGGTGTTCGGTGTTAACTGGGAGTTAGGCCGTTACAGAGTGGCGCTCAGTGCTGTACACACCTGCCGCTAAATTTGGTGATCATTTTTTAAGGGTGTATAAACATTACGTCCCGCCGGCTAACGCCATGGAAATCATGTCGTCAGTACACGTGCAACGCCTCCTTGGCGCTCTTCTCACCACAGTCACTTTTGCCGCCTCACTTAACGTCGATGATGCCTGAAAAAGTTGGACTGCACAGGGCGGAAAAACGAATCCGGGGCGTTATTTAAAGGGAGTTGCAGCCGGGGCTCAGAGGTCTCGGTCAGTGCTGTGTTTGATGCTCGCACAGAGAGTAGGGTGTTGTCGTCGTACAAATATCTCAGACACATTGTTGGCTTCGATATCGGAAAAATGTGAAAGTTACATTTCGCTGTGATCTGTGCCAAGTGATGGGGGCAATGATGGCACACCACGTCATCCTACGGCCACAACTTGAAAGGTGCCGGCTGCAGAGACAGCTTAGGGCAAATGTGGATCCTTCCCAGAGGAGACACCCCAGACAGCAGGGCAGGAGGCCATACACACACAGGGTTTACCGTGCACATTACTCTTATCTTGAGATGTCCGAGGAGCACTGCTTAAGAAGGCTGAGACTCCGCAAGGAGACGGTGACAGAGCTTTGTAACCTTCTGCAGACAAACCTGGCAGCTGACATCGGCACCAGGGCCTCGCTGTCGGTGGCAGTGAAAGTGACAACAACCCTCAACTTCTATGCTGCCGGCTCCTTCCAGTCTTCTGTAGGCGATATATGCAACATCTCGCAGTTTGCAGTACATTGCTGCATACGCCAGGTTACCGACGCTCTCTACAGCAAATGAATGGACTACATCAAGTTCAGCATGTGCAGGGAAGACCTGGATGAGCGTTCCTGTGACTTCGCTAGGATAGTGGCCTTCTCCAGGGTTCAGGGGGCCATCGATTGTACTCATCTGGCATTGCGGGCCCTGCCTCACCTGGCCAGTCGCTTCACCTGGCCATCTGCTGAAGACATGGCACCCGACCCCACAAGCCTCCATGCATACAAACGGCAACACAAGATTGTGACAAACAAAATGCATTTTTATTGACAGAAAACACCATAGTGTGCTGTAAAGAAGCACCAAAGGACGCCATCATCCACACCAAACAATAATTGAAACCAGTCCCCTTGAAACATTATCACTCACATGCACGTGCAGCTATTCACATTACTTCATCATGGAACAAGGATAGCATCTCTGGTCAGCATCACACAATTCTTTATTGGCTCATCCAACTGCAAGTAATAGTTCACATTCGAGCAAGGTCAGTATTTCAGGCCACTTGCACGCACATCTTTACCGGCTCTTTCTTAGTGCTTTCCCACCCCTTCCCTTCTCCCCCCTCCCAGGCCTACCGCTCCTCCTCAATGGGGTCTCAGTGCCTGCAGCAAGGCTGGTAGAAGGTCGCTGTGTTGGCGCCGCTGCCATAGCTGATGGCCTGGTAGGGCCGGCTGTTGTCTGCATCACCTCAGGATGGGCAGCAGCACCCTGTGGTGGACGGGTTGCAGAGAGCGGTAGGGGCAAGGGCGGAATTATGTCGTCCTGAGAGAGGACATCAGGTTCCAACAGACCCGACATGGTGCTACTCCCTCGGGGCAGAGCCTCAGCATCTGGAGCTATCTAGTTGAGCACAGATTGCTGCTATGCTTCACCAACATTAGTTCCTCATGCAACTGATGGGGCCCCAGACACGATGGCAGCGGTCAGTGCCTGCATGGATTCAAGTTGGCTCTGCATCAGGGCAGACTGTGACTGCAGCACACCACGGAGCTGATTGATGCCACCACGCACTGACGATATGATAGTCTGCAGGCCTACCATAACGTCGGCCTGGTGCTCAATGGCTACTGCCACGTCAACCATAGCCCATGCCACCATGTCTGGGACCCCATGGTTACTTGAAGGATCCAACGTCCGTTGGTATTTACCAAGGATGGGCCGGACGGGCTGCTGAGACACAAATGCAATAATTGAGGCGGCCTCCACCACACTCAAAGCAAGTGCATCGACACTCTCAGCACCCTGGGCAAAATATCCAGCAGATCGCTGTGCATCTGCAATGACTGACTGGCGAGATCCTCAAAGTTGGCCTGATCATCAGACTGCAGCTGAGCATCACTCATGTGTGCACTCGCCCTCCGGGGAGCTGGCCCCTAGGCTTCCCCTCTCCCGTGGCGTTGCTGCAGGCCATTGGGTCCCGGAGCATTACCTACCTCCATCTCGCCGACCACGCCTTCCAACAAAAAGCTACTGGCCCCACTCTGTGAGGACGCTGGATCGTTGGTCACATCCTCTCCACCGTCGCCTGCAATGGAAGGCTGCCGTGCAGACCCCTGGCCGTCGGAGTCATCATCTGAAAACACAAAGCCAGAGAAGAGTGGTTAGCTACAGGGATTGTATTGTAGAATGTCAGTCTCGTGGAAGGAGCTGAAGGATTGTGGTGTCAGGCCTAATTGTCTTGCCAGATGCTGCAAAGGAACTCAACATACTGTCACTGTCCCCAGGGGGATTTGGCCTCACCCACCGCCATGGCACCAACTTGAACGCCTGTCAGGGCCGAGACACATTCCTCGAACGGAGTCAGGTCCTGCTGGTCAGAGTCCCCTCCTGCAGTCTGCATCTGCTCCCTGCGATTGTGGTCGAGCTTGTCCTGTGAGATTAAAGAGAATGTCTGAGTTAGAGGCCTTCTATCAGTGTGTCCCAAGTGCCTTACATAGTTTAGTAGCTGTAACTGTATGAGAGTCTTCACAGTTCGATGTAACTTCCATGCGCTGCGTGGACTTGTTGGGGCAATGCTTGAATTAGGTGGCCAGACCCGAATAGGGAGGCTACCATCTTCGAGAAGCACATGAAGACTGAGGAGTTAACAACATCAGGGGTGGGACTGCAGAACCCAGTAGCAAGGTTAACAGCGCATGCAGGCCCTTGCAGTGGGTGAGGCTTCAAATGGGAACCTGGCATCTGGTCTCACCCACGCAGTGCGTGGATTCCCAAACATTACATTGAGCGGAGAGTGCACATTGAGCTCCGAGCTTATAATGTTGACAGTTCAAATGTAAGATACTCACCCTCACCAGCCGCATCACCTCGTTCCACTTTTGTACGCATTCAGTGGCCACCGTGTCAATCGCAGAAACTTGTTGTGAGATTTCCCTCCATAGGCCTCTGTGAGTTGGTAACCGCTGCCTTTCCAGGGCATCAAGGAGTGCATCCAGGGCGGCATCCGAGAACCAGTGGGCTGCCGGGCTGCTGCCGGGCCTGCCATGCTCACCGTCTGAGTGAGTGCGTAGGAAGCGAATATACCCACGAGGTGTTGAGGCTCCCAATCAACGCCTCAATGGAATCTAGGTGGCACCGTCATGTCTGTGGCACAGCTCCAAATGCTGCCTAACTCCTGAATGTTGGGCCCATGCTTAACGGCCCACTTAGTGCCGCCAGGTAAGTGTGCAACGCCATGATTTCACGCTGCCATCAGCTCCTTAGGCGTCAACACTGAATTTCACGTTTGGGGACCGTGCCTAAAGCGAAGCGTTAAAATTTCTCTCACACAGTGACACCGCCTCAAAAATGGCGGTACCGAATTTCGACCCCTTAGAAATTTACAGCATGGAAGGAAGCCCATCGTGTCCGCGCCGGTCAACAAAGAACTATCCAACCTAATCCCACTTTCCAGTTCTTGGTCTGTAGCCTTGTAGGTTATGGTATTTCAAGGGAACATCCAAGTACTTTTTAAATGTGGTGAGGGTTTCTGCCTCTACCACCCTTTCAGGCAGTGAGTTCCAGACCCCCACCACCCTCTGGGTGAAAACATTTCCCCTCAGATCCATTCTAAACCTGCTACCAATTACTTTAAATCTATACCCCCTGGTTGTTGACCCCTCTGCTAAGGGAAATATATCGTTCCTATCCACTCTATCTTGGCCCCTCATAATTTTATACACCTCAATAAAGTCTCCCCTCAGCCTCCTCTGTTCCAAAGAAAACAACCCCAGCCTATCCAATCTCACCTCATAGCTAAAATTCTGCAGTCCAGGCAACATTCTCGTAAATTTCCTCCGTACCCAGTGCAATCACATCTTTCTCGTAATGTGACCATCACTGCACGCTGTACTCTAGCTGTGGCCTAATGGTTTTGGTAATTCTATTGTAGTGTCTACTAGCCAATTCTTTCCACCTTGATTATTCACAACTAAGTAAGAGTAAGACTCACTAATGCAGGTCTTATCTCTGAGAAATTGCTGTTTATACTTTTTGAGATCCGTCAACAAGTTGTAAGCAATGGGCTATTGGCCCCATGAGCAGAGAAGCTCAGGTGGAGAGCAAATTGTGTCTACTTTCATTTGCCAAAAGTAGCAAATGGAGGAACACATACATTCAGCTGAGGAGCAGCACTGAGAGAACCTCTTGTTAGTGCATCCTCACTTGAAGTATGGTATATGTCCTTGGCATGTCTAAGGAAGAGATAAGAACATAACATAAGAATTAGCAGCAGGAGTAGGCCATTCGCCCCCTCAAGTCTGCTCCACAGTTAAATAATATCTTCCTCAACTCCACTTTCCTGCACTATCCCCATATCCCTTGATTCCCTTAATATGCAAAAATCTATCAATCTCTATCTTGAATATACTCAATAACTGAGCCTCCACAGCCCTCTCGGGTAGAAAATTCCAAAGATTCATCACCCTCTGAGGGAAGAAATTTCTCCTCGTCTCAGTCCTTAATGGCCGACCCCTTATTCTGGAACTGTGACCCTCTGGTTCTAGAATGCTCAGCCAGAGGAAACATCCTCCCTGCGTCTACCCTGTCAAGCCCTGTAACAATTTTGTATGTTTCAATAAGATCACCTCTCATTCTTCTAAACTCTAGAGAATATAGGCCTAGTCTACTCAATCTCTCCTCATAGGAAAATCCCCCCATCCCAGGAATCAGTCTAGTGAATCTTTGTTGCACTCTCTCTATGTCAATTATATCCTTCCTTAGGTAAGGAGACCAAAACTACACAATACTCCAGATGCGGTCTTACCAGAGCCCTATATAATTACAATAAGACATAGTTACTCTTATACTCAAAGCCTTTTGTAATAAAGGCTAACATACCATTTGCTTTCTTAATTGCTTGCTGTACCTGCGTGTTAACTTTCAGTGTATTGTGTACAAGGGCACCCAGGTCCCTCTGAACACCAATATTTCTCAATCTCTCGCCATTTAAAAAATACTCTGTTCTTCTATTTTTCCTACCAAAGTGGATAACTTCACATTGTTCCACATTATGAGCCAGACTTTTCCTAAAGGTCCTCAACGCCTGATTGTCCGCTGAAAAGCAACGCTAACGTTCGATGAAAAAAGCTGGCGAGAATTTAGAAACATAAAAACATAGAAAATAGGTGCAGGAGTAAGCCATTCGGCCCTTCGAGCCTGCACCACCATTCAATAAGATCATGGCTGATCATTCTCTCAGTACCCCTTTAATTTCCATTTTAAAGGTAAAAGTAAGTAAAACTAATCGCCCGGCAAGAAAATGGCCATTGCACACTCATTCTCGCCGATTTTCTCGTCGGGTAAGTGCAAAGTTAGCCAAATGGGCGGTCGTTACCGGAATGGACGGTAAGTAGTGAAATTTAGTCCGAGGCTGCGGTTGGGCCTAGGGAGGGGGGAAAACTTAAAAAAAACATTTTCATTAAAAAAAATAAACACGTACTCAACATTCCCAAGTCAGTTTTAACCCTAATCGGTATGTTAAAATTAAAAATTAATAATTAAAAGCCTTTACCTTACCTTTCTTTGTAGGGTCTCCCCTTTACCGCCTTGTAAAAAGCAGCTTTTACAGGGCGGATCTCTCGGCAATCTGGACGACGGCGGTTGAGGCTAAACTTACGCCCTGGTGGTTGTTCTCGGCATTGTGCATGGGTGATTTAGTCCCAGCGGGTGACTTCAGATGTGAGCGATAACGTTCAAAAACTTACATGGAAACTCTCGCATGGGGCGCAAAACCAGCTGTAATGCCAAGAAAATCGGTGACCATGAAGCCGAAAGTCTGGCCCTATATTCCATTTGCCATGTTCTTGCCCATTCACTTAACCTGTCTATATCCCCTTGATGCCTCTTTGCATCCTCCTCACAACTTACATTCCCATGGAGAAGAAAGTATAAAATTACCTACTAAAGGAAGATAAAGCATTTACATATTCATTTACTGGTGCACTGTAGACTGAGAGAAGATGTCAGTTCTGAGTATGTGTGCAATTGGTCACTTCTAAACAACGAGCGTGTGCATGGAATGGATAAATCGCATTCTAGTTGAAGGGGAGATGTTTGCCAATGAATTTATTTGCACAATCTTAAATGTTGGAAAGCAAAGTTAATGGAACACTTATTAGTGACTCTCTGCTCACTTTGCTGCAATGTGTTCTGTTAAAACAGCTGGATCAGGCCTGGGAGAAGAGATTTTGTTCGGAGATACGACACCAATTACAACATGAATGGAAACGATGTCATTGCCTTATGAGGAGAGATTTTGTTAGTGAAATATTAATCAGATAGAGCTAAAATATCAACTTAAAGTATTAGGGCCTAGAAATTCGATTAGGCCGGAAAACGTCCGGCTCCGGACTTAACGTCTGTCCACAAAAAGAGCAGAGGTGCTGCCTGCTGATTTATATATCTTTTAAAAATAATCAGTCTTTCGCCCTTACAGCTCAACTGTCACTGAAAAAAACTTTAAAATAACTCCGAAATGGCAGTTTTCAGGTCTTAAAGTTGAACTGCCTTCCACATGTAGAAAAATGGGAAAAGTGCTTCAGCACTACCACAAATGGCTCAACAAGCCCGGGAAGGAACACCCAGGGTCTCGCACGCAGCACTCCAGCTTTGTGCAGGGGGTGAAGACAGAACCGAAGTATTGGTTCAATTGGTCTGCCATTTCTTTGTTCCCCATTATAAATTCACCTGAATCCGACTGCAAGGGACCTACATTTGTCTTTACTAATCTTTTTCTCTTCACATATTTGTAGGAGCTTTTGCAGTCAGTTTTTATATTCCCTGCAAGCTTCCTCTCATAGTCTATTTCCCCCTCCTAATTAAACCCTTTGTCCTCCTCTGTTGAATTCTAAATTTCTCCCAGTCCTCAGGTGTGTTGCTTTTTCTAGCCAATTTACATGCCTCTTCCTTGGCTTTAACACTACCCTTAATTTCCTTTGTTAGCCATGGTTGAGCCACCTTCCCAGTTTTATTTTTACTCCAGACAGGGATGAACAATTGCTGAAGTTCATCCATGTGATCTTTAAATGTTTGCCATTGCTTATCCACCGTCAATCCTTTGAGTATCCTTTGCCAGTCTATTCTAGCGAATTCACACCTCAAACCGTCGAAGTTACCTTTCCTTAAGTTCAGGACCCTAGTTTCTGAATTAACTTTGTCACTCTCCATCTTAATAAGGAATTCTACCATATTATAGTCACTTTTTCCCAAGGGGCCTCGCACAACAAGATTGCTAATTAGTCCCTTCTCATTCCACATCACCCAGTCTAGGATGGCCAGCTCCCTGGTTGGTTCCTCGACATTGACACGACCACATCATACCTCTCAGGAAAGAGAGAAGAGGCCGGGGTTCTTTTCTAGAGAAAAGAGGAGACTGTGGGCTGACCCGATAGAGGTCTTTAAGATTATGAATGGTGTTAATTGGGTAGACGTAGCGAAGATATTTCAACTTGCGGGCAAGACCAGAACTAGGGTCCATAAATATAAGATAGTCAGTAATAAATCCAATAAGGAATTCAGGAGAAACTTCTTTACCCAAAGAATGGTTAGAATGTGGAACTCGCTACCACAAGGAGTAGTTGAGGCAAATAGCATAGATGCATTTAATAGGGAGAAAGGAATAAAAGGATATGTTGATGGAGTTAGATGAGGGAGGAGCCTCCCATGTGGAGCATAAACATCGGCATGGCCTGTTTCTATGCTATAAATACTATATAATACATGCATTCAGGTCATCCTTTGCTGTGCTTTTGCTCAACAAATGAAGAAGACAGCATATTTGGTAGCAGCCTCTAGGACCCAACAGGACACTGATGAGTTACAATGGTTAAAATGTCTAATATGCAATATAAATCTCTCCTTGTGGGAGTGTGAAATTCATTATACTTTTCTTGCGTGCAGTTTCGAAATTGAGCAGTGGCAGCATGAACTCAGACTTCAGATAATAGTCTCTCTTAAGAGAGTGAGATATTACCTCATAGCAGCACAGTCAAAAATCTCAAACTCACAGATCAGAAGTTTATTATGGATGATTACCAGTCGATCATTCTTCCAGAAGCTTCCAGCCTAGTGCTGAATTAGCAAAGATAAATCAATCATAGGTGCTTCCACACCACATCAGTGATGTTGGTATTAGATACCGCCTACACGTTCTTAAAATGGAGCCCTTTATCTGTAAACGTCTTCAGCAGGTTCATGGATAAGTGCATGGGCACGTTCAGTGGACCCGAAGATAAATCAATAATTGCAAGACTTGCCCGTTTGGTTACTGTTTGCCACTGTGGGCTTGTTGAGAAACTGTTAGTACAGTCTGCCCTCCTTCGCAGAGCAATGGTGACTCAAGAAAAGTCTGGCCATTGCTGATCGACTGGTGTCCAAATCCCCTTTACGATTTCAAAGGAAATGCAACAGTAACTTTACTGACAACACAGAGCATAGTTAGTGTCAGCTTGACACTACAGGATTTTCAGTCTATGTATGGGTTTTTATATTAATATTTTGGGAATATTGATGCTCATTAAGGCAGGGACGTTCACGTTGGGATATTTTGGCACAGCACCACACCAGGCACTCCTAGATCAGATGTAGTGTGGATGTAGCCAAGTTCCCCCACTCCGTTGAGACAAAATGCTTCCAAAGAACATCCCTACTGCACTGACCTCAATATAAGAGAGTGCCAGTGCCAATCCAGACTAATGAGCAATTTTCCACTGTAAACCTACACTCACTACGAACTGGGCTGAGACTAGCCACACTCAAGATCCTTACAGCTAATAGAAGCTTTGGCCGAGAGGAAACATTATTGTATACTTTTCAAGAGAGCACATTATGATATCTGTTTGAAATGTCCTCACAGTGAAGCAGTAAGAGCCAGAGGCAGATTTGCTATCAGTGACTCTCCATTGTCTTGAGATCCAACAAATGTTCATCTGTACTCAACTATGAGCCTTTCAAGAATGTGTGAATTTACACCATCAGAAAAGACCATGATTCTATGAACATACAGATGGTATGCGACCCACTCTTGCGTGTGCCAGCTATCCTGGCAGCAACCGTGAATCAGCAGAGACTTTGAGTCCACTAGTCTAGGCTGGACTTGAGGGCAAGCTCCAGAGGTAAAAAGACATAGTGCTAACCTATTAGACTGCACAGTCCCCCTTGAAAGTTTCCTGCATCTTCGCATATTGATTTACCACACAAGCATTTTGCAATCAAACCTAGATGTGTGCAGCTTCATCAAGGAATAAAATAGATATTCTGGGAAATGCATCTCTTTCCCCCTAAAGTAGTCCGAATATATCGTCAATATCAGTCATTGACTTCAGAATCTGACAACCATTTTATTCGCTATCTTATTATCTACTCTACTGTAAAGAATGAAGCAGAACACAGACTGAACACTGTGTTTATGTGGATAAAATCACAGTTTGCACTAACATGTCTACTTTGCAGATGACTCGAAAATGCCTCGAGGCACCATCTGGTTATAGTTCAATATTTGATGATTTTGATTATGGTTCAGGCAAAATCTTTGAAAATCCTGTGGACATTTACCACCAGTGATAAAATACATAGGGATTGTGCTTAATAAATCTGTTATTCTTCACAAAATGTTTTCTTAGTGTTTCTGTGCAGACTAGTGCTTCTCTATGCTGGGCTGATCGGAGGTTCATTTGTAATAGGAACTTAGGAACAAGAGTAGGCTATTGAGCCCCTCGAGCCTGTTCCGCCATTCAATGAGATCGTGGTTGATCTGTGACCTAATTCGATATACTCGCCTTTGCCTCATATCCCTTAATACTTTGTGGTTAACAAAAATCTATCAATCTTAGATTGAAAGTTAAAAATTGAGCTAGCATCAACTGCCGTTTGCAGAAGAGAGTTCCAAACTTCTATCACCCTTTGCGTGTAGAGGAGTTTCCTGAAAGGCCTGGTAATAACTTTTAGGCTATGTCCCCTAGTCTGAGACTCGCCAACCAGTGGAAATAGTTTATCTCTATCTACCCTATCTGTTCCAATTAATATCTTGAAAACTTCGATCAAATCACCCATAACCTTCTAAATTCCAGGGAATACAACCCTAGTTTGTATAATCTCTCCTCGTAACTTCATCTTTGGTGTCCAAGTATTATTTTAGTAAATCTACACTGCAGTGCCCACAAAGCCAACAGATCCTCCCTAAGATGTGGTGCCCAAAACAGCTCACAGTACTCCAGGTGTGGTCTAACCAGGGCTTTGTATAGTTGTAGCATGACTTCTACCCCCTTGTATTCGAGTTCTCAAGCCCAGCAAACCATCGTCCTTTTTTGATTATCTTCTGTACCTATCCATGACATTTTAATGATCTATGTACATGGACCCCCTAAGTCTCTTTGGACCTCCACTGTAATGGCTGCTGAGATGTCAGGTACTTCCTTTACTAAGGTGGAATTCATTGCGATCATGAGGTCCTCTGCCCAGGGACCCTAGCAAATCATGGGACAACAGCTGTAGTGCAGATTCGAGGCTTAGTCCCAGGACTCACGTAGGCAACAGCTAGGGTATGAAACAACTACTCTGCCACAGGCTCTGGCATGTACATAGCCCTTGAAGGATAAATAAACAAAAGTCAATGTTGTCCCTCACTATTATTTTGCGCTCAATGTCTTATTGTTCCCAGGAGCTGTTTCATTATCAACCTTCCCCCCAACACACATCACATTTATATTTTTATTAGTTAAACCGATACTTACATGAAACTACCAAAAGGCAGATATTAAATACCAGCAGAAACCAATATTAATTATGAGCAAAGTGTTTAGTATAATGAGATGTTTAATTTTATAGACAGGCCATGCTGAGAAAAGTACATCTTTAAGAATAACTATTACACTCTGTAAATCAGTATTGCAAAGATGCCTGAAACAGTAAATGAAGCTTACTTGTGTAGAAATAAATTATAGGTTACTGCCATCATAAAGCTCATTAATTACATCCATTGCCATTGAGGTTGTCTCTAGATTTCATGTTTCATTAGCATAATAAACACAATTTGTGTAGCAACAAGATTAATTTAAGGGATGCTACATATTTTTTGAAATAAAATCAGTTTTGTAAAAAATATGGTTAAGCATACTGCTCAGCCCTATTAAGAGGACCCAAGGTATCAGCGCTTAATGTCCTTTTTAGTTTGTAATTGTATTTTATTTTGCAATTTCCTCCCCTTCCCCGTCTGTTTCCACTTGCTCTTCTGGTGCTTTGACCCTATGAATTCCTGCTAGTACCTTGCCCAGGTGTCCATTTTTCACATGTGAGCTTAGACAGTATCAGCAAGCTATTCAATCGCAGGGGGAATCACAACCGAGCCCAACCATGTTAGATCCTTGCATCGCAGCCAGGCTTTATGTAAGGGCAGTGTCATGCGATTGTAAAGTAGATCTCAATGCCGTCAAAAGGACTGAACGTGGAGAAGCTGGAGAACTGGTTCTGACAAAGATTTTAATGCTTCACCCAGAGCCCTTGAAGCAGCGATGTTTAGAGATGTGTAATTTGGGCATTTTGGACCGAGTATATATTTTTTTGAATATGTTCTTTTTTTCTGTCTTCGTGCAAGAAGTAAATGGACAACTGAAGTGGAGAAGGTACATGTGTCACAAATTGAGTGAAAGAGACTGACAAAAAGCCATTAGTGCCCAAAGAAAGACAAAAGGAGAAATTCTATCACTACCAGATGAGTCGTTCCAATTCCCCAAGCCCTCTATTAGCGTGACAGCCAAGAGCCTATGCTATTAATCCAAAGGTCAGACAGTACAGTTTTAGCTAGATTTACTTTATTGGAAATGCAATAGGAAATTATATATAGTGTCAGGGTTCTGGAACCTAAAAGGTGACACTTTTAAAACTACGCTAAATGGTACAAGGCTGTGGGTGATAATTTTATCTGTCTTACATTGCTTGTGACTGCCTGCACCCTATGATCAAAAAGTAATTAAATTATAATGTGAAAGCATATTGAGAGTAAGTGTGCTTTGAATGATAGGTACATGTTTAGAACTTTAAAAGCAAAGAATACATTCATAGAAGGGGATGAATACAGACAATGCAACACAAATTCCTTTGACAGGCCAGTTCACAGAAAATAGCCACGAGGGTTTTAAGTGTTTAAAATGTTTGTCTATTAAAGGTATCTATATGGGATATTGCAGCTAAGCTTGTTTAAGATATGTCGCTGCCAAAAAGTGGCTTATAAACACAACATAAGAGATAAAATGGATACAATACAATTCAAAACGATGTATTCTTTTAACATCTCTAATTGCTTTACCCACTGTTGGTATTATTTTAGAAAAAAGTTCAACATGTCTGACATTGGCGACGTGGTAAAAGCTATAGGACATCTTATTCACCAGTTTGAAAAATTCATTGAGATCAAATAGGCGGTTCATAAAAAGTTTGCTGAAAAATCAGGCCGCTGTTAGTATTGACCATTGTTTAAAGGAATCTAACTGCGAGAAAGTATAATAGGGCTTCACCCATATGATGGGCAGACTGGGTGTTCAAACTACATTTGCATAAAGTAACACGACTGTCATATCGCATTACAAACCTGTGGACTCAGCAAAGTAGTTTTCTCTGGTGCTTCTTCCTTACTGCCGTGGTTCAGTGGGTAGCACTCTTGCCTCTGAGTCAGAAGGCTGTGGATTAAAGCCCCACTCCAGAGACTTGAGCACAAAAACTAGGCTGACATTCTCAATGCAGTACTGAGGGAGCGCTGCACTGTCGGAGGTGCTATCTTTTGAATGAGACGTTGACCCGAGGGGCCATGTGCCCTCTCAGGTGGACGCAAAGATTACTATTCGAAGAATAGGGGATTTGCCCTGGTGTCCTGGCCAATGTTTATCATTCAACCAACACTTAAAGCACAGATTATCTGGTCATTATCACATTTCTGTTTATGGGACCTTGCTATGAGCAAATTGGCTGCTGTGTTTTTGATATTGCAACAATGACTACACTTCAAAAAGTATTTCATTGGCTGTTAAGTTCTTTGCGATGTCCTGAGGTTGTGAAATGCGCTATATAAATGCAAGACTTTCTTACTGAGACTGGAACTGTGCTACTGAATATAATGAAGCTTTAGCCAGGGCTGGGGCCAAGTTTGTTGTAATGGAAGAGGGAGAACTGTAATTGAGTTTGTAATAAATGAATTCTACTGTAGGTTTTTCTTGTAGTTAATTAATATTTATTCAGTGGCCTATATCCTGCTGCTGATTTTAGATTCTAAAAAGTTAATTAAGATTGATTTTTGATTATATTTTTCACCTCTAATATTACACTAAATATAAAAATGTAAGAAGAGTCAAGGAGGAGAAAGGACCATTCAGCCCATCAATCTTGTCCCCCATGTAGCCCAACCTAGCATCTAACTGCTTTCTGAATGCCCCATAATACCTTCCTCTAATATCTTACCTGGCAGATTATTCCCAGAGCTGATCACCCTTTAAAGGGAAAATAATATACAGGAGTTTTCAATTCGAACATAATTGGGCTTTTACTGAAACAGATTTTTTTCCAGTCACTTTCTCCCCCGCCCACCCCCCCCCCCCCCCACCCCCTTCACTTCCCTCGAAAACATTCTCCTTGGCCGGAGAGTTTTGTAACTCCTTTGTGATGCCAGTGCCTTCTCGTGGATGAAGTGTCAGGGCGACTATTTCTAACTTGTTGAGATAAACACTGTCTCAATAACTGTGGTCAGGCATCTTCTGACTCTGCTGAAGATGACAAATTCATGGTAGATGCCTTTGTCCTGAGGACGGGTTACATCCAAAAACATTAACCTCTTTCAGGTGGCTCTCGAGTTTGTGTGCATTTCCGTGTCATCTGTGGCTCAGTTGAGAGCATCCTTGCCTCCGAGTCACCAGGTTGTGGGTTTCAATTCCACTCCGGAAACCTGAGCGCCAAGATCTAGGCTGACACTCCAGTAGGAATGTGCACTGTCGGGAATGCTGTCTTTCAGATGACATGTTAAACTGAGGCCGTCTGCTCTCTCAGATGGATGTAAAAGATCTCATGAAACTGTTTTGAAGAAGAGCGGGGAAGTTATCCCCGGTATCCTGGCCAATATTTATCCCCCAGTCAACATCACTTAAAAGAGATTATCTGGTCATTATCACATTGCTGTTTGTGGGAGCTTGCTGTGCACAAATTGGTTGCTGCTTTTCCTACATTACAACAGTGACTACACTTCAAAACAACTTCATTGGCTGTAAAGTGCTTTGGGATGTCCTGAGGTTGTGAAAGGTGCTATATAAATGCAGGTCATTCTTTCTTCTTTCTTTCCAGCACTTGCTGGTCGCATTTCTGATCCACAGTTTACCTATCTTTGCCTCGAGCTTTGCCTTTATTTTAAAGCTGGCAGGGAATGTGTGCAGCCTCAGAAGGTGACCTACTTAGAACAGTGCAACTCAGAATTACTGTTCGAGTGAGCAATGGTGTATTATGCCCAGCCACAATACATTCTACATGCCAAAACAGAAAAAGGTTAAGAATATAGTAAACATCCTTTAAAATATGAAATGAGTATTTATGCGTGCTTGCAATTACTCTTCCGGTACTCTGTTTATATGTTAAGTTCCAACTGGGAAACACAAAAATAACCCTTCAGTCCGAAGTTCACTGTCAGAGAACGAATCCTTGACAGCTGCCTCAGTTCGGAGACACATTCGTTTTTGTCACTCATCGGGTTGCTTAGATAAATCCTGACAGAGGAAACCTGATCACCTTAAACAGGGAAGAGGAAACCTGTTGACAGAAGTAGTTCTAACCTAGACCATGGCCTACTCAGCCCCAGGGCAGGTCTTAGCCTAGGCCTCTGTCATCTCTACCAGGAGATTGAGCCAAAATATAGTCAGGGGGTTTCGTGGTCTCATGTTGCCACTTGCGGTCTGACTGTCTACCTGTCGAGCTCTGCTTGCCATTACTGTCATTGCGGGACTTAATTCAAGAGGCTGGCAACAGAAAGATTTATCAAAGGATCCCTTATGCTGAGTTCTGATTTGCTGTCGAAACCAAACAGACAGGTGGATGGCTTACTTTGTAACCAGCCTATTTTTAATTTAAGCTTAACGGCTTTTGACCCATTTTTACGGCAAAAGGCTACCACCGATGGGGAGTCTAAATGTGGTAGAAGGAGAGTCCTGAGACTCTCTCCCTCAGCTTGAAATGCAGCCCGTGGGTGGTTGGTTCCTGGGGTGAAATGAAAGAGTCAGGGACAAGATGATTTCTGATAGCCTCGGTGTAGTTTTCACTGGATATTAATTTGGGCGGAGGGGGCTGGGGGGGTGGGGGTCAGGGGTGTGGAGTGGGTGCGTGCAAAACTGCCCTTTGTAGGCTCACCTCAGCTGTGGGAAACACAGGTTACAAGTAGAAATGCCACTCAGTACAGTGACAGGTCACTTCCACGCATTGTCAGGGGGAAATCTTGGGAGTACCCCTGTATGAGTTGCAGTCTTTGTCTCCAGCCAGCACTGTCACCAAACGGAGACAAAAAACTAATTGAAATCTGGTCCACTTCAAATTACAAACAGCAGATCTGTTTATAACACAGCTACTTAAGTTACTGTATATTTAAGTGGAACGTAGAAAAGGTGATGCTTTTAGTAGACTTGTTGAAAATTGGATTTCTCACCTGAAAAATATCCATTGACCCGTTTGGCAAACTCTGCATTTTTCCATCCGACTCATTATAAACAGGAGGGATTTCACGATCTATTTATTTTCCTAAGAATGCCCATTTCCCCTTTATTTTCCCTCGCTAAAATAATGGCACTTAATAAGTGGTTGAAATTTCACAAAGTCTTTATTCATTTTATTTCAGTCCAATACCCAAAGCTCATTTCATTTCCAGATTCAAATGAAACAAGATCTTGTTTATTCTATTTAAATGGCAGTGATTTAAATTGTTACCCAAGTGCCACAGGAATTGATGCGATTTTCTCATCACAGGAGATTTTATGTGAGACTTACATATTGTTCTGGATTCTGCTCCTTGGCATTGAAGTAAAAATCCCCGTGCCCCTTACAAAAACTGTCTGTGGAGACATCTTTGGATACAATGCCTTTTCCAAACCGGCAGAAGTTTCCATTTCTGATGAATCAAGAGCCATCTAGGTTATTGCTACCGTGGGTCCTGAGTGACTTGTAGCTGTGGGGGAGGGGAGGGAATGGGGTCAGCCACCCAGTTTTATAAAGGTAGATCCAGAATAAGCTTTGTTTTTTGTTTACCTGGGAGGAAATGATTAGGCTGCCAGAGGCTTTGGGTTCTGTTACTAATTGTAATTCTTCAGACACCAGTCATCGACTGACAGCAGCCTCAGGTGGGACGGGGATCTGTTCTTAATGAACTGTGCACTGGGCATGCTTGGTCTACTACAGGGCTGACTTCCCTGACGTCCCGCCTTCTGTCCGCAGTCGCCCGGCAACACATGACGGCGGGGCAGCTGGACGACCAGTGTGTAACAGCAAAGCGCAATCGCTCAGGTGACGCACGCTCGTGTGTGTGTGTGTGTGTGTGTGTGTGTGTGTGTGTGTTTGTGTGTACGTGTGTGGGTGTGTGTGTGTACCTGTCCGTCAGCTCCTAACTCCATGAAGGGGGTCGACGCTGCCGGACGCTTTTGTGACTTGGTCTGCCCGAGCGCCTGACTCGCCACGTGACAAACTCCGCCAGCAGTGCGTGGCGCTAACAGGCAGCAGGGACCCTCGAGCGAGCGCTGCTTAAAAGGCTCATCCGCTCCAAACAGGTTAGTAGCTGGTTTGTTCTTTGAGGCTGCGGGCTCAGTTCCGGGTGTCTGTTTTCTGTTGTTGTCTGTTTTCTACAACTGATTCGCCACTTCTGCTGACAACTTTTTTTGCAGATGCTTTTGTCTGCCTTCAGAAGCAGTTTCATTGCAGTCACGGGTGGTCTGGTAGGGCTGGCTGCCTTTGGGGCTGGAGGACGGGGGGCGGGGTGGGGGAGCAGCAAGGAAGTCAGGAGAGAGCAGGAGCAGCTGGGAGAAGAGGGAGGAAGAGGGCACGGTGCAGAAGGCCAAACCCACAGGGGGTTTTCAGGGAGCAATGTATGAGGTGCCCTCGCTTCACAAATTAAGCTGTCACCGAGCTCTGTCACTTGCTGCAGCCACAGCTCCAAGCTCGCACTGAGGCATGGCTGTTAATGTCACTGTGTCCCTTAACTTTTAATCCATGGGGTCGTTCCAGGCTGCAGCAGGTGACATCAGTGACATCTCGCAGTTTGCCGCTCAGCGCTGTATCAGGGAGGTGCCCCTGGCTCTCTACGCCGGAAGGAACAGCTACACTACGTTCCCAATGAGCAGAGCGGAGCAGGACGGGACGGCAGTAAGCCCCGTCCACATTGCAGGCTTCCCCAGGGTGCAAGGTGCCACAGACCGCAGCCATATTGTCCCGCATGCACCTGATCATCATTCTGGCATCTTTGTCGATGGAAAGTGATTCCACTCCCTCAACTTGCACCTTGCTTGCGACCACAGGCAATCTTGTAGGTTTGTGCCCGATTCCCAAGCAGCAGCCATGATTCATTCATCCTATGCCAGGCCTCTGTGCCACCTCCATTCCAACCAGATCACAGGCTTGTTACTGAGCGACAGCTGTACAACCAGAGCCATGCAGCCACCAGAAGCGCCATTGAGCAGACCGTCGATACTCTCAAGTTCAGCATCCACTGCCAGGATCGTTTGTAGTATAGCCCAGACTGTGTCCAGATTTCTGATCATCTGCAGCATGCTTCATAACTTTGCAATAATGAGGCATCAAGCTTTACCATCACCTGGGCAACAAGAGGTGCAGGAGGAGGAAGATGAGGAGGAGAAGAAGAAGGACGAGGAGGAGGAGGAAGTGGAGGAGGAGCAGGAGGAGAAGGAGGGGAGAAGGAGGAGGAAGAGGGGAGGAGGAGGAGCAGAATGGAAGGAGGATGAGGAGGGAGAGGAGGAGGGGGAGGAGGGTGGAGCAAGAGGATGATGATGAGGAGGAGGAGGGGCAGGATGAGGAGGTGGAGGAAGAGGAGGAGGAGCAGGGAGAGGAGGAGGAGGAGGAGGAGCAGGGGAGGAGGAGGAGGAGCAAGAGGATGGTGGTGATGAGGAGGAAAAGGCGGAAGTGGAGGGGCAGTATGACGAGAAGGAGAGCATAAGGAACATCAGAGCTCTTACCAGAGGCTCCATCATGGTGGGAGCTACTGCCATGCTGATGGAGCTGACCACTCAGCCCATGTTCAACAGACTGGTCTCCATACTCTTCGCGAAGCCGCGACACAAGTTGGAGCCGGACTCCTCCATGCTCTGAGCCATTGTGTGCAAGCATGCTGGGAGAGTGCCCAGAGCACCTCGCATTTCCTGGTTTTCATCCATCAGCTTTCTTTGGTATCCTGGGCCCTGGAAGTTAACATCTGAGTCCACTGCCGCAGAGCTGCTGTGTGAGCTCGTCCTCCAGCCAGTTGACATCTGTGGCGTCCTATCCTTCTGTGCTAGCTCCTGCACACTTGTGACCGGTGATTCACCATGGGAAGACCCCTCATCCAGCTTACGCTCTAAAGAACGCGTGGTGGCAGTCTCTGAACTGGTGCTTGCGAAGGTCAGATCAAGCAATGCTGCACCTTCAGGAAGGCTGGCCTCCTCTTGCTGAAGTGGCACAGGGGTTAGCATTTAGTGTGACTGGAGAGAAGAGAGAGAGGAATGGCTGTTGAAACCAGCTGCAGCTTGTCCTGCAGAGTGTACAGGGGGAGCTAGAAGTAAGAAGGGAAAGAGAGGATAACGTGTGAAGGAACCCTGTGTGATGTTTCCTTCAGCATTGCCAGTCGCCTCGACCATGACTCTTCCCTACCCGTGATGGCCAGCACATTTTCTCCCACAGGCGAGAGGGTTTCCAAGCAGGTTCAGCCTCCCACTGCATGTTGTGAGTGATCTTCTCCCGTAAAAAAGAAGGGAATGTGTTAGTAACATCTATGGGCCCAATTTTTGCCATGACTTGCTCCAATTTTTTTGGAGTAAGTTGGTTTTTCTGGCGCAAGTTAAAAAACGCCATTTTCCCCAATAAACTTGCTCCAGAGTAACTCAGTTAGGTACGATTTTTTTTTAGTTGAATTTTTTTTTCAAAAGGGGGCGTTCCCAGACACTTACACCAGTTTTGGCCATTTATGCCAATTTGGCCAGCTAAAACTTACTCCAAATCGACTTAGGTCAGCGTATGTGGCCAACTCTGAAAAACATTGCGGGCAGTTAAGAATTTGGCGCAGGTTAGTACATTTAAAGCACCAAGACTTACAAAGCACAAAACAAAGCAAAAAATAAGCATTCAATTACAACAAAAAAATACAAGGAAGCTGAGAGGATCTGCACCAAGACTAACAAAGCACTAAACAAACCACAAAAAATAATAAGCAATCAACCAATAACAAATAAAAAATAGAAGTCCTACCTTTATGCCAGAAACAAGTTTTTTTTTAAGTTCCCCTCACTCTCACCCACCCCCAGCCCCCCGCCCCAATCAAAACTCTCCTCACAAAACAAAGCACAACCATCAATAAATAAAAAATAAAACTCAAGTCCTACCTTGGCCCGGGAAGTCAGCGGGCCGGCCGGCCTGTGCGGGAGGCCACTCAGCCGGAGATAGGGGCTGCGAGCATCGGGTCCTGCTCACAGCCCATAGGGCATGCTGGGAGGGCGAGGGGCATGCGCACAGACTCCACCGTGCATGCGCACAGCTGCCAGCAGTGTTTTCTGCGCTGGGCTGTTGCTCCGCCCCCCCCCCCACTGCACTATGTACGCCACGCTAGGACACCGGAAACTCGGCAGAGCGGGCAGGATGGGACCACTTTTTTTCGGCGCCGTTTCCAGTGCGCATTTAAGGTAAGTGCCCTGAAAAAAGGGGTTGGGGAAATTTGAGCCCTTTGTGAGGTGCTTTGAGAATGTGCCTTTCACGGTTGAGTGCAGTGTGTGTAAGTATGTGGAGAAGGAGGGGAGTAAAGTGTGGCCCAGTGATTCTTGAGTATGAAAGAAATTTTGTGAGTAGTGAGGTTGCATGGGGTGCCAGGATGTGGAAAGCATAATTTGAGGGAAGAAGTAAGATACTCACCTTGACAACTCTGGTGAGATCATTGAACTTTTTCCTGCATTGTAGCCAAATCTTGGGAGCTAAGCTCCTGGCATTAGCCGCCTCTGCAACCTCTTCCCACTGGTGACAGAAGTGTTGCCTGGTGGGCTTTCTGCCCTCTGTAGGAGGGCAAACAGGATTTCCCTCCTCCTGTCATCAGCCTGTACCAGGGCCTCCAAAGCAGCATCCGTGAACCTGGGTGCCCTCTCGGAACCTCTTCCAGCCATTTTACACCTTACACAACGTTTCCTTTCTGACTGAAACCAGAGTGCACCTCCCCTTTAAGAGGACCACGACTGCCGTTTAGTGATGTCAGCAAAGCCCGATTTTCTGCCCCTGTTAACAGATGTGCAGCCAATGAATAACATTGCCTTCACACCTGACTTATTATAATGGGCTGGTAGCACCAATTTACACCGTCTCTGTGTCCCGGACCTGCACGACCTTTTTTGGACGCCATAAAATTTCTAGGCTAGAATTTACTCACCTTACCAACCAATTTTTGAGCAGTGTTTGGTGGGTAGTGGCAGAATATAAGGCAGGGATCCACTAGGTCACATTGCTGCTCATTATTGCGCTCGTTCAACTGTCCAGCATCATATCTGACCGATGGTGGAAGTACTGACCTTAATTTGACGGACGTATTTACACGAGGCGATGATGACATGGCGATCTCCCATTTTCTGTCATTGTCGCCTCATTTACACTGAGTAACAGTGTGGCCATATAAAATTGGTGGCCAGAATTGGTCGGTGCTGAAGAAAAGGAGGACGTAAATTCAAAGGGACCCACATCTATTAAAAAAAATTATCAGAAGGTTTGCTTCCCAGGTGATTGGATTTACTTTTTCCCTGTCGGTTACTGCTTTCCTTCTGCTATGGAGCTCCCATCCCCCTGCATCCACCCCCAAACATCTCCAAAAGCTAAAGAGGCTACAATGAGTTTCTCATTGGGAGTGCCCCTGTATGTTTGCGTCTTGGAGATAGAAGAGGAAAATGACTGAAGGAAGGACAAGCTGGTCATGCAGAGAGGATATTTCCACTCATAGGGGAAACTAAAACTAGGGGACATAGTCTCAGAATAAGGGGCCGCCCATTTAAAACTGAGATGAGGAGGAATTTCTTCTCTCAGAGGGTTGTAAATCTGTGGAATTCTCTGCCCCAGAGAGCAGTGGAGGCTGGGTCATTGAATAGGTTTAAAGCGGAGATAGACAGATTTTTGCGCGATAAGGGAATAAAGGGTTATGGGGAGCGGGCAGGGAAGTGGAGCTGAGCTCATGATCAGATCAGCCAGGATCTTATTAAATGGCGGAGCAGGCTCGAGGGCCCAAATGGCCCACTCCTGCTCCTATTTCTTATGTTCTTGTGCAGTACAATAAGCACACTGCACTTACTCAGCAGTAGTCCCACACCAGTTTTTAAATCCTTTTAATGATAATATACTTAACAATTATCCTTCATTTTTTACACAATTTTAGATAGTCAATCAAATATGGCGACATGGTTATACAAACCACAGACTTACAGACAATGGGCTCAATTTTGCCCAAAGCCGGTTTTTGGTGTATTGCCAAAGTTATGCCCGTTTTTCTAGGCCACAACTGCTCCAAAAATAAATGTGCCAAGTTTCCCCGCTCTATTTTTAAAAAACTGGCTCCGTGTAGCCTGTCCTGTAGTCTCGGGGGTGGAGCCAAATGTCTGCACCGGAAAAATGATGCTGCCCCTTCTGCGCATGTGCAAAAAAGGGGACGTTTTTGATGGGATTCCTATGGGCGCGCATGCGCAGTACAATCGGCCATTTTTAAAGAGCCAATTGTGTGTGAGAACATTTAATTCTCATTGGAAAAATCGGAGCTGCAATACAAGATGCAACGTGGCGCAAGGACCAAGAATTTCTTGCAGGATGAAGTGGAGGCACCAGTTACTGTGATTGAGGCCAGATGGCAGGAGCTGGGCACCAGCAGAGGTCACATAAAAGTTCCACCCAAAGAAACGTTGGAACTCACTTGCTGAAGATTACTGTGTAATGGTGACCACAGGTCTGGAGGCCAGTGCAAAAGGAAGTGGCAGGACCTTGGTCAAGTAGTTAGTGTAAGTAATATTTTCATTTTCCAATGGAATTGCAATTGTAAATGTGACCATCGGTATAGGTCCCATCCAGTAGAAAGGCACCCTCTCTAAAAAGTTATATTTTCACCTTTGTAGAGGAAGGTGGCACACAACAAACGAGAAAGAACTCGAACAGGAGGAGGCCCGGCAAATCTGCACCCACTGACACCCTTGGAAGACAGGGTCGCTGCTTTGATGGGTCCTGCCTGGAAAAAAGCAATCACCACTGCACAAGCTGGGCCCTCACTCGAGGGAGGTGGTAAGTCCTGTAAATTCCACAGTCTGGCTTTGCTAAATGTTAAGTACTGTGCGGGCTCGCCATGCTTAGGTTCATGGGGATGTCTGCCTCAGCTAAGCTTGGGTTGATGCAATGTGCTATCATTCATCGTGGTCCTTCAAATCAGCCTGCTGCCTGCGCTATGTGAGCCTATTCATGCCACCCACCCTGCCCCCGCCTCTACTGCTAACCATTTGTCTGTTCTGTTGTATTTTGCAGAACTTGAGGCCAAAACTGAAGATGCAGAAAATTCTGATGAGAAAGAGCTTGAAGAGGAGAACATCATCCAATCCCACCTTCCAGACCAAGAGCATGGGGGCGAGGGGGAAGGGTAGGGGATGGATGAAGCCCCCCACTGTTGTACTCACTTTGGAGGAGGTGCAGGTGCCACCCATTGAGGTGCCAACTGTCATGTATTCAACCAGCATTGTAACCCATGTATAATCTGACCTAAGTTGTACACCGTGAGAACACTGACCACTAGGTGGGAGACTGTCCTAACTTGGACCTTCAGGTATAAAAGGGGAAGCTCCACCCACCTTCATCACTTGAGTGATAAGGAATAAAGGACAAGTCACAGACTGACCTTCTCTCAAGCATGGGCCTCGTGTGCATTTATACTGTGTAGTAAGGACGTATCACCAACCACTTCCCGGAATGGTTTGAGTGTTGATGCGACATTCCATGGTTACCCACCGTTTGAGACTGGGGATTCCAGTGGAGTGCAGCAAGGCACACCCAGGGCCCCACCGTCTGAGGCTGCGGGTCCCACTTGGGTGCAGGATCTAACAGATGTGGTTCACATGATGGCAATGAGTGTGGAGAGCATTGATCTTACGCGATCACTCCTGGACACCATCAGTGGGGTGGGTGATGAGGTATCGGGACTGTTGGGAGAAGTAACAACACTCTCACGAGAAATGAGAACACTGTCCGGGAACATAACATAAGAACATAAGAAATAGGAGCAGGAGAAGGCCATGCGGCCCCTCGAGCCTGCTCTGCCATTTAATACGATCATGGCTGATCTGATCACGGACTCAGCTCCACTTCCCTGCCGGTTCCCCATAACCCCTTATCCCCTTATCGTTTAAGAAACTGTCTATTTCTATCTTAAATTTATTCAATGTCCCAGCTTCCACAGCTCTCTGAAGCAGTGAATTCCACAGATTTACAACCCTCAGAGAAGAAATTTCTCCTCATCTCAGTTTTAAATGGGCGGCCCCTTATTCTAAGATCATGCCCTCTAGTTCTAGTCTCCCCTATCAGCGGAAACATCCTCTCTGCATCCACCTTGTCAAATCCCCTCTTGATCTTATACATTTCAATACGATCACTTCTCATTCTTCTGAATTCCAATGAGTAGAGGCCCAACTAGTCAACCTTTCCTCATAAGTCAACCCCCTCATCTCTGGAATCAACCTAGTGAACCTTCTCTGAACTGCCTCCAAAGCAAGTATATCCTTTCGTAAATATGGAAACTAAAACTGCACGCAGTATTCCAGGTGTGGCTTCACCAATACCCTGTACAACTGTAGTAAGACTGCCCTGCTTTTATACTCCATCCCCTTTACAATAAAGACCAAGGGAGGGAATTTCATATCTCAGTCAGCAGAAACAATGTCAGTGCACATGAGGGAGGGAATGTTGCAGGTAGTTGGCACACTGTCAGGGCACATGAGGGAGAGAATATTGTAGTTAGCTGCTGCAATAAGGGAACACGCCCAGACCCCGCGCCCATTGACAGAATCAACTGCCACTCCCACTCCAATCGTAGACCAGCCTCTGAAGAGGCCCAAGCCGGGCCTTCCACATTACCGGCTGCACCCACCTCCCCCACCACCCATCAAGAAGTGCGCATTACCCGAGATGTTCGAAAAAATAAGTTTGGTACCAACCCGAGAAACACTGTGCCACTGCCTGCGGGCAGGGGTGGTGGAGTCACCAAGAACAAGCACAGTGGCCGGTCTTAGAATAAGGTGCAGGAGAGATGGGGGCAGCCTTTCTTTACTGCTACTGTTGTTGTTGTTGTTATAAATGTTCTCAAATTTTTAGTTTTTTGTAAGTTATATAAATTTACAAGTTAGTAAAAGTTAGTAAGTGATTTTAAAGTTTTTAAGTGATCTTATAATTTGTAAGTGATCTTAGAGTTTGTAAGTGATCGTAAAGTTTGTAAGTGATCTTAAGTCAAAACTTTACATTTTGATACAAGAATATGTTTAGTAAAGTTAAGTACAAACAAATGTTTGTTAAACTTTTGATTAAAATATATTTTAAATTATTTACATTATTTGTTCCATTACTAACACAATGTTTTGAAGTAAAGAAGAATCATTTCCATTATTTGTTCCATTAACACAACACATTACGGAACAGGTCCAAACAGTAAACATGGTCCATGTGGAATATTGCCGCTGAGCCTTCAGGCAGTAAAGCGTTCACAGATGAGCTGCTGGCGCAAGGCTCGAGCAATCGTTAAAGGGGGACTATGGCCCACCCTGCTCCGCCATCGTGCTGCGGGTTCAGGTAGCTTCCTCGTCCTCCTCCTCATCATCTGCATCTTCCTCATCATTATCATCAGACATTCCCACCTCAGGTGGGTCTTCTACTACCAGCTGTTGCTGCTACATGGTGGCTAAGTTATGCAGCATGTAGCACGCAACAGTGAACTGACCGACAATCTAAGGGGAGTATTGCAAGTAGCCTCCGGAATGGTCCAGGCATCAGAAATGCTGTTTCAAGATACCAATGGTCCTCTCTATTATGCTCCGCGTCGCAATGTGCGACATGTTGTATTCTCGGTCAGCTTCCATCCGGGTTACGCGTAGGGGCGTCATGACCCAGGTGGCGAGGCCGCACCCTTTGTCTCCCAGTAGCCAGCTCTGCCCTTCTGGCTGCTGCTGAAACATGGCAGCTCTCACATAGGATGAATACATCATGGGTGCTCCCAGGGTATCTTGCATCAACTGACATGATGCGATGTATGTCGTCACACACGAGCTGCACATTAATGGAGTGGAAGCCTTTTCTGTTCCTGTACATCTCAGAATCCTCCAAAGGTGCTCGCAAGGCGATGTGGGTACAATCAATGCAACCTAGTACCTTTGGGAAGCCAGCATTCCTGGAAAAGCCTACAGCCCTGTCATGCATTGCCTGGGCAGTCATGGGGAACTTTATGCAGTCATTCCTCCGGGTATACAGTGCAGCTGTCACCTGCCGAATGCAGACATGTGTTGCATGTTGTGAAATGGTGCACACACCCCAGTTGTAGCTTGGAAGGATCCGGATGCATAGAATGAAAGTGCAGCGGTAACCTTCACTTCAACTGACAAAGCAGTCCTCCTGATGCTTCTAGGATGCAGGTCTGCTTTTATTAACTCACAGATCTCAGTTACAAATTTTTTGCGGAAGCACAGTCTTCTGACACAGTCCGCATCACTCAGGTGCAGGTACGAACGCCTGTCTCGATATACCCAACATGGGTAAGGCCTCCTGCCCATCACCTTATGGGCTCTGAGGTTCCTCATGCGATAACATCGAATCAATTGTCTCCTCCACAGCACCATGATGCAGAAGGCTTGCACAAGGTATGACATTGTCAGTATTGTCCCCATGCTTAAATTTTACCGATGTAAGAAGCTCGAAATGGCAGGGAGGCAGGACATGCTTCTTTGTTCTCTCTCCCCACAGGTCTGTATGGACCACACCCAGGTCTGAGCAGGCACAGTGATCGGGAAACCCCTCCACCCCTCCCCATCCCACCCCCCAACCCCCCCCGGGCTACATTTGATGCATAGTGCTGGCTTCTGATGCCTTCCGTATGCCTTCCACAGTCCCCCACCCACCCGGGCTTGATTTGATGCGTAGTGCAAGCTTTTGATGTCTTCCGTTCGCCTTCCACAGCCCCATCACTACCCCCTGGACTTCTTTTGCAGCCGAGCCCCGAGCCCCTGTGTCCAGGCAAGTATCAGATTCTGACGGCTGATGCTCCGACCCTCCTGCCCTGTTTGCAGACATTCGGTGGTGACGTGTCAGTTGGAAAAAAAAAAAGAAAACTTACAGATTTCCATTTACTGCGCTCGAAGGTAAAAAAAAAAATCTTTATTATGTATATTTGTATCCTTCGCTCCCTTCAAAACTTTGCTGAAAAACAATGGCGTCTTTCTGCGCCCGCTTTTCAATGCGCGCTGGTTTTTCTTAACTCACCAGAAGGTTTTTCGGGAGTGGTCAGATAAGCCGACCTAGGAGAAATTCTTTGGGGGCAAACTTGCATGATTGACAAAAACTGGCGCGGACATCAGGTTATGCCCCCTATGATGCAAAAAAAAAATCATAACTAACTGAGTTACGCTGGCGCACATTCCTTAGGGAAACTTAAAATTTTTAACTTATGCCCAAAAAAATGGCGAGCATCAAATCACTGAGGTAAATTGAGCCCTATATAATAATACTCATAAGCCCGTAACGATGAGTAGGCTTTCGGTCAGCTTGGTCTCTGGGTGTTTCTTCCTCTCTTTTACTCTGCTCCTCTCTTTTCATGCCACACCACCCTACGTGACGCCAGCCGGAAGGAACACTGCTGTTTGCTATAAGGCAGATGTTTCCACCATACAGTAGTGCTTTCTAAAGTTAAAACGTAACACAAATTTGGAGACACATTTTCGAAACTCACATTTGCAGCTACAAAAAATCCTACGAGCTGAGAGTTTATCTCAGCCCTCTGGCCAACATTTCCTCCTTAAGCGACGTCACCAAAATCAGATGATCTGGTCATTTGTCACATTGCTGCTTGCGAGATGTTGCTGTGTGCACAATGGCTGATGTAGTTGTGTACATAAAAAGTCAACGCACTTCACAATGTAATTCATTGTGTGCAAGGTGTTTTGAGATGTTTCTGGGAGACACAAGAAGGCACAATGGGATAGGAATTTACGTGCATTGTGCCTGTTTGTGCCGATCTAGCAGTGGAAGGGCCTATGGCCAAGCTGCTCCACTGCTAAATTCATGTCGCCCAAGTTTTAAGCTTCCCAAGACAAGCGTTAGACCACTTAAATATGGTAATGAGGGATTTAATGCCTGCAAAAGACTCCCTCAATATAATTAGATATTGATGCGCAGGCATTGCTCCCACTGCTAAATTCACATTGCTCCATTTTTAGGTATCACAGCAGGGTGCCTAAAACAGGTGTCAGGCCCCTTAGATATGGCCACATTGTCCGCATGCCCGACACAAAACTCCCAAAGCAAGCGCTCTACTCGGAACTCCCACACGGCAAGCGAGCCCCAGGTGGGCAGAGGAAATGTTTCAAGGACACCCTCAAAGCCTCCCTGATAAAGTGCAACATCCCCACCGGCACCTGGGAGTCCCTGGCCAAAGTCCACCCTAAGTGGAGGAAGAGCATCCGGGAGGGCGCTGAGCATCTAGAGTCTCGTCGTCGAAAACATGCATAAAACAAGCGCAGGCAGCGGAAGGAGCGTGCGGCAAACCAGTCCCACCCACCCTTTCCTTCAACCACTGTCTGTCCCACTTGTGACAGAGACTGTAATTCCCGCATTGGACTGTACAGTCATCTGAGAACTCACTTTTGGAGTCTTCCTCAATTTCGAGGGACTGCCTATGATGATGATGATGGTAATGTGGGGCCCGCGCCTGTTAAAGGATCTCTGAATAAAATGACTTACTGATGAGTGGGGAAGGTGTCTGCTCAGGATTCTCCAACGGCCCCCAACTACAGGATAGTCTGAAACAATGTTATAAAAAGAAGCCCCTTCCTGTGGAGCCTGAGGAGTGGGAGTGCTCCCTCGACTCCACACAGGCGTCGCGATTGCCGCCACCACCACCAACCCCCCCACCCCTCCCCCATAGCCCAAACCCACCCCCAACCTCGCCACAGGAGTTAGCTGAGGGTTGCTGCCGGTGAGACAAGTGGCCCTAACTTGCTCTTTCCCGTCGGGCGAGCTGCCCATGCAGGTGCGGACAGTCGACCCGGGTATGGCGACAAGGCCCGAGGAGCAGTCTCGATCGAACTGCGAGCCTCCTTGGGTCTGGCGCGGGCTGATCACCCAAACCCGAGTCCAATCCCCAGCACCCGAGCGATTTTTTTCTTTTCATTTCAACGGAGTGAAAATTGAGCAGCTGCTCCACACAGCAGCAAATCTGCACATGGGGCGACGCTGGTGATGACCCGACACTGTAATATCATTTTACATTTGTTTATGATCAATGCTTTTTGTGATAGTAGGTCACCAGCATTACTTTTTTTTGTCACAAACTCCTTACTCCTGATAGAATGATAGAATGATACAGCATAGAAGGAGGCTATTCGGCCCATCCAGCCTGTCCTGCTCTTTGGTAGAGCTATTCAATTAGTCCCATTCCCCTGCTCGTTCCCATAGCTTTGTAAAACTTTCACCTTCAAGTATTTATCCAATTCCCTTTTGAATATTACTATTGAATCTGCTTCCACCACCGTTTCAGGCAGCTCTTTCCAGCTCACTGTGTAAAAACATTCTCCTAAATTTCCCTCTGGTTCTTTTGCGAAATGCCTTAAATCTGTGTCCTCTGGTTACCGACCCTTCTGCCACTGGAAATTCAGTAGCACCCCATTTGGGGCGCTAACTTTTTAAATTTAGAAAATTTAGCACCAGACTTCTGAAATTCTTCTAAATTGGTCGTTAGCGCCCCAGGAAGGAAGGGGGCGCTAAATCAAATGCTAATGACCTCAGTGGGGTGCTACAGGGGCACTAACACCAGAGCGCCACCGAATTTCAGGTGACTGGTATTCAGCAATCATCCTTCAATCCTTCAATCCTTCACACTGACTCATTCCAGCTCTTAAAGCAGAGGCTGTATCAATGTGCAGCTTCTCATTTTCAGCATTCCTGGAACTGAAGGCGACCATATGTACGGATTCCCCATAAGCATGAATGGGAATCCCATAAAAAACACAAAAACATAACAAATAAATAAAAACAATTACATATTTAAAATTAATTAAAATGTATTTTCATGTTCATTTAAACTCTTACGCTGGTAAAAGCAGGCCTTACAGGCATTCAATGGGGAGAAGTTGGGCAAACAGCTCAACTCTCTGCCCACGGATGTCCTTTTCCCAGGGGTGTGGATGATCAATGAGAAAAGTATGAGCTTGTTAAGGTTAACGGGAACTAATGATACCGAGATGAGGGGTCAAATCCCACCATGGCAGCTGGGAAATTTAAATTCAGTTCATTCAATAAATCTTGAATTAAAAAGCTGCTATCAGTAATGGTGACCATGAAACTATTAGATTGTCATAAAAACCCGTCTGATTCACTAATGTCCTTTAGGGAAGGAAATCTGCCGTCCTTACCTGGTCTGGCCGCTATGTGACTCCAGACCCACAGCAATGTGGTTGACTCTTAACTGCCCTCTGAAATGGCCCAGCAAGCCACTCCGTTATAGCAAAACTGCTACAAAAAAAAATAAGAAGAATAAAACTGGACAGACCACCCAGCATCGACCTCGGCACCAGCTACGGACACGACAATAGCACACCCAGTCCAGTCGACCCTGCAAAGTGCTCCTCACCACAATGGCACACCCAGTCCAGTCGACCCTGCAAAGTGCTCCTCACCACAATGGCACACCCAGTCCAGCCAACCCTGCAATGTGCTCCTCACCACAATGGCACACCCAGTCCAGCCGACCCTGCAAAATGTTCCTCACCAACATCTGGGGACTTGTGCCAAAATTAGGAGAGCTGCCCCACAGACTAGTCAAGCAACAGCCTGACATAGCCATACTCCCAGAATCATACCTTTCAGCCAATGTCCCAAACTCCTTCCTCACCTTCCTACCGACAGGACAGACCCACCATGGGTGGTGGCACAGTGGTATATAGTCGGGAAGGAGTGGTCCTGGGGGTCCTCAACATTGATTCCGGACCCCATGAAGTCTCATGGCTTCAGGTCAAGCATGGGCAAGGAAACCTCCTGCTGATTACCACCTACTGCCTTTCCTCAGCTGACGAATCAGTACTCCTCCATGTTGAACACCACTTGGAAGAAGCACTGAGAGTAGCAAGGGCACAGGACACAGGTTTTTTTTATCTCTCCCAGGAGATCACTTGGTTTTGGGTGGGGTGGAGTGTATAAGTTGTGATTCACAAGGTATCGCAATTGTATGGGACAGGCTTGATGGACCAGATGGTCTTGACCTGTCCGTCATTGTCCGTATATTCGTATGTTCGTATGGTTGTAGAAACATAGAAACATAGAAAGTAGGTGCAGAAGTTGGCCATTCGGCCCTTTGAGCCTGCACCACCATTCAATATGATGGTGGCTGATCATGCAACTTCAGTACCCCATTCCTGCTTTCTCTCCATATTCCTTGATCCCTTCAGCAATAAAGTCCACATCTAACTCCCTTTTGAATATATCTAATGAACTGGCCTCAACAACTTTCTGTGGTAGAGAATTCTACAGGTTCACAATTCTCTAAGTGAAGAAGTTTCTCTTCATCTCGGTCCTAAATGGCTTACCCCTTATCCTTAGACTGTGACCCCTGGTTCTGGACTTCCCCAACATCGGGAACATTCTTCCTGCATCTAACCTGTCCAATCCTGTCAGAATTTTATATGTTTCTTTGAGATCCCCTCTCATTCTTCTAAATTCCAGTGAATATAAGTCTAGTCGATCCAGTCTTTCTTCATATGTCAGTCCTGCCATCCCGGGAATCAGTCTGGTGAACCTTCGCTGCACTCCCTCAATAGCAAGAATGTCCTTCCTCAGATTAGGAGACCAAAATTGTACACAATATTCAAGGTGTGGCCTCACCAAGGCCCTGTACAACTGCTCCTATACTCAAATCCTCTCACTATGAAGGCCAGCATGCCATTTGCTTTCTTTACTGCCTGCTATACCGTACACGCACGTGAATGCCTCCTTCTCTACCATTCCGTACCCGCGCTCCGCCTGCGAAAGTGATCTGGAGGCATAAGCTATGGGTTGTAATTTACCTGCACTTTTGACATGTTGTAGAACGCACCCGACCCCATACGCTGACGCATCACATGTAAGAAGTAGCTTTTTACCTGGATCAAAAAAAGCCAAAACACTGTTGGAACACAGAAGGTTGCGTGTCTTATTGAAGGCGCGTTCCTGGGTGTCCCCCCAAAACCAATCGCACCCCTTCCTGAGTAGCACGTGGAGAGGCTCCAGCAGCGCTTAAGTTCTGCATAAAGTTCCCAAAGTAATTGAGTAGCCCGAGAAAAGCACGCAGTTCTGAAACATTTCGGGGCCTGGCTGCCAGGCGAATTGCTTCTGTTTTGGACTCTGTTGGGCAGATTCCATCAGCGGCAATCCTTCTGCCCAAAAATTCAACCTCGGGCGCGAGATACAGGCACTTGGATTTCTTAACTCTTAGGCCTACCCGATCCAACCGCTTTAGTACTTCCTCCAAATTGCGGAGATGGGAGTCGGTGTCCCTGCCCGTGATAAGTATGTCGTCTTGAAATACAACCGTCCCCGGGATGGACTTGAGCAGACTCTCCATGTTGCGCTGGAATTTAGCAGCTGCCGACCTGATGCCGAATGGACATCGATTGTACATGAAAAGGCCTCGATGTGTGTTGATGGTGGTGAGTAGCTTGGACTCATCATCCAATTCTTGCGTCATATACGCAGATGTGCGATCTAGTTTTGAGAAAAGTTTTCCTCCAGCCAATGTGGAAAATAAGTCCTCCGCTCTGGGCAGCGGGTATTGGTCCTGTAGGGAGACTCTGTTTATGGTAGATTTGTAGTCCCCACAGATTCGTACGGATCCATCAGGCTTCATGACTGGGACGATGGGACTTGCCCAGTCGCTAAATTCCACGGGTGAGATAATGCCTTCCCGCAGAAGCCTGTCCAGTTCATGGTCAATCTTTTCCCTCATCACATAGGGCACAGCTCTAGCCTTGTGATGGATCAGTCTAGCATCCTTTGTGATGTAGATTTTGACTTTAGCCCCTTTGAAGGTGCCCACACCTGGCTGAAAGAGACGTTCAAATCGCTTTATAACTGTTGAGCAGGAGGTCCGTTCCTCTAATGACATGGCATGGACATCATCCCATTTCCAGTTTAGTTTTGCCAGCTAGCTTCTCCCCAGCAGTGCTGGGGGGTCTCCGGGAACAATCCACAGGGGAAGTCGGTTCACTGTCCCTTTGTGTGTGACAGAGAGCATGGCGCTGCCGAGGACTGGGACGATTTATTTGGTATAGGTCCTTAGTTTGGTGTCAACCCTTGTGAGTTTTGGTCTGTCTCTTTTGTGCGGCCACAGCTGTTCAAATTGTTGAGTGCTCAAGAGAGATTGACTCGCTCCCATATCCAGCTCCATGTTGATGGGTATCCCGTTGAGTAGGACCCTCATCATTATTGGAGGCGTATTGTTCAGGAACAGTGGCCATTGATCATGTTGACCCGCTGTACATCGGTGTCCCGGGTACTGTCCCCACCATCTTCTGGTCCGCTTTCCGACCCTTCCGATTCGTATACCAGCCGAGCTGCTGTTTTTCTGCACATGCGGGCCAGATGCCCTGCAGAGTCGCAGTTTCTGCAAACAGCATACTGAAATCGACACCCCCTTGATGAGTGCCTTCCCCCACATCTCCAGCACAGACCGCTTCCATTGTTTCCAAAGAATGAGCTGCGTTTGGCTGATCTCTCTTGAGCTTCTCTCAGTTTGTAGTTGATTGCTCGCATTGTGGGTTGATGAGGTGTGAACGTCCGTTCATGTGGCCCTTGATGGCTTCTGGCGCCACTGCCTGCTGTTGAGGGCCTGCTCTCCTGCCTTTGTCTGTGTGTGGGGGTAGCAGCTTGTTTCACGCTCTGAACCCCTTGTTCCGATGTTTTTATTAGTTGTCGTACTCGCAGTGTAGATCAACCTCATTTCTTCTTCTCCTGCCAAGAATGTCTGTGCAACCAGTGCTGCTACCTCTAGGGTCAAGTTCTTGGTTTCTATGAGCTTTCAGAATATGCCTGCATGGCCTATTCCTTCAATAAAAAAAGTCTCTCAGTACTTCTCTCCTTAGTTCATCGGAGAACTCACATAAGCTAGTCAACCTCCGAAGTTCCGCCACGAAGTCGGGTATGCTCTGGCCCACACAACGTCTATAGTTGTAGAACCTGTGTCTGGCCATGTGTAGGCTGCTTGCTGGCTTCAGGTGGTCTCTTACCAGTGTGCTCAACTCTTCAAATGACTTGCTTGCTGGTTTCTCGGGTGCCAGCAGGTCCTTCATTAATGCGTATGTTTTCGAGCCACAGCTGGTCAAGAGATGGGCTCTTCTCTTGTCTGCCTTGTCGTCGCCTAGCCAGTCTTTGGTTACAAATCTTTGCTGGAGCCTTTCTATAAAGTCCTCCCAATTATCTCCAGCATTGTAATTTTCATCTGAGCCGTTGTTCGCCATTCTGTGGATTCTGTAATCCCGTAACTCGTCGCCACTGTAAAGTTATGTCCCTTCAGTACAGATTCACTCGAGGCACATACTGAAGTCAAGGTCACTCAGGACCTGCACCTTTATTGCACAGCTCTCGAATGCCACACTTGCCTGAGACCTGTCCTTTTCTACCTGTCTGGGACAGATATCCAGTGTCTCCTGCAAGTGCACCCCTGGTGGTAAGGTAAGCTTGTGGTTACAGGTCATCTCTGGTTACAGTCATGTATAGCATGGTAAGATACAGTTATGTACAGTAGTGTGAGATACATGACAAGGGGGGGGAGGTGGGGGAGGTCATCATTGACCAGAAACTTAACTGGACTAGCCACATGAATACAGTGGCAACAAGAGGTCAGAGGCTGGGTATTCTGCGGCGACTGTCTCACCTCCTGACTCCCCAAAGCCTTTCCTCCATCTACAAGGCACAAGGCAGGATTGTGATGGAATACTCTCTACTTGCCTGGATAAGTGCAGCTTCAACAACACTCAAGAAGCTCGATACCATCCAGGACATAGCAGCCCACTTGATTGACACCCCATCCACCACCTTAAACATTCACCCCTCCATCACTGGCATACCGTGGCTGCAGTGTGTACCATCTACAAGGTGCTTTGCAGCAACTCGCCAAAGCTTCTTAGGCAGCACCTCCCATACCCACAACCTCTACCACCTAGAAGGACTAGGGCAGCAGGTGCATGGCAGCACCATCACCTCCATGTCCCTTCCAAGTCACACACCATCCTGATTTAGAAATATATCACGTTCCTTCATTATCGCCGGGTCAAAATCCTGGAACTCCCTCCCTAACAGCACTGTGGAAGTACCTTCACCACATGGACTGCAGTGGTTCAAGAAGGTGGCTCACCATCATCTTCTCAAGGGCAATTAGGGATGGTCAATAAATACTGGCCTTGCTAGTGACACCCATATCTCATGAACGAATAAAAAAATGATCTAATTTGACATAGACGTCAGTTTTGGCTCAGTCAGTGGTAGCACTTTCCTCTCTGACTCATAAGGTGCTGGGTTCAAGTTCAACTCTAGAGACTTCAGCACATAATCTAAGCTGACCCTTCAGTGCAGTACTGAGGGAGTGCTCCCCTCAGGAGGTGCTGTCTTTCAAATGAGACGCTAAACCGAGGTCCCATCAACCTGCTGAGATCGATGTAAAAGATCCCTGGGTAGTATTTGCAGATGAACTGGGGAAATCGCCAAGTATAATGGCTGACTTTTATTCTTCATTCCTCAACCAACATCGCTAAACCAAATGATCTCGTCATTTATCTCATTGCTGTTTCTAGAGCCTTGCAATGATGGGCAGGAAAAGACCAGCTGGTTCATCACCCTGCCCCTCATTCATGATGCCTGCAGCGTCATGACTAGACACATCCTCAGCCATGATTGATTGATGCATTTCAACAGTGACTACAATTCAATAGTATTTCATTGGCTGTAAAATGCTGTGGGATCCCTGAGGCGCTAGATAAAAGCAACTTTTTTTTATCGTAGAGGTACGGCAGTAGTGAGGTTATTATCATGCGGCCCGGCATCGTACGTGATTTTGGAAGTACAATGATCGATTGCCTGTGGGCACAATAATGCAGTAGTGACCAAGAGGTTATCAATTCAAATCCCTCCATGGCAAGCTATGGAACTAAATCCAATAAATATGGTCATTTTTGGGCTACCACCAGGGGAAGAAAATGAAACCTGCCGGATTATTGTCAAAACTCACTTGGTTCACTAATGTCCTTCAGGGAAAGGAACCTACGACCCCCACCTGGACGGGCCTACACAGTCGCAATGGTATCTGATGTGATCAAGAAGAAAGCCTACCTTTGTAGGGCAGCTATGGGTGGTCAATATATGCAGACTTGCTCATGACTCCCTCACCAGCAGAACAAAGAAAAACAACATTTCCCATCTCACTTATTAAATTAAGAATATGTATCATTTCATTAGTTAAAATATGATACTTTAATGCATTATCAACTGATAGCATATAAATTATTCTGGCATTATTACTTTAGCAATAAAGATCTTGAAATGAGACTACGCGAATAATAACACAGGAGAGCTTGAAATGTTGGGATGAAATTCGTCTCTCTGCTATTAGAGCAGGGACATTTAATCCATTTAATTTAAATGGTTGACGCCTTTGTTAAAGAAACCGAAGAAATTTTGGCTGAGTGTAACTTCAAGTACAGGAACATAGCCTCGTTCAGCAGTACCATTCGAAATACTATGGCTATGAAGTATACATGATGCCCCTTATCTCTTCTTCTTAACCTTGGTCGAATGCATTTCAACATATCTATCAGGACTGAATGGAAATGAATTGTCGGGGAAAACTTGCACATATAGCACTAAGATACATCTATGTTATGTATTGGGAAATTAAAATGAAAAGCAATAGATTTTCAGGTTTAAAAAATTGATGAGAGAAAAACAATCGACGTGATTATTTTATTAATCGATGTACTTTTCATGTTATTGCAGTGTTTCCATAATCCTGAATTACTGCACTCATGCCTACTTTATTCCTTTTCTCCCCTTTGAAATTAAAGCCTCTTGATTAAAATTCTGAAAATCTAATTGCATGCTAATGAAAAATCTAGCTGAGTCATTAGTAAATGAATAGCTTATTGAAAGTGCCGTGTCTTTTAAAAAGGAGCAAAATTATGTTTTAATCTTGTCGCTCAGATATCTTAAACTGTAGCAGGCCATGAAATGCTTAACCTAGCAACATTATAACCTTCTCCTTCTATTAAAAATAGAGTTACTGGTAATTGCCTACTAACTATTGATGCAGATCAGTAAATCTGTAGCTCTATATTGCACAGTTCTTTTGTGGCCTCTCAAATAACTGAAAAACTAATTGCCAATGAACATAGATCAATGATGTCATGCTCGCCATGGTTTTAATCCATTCATTTGAAAAATCAAGTTACAGCTATTGTATTTATCTGTTACTGGAAGTACATTGTCCTAAATGAATTTAATACTTTTGCAGACATATGCAGCATCTATTCCCTACTACCGCAGTAGGGTTTTACTAACCTATCTGGGTTTCCATCCATAATAATTAATTTAAAATACAACATATTCATATAGCAGAATTGATTTTTGTTCTGCTAGTGACAGATTCGGAAGCAGCCAGCCTGCATGCTGGGAAATGTACCCAGTATCTATCCAGCTCTGCTATAGCACACAGCAGCTCTTGCTGTGCAAGTTTAAGCATAGACCCGATTGTTCTGCCCTGACGCAAATCCATTTTAAACTCTTTATGTTTCTTATAACTGCGTCCATTTTGTTAAGCATCTTCTTATCGATGTAGCTCACGAGTATCCTATTTAAAAGGGAAAGCGTTCTAATGCCACTAATCTAAAGATCATTTGTGAGGACAGGAGCAATCTTGCTTTTATTTTCCTTTTCCGCCTGCTGCAGACAATGTATCCTCTCGCTGGGCTCCACCAACCCCATCGTCAACCCTGCTCCGCAATTGGCCACCAGAGGACAAAGTTCAAGCAGGGCCAGTCACGTGACGCCACTTGCACGCGGCGGTTTCCAGCCAGCACCTGAGAACAGATGAAACTCACCTCAGGCAGGCCGAGCGACTCTGAATAATAGGTAGCCCGGGGACTCCAAATTTACAGCCTTGCTTTTCTTACTTGGAAATCAGGTGTTTAACTGCTTGAGCTACCCTACTGCCTGCTGGCTCTCATCAATCTGACGGACTGTGTGTCTGTCCAGCATCATTCTTGAATAAGCGATGAGGCCGGGAGACTTGGGTGTGTGCAGATGTTCAGCATTTGTACTTGCCAGGTGATTTCGCTCTCATTTTTAAATAAAAGCTTTGGAATATTGGACTTGAACTGACTCTCTGTGAATATTAACACAGAATATTTAAAGCATGTGTGCAAAATTCTTCTACTCACATTGCACTGGAGGCACAACATGTTTAAACTAAACAGGTTGATAGCTGTTAAAATAGTCCCTCTAGGTGCTGATCCACGAATATTTGAACAGTGGAATTTCAAAGCCTTAGTTGTTTATTGATTCACACAAGATGCAAAGCAGCACCATAGAATTTCCCCCGTTATATTCCTACACAGGCACGATGGGCCGAATGGCATCCTCATCATTCTGTATTGCCAAAAAATAGAATACAGCTCTAATATTGTGTGGTTTTCTTTAAATGGTACGCCGCTCACACATACGCCAAAAATTGCAGATATATGCAAAAAGTCTTGGTATAGCAAGCAACACAATAATCGTATGGTTTTAATAGAGGCCAGAGCTTAACTACAGGAGAACCACAGTTATGCTGAAAGACAAATATTCCACAAATGGTGATAAAACAAAAAAGAGAGCTAGAAAGCGGTCCAAATGAGGCATGAGCGTGAGAATGGCCACAATGTTACAGTGGAACAGTCAGCTGTCTGCTGGGGAAATAGATAGACAGAACTCATTAATCTTCAATCCAGCACACTACACAGACTGTCCTTTTATGCACCTGCACAAGCCTAAAGTAATTACAGGAAGGGACTATTAGTACTAGGGAGCTTCAGCAGGGATGTAACTATCTTCCCTTGTCAGGCTATTGATCGACAACTGATTAGTGGATGATTTTTCTCAGAAGAATAATTGTGTTTATGTTATTGTGCCCTTCCTGACCTGGATTGGGGCCCCGTATCTGCCAACTCTTGAGTTTTTAACCCGGTACTATGGGCCTTCCCAGTGAGCGGGATGAACTGGAAACTGATCAGCATGATGACTTTGCCACCTTTTAGTCATCACCACAGTGCATGGACAAAACAGGTTTGGGTTACGTCGAACATTTTGCATTTACTGTATTTCAGGTAAACTGTCCTCAGGGAAATGGCCAAGGCCCATAGTTTTAAGTTCCCTAAGGTAACATACATGTAATAAGGGCAAGACGTTACTATGCCTGTGTGGAATTGGAAAACATGAGGTATAATGAGGCTGCTGTATTAGCTGAGGTTGTCATATTGGGGAATGACATTTTTTTTTTAATCAGAAGAACTTTCTTAAGCGTGATTTCTATGTGAAATTGGGTCTGTACTTTCATCCTCACTTCAAGACCGAGGGCCCCGATATTGGTGGCCTTACCGCCCACTGCCGCCTGCTGCCGGCAAGTTTTGCCTCTGGTTTCCTCTCTCATAAGAACATAAGAACATAAGAATTAGGAACAGGAGTAGGCCATCAAGCCCCTCGAGCCTGCTCCGCCATTCAACAAGATCATGGCTGATCTGGCCGTGGACTCAGCTCCACTTACCCGCCCGCTCCCCGTAACCCTTAATTCCCTTATTGGTTAAAAATCTATCTATCTGTAACTTGAATACATTCAATGAGCTAGCATCAACTGCTTCCTTGGGCAGAGAATTCCACAGATTCACAACCCTCTAGGAGAAGAAATTCCTTCTCAACTCGGTTTTAAATTGGCTCCCCCGTATTTTGAGGCTGTGCCCCCTAGTTCTAGTCTCCCCGACCAGTGGAAACAACCTCTCTGCCTCTATCTTGTCTATCCCTTTCATTATTTTAAATGTTTCTATAAGATCACCCCTCATCCTTCTGAACTCCAAGGAGTAAAGACCCAGTCTACTCAATCTATCATCATAAGGTAACCCCCTCATCTCTGGAATCAGCCTAGAGAATCGTCTCTGTACCCCCTCCAAGGCCAGTATATTCTTCCTTAAGTAAGGTGACCAAAACTGCACGCAGTACTCCAGGTGCGGCCTCACCAATACCCTATACAGTTGCAGCAGGACCTCCCTGCTTTCCAGTTTCTCTCCCAGTTTCCACTTGGGCTGGAGCTCCCGCCAGGAACCGCCCGCTGCCAAGTAGTGTAAGTGGCCTCCCGCCCGTCGAGATGCCAGTTTGGTGCAGGCGGGAGTCAGCGCCAGCAGGGGGAAGGATGGCTGCATGGAGGCAGGTCTAACCCCGATGGTAGGTATGAAGAACGGAAAAAAAAAAGTTAGTGAACATATTTAAAATGTTATTTTCACAGCGACTTACCAAGATGGGATCCCCTGAAGGTGTTCCATTTTTAAAAATTTTTTTGTAATGCTTTTTATTTTCAGCTCTTCCACCCTCCGAGGGCCCTACTCCATCCTCGGTGACACTTGGGCAGCAAGAACCTTTGCTGCCGAGATTGAGAGCTCCCGCCCGCTGCCGCCCAGATTGGCGGCGTAAGCCCTTATTTTGCCGCCGGTCGGTACTGCCATCTCTTTTAGAGGAAACTTCCTGGAAAAGTATCGCCCGGTCTCTCGGCGGCCATCGGTGGTACTTTGGGTGGCAAATGGGCGGGTCTTGGCCTTCATTAATTTCGGGCCCTTTGTTTTGGACTAAATGGCACATTAATTGCTTCTCTTTGCCTCCAATTCTGAAAGATCTCTTGGATTAAGCCAGAAGAGAAAAGGTGCAGTAATTTCTGTGCCCCGCTGGAATCTTCGGGATGCCAATCCCCCGGGATTCTCCTGGAATCTCCAGGAATCACAGATGATTCCTGCTGCGAGCTGCCAGGGAGAAAAGTCATAGAGGTAGTAAAAAAGAAAGGTGTATGTTTTTCTCATTTTCTTTGAACACTTTCATTTATTAGTTATAAAAATATTGGTTAATGGAAAAAGGCTGTTCGACTAACAGTCAAGAATCATCCCATCAGAAATGAAGGGGCTCTTCACCTTCCAGTTGCCACGGGAAGGTATGTGCCTCAAAGATGGTCTGTTAGCTTTTGTTACAAAGGCACTAGAATATAAGAGTAAAGAAGCCTTACTCCAATTATACAGGGAATTGCTGAGGCCACACCTGGAATACTTTGTACAGTTCTGGTCTCCTTACCTAAGGAAAGACACACTTACTTTACAGGAAGTGCAGCGAAGGTTCACCAGACTGATTCCTGGGATGAGGGGATTGACCTATGAGGAGAGATTGAATAGACTAGGCCGATATTCCTTTGAGTTTAGAAGAATGAGAGGTGATCTAATTGAAACAAATTACATTCTTCAGGGGCTTAACAGGGTTAATGCTGGGAAAATGTTCCCCCTGGCTGGGGAATCTAGAACACGGGGTCCCAGTCTCAGAATAAGGGGTAGGCCATTTAGGACTGAGATGAGGAGAAATTTCTTCACTCAAAGAGTTGTGAATCTTTGGAATTCTCCACCCCAGAGAGCTGTGGATGCTCAGTCGTTGAGTATATTCAAAACAGAGGTTGATAATTTTTTTGGAACAAAGGAAATTAAGGGATATGGGGATAGTGTGGGTCGGTGGAGTTGTGGTAGCAGATCAGCCATTATTTTATTGAATGGCGGAGCAGGCTCGAAGGGCCAAATGACCTACTCCTCCTCCTATTTCTTATGTTCTTAAGGATGGACCTGTCAGGTGACCAATGGCGAGAACATGGGGGTGGGCAAATCAGGTGATGAAACCTCCTGGAACACCTCCAACCAGAGTTAGCAACCCTGTGATATCTCATAGACCCATAGAATGATATAGTGCCGAAGGAGGCCTTCTGGACCATCGTGCCTGTGCCAGCTCTTTGAAAGAGCTACCCGATTAGTCCCACTGCCCTGCTCTTTCCCCATAGCCCTGCACAGTACTACAGTTTCCCCTTCAAGTATTTATCCACTATTGAAAGTTACTGTTGGAACCTGCTTCCATCACCCCGTTTCAGGCAGTGGATTCCACAGCGCGACAACTCGCCACATAACACCTTGTGTCGCCTCGGGTTCTGTTGTCACGAATTATATCTGCGGTGTACAGTTGGGTATTTACGCACCTTGACAGTACAGCTTTCTGCAGTTCTCACTTAACACCTACGGGCTTTCATACCTGGGCTGAGATTTTTTTTGTTGCAATAAGCAAACAGTGCAGTTCTTTTACTCCCTTTTTGGCAAGGCTGAACTCCTGCTGCAGAGATTCTGAAAATAACCAGCTGAGCTCATTAGTGGATTAGGTGCTGTGATGAATCTGTGTGCTTTGTATGAGTTCTATCTCCACTGCCTGATAGTGTTCCTTCTGGAGAGCAATTACATCTGATTGACATGTTTTGATGAGCAGGCTCCCTCCAACTCCCTTTCACGAGGCAGACCTAGATCAAGGAAAACAGCCTTTCTTCTGCCATTAATGAAACAAAACAACAACAAAAAGATCTGCGCCGCGTTTAAACAAAAAAGCTACCTTTTAAAACATAACTCGAGACGATTAAATGATAAAATATGGATGAGGAGGAATACAATGGAGGCTTCACTTTGGTAATAGTTTGGAGACTCGGCACTCCTGACAAGAATGCTGTTTCAAATATTCAGGCAGAAAACACTAATAGGACTTCTGTGCCAATCATAGGGATTTTTTTTTTGAAGTGAAGTTTCAAGGTCAGTAGGTATCCCTGGAATCCCTGTCGAAGAGAAGTGGGAAGGTTTGTCTTGTCTGTTTACTTCTTTCAACTACATGAGCGCTAAAGCAGTCTGTCTATAGAAGTTCATCATCCACTGGGTGTTACTGCATTTGTAAACTCCCCTCAAGCAACAATGTTAATACTCATTTTAATGCCTGACGCATCATTATCCGCCAACGCGCGACAACAGAAGACACAAGCAACTGAAAAGGGTCCAGATCCTTGGGGTCTACAGTTGTTGTTCACCGTAAATGAGCAACAAAATATGCCGGGGTTTATTGCAGGCTGCGGGAGTTCGATTCGTCTCGTCAAGTGAATTGAAGGCTTAGGATTTTTTTTAAATTGAACTTAAAACAGTGATTTGAATTTTATTTTCAGCCACTGAGAAATTCCTGTAATCTCATGCTCATAACCACATTGTTTTAACAACCAGAGGCACGAGGTGTGATTGGTAAATAGAATTCCTATCCAGGGCTGCATAACTAGCTGAAGCAGTAGGCTGCACTGAAAGGTTTGCTTTGATTTTGATTTTGTTGATTGAAGATTGATACACTTTGAGAGTGGGGTACGGAGAAGAAACATGTACTTATAGAAGAAATTATTGCTTCAGTTCCTTTTAATAAATGCAATCATATCCAGTATAGCCCTGATAATTCAAAGTCAATTTTTCACAAAAAAATGTGAATTATCTAATATTTCGAATGAAACATACAAGAATAATATAACAACAGGGAAAGTTAGTGCTAACAAAAATGGAATTATCAGATCGTTTGAATTAAGTCATTTTGCAATCCCGAATCTGTCGATGAGGTGTCTTTCACCCACCTGCGTCAGTACATCCACACAGCCCTGTTAAGTGCAAAGAAAAGGTTTTAATTCTTTTTGCGATGTATTTAATATTATATTCAGAAGAGGTGAGACAAACTTTTCGGTCCGTGTTGACTGAGCCAACCTGCGCCAGGCTGGCACTGAGGATACTGCAGTTGGTTTCAGGTACCGTGGGTAAAGGATGGACAAATCAGCCTGTGTTCCTGTTGTGTATCTGTAAAGCATGCACTCCCATGTTCCGCCACCAGGGAGCACATCCGCTGAAGTCCCAAGGGATCCCAGCATCCCTTGGGAGCACTGTATATAAGCCGGCCCCTAAGGCCTGTTCCTCACTCTGGAGTGTTTTAATAAAGACTGAGGTCACTGTTACTTTAACCTCCCTGTGTGCAGTCTCATCTGTGTTGCGAACACAATAACTGGCGACGAGCATACGAATCCAACGCAAAGATGCAGCAAACTGTGGGCATCCTGGAGAAGTTCTCGGTGAGGACTGGGAAGCCTAAGTCGAACGGCTAGACCAGTACTTTGTAGCCAACGAGCTGGACGGAGAAGGAAGCGCTGCAAAAAGGAGAGTGGTCCTCCTCACGGTCTGCGGGGCACCGACCTACAGCCTCATGAAGAATCTTCTGGCTCCGGTGAAACTCACAGATAAGTTGTATGAGGAGCTGTGTACACTGGTTCGGGAGCACCTTAACCCGAGGGAGAGCGTGCTGATGGCGAGGTATCGGTTCTATATGTACCAGCGATCTGAAGGTCAGGAAGTGGCGAGCTACGTCGCCGAGCTAAGGCGACTTGCAGGACAATGTGAGTTTGATGGCTACCTGGAGCAACTGCTCAGAGACTTTTTTGTACTGGGCATTGGCCACGAGACCATCCTACGAAAACTTTTGACTGTAGAGACACCGACCCTGAGTAAGGCCATTGCGATAGCACAAGCGTTTATATCCACCAGTGATAACACCAAACAAATCTCTCAGCACACAAGTACTAGCAATGTTCATAAATTAACTGGAACTGTGTTTGTGAGCAGAAATGTACAGGGCAGAAACCACGAGTCTGCAACTGCCAGCAGGCCTCAGGTGACCCAGATGACTCAGAGTCCGCAGCAAAGGATGAATACAAGGCAATTCACACCTTGTTGGCATTGTGGAGGCTTCCATTCAGCCTATTCATGCCGCTTCAAAGGGTGTGTTTGCAAGAGCTGTGGAACAATGGGGCACCTCTAACGAGCTTGCAGATGAGCTGCAAGCTCTGCAAAACCTGCTACCCACCACGTGGCAGAGGAAGATTGGTCCATGGTGGATCAAAGCAATTTCAAGCCTCAGAGAGATGAGGCAGATGCTGAAGTACACGGGGTGCACACATTTTTGACAAAATGTCCATCTATAATGCTAAATGTAAAATTGAATGGCTTACCCATAGCCATTGAACTGGACACTGGCGCTAGCCAATCCATCATAAGTAAAAAGATGTTTGAGAGACTGTGGTGCAACAAGGCACTCAGACCAGCCCTGAGCCCCATCCACATTGAAACTGAGAACGTATACCAAAGAGCTTATCACTGTCCTGGGCATCACCATGGCCAAGGTCACCTACGAGGGCACGGTGCATGAACTGCCACTCTGTATTGTCCCGGGCGATGGCCCCACACTGCTTGGAAGGAGCTGGCTGGGCAAAATCGGCTGGAATTGGGATGACATCCGAGTGCTATCACATGTCGATGAGGCCTTATGTACCCAGGTTCTTAACAAATTTCCTTCCCTTTTTGAGCCAGGCATTGGAAACTTTTCCGGGGTGAAGGTGCGGATCCACTTGGTCAAAGAGGCATGATCCATTCACCACAAGGCGCGAGCGGTACCTCACATGATGAGGGAGAGAGTGGAAATCGAGCTGGACAGGCTGCAATGCGAGGGCATCATCTCCCCAGTGGAATTCAGCGAGTGGACCAGCCCGATTGTTCCAGTACTCAAAAGTGATGGCACGGTCAGGATTTGTGGTGATTATAAAGTAACTATTAATCATTTCTCGCTACAGGATCAATACCCGCTACCTAAGGCAGACGACCTATTTGCGACGCTGGCAGGAAGCAAAACGTTCACCAAGCTCGACCTGACTTCGGCCTACATGACACAGGAGCTGGAGGAGTCTTTGAAGGGCCTCACCTGCATCAACACACACAAGGGACTGTTCATCTACAACAGATGCCTGTTTGGAATTCGGTCGGCTGCAGCGATCTTCCAGAGAAACATGGAGGGCCTACTCAAGTCGGTACCACGCACGGTGGTTTTTCAGGATGACATATTGGTCACGGGTTGGGACACCGTCGAGCACCTACAAAACCTGGAGGCGATCCTCCAGCGACTGGATCGCGTAGGGCTGCGGCTGAAGAAGTCGAAATGCATCTTCATGGCAACAGAAGTGTAGTTTTTGGGGACGGCATTCGGCCCACAGATGCCAAGACAGAGGCTATCAGGAACGTTCCCAGGCCACAGAACGTCACGGAGCTGCGGTCGTTCCTGGGACTCCTCAACTATTTTGGTAACTTCCTACCGGGGTTAAGCACACTCTTAGAGCCCCTACATATGTTATTGCGTAAAGGTGAGAACTGGGTATGGGGAAAAAAAACAAGTAATTGCTTTTGAGAAAACCAGAAACATTTTATGCTCCAACAAGCTGCTTGTATTGTATAACCCGTGTAAAAGACTTGTGCTAGCATGTGATGCATCGTCGTATAGAGTCGGGTGTGTATTACAGCAAGCTAACATTGCGGGGAAGTTGCAACCTGTCACCTATGCCTCCAGGAGTTTGTCTAAGGCCGAGCGGGCCTACAGCATGATTGAGAAAGAGGCATTAGCGTGTGTGTTCGGGGTAAAGAAAATGCATCAGTCCCTGTTTGGCCCCAAATTTGAGCTGGAAACTGATCACAAGCCCCTCATATCCCTGTTGGCTGAAAACAAGGGGATAAATACTAATGCCTCAGCCCGCATACAAAGGTGGGCACTTGTGCTATCAGCATATAACTTACCATCCGCCACAGGTCAGGCACCGAGAACTGTGTGGATGCTCTCAGTCGGCTACCATTGCCCACCACGGGGGTGGAAATGGCGCAGCCTGCAAAGTTGTTGATGGTGGCGCAGCCCGCAGACTTGTTGATGGTCATGGAAGCGTTTGAAAATGATAAATCACCTGTCACGGCCCGCCAGATTAGGACTTGGACCAGCCAAGATCCTCTGCTATCCCTAGTAAAAAAACTGTGTACTGCATGGGAGCTGGGCCAGCATCCCCGTTGAAATGCAAGAGCTAATCAAGCCGTTCCAGCGGCAAAAGGACGAGCTGTCCATTCAGGCAGACTGCCTGTTGTGGGGTAACCACGTAGTGCTACCAAAAAAGGGCAGGGAGACAATCATCTCGGATCTCCACAGCACACACTCCCGGGTATAGTAATGATGAAAGTGACAGCCAGATCCCACGTGTGGTGGCCAGGTATCGACTCTGACTTAGAGTCCTGTGTACGGCAATGCAGCGTGTGTGCTCAGTTGAACAACGCGCCCTGAGAGGCACCACTAAGTTTGTGGTCCTGGCCCACCAGACCATGGTCAAGGATCCATGTCGACTATGCGGACCCGTTTCTCGGTAAAATGTTCCCGGTGATGGTGGGTGCTTTTTCAAAATGGATTGAATGTGAAATAATGTCGGGAAGCACCGCCACCGCCACCATTGAAAGCCTGAGAGCCATGTTTGCCACCCACAGCCTGCCTGACATACTGGTCAGTGACAACAGGCCATGTTTCACCAGTGCCGAATTTAAAGAAGTCATGACCCGCAATGGGATCAAACATGTCACCTCAGCCACGTTTAAACCAGCCTCCAATGGACAGGCAGAGCGGGCAGTACAAACCATCAAACAGAGCCTCAAACGAGTCACAGAAGGCTCACTCCAAACCCTCCTGTCCAGAGTACTGCTCAGCTACCGCACGAGACCCCACTCGCTCACAGGGGCGCCCCCGGCTGAGCTACTCATGAAAAGGACACTTAAAACCAGACTCTCGCTGGTTCACCCCAACCTGCATGATCAGGTTGAGAGCAGGCGGCAGCAACAAAATGTAAACGATGGTCGCGCCACTGTGTCACGGGAAAGTGATCTGAATGACCCTGTCTATGTGCTAAACTATGGACATGGTCCCAAGTGAATCACGGGCACGGTGATAGCTAAAGAAGGGAGTAGGGTGTTTGTAGTCAAACTAGACAATGGGCAGATTTGCAAAAAGCACCTGGACCAAACAAAGCTGCAGTTCACAGGCTGCCCTGAACAACCCACAGCAGACATCACTTTTTTCGAGCCCGCAACACAAACCCAAAGGATCAATGACACCACCTCGGACCAGGAAATCAAACCCATCACGCCCAACGGCCCAGCAAGGCCAGGCTCACCCAGCAGCCCTGCAGGGCCAACAACACTTCAGCCCAGTGAGGGCACAGCCAACACACCAGAACAGACATTTGTACCGAGGCGGTCCACCAGGGAAAGAAAGGCTTCCGACCACCTCACCTTGTAAATAGTTTTCACTTTGACTTTGGGGGTGGGAGGTGGGGGGGGGGAGTGATGTTGTATATTTGTAAAGCATGCACTCCCATGTTCCGCCACCAGGGAGTACATCCCCTGAAGTCCCAAGAGAACCCAGCATCCCTTGGGAGCACTGTATATAAGCCGGCCCTTAAGGCCTATTCCTCACTCTGGAGTGTCTTAATAAAGATTGAGATCACTGTTACTTTAACCTCCCTGTGTGCAGTCTCATCTCTGTCAGGAACACAACAGTTCCCACTCTGATCCCAATCCAGGGATACCCTGCTGGAAGGCGCATGTGTATACTGGGTGAGTACAGGATTGTGGGCGGGGGTGGATGTGATGCCCACATGATCTAGCGGCCTTGCCAACCATCACCGTTTATACCCACAAACGAAGAGCGGGCACTTGGCGATCGGCACTCATATCCTGGCACGAGCCAATGCTTTCAGGACAGAAAATCTCAGCCTTGTCAGCAACATGGTGATGTAATGTATTTCAAATCCACCAGGTGGTGCTTACCACTGCTTGTGGTGAAGTGAGATGTACTGCACAGCGCAACACATTTATTGTTCCTTTCAATGTTGTCAGACTGAAGCAATGACAAGTACAGAGCTTCACTCCATGATGACGTGGTACTCCTCAGAGAAATACTTGAGATATGGCGCTTTACAATCAAAACAATCTGGTTGCCTTTTGGCTCTAAGTGGTGCTTTCATTTTGCAGAGATTGTGATCACATTGGCCATGGGGCGGAAACAGGGAAGGCTTAGAAAAGTATGTATAATTTTTTTAGATTGAATTATAATCTAAAATAGTAAACATTCAACAATATGGAGCTGAAGCAACCCACCTGTGTATTCCCACGGGTGTCTGTGGTCCCCAAGATTAGCAATCTATAGAGCTGCATTTTATAATGAAAGAATGGTGAACAATGCCATCAAACTTGGGAAGGGCAAACAAGGTTAAAAAGTGAGGAGTTATGCTGTAAGGGAAAGATTTCAATCAGAAGTTAAGGACCTAATTCCTCTTCTTGGATCAAGGAATGTGAGGGAGCGATGAGGGTGCAGATAGTCCCTGTGAGGAAGGATATTGGTCTCTGTGAGGAGGGACATTGTTGTATGTGAGGAGGGATATTGGTCTCTGTGAGGAGGATGTTGGTCCCTGTGAGGAAGGATATTGGTCTCTGTGAGGAGGATGTTAGTCTCTGTGAGGAGGGATATTGGTCTCTGTGAGGAGGGTATTTGTGAGGAGGATCTTGGTCTCTGTGAGGTGGGATATTGGTCTCTGTGAGGAAGATGTTGGTCGCTGTGAGGAGGGATATTGGTCTCTGTGAGGAGGATATTGGTCTCTGTGAGGAGGATGTTGGTCTTTGTGAGGAGGATGTTGGTCTCTGTGAGGAGGATATTGGTTGCTGTGAGGAGGGATACTGGTCTCTGTGAGGAGGATATTGGTCTCTGTGAGGAGGGTGTTGGTCTCTGTGAGGAGGGATATTGGTCTCTGTGAGGAGGATATTGGTCTCTGTGAGGAGGATGTTGGTCTCTGTGAGGAAGGTGTTGGTCTCTGTGAGGAGGGATATTGGTCTCTGTGAGGAGGATATTGGTCTCTGTGAGGAGGATGTTGGTCTTTGTGAGGAGGATGTTGGTCTCTGAGGAGGGATATTGGTCTCTGTGAGGAAGGATATTGGTCTCTGTGAGGAGGATATTGGTCTCTGTGAGGAAGGATATTGGTCTCTGTGAGGAGGACATTGGTCTCTGTGAGGAGGGTGTTGGTCTCTGTGAGGAGGGATATTGGTCTCTGTGAGGAGGATATTGGTCTCTGTGAGGAGGATGTTGGTCTATGTGAGGAGGGTGTTGGTCACTGTGAGGAGGGATATTGGTCTCTGTGAGGAGGATATTGGTCTCTGTGAGGAGGATGTTGGTCTCTCTGAGGAAGGATATTGGTCCCTGTGAGGAGGATATTGGTCTCTGTGAGGAGGGATATTGGTCTCTGTGAGGAAGGATATTGGTCTCTGTGAGGAGGATGTTGGTCTCTGTGCGGAGGGTGTTGGTCTCTGTGAGGAGGATGTTGGTCTCTGTGCGGAGGGTGTTGGTCTCTGTGAGGAGGATGTTTGTCTCTGTGAGGAGAATGTCGGTCTCTGTGAGGAGGGTGTTGGTCTTGTGAGGAAGGATGCTGGTCTCCGTGAGGAGGGTGTTGGTCTCTGTGAGGAAGGATGTTGGTCCCTGTGAGGAGGGATATTGGTCTCTGTGAGGAGGGATATTGGTCTCTGTGAGGAGGATGTCGGTCTCCGTGAGGAGGATGTTGGTCTCTGTGAGGAGGATGTTGGTCCCTGTGAGGAGGGTGTTGGTCTCTGTGAGGAGTGATATTGGTCCCTGTGAGGAGGGATATTGGTCTCTGTGAGGAGGATGTTGGTCTCTGTGAGGTGGGATATTGGTCTCTGTGAGGAAGATGTTGGTCACTGTGAGGAGGGATATTGATCTCTGTGAGGAGGGATATTGGTCTCTGTGAGGAGGGATATTGGTCTCTGTGAGGAGGATGTTGGTCCCTGTGAGGAAGGATATTGGTCTCTGTGAGGAGGATGTTGGTCTCTGTGAGGAGGATGTTGGTCTCTGTGAGGAAGATATTGGTCTCTGTGAGGAGGGATATTGGTCTCTGTGAGGATGATATTGGTCTCTGTGAGGAAGGATGTTAGTCTCTGTGAGGAGGATGTCGGTCTCTGTGAGGAAGATGTCGGTCTCTGTGAGGAGGATGTTCGTCTCTGTGTGGAGGGTGTTGGTCTCTGTGAGGAGGATGTTGGTCTCTGTGCGGAGGGTGTTGGTCTCTGTGAGGAGGATGTTGGTCTCTGTGAGGAGGATGTTGGTCTCTGTGAGGAGGATGTCGGTCTCTGTGAGGAGGATGTTGGACTCTGTGAGGAGGATGTCGGTCTCTGTGAGGAGGGTGTTGGTCTCTATGAGGAAGGATGTTGGTCTCTGTGAGGAGGATGTCGGCCTCTGTGAGGAGGATGTCGGTCTCTGTGAGGAGGATGTTGGTCTCTGTGAGGAGGATGTTGGTCTCTGTGAGGAGGATGTTGGTCTCTGTGAGGAAGGTGTTGGTCTCTGTGAGTAGGATGTTGGTCTCTGTGAGGAGGGATATTGGTCTCTGTGAGGAGGGATATTGGTCTGTGTGAGGAAGGTGTTGGTCTGTGTGAGGAAGGATGTTGGTCTCTGTGAGGAGAATGTTGGTCTCTGTGAGGAGGATGTTGGTCTCTGTGAGGAGGGTGTTGGTCTCTGCGAGGAGGGTGTTGGTCTCTGTGAGGAGGGATATTGGTCTCTGTGAGTAGGATATTGGTCTCTGTGAGGAGGGTGTTGGTCTCTGTGAGGAGGGTGTTGGTCTCTGTGAGGAGGGATATTGGTCTCTGTGAGGAGGATGTTGGTCTCTGTGAGGAGGATGTTGGTCTCTGTGAGGAGGATGTCGATCTCTGTGAGGAAGGATGTTGGTCTCTGTGCGGAGGGTGTTGGTCTCTGTGACGAGGATGTTGGACTCTGTGAGGAGGCTTTATGTCTCTGTGAGGAGGGTGTTGGTCTCTGTGAGGAGGATGTTGGTCTCTGTGTGGAGGATGTTGGTCTCTGTGAGGAGGGTGTTGGTCTCTGTGAGGAGGGATCTTGGTCTCTGTGCGGAGGATGTTGGTCTCTGTGAGGAGGATGTCAGTCTCTGTGAGTAGGGTGTTGGTCTCTTTGAGGAGGGATATTGGTCTCTGTGAGGAGGATGTTGGTCTCTGTGAGGAGGATGTCGGTCTCTGTAAGGAGGGTGTTGGTCTCTGTGCGGAGGGTGTTGGTCTGTGTGAAGAGGAATATTGGTCTCTGTGAGGAAGGATATTGGTCTCTGTGAGGAGGATGTTGGTCTTTGTGAGGAGGATGTCGGTCTCTGTGAGTAGGATGTCGGTCTCTGTGAGGAGGATTTTGGTCTCTGTGAGGAGGGTGTTGGTCTCTGTGAGGAGGGTGTTGGTCTCTGTGAGGAGGATGTCGGTCTCTGTGAGGAGGATGTTGGTCTCTATGCGAAGGGTGTTGGTCTCTGTGCGGAGGATGTTGGTCTCTGTGAGGAGGGTGTTGGTCTCTGTGAGGAGGATATTGGTCTCTGTAAGGAGGGATATTGGTCTCTGTGAGGAAGGTGTTGGTCTCTGTGAGGAGGGATATTGGCCTCTGTGAGGAGAATGTTGGTCTCTGTGAGGAGGATATTGGTCTCTGTAAGGAGGGACATTAGTCTCTGTAAGGAGGATGTTGGTCTCTGTGAGGAGGGTGTTGGTCTCTGTGAGGAAGGATGTTGGTCCCTGTGAGGAGGGATATTGGTCTCTGTGAGGAGGGATATTGGTCTCTGTGAGGAGGATGTTGGTCCCTGTGAGGAGTGATATTGGTCCCTGTGAGGAGGGTGTTGGTCTCTGTAAGGAGGATATTGGTCTCTGTAAGGAGGGATATTGGTCTCTGTGAGGAAGGTGTTCGTCTCTGTAAGGAGGATATTGGTCTCTGTAAGGAGGGATATTGGTCTCTGTGAGGAGGGTGCCGGTCTCTGTGAGGAGGATATTGGTCTCTGTGAGGAAGAATTTTGGTCTCTGTGAGCAGGGTGTTGGTCTCTGTGAGGAGGGATATTGGTCTCTGTGAGGAGAATGTTGGTCTCTGTGAGGAGGATGTTGGTCTCTGTGAGGAGGGTGTTGGTCTCTGTGAGGAGGGTGTTGGTCTCTGTGAGAAGGGATATTGGTCTCTGTAAGGAGGGATATTGGTCTCTGTGAGGAAGGTGTTCGTCTCTGTAAGGAGGATATTGGTCTCTGTAAGGAGGGATATTGGTCTCTGTGAGGAGGGTGTCGGTCTCTGTGAGGAGGATATTGGTCTCTGTGAGGAAGAATTTTGGTCTCTGTGAGCAGGGTGTTGGTCTCTGTGAGGAGGATGTTGGTCTCTATGCGAAGGGTGTTGGTCTCTGTGCGGAGGATGTTGGTCTCTGTGAGGAGGGTGTTGGTCTCTGTGAGGAGGATATTGGTCTCTGTAAGGAGGGATATTGGTCTCTGTGAGGAAGGTGTTGGTCTCTGTGAGGAGGGATATTGGCCTCTGTGAGGAGAATGTTGGTCTCTGTGAGGAGGATATTGGTCTCTGTAAGGAGGGACATTAGTCTCTGTAAGGAGGATGTTGGTCTCTGTGAGGAGAATGTTGGTCTCTGTGAGGAGGATGTTGGTCTCTGTGAGGAGGGTGTTGGTCTCTGCGAGGAGGGTGTTGGTCTCTGTGAGGAGGGATATTGGTCTCTGTGAGTAGGATATTGGTCTCTGTGAGGAGGGTGTTGGTCTCTGTGAGGAGGGTGTTGGTCTCTGTGAGGAGGGATATTGGTCTCTGTGAGGAGGATGTTGGTCTCTGTGAGGAGGATGTTGGTCTCTGTGAGGAGGATGTCGGTCTCTGTGAGGAAGGATGTTGGTCTCTGTGCGGAGGGTGTTGGTCTCTGTGACGAGGATGTTGGACTCTGTGAGGAGGCTTTATGTCTCTGTGAGGAGGGTGTTGGTCTCTGTGAGGAGGATGTTGGTCTCTGTGTGGAGGATGTTGGTCTCTGTGAGGAGGGTGTTGGTCTCTGTGAGGAGGGATCTTGGTCTCTGTGCGGAGGATGTTGGTCTCTGTGAGGAGGATGTCAGTCTCTGTGAGTAGGGTGTTGGTCTCTTTGAGGAGGGATATTGGTCTCTGTGAGGAGGATGTTGGTCTCTGTGAGGAGGATGTCGGTCTCTGTAAGGAGGGTGTTGGTCTCTGTGCGGAGGGTGTTGGTCTGTGTGAAGAGGAATATTGGTCTCTGTGAGGAAGGATATTGGTCTCTGTGAGGAGGATGTTGGTCTTTGTGAGGAGGATGTCGGTCTCTGTGAGTAGGATGTCGGTCTCTGTGAGGAGGATTTTGGTCTCTGTGAGGAGGGTGTTGGTCTCTGTGAGGAGGGTGTTGGTCTCTGTGAGGAGGATGTCGGTCTCTGTGAGGAGGATGTTGGTCTCTATGCGAAGGGTGTTGGTCTCTGTGCGGAGGATGTTGGTCTCTGTGAGGAGGGTGTTGGTCTCTGTGAGGAGGATATTGGTCTCTGTAAGGAGGGATATTGGTCTCTGTGAGGAAGGTGTTGGTCTCTGTGAGGAGGGATATTGGCCTCTGTGAGGAGAATGTTGGTCTCTGTGAGGAGGATATTGGTCTCTGTAAGGAGGGACATTAGTCTCTGTAAGGAGGATGTTGGTCTCTGTGAGGAGGGTGTTGGTCTCTGTGAGGAAGGATGTTGGTCCCTGTGAGGAGGGATATTGGTCTCTGTGAGGAGGGATATTGGTCTCTGTGAGGAGGATGTTGGTCCCTGTGAGGAGTGATATTGGTCCCTGTGAGGAGGGTGTTGGTCTCTGTAAGGAGGATATTGGTCTCTGTAAGGAGGGATATTGGTCTCTGTGAGGAAGGTGTTCGTCTCTGTAAGGAGGATATTGGTCTCTGTAAGGAGGGATATTGGTCTCTGTGAGGAGGGTGCCGGTCTCTGTGAGGAGGATATTGGTCTCTGTGAGGAAGAATTTTGGTCTCTGTGAGCAGGGTGTTGGTCTCTGTGAGGAGGGATATTGGTCTCTGTGAGGAGAATGTTGGTCTCTGTGAGGAGGATGTTGGTCTCTGTGAGGAGGGTGTTGGTCTCTGTGAGGAGGGTGTTGGTCTCTGTGAGAAGGGATATTGGTCTCTGTAAGGAGGGATATTGGTCTCTGTGAGGAAGGTGTTCGTCTCTGTAAGGAGGATATTGGTCTCTGTAAGGAGGGATATTGGTCTCTGTGAGGAGGGTGTCGGTCTCTGTGAGGAGGATATTGGTCTCTGTGAGGAAGAATTTTGGTCTCTGTGAGCAGGGTGTTGGTCTCTGTGAGGAGGGATATTGGTCTCTGTGAGGAGAATGTTGGTCTCTGTGAGGAGGATGTTGGTCTCTGTGAGGAGGGTGTTGGTCTCTGTGAGGAGGGTGTTGGTCTCTGTGAGAAGGGATATTGGTCTCTGTGAGGAGGATGTTGGTCTCTGTGAGGAGGATGTTGGTCTCTGTGAGGAGGATGTCGGTCTCTGTGAGGAAGGATGTTGGTCTCTGTGCGGAGGGTGTTGGTCTCTGTGACGAGGATGTTGGACTCTGTGAGGAGGCTTTATGTCTCTGTGAGGAGGGTGTTGGTCTCTGTGTGGAGGATGTTGGTCTCTGTGTGGAGGATGTTGGTCTCTGTGAGGAGGGTGTTGGTCTCTGTGAGGAGGGATCTTGGTCTCTGTGCGGAGGATGATGGTCTCTGTGAGGAGGATGTCAGTCTCTGTGAGTAGGGTGTTGGTCTCTTTGAGGACGGATATTGGTCTCTGTGAGGAGGATGTTGGTCTCTGTGAGGAGGATGTCGGTCTCTGTGAGTAGGGTGTTGGTCTCTGTGAGGAGGGTGTTGGAATCTGTGAGGAAGGATATTGGTCTCTGTGAGGAGGATTTTGGTCTCTGTGAGGAAGGATGTTGGTCTCAGTGAGGAGGATGCTGGTCTCTGTGAGGCGGGATATTGGTCTCTATGCGAAGGGTGTTGGTCTCTTTGACGAGGATGTTGGTCTCTGTGAGGAGGATGTCAGTCTCTGTGAGGAGGATGTTGGTCTCTGTGAGGAGGGTGTTGGTCTCTGTGAGGAGGGTGTTGGTCTCTGTGAGGAGGGATATTGGTCTCTGTGAGTAGGATATTGGTCTCTGTGAGGAGGGTGTTGGTCTCTGTGAGGAGGGTGTTGGTCTCTGTGAGGAGGGATATTGGTCACTGTGAGGAGGATGTTGGTCTCTGTGAGGAGGATGTTGGTCTCTGTGAGGAGGATGTCGGTCTCTGTGAGGAAGGATGTTGGTCTCTGTGCGGAGGGTGTTGGTCTCTGTGACGAGGATGTTGGACTCTGTGAGGAGGCTTTATGTCTCTGTGAGGAGGGTGTTGGTCTCTGTGAGGAGGATGTTGGTCTCTGTGTGGAGGATGTTGGTCACTGTGAGGAGGATGTCAGTCTCTGTGAGTAGGGTGTTGGTCTCTTTGAGGAGGGATATTGGTCTCTGTGAGGAGGATGTTGGTCTCTGTGAGGAGGATGTCGGTCTCTGTAAGGAGGTTGTTGGTCTCTGTGCGGAGGGTGTTGGTCTGTGTGAAGAGGAATATTGGTCTCTGTGAGGAAGGATATTGGTCTCTGTGAGGAGGATGTTGGTCTTTGTGAGGAGGATGTCGGTCTCTGTGAGTAGGGTGTTGGTCTCTGTGAGGAGGGTGTTGGAATCTGTGAGGAGGGATATTGGTCTCTGTGAGGAGGATTTTGGTCTCTGTGAGGAAGGATGTTGGTCTCTGTGAGGCGGCATATTGGTCTCTATGCGAAGGGTGTTGGTCTCTTTGACGAGGATGTTGGTCTCTGTGAGGAGGATGTCAGTCTCTGTGAGGAGGGTGTTGGTCTCTGTGCGGAGGATGTTGGTCTCTGTGAGGAGGGTGTTGGTCTCTGTGAGGAGGATATTGGTCTCTGTACGGAGGGATATTGGTCTCTGTGAGGAAGGTGTTGGTCTCTGTGAGGAGGGATATTGGCCTCTGTGAGGAGAATGTTGGTCTCTGTGAGGAGGATATTGGTCTCTGTAAGGAGGGACATTAGTCTCTGTAAGGAGGATGTTGGTCTCTGTGAGGAGGGTGTTGGTCTCTGTGAGGAAGGATGTTGGTCCCTGTGAGGAGGGATATTGGTCTCTGTGAGGAGGGATATTGGTCTCTGTGAGGAGGATGTTGGTCCCTGTGAGGAGTGATATTGGTCCCTGTGAGGCGGGATATTGGTCTCTGTGAGGAGGGATATCGGTCTCTGTGAGGAGGGATATTGGTCTCTGTTGGGAGAATGTTGGTATCTGTGAGGAGGATATTGGTCTCTGTGAGGAGGGATATTGGTCTCTGTGAGGAGGGTGTTGGTCTCTGTGAGGAGGGTGTTGGTCTCTGTGAGGAGGATATTGGTCTCTGTGAGGAGGGTGTTGGTCTCTGTAAGGAGGATATTGGTCTCTGTAAGGAGGGATATTGGTCTCTGTGAGGAAGGTGTTCGTCTCTGTAAGGAGGATATTGGTCTCTGTAAGGAGGGATATTGGTCTCTGTGAGGAGGGTGTCGGTCTCTGTGAGGAGGATATTGGTCTCTGTGAGGAAGAATTTTGGTCTCTGTGAGCAGGGTGTTGGTCTCTGTGAGGAGGGATATTGGTCTCTGTGAGGAGAATGTTGGTCTCTGTGAGGAGGATGTTGGTCTCTGTGAGGAGGGTGTTGGTCTCTGTGAGGAGGGTGTTGGTCTCTGTGAGAAGGGATATTGGTCTCTGTGAGGAGGATGTTGGTCTCTGTGAGGAGGATGTTGGTCTCTGTGAGGAGGATGTCGGTCTCTGTGAGGAAGGATGTTGGTCTCTGTGCGGAGGGTGTTGGTCTCTGTGACGAGGATGTTGGACTCTGTGAGGAGGCTTTATGTCTCTGTGAGGAGGGTGTTGGTCTCTGTGTGGAGGATGTTGGTCTCTGTGTGGAGGATGTTGGTCTCTGTGAGGAGGGTGTTGGTCTCTGTGAGGAGGGATCTTGGTCTCTGTGCGGAGGATGATGGTCTCTGTGAGGAGGATGTCAGTCTCTGTGAGTAGGGTGTTGGTCTCTTTGAGGAGGGATATTGGTCTCTGTGAGGAGGATGTTGGTCTCTGTGAGGAGGATGTCGGTCTCTGTGAGTAGGGTGTTGGTCTCTGTGAGGAGGGTGTTGGAATCTGTGAGGAAGGATATTGGTCTCTGTGAGGAGGATTTTGGTCTCTGTGAGGAAGGATGTTGGTCTCAGTGAGGAGGATGCTGGTCTCTGTGAGGCGGGATATTGGTCTCTATGCGAAGGGTGTTGGTCTCTTTGACGAGGATGTTGGTCTCTGTGAGGAGGATGTCAGTCTCTGTGAGGAGGATGTTGGTCTCTGTGAGGAGGGTGTTGGTCTCTGTGAGGAGGGTGTTGGTCTCTGTGAGGAGGGATATTGGTCTCTGTGAGTAGGATATTGGTCTCTGTGAGGAGGGTGTTGGTCTCTGTGAGGAGGGTGTTGGTCTCTGTGAGGAGGGATATTGGTCACTGTGAGGAGGATGTTGGTCTCTGTGAGGAGGATGTTGGTCTCTGTGAGGAGGATGTCGGTCTCTGTGAGGAAGGATGTTGGTCTCTGTGCGGAGGGTGTTGGTCTCTGTGACGAGGATGTTGGACTCTGTGAGGAGGCTTTATGTCTCTGTGAGGAGGGTGTTGGTCTCTGTGAGGAGGATGTTGGTCTCTGTGTGGAGGATGTTGGTCTCTGTGAGGAGGGTGTTGGTCTCTGTGAGGAGGGATCTTGGTCTCTGTGCGGAGGATGTTGGTCTCTGTGAGGAGGATGTCAGTCTCTGTGAGTAGGGTGTTGGTCTCTTTGAGGAGGGATATTGGTCTCTGTGAGGAGGATGTTGGTCTCTGTGAGGAGGATGTCGGTCTCTGTGCGGAGGGTGTTGGTCTCTGTGCGGAGGGTGTTGGTCTGTGTGAAGAGGAATATTGGTCTCTGTGAGGAAGGATATTGGTCTCTGTGAGGAGGATGTTGGTCTTTGTGAGGAGGATGTCGGTCTCTGTGAGTAGGGTGTTGGTCTCTGTGAGGAGGGTGTTGGAATCTGTGAGGAGGGATATTGGTCTCTGTGAGGAGGATTTTGGTCTCTGTGAGGAAGGATGTTGGTCTCTGTGAGGAGGATGTTGGTCTCTGTGAGGCGGGATATTGGTCTCTATGCGAAGGGTGTTGGTCTCTTTGACGAGGATGTTGGTCTCTGTGAGGAGGATGTCAGTCTCTGTGAGGAGGGTGTTGGTCTCTGTGCGGAGGTTGTTGGTCTCTGTGAGGAGGGTGTTGGTCTCTGTGAGGAGGATATTGGTCTCTGTAAGGAGGGATATTGGTCTCTGTGAGGAAAGTGTTGGTCTCTGTGAGGAGGGATATTGGCCTCTGTGAGGAGAATGTTGGTCTCTGTGAGGAGGATATTGGTCTCTGTAAGGAGGGACATTAGTCACTGTAAGGAGGATATTGGTCTCTGTGAGGAGGATGTTGGTCCCTGTGAGGATTGATATTGGTCCCTGTGAGGAGGGATATTGGTCTCTGTGAGGAGGGATATCAGTCTCTGTGAGGAGGGATATTGGTCTCTGTTGGGAGAATGTTGGTATCTGTGAGGAGGGATATTGGTCTCTGTGAGGAGGGATATTGGTCTCTGTGAGGAGGGTGTTGGTCTCTGTGAGGAGGGTGTTGGTCTCTGTGAGGAGGATATTGGTCTCTGTGAGGAGGGTGTTGGTCTCTGTAAGGAGGATATTGGTCTCTGTAAGGAGGGATATAGGTCTCTGTGAGGAAGGTGTTCGTCTCTGTAAGGAGGATATTGGTCTCTGTAAGGAGGGATATTGGTCTCTGTGAGGAGGGTGTCGGTCTCTGTGAGGAGGATATTGGTCTCTGTGAGGAAGAATTTTGGTCTCTGTGAGCAGGGTGTTGGTCTCTGTGAGGAGGGATATTGGTCTCTGTGAGGAGAATGTTGGTCTCTGTGAGGAGGATGTTGGTCTCTGTGAGGAGGGTGTTGGTCTCTGTGAGGAGGGTGTTGGTCTCTGTGAGGAGGGATATTGGTCTCTGTGAGGAGGATGTTGGTCTCTGTGAGGAGGATGTTGGTCTCTGTGAGGAGGATGTCGGTCTCTGTGAGGAAAGATGTTGGTCTCTGTGCGGAGGGTGTTGGTCTCTGTGAGGAGGATATTGGTCTCTGTAAGGAGGGATATTGGTCTCTGTGAGGAAGGTGTTGGTCTCTGTGAGGAGGGATATTGGCCTCTGTGAGGAGAATGTTGGTCTCTGTGAGGAGGATATTGGTCTCTGTGAGGAGGGACATTAGTCTCTGTAAGGAGGATGTTGGTCTCTGTGAGGAGGGTGTTGGTCTCTGTGAGGAAGGATGTTGGTCCCTGTGAGGAGGGATATTGGTCTCTGTGAGGAGGATGTTGGTCTCTGTGAGGCGGGATATTGGTCTCGATGCGAAGGGTGTTGGTCTCTTTGACGAGGATGTTGGAATCTGTGAGGAGGATGTCAGTCTCTGTGAGGAGGGTGTTGGTCTCTGTGCGGAGGATGTTGGTCTCTGTGAGGAGGGTGTTGGTCTCTGTGAGGAGGATATTGGTCTCTGTAAGGAGGGATATTGGTCTCTGTGAGGAAGGTGTTGGTCTCTGTGAGGAGGGATATTGGCCTCTGTGAGGAGAATGTTGGTCTCTGTGAGGAGGATATTGGTCTCTGTAAGGAGGGACATTAGTCTCTGTAAGGAGGATGTTGGTCTCTGTGAGGAGGGTGTTGGTCTCTGTGAGGAAGGATGTTGGTCCCTGTGAGGAGGGATATTGGTCTCTGTGAGGAGGGATATTGGTCTCTGTGAGGAGGATGTTGGTCCCTGTGAGGAGTGATATTGGTCCCTGTGAGGCGGGATATTGGTCTCTGTGAGGAGGGATATCGGTCTCTGTGAGGAGGGATATTGGTCTCTGTTGGGAGAATGTTGGTATCTGTGAGGAGGGATATTGGTCTCTGTGAGGAGGGATATTGGTCTCTGTGAGGAGGGTGTTGGTCTCTGTGAGGAGGGTGTTGGTCTCTGTGAGGAGGATATTGGTCTCTGTGAGGAGGGTGTTGGTCTCTGTAAGGAGGATATTGGTCTCTGTAAGGAGGGATATTGGTCTCTGTGAGGAAGGTGTTCGTCTCTGTAAGGAGGATATTGGTCTCTGTAAGGAGGGATATTGGTCTCTGTGAGGAGGGTGTCGGTCTCTGTGAGGAGGATATTGGTCTCTGTGAGGAAGAATTTTGGTCTCTGTGAGCAGGGTGTTGGTCTCTGTGAGGAGGGATATTGGTCTCTGTGAGGAGAATGTTGGTCTCTGTGAGGAGGATGTTGGTCTCTGTGAGGAGGGTGTTGGTCTCTGTGAGGAGGGATCTTGGTCTCTGTGCGGAGGATGTTGGTCTCTGTGAGGAGGATGTCAGTCTCTGTGAGTAGGGTGTTGGTCTCTGTGAGGAGGATGTCGGTCTCTGTGAGGAAGGATGTTGGTCTCTGTGCGGAGGGTGTTGGTCTCTGTGACGAGGATGTTGGACTCTGTGAGGAGGCTTTATGTCTCTGTGAGGAGGGTGTTGGTCTCTGTGTGGAGGATGTTGGTCTCTGTGTGGAGGATGTTGGTCTCTGTGAGGAGGGTGTTGGTCTCTGTGAGGAGGGATCTTGGTCTCTGTGCGGAGGATGATGGTCTCTGTGAGGAGGATGTCAGTCTCTGTGAGTAGGGTGTTGGTCTCTTTGAGGAGGGATATTGGTCTCTGTGAGGAGGATGTTGGTCTCTGTGAGGAGGATGTCGGTCTCTGTGAGTAGGGTGTTGGTCTCTGTGAGGAGGGTCTTGGAATCTGTGAGGAAGGATATTGGTCTCTGTGAGGAGGATTTTGGTCTCTGTGAGGAAGGATGTTGGTCTCAGTGAGGAGGATGCTGGTCTCTGTGAGGCGGGATATTGGTCTCTATGCGAAGGGTGTTGGTCTCTTTGACGAGGATGTTGGTCTCTGTGAGGAGGATGTCAGTCTCTGTGCGGAGGATGTTGGTCTCTGTGAGGAGGGTGTTGGTCTCTGTGAGGAGGGTGTTGGTCTCTGTGAGGAGGGATATTGGTCTCTGTGAGTAGGATATTGGTCTCTGTGAGGAGGGTGTTGGTCTCTGTGAGGAGGGTGTTGGTCTCTGTGAGGAGGGATATTGGTCACTGTGAGGAGGATGTTGGTCTCTGTGAGGAGGATGTTGGTCTCTGTGAGGAAGGATGTTGGTCTCTGTGCGGAGGGTGTTGGTCTCTGTGACGAGGATGTTGGACTCTGTGAGGAGGCTTTATGTCTCTGTGAGGAGGGTGTTGGTCTCTGTGAGGAGGATGTTGGTCTCTGTGTGGAGGATGTTGGTCTCTGTGAGGAGGGTGTTGGTCTCTGTGAGGAGGGATCTTGGTCTCTGTGCGGAGGATGTTGGTCTCTGTGAGGAGGATGTCAGTCTCTGTGAGTAGGGTGTTGGTCTCTTTGAGGAGGGATATTGGTCTCTGTGAGGAGGATGTTGGTCTCTGTGAGGAGGATGTCGGTCTCTGTAAGGAGGGTGTTGGTCTCTGTGCGGAGGGTGTTGGTCTGTGTGAAGAGGAATATTGGTCTCTGTGAGGAAGGATATTGGTCTCTGTGAGGAGGATGTTGGTCTTTGTGAGGAGGATGTCGGTCTCTGTGAGTAGGGTGTTGGTCTCTGTGAGGAGGGTGTTGGAATCTGTGAGGAGGGATATTGGTCTCTGTGAGGAGGATTTTGGTCTCTGTGAGGAAGGATGTTGGTCTCTGTGAGGAGGATGTTGGTCTCTGTGAGGCGGGATATTGGTCTCTATGCGAAGGGTGTTGGTCTCTTTGACGAGGATGTTGGTCTCTGTGAGGAGGATGTCAGTCTCTGTGAGGAGGGTGTTGGTCTCTGTGCGGAGGATGTTGGTCTCTGTGAGGAGGGTGTTGGTCTCTGTGAGGAGGATATTGGTCTCTGTACGGAGGGATATTGGTCTCTGTGAGGAAGGTGTTGGTCTCTGTGAGGAGGATGTTGGTCTCTGTGAGGAGGGTGTTGGTCTCTGTGAGGAGGGTGTTGGTCTCTGTGAGGAGGGATATTGGTCTCTGTGAGGAGGATGTTGGTCTCTGTGAGGAGGATGTTGGTCTCTGTGAGGAGGATGTCGGTCTCTGTGAGGAAGGATGTTGGTCTCTGTGCGGAGGGTGTTGGTCTCTGTGAGGAGGATATTGGTCTCTGTAAGGAGGGATATTGGTCTCTGTGAGGAAGGTGTTGGTCTCTGTGAGGAGGGATATTGGCCTCTGTGAGGAGAATGTTGGTCTCTGTGAGGAGGATATTGGTCTCTGTGAGGAGGGACATTAGTCTCTGTAAGGAGGATGTTGGTCTCTGTGAGGAGGGTGTTGGTCTCTGTGAGGAAGGATGTTGGTCCCTGTGAGGAGGGATATTGGTCTCTGTGAGGAGGATGTTGGTCTCTGTGAGGCGGGATATTGGTCTCTATGCGAAGGGTGTTGGTCTCTTTGACGAGGATGTTGGAATCTGTGAGGAGGATGTCAGTCTCTGTGAGGAGGGTGTTGGTCTCTGTGCGGAGGATGTTGGTCTCTGTGAGGAGGGTGTTGGTCTCTGTGAGGAGGATATTGGTCTCTGTAAGGAGGGATATTGGTCTCTGTGAGGAAGGTGTTGGTCTCTGTGAGGAGGGATATTGGCCTCTGTGAGGAGAATGTTGGTCTCTGTGAGGAGGATATTGGTCTCTGTAAGGAGGGACATTAGTCTCTGTAAGGAGGATGTTGGTCTCTGTGAGGAGGGTGTTGGTCTCTGTGAGGAAGGATGTTGGTCCCTGTGAGGAGGGATATTGGTCTCTGTGAGGAGGGATATCGGTCTCTGTGAGGAGGGATATTGGTCTCTGTTGGGAGAATGTTGGTATCTGTGAGGAGGATATTGGTCTCTGTGAGGAGGGATATTGGTCTCTGTGAGGAGGGTGTTGGTCTCTGTGAGGAGGGTGTTGGTCTCTGTGAGGAGGATATTGGTCTCTGTGAGGAGGGTGTTGGTCTCTGTAAGGAGGATATTGGTCTCTGTAAGGAGGGATATTGGTCTCTGTGAGGAAGGTGTTCGTCTCTGTGAGGAGGGTGTCGGTCTCTGTGAGGAGGATATTGGTCTCTGTGAGGAAGAATTTTGGTCTCTGTGAGCAGGGTGTTGGTCTCTGTGAGGAGGGATATTGGTCTCTGTGAGGAGAATGTTGGTCTCTGTGAGGAGGATGTTGGTCTCTGTGAGGAGGGTGTTGGTCTCTGTGAGGAGGGTGTTGGTCTCTGTGAGAAGGGATATTGGTCTCTGTGAGGAGGATGTTGGTCTCTGTGAGGAGGATGTTGGTCTCTGTGAGGAGGATGTCGGTCTCTGTGAGGAAGGATGTTGGTCTCTGTGCGGAGGGTGTTGGTCTCTGTGACGAGGATGTTGGACTCTGTGAGGAGGCTTTATGTCTCTGTGAGGAGGGTGTTGGTCTCTGTGTGGAGGATGTTGGTCTCTGTGTGGAGGATGTTGGTCTCTGTGAGGAGGGTGTTGGTCTCTGTGAGGAGGGAACTTGGTCTCTGTGCGGAGGATGATGGTCTCTGTGAGGAGGATGTCAGTCTCTGTGAGTAGGGTGTTGGTCTCTTTGAGGAGGGATATTGGTCTCTGTGAGGAGGATGTTGGTCTCTGTGAGGAGGATGTCGGTCTCTGTGAGTAGGGTGTTGGTCTCTGTGAGGAGGGTGTTGGAATCTGTGAGGAAGGATATTGGTCTCTGTGAGGAGGATTTTGGTCTCTGTGAGGAAGGATGTTGGTCTCAGTGAGGAGGATGCTGGTCTCTGTGAGGCGGGATATTGGTCTCTATGCGAAGGGTGTTGGTCTCTTTGACGAGGATGTTGGTCTCTGTGAGGAGGATGTCAGTCTCTGTGAGGAGGATGTTGGTCTCTGTGAGGAGGGTGTTGGTCTCTGTGAGGAGGGTGTTGGTCTCTGTGAGGAGGGATATTGGTCTCTGTGAGTAGGATATTGGTCTCTGTGAGGAGGGTGTTGGTCTCTGTGAGGAGAATGTTGGTCTCTGTGAGGAGGATATTGGTCTCTGTAAGGAGGGTGTTGGTCTCTGTGCGGAGGATGTTGGTCTCTGTGAGGAGGATGTCAGTCTCTGTGAGGAGGATGTTGGTCTCTGTGAGGAGGGTGTTGGTCTCTGTGAGGAGGGTGTTGGTCTCTGTGAGGAGGGATATTGGTCTCTGTGAGTAGGATATTGGTCTCTGTGAGGAGGGTGTTGGTCTCTGTGAGGAGAATGTTGGTCTCTGTGAGGAGGATATTGGTCTCTGTGAGGAGGGTGTCGGTCTCTGTGAGGAGGATATTGGTCTCTGTGAGGAGGATATTGGTCTCTGTGAGGAAGGATGTTGGTCTCTGTGAGCAGGGTGTTGGTCTCTGTGAGGAGGATGTCGGTCTCTGTGAGGAGGATTTTGCTCTCTGTGAGGAGGGTGTTGGTCTCTGTGAGGAGGGCGTTGGTCTCTGTGAGGAGGATGTCGGTCTCTGTGAGGAGGATGTTGGTCTCTGTGAGGAGGATGTCGGTCTCTGTGAGGAAGGATGTTGGTCTGTGTGAGGAGGGATATTGGTCTCTGTGAGGAGGGATATTGGTCTCTGTGAGGAGGGTGTTGGTCTCTGTGGGGAAGGATGTTGGTCCCTGTGAGGAGGGATATTGGTCTCTGTGAGGAGGGTGTTGGTCTCTGTGAGGAAGGATGTTGGTCCCTGTGAGGAGGGATATTGGTCTCTGTGAGGAGGGATATTGGTCTCTGTGAGGAGGATGTTGGTCCCTGTGAGGAGTGATATTGGTCCCTGTGAGGAGGGATATTGGTCTCTGTGAGGAGGGATATCGGTCTCTGTGAGGAGGGATATTGGTCTCTGTTGGGAGAATGTTGGTATCTGTGAGGAGGGATATTGGTCTCTGTGAGGAGGGATATTGGTCTCTGTGAGGAGGGTGTTGGTCTCTGTGAGGAGGGTGTTGGTCTCTGTGAGGAGGATATTGGTCTCTGTGAGGAGGGTGTTGGTCTCTGTAAGGAGGATATTGGTCTCTGTAAGGAGGGATATTGGTCTCTGTGAGGAAGGTGTTCATCTCTGTAAGGAGGATATTGGTCTCTGTAAGGAGGGATATTGGTCTCTGTGAGGAGGGTGTCGGTTTCTGTGAGGAGGATATTGGTCTCTGTGAGGAGGATATTGGTCTCTGTGAGGAAGAATGTTGGTCTCTGTGAGCAGGGTGTTGGTCTCTGTGAGGAGGGATATTGGTCTCTGTGAGGAGAATGTTGGTCTCTGTGAGGAAGATGTTGGTCTCTGTGAGGAGGGTGTTGGTCTCTGTGAGGAGGGTGTTGGTCTCTGTGAGGAGGGATATTGGTCTCTGTGAGGAGGGATATTGGTCTCTGTGAGGAAGGTGTTCGTCTCTGTAAGGAGGATATTGGTCTCTGTAAGGAGGGATATTGGTCTCTGTGAGGAGGGTGTCGGTCTCTGTGAGGAGGATATTGGTCTCTGTGAGGAAGAATTTTGGTCTCTGTGAGCAGGGTGTTGGTCTCTGTGAGGAGGGATATTGGTCTCTGTGAGGAGAATGTTGGTCTCTGTGAGGAAGATGTTGGTCTCTGTGAGGAGGGTGTTGGTCTCTGTGAGGAGGGTGTTGGTCTCTGTGAGAAGGGATATTGGTCTCTGTGAGGAGGATGTTGGTCTCTGTGAGGAGGATGTTGGTCTCTGTGAGGAGGATGTCGGTCTCTGTGAGGAAGGATGTTGGTCTCTGTGCGGAGGGTGTTGGTCTCTGTGACGAGGATGTTGGACTCTGTGAGGAGGCTTTATGTCTCTGTGAGGAGGGTGTTGGTCTCTGTGAGGAGGGATCTTGGTCTCTGTGCGGAGGATGATGGTCTCTGTGAGGAGGATGTCAGTCTCTGTGAGTAGGGTGTTGGTCTCTTTGAGGAGGGATATTGGTCTCTGTGAGGAGGATGTTGGTCTCTGTGAGGAGGATGTCGGTCTCTGTGAGTAGGGTGTTGGTCTCTGTGAGGAGGGTGTTGGAATCTGTGAGGAAGGATATTGGTCTCTGTGAGGAGGATTTTGGTCTCTGTGAGGAAGGATGTTGGTCTCAGTGAGGAGGATGCTGGTCTCTGTGAGGCGGGATATTGGTCTCTATGCGAAGGGTGTTGGTCTCTTTGACGAGGATGTTGGTCTCTGTGAGGAGGATGTCAGTCTCTGTGAGGAGGATGTTGGTCTCTGTGAGGAGGGTGTTGGTCTCTGTGAGGAGGGTGTTGGTCTCTGTGAGGAGGGATATTGGTCTCTGTGAGTAGGATATTGGTCTCTGTGAGGAGGGTGTTGGTCTCTGTGAGGAGGGTGTTGGTCTCTGTGAGGAGGGATATTGGTCACTGTGAGGAGGATGTTGGTCTCTGTGAGGAGGATGTTGGTCTCTGTGAGGAGGATGTCGGTCTCTGTGAGGAAGGATGTTGGTCTCTGTGCGGAGGGTGTTGGTCTCTGTGACGAGGATGTTGGACTCTGTGAGGAGGCTTTATGTCTCTGTGAGGAGGGTGTTGGTCCCTGTGAGGAGGATGTTGGTCTCTGTGTGGAGGATGTTGGTCTCTGTGAGGAGGGTGTTGGTCTCTGTGAGGAGGGATCTTGATCTCTGTGCGGAGGATGTTGGTCTCTGTGAGGAGGATGTCAGTCTCTGTGAGTAGGGTGTTGGTCTCTTTGAGGAGGGATATTGGTCTCTGTGAGGAGGATGTTGGTCTCTGTGAGGAGGATGTCGGTCTCTGTAAGGAGGGTGTTGGTCTCTGTGCGGAGGGTGTTGGTCTGTGTGAAGAGGAATATTGGTCTCTGTGAGGAAGGATATTGGTCTCTGTGAGGAGGATGTTGGTCTTTGTGAGGAGGATGTCGGTCTCTGTGAGTAGGGTGTTGGTCTCTGTGAGGAGGGTGTTGGAATCTGTGAGGAGGGATATTGGTCTCTGTGAGGAGGATTTTGGTCTCTGTGAGGAAGGATGTTGGTCTCTGTGAGGAGGATGTTGGTCTCTGTGAGGCGGGATATTGGTCTCTATGCGAAGGGTGTTGGTCTCTTTGACGAGGATGTTGGTCTCTGTGAGGAGGATGCCAGTCTCTGTGAGGAGGGTGTTGGTCTCTGTGCGGAGGATGTTGGTCTCTGTGAGGAGGGTGTTGGTCTCTGTGAGGAGGATATTGGTCTCTGTAAGGAGGGATATTGGTCTCTGTGAGGAAGGTGTTGGTCTCTGTGAGGAGGGATATTGGCCTCTGTGAGGAGAATGTTGGTCTCTGTGAGGAGGATATTGGTCTCTGTAAGGAGGGACATTAGTCTCTGTAAGGAGGATGTTGGTCTCTGTGAGGAGGGTGTTGGTCTCTGTGAGGAAGGATGTTGGTCCCTGTGAGGAGGGATATTGGTCTCTGTGAGGAGGGATATTGGTCTCTGTGAGGAGGATGTTGGTCCCTGTGAGGATTGATATTGGTCCCTGTGAGGAGGGATATTGGTCTCTGTGAGGAGGGATATCGGTCTCTGTGAGGAGGGATATTGGTCTCTGTTGGGAGAATGTTGGTATCTGTGAGGAGGGATATTGGTCCCTGTGAGGAGGGATATTGGTCTCTGTGAGGAGGGATATCGGTCTCTGTGAGGAGGGATATTGGTCTCTGTTGGGAGAATGTTGGTATCTGTGAGGAGGGATATTGGTCTCTGTGAGGAGGGATATTGGTCTCTGTGAGGAGGGTGTTGGTCTCTGTGAGGAGGATATTGGTCTCTGTGAGGAGGGTGTTGGTCTCTGTAAGGAGGATATTGGTCTCTGTAAGGAGGGATATAGGTCTCTGTGAGGAAGGTGTTCGTCTCTGTAAGGAGGATATTGGTCTCTGTAAGGAGGGATATTGGTCTCTGTGAGGAGGGTGTCGGTCTCTGTGAGGAGGATATTGGTCTCTGTGAGGAAGAATTTTGGTCTCTGTGAGCAGGGTGTTGGTCTCTGTGAGGAGGGATATTGGTCTCTGTGAGGAGAATGTTGGTCTCTGTGAGGAGGATGTTGGTCTCTGTGAGGAGGGTGTTGGTCTCTGTGAGGAGGGTGTTGGTCTCTGTGAGGAGGGATATTGGTCTCTGTGAGGAGGATGTTGGTCTCTGTGAGGAGGATGTTGGTCTCTGTGAGGAGGATGTCGGTCTCTGTGAGGAAGGATGTTGGTCTCTGTGCGGAGGGTGTTGGTCTCTGTGACGAGGATGTTGGACTCTGTGAGGAGGCTTTATGTCTCTGTGAGGAGGGTGTTGGTCTCTGTGTGGAGGATGTTGGTCTCTGTGTGGAGGATGTTGGTCTCTGTGAGGAGGGTGTTGGTCTCTGTGAGGAGGGATCTTGGTCTCTGTGCGGAGGATGATGGTCTCTGTGAGGAGGATGTCAGTCTCTGTGAGTAGGGTGTTGGTCTCTTTGAGGAGGGATATTGGTCTCTGTGAGGAGGATGTTGGTCTCTGTGAGGAGGATGTCGGTCTCTGTGAGTAGGGTGTTGGTCTCTGTGAGGAGGGTGTTGGAATCTGTGAGGAAGGATATTGGTCTCTGTGAGGAGGATTTTGGTCTCTGTGAGGAAGGATGTTGGTCTCAGTGAGGAGGATGCTGGTCTCTGTGAGGCGGGATATTGGTCTCTATGCGAAGGGTGTTGGTCTCTTTGACGAGGATGTTGGTCTCTGTGAGGAGGATGTCAGTCTCTGTGAGGAGGGTGTTGGTCTCTGTGCGGAGGATGTTGGTCTCTGTGAGGAGGGTGTTGGTCTCTGTAAGGACGATATTGGTCTCTGTAAGGAGGGATATAGGTCTCTGTGAGGAAGGTGTTCGTCTCTGTAAGGAGGATATTGGTCTCTGTAAGGAGGGATATTGGTCTCTGTGAGGAGGGTGTCGGTCTCTGTGAGGAGGATATTGGTCTCTGTGAGGAAGAATTTTGGTCTCTGTGAGCAGGGTGTTGGTCTCTGTGAGGAGGGATATTGGTCTCTGTGAGGAGAATGTTGGTCTCTGTGAGGAGGATGTTGGTCTCTGTGAGGAGGGTGTTGGTCTCTGTGAGGAGGGTGTTGGTCTCTGTGAGGAGGGATATTGGTCTCTGTGAGGAGGATGTTGGTCTCTGTGAGGAGGATGTTGGTCTCTGTGAGGAGGATGTCGGTCTCTGTGAGGAAGGATGTTGGTCTCTGTGCGGAGGGTGTTGGTCTATGTGACGAGGATGTTGGACTCTGTGAGGAGGCTTTATGTCTCTGTGAGGAGGGTGTTGGTCTCTGTGTGGAGGATGTTGGTCTCTGTGTGGAGGATGTTGGTCTCTGTGAGGAGGGTGTTGGTCTCTGTGAGGAGGGATCTTGGTCTCTGTGCGGAGGATGATGGTCTCTGTGAGGAGGATGTCAGTCTCTGTGAGTAGGGTGTTGGTCTCTTTGAGGAGGGATATTGGTCTCTGTGAGGAGGATGTTGGTCTCTGTGAGGAGGATGTCGGTCTCTGTGAGTAGGGTGTTGGTCTCTGTGAGGAGGGTGTTGGAATCTGTGAGGAAGGATATTGGTCTCTGTGAGGAGGATTTTGGTCTCTGTGAGGAAGGATGTTGGTCTCAGTGAGGAGGATGCTGGTCTCTGTGAGGCGGGATATTGGTCTCTATGCGAAGGGTGTTGGTCTCTTTGACGAGGATGTTGGTCTCTGTGAGGAGGATGTCAGTCTCTGTGAGGAGGGTGTTGGTCTCTGTGCGGAGGATGTTGGTCTCTGTGAGGAGGGTGTTGGTCTCTGTGAGGAGGATATTGGTCTCTGTAAGGAGGGATATTGGTCTCTGTGAGGAAGGTGTTGGTCTCTGTGAGGAGGGATATTGGTCTCTGTGAGGAGAATGTTGGTCTCAGTGAGGAGGATGCTGGTCTCTGTGAGGCGGGATATTGGTCTCTATGCGAAGGGTGTTAGTCTCTTTGACGAGGATGTTGGTCTCTGTGAGGAGGATGTCAGTCTCTGTGAGGAGGATGTTGGTCTCTGTGAGGAGGGTGTTGGTCTCTGTGAGGAGGGTGTTGGTCTCTGTGAGGAGGGTGTTGGTCTCTGTGAGGAGGGATATTGGTCACTGTGAGGAGGATGTTGGTCTCTGTGAGGAGGATGTTGGTCTCTGTGAGGAGGATGTCGGTCTCTGTGAGGAAGGATGTTGGTCTCTGTGCGGAGGGTGTTGGTCTCTGTGACGAGGATGTTGGACTCTGTGAGGAGGCTTTATGTCTCTGTGAGGAGGGTGTTGGTCCCTGTGAGGAGGATGTTGGTCTCTGTGTGGAGGATGTTGGTCTCTGTGAGGAGGGTGTTGGTCTCTGTGAGGAGGGATCTTGGTCTCTGTGCGGAGGATGTTGGTCTCTGTGAGGAGGATGTCAGTCTCTGTGAGTAGGGTGTTGGTCTCTTTGAGGAGGGATATTGGTCTCTGTGAGGAGGATGTTGGTCTCTGTGAGGAGGATGTCGGTCTCTGTAAGGAGGGTGTTGGTCTCTGTGCGGAGGGTGTTGGTCTGTGTGAAGAGGAATATTGGTCTCTGTGAGGAAGGATATTGGTCTCTGTGAGGAGGATGTTGGTCTTTGTGAGGAGGATGTCGGTCTCTGTGAGTAGGGTGTTGGTCTCTGTGAGGAGGGTGTTGGAATCTGTGAGGAGGGATATTGGTCTCTGTGAGGAGGATTTTGGTCTCTGTGAGGAAGGATGTTGGTCTCTGTGAGGAGGATGTTGGTCTCTGTGAGGCGGGATATTGGTCTCCATGCGAAGGGTGTTGGTCTCTTTGACGAGGATGTTGGTTTCTGTGAGGAGGATGTCAGTCTCTGTGAGGAGGGTGTTGGTCTCTGTGCGGAGGATGTTGGTCTCTGTGAGGAGGGTGTTGGTCTCTGTGAGGAGGATATTGGTCTCTGTAAGGAGGGATATTGGTCTCTGTGAGGAAGGTGTTGGTCTCTGTGAGGAGGGATATTGGCCTCTGTGAGGAGAATGTTGGTCTCTGTGAGGAGGATATTGGTCTCTGTAAGGAGGGACATTAGTCTCTGTAAGGAGGATGTTGGTCTCTGTGAGGAGGGTGTTGGTCTCTGTGAGGAAGGATGTTGGTCCCTGTGAGGAGGGATATTGGTCTCTGTGATGAGAGATATTGGTCTCTGTGAGGAGGGATATCGGTCTCTGTGAGGAGGGATATTGGTCTCTGTTGGGAGAATGTTGGTATCTGTGAGGAGGGATATTGGTCTCTGTGAGGAGGGATATTGGTCTCTGTGAGGAGGGTGTTGGTCTCTGTGAGGAGGATATTGGTCTCTGTGAGGAGGGTGTTGGTCTCTGTAAGGAGGATATTGGTCTCTGTAAGGAGGGATATAGGTCTCTGTGAGGAAGGTGTTCGTCTCTGTAAGGAGGATATTGGTCTCTGTAAGGAGGGATATTGGTCTCTGTGAGGAGGGTGTCGGTCTCTGTGAGGAGGATATTGGTCTCTGTGAGGAAGAATTTTGGTCTCTGTGAGCAGGGTGTTGGTCTCTGTGAGGAGGGATATTGGTCTCTGTGAGGAGAATGTTGGTCTCTGTGAGGAGGATGTTGGTCTCTGTGAGGAGGGTGTTGGTCTCTGTGAGGAGGGTGTTGGTCTCTGTGAGGAGGGATATTGGTCTCTGTGAGGAGGATGTTGGTCTCTGTGAGGAGGATGTTGGTCTCTGTGAGGAGGATGTCGGTCTCTGTGAGGAAGGATGTTGGTCTCTGTGCGGAGGGTGTTGGTCTCTATGACGAGGATGTTGGACTCTGTGAGGAGGCTTTATGTCTCTGTGAGGAGGGTGTTGGTCTCTGTGTGGAGGATGTTGGTCTCTGTGTGGAGGATGTTGGTCTCTGTGAGGAGGGTGTTGGTCTCTGTGAGGAGGGATCTTGGTCTCTGTGCGGAGGATGATGGTCTCTGTGAGGAGGATGTCAGTCTCTGTGAGTAGGGTGTTGGTCTCTTTGAGGAGGGATATTGGTCTCTGTGAGGAGGATGTTGGTCTCTGTGAGGAGGATGTCGGTCTCTGTGAGTAGGGTGTTGGTCTCTGTGAGGAGGGTGTTGGAATCTGTGAGGAAGGATATTGGTCTCTGTGAGGAGGATTTTGGTCTCTGTGAGGAAGGATGTTGGTCTCTGTGAGGAGGATGCTGGTCTCTGTGAGGCGGGATATTGGTCTCTATGCGAAGGGTGTTGGTCTCTTTGACGAGGATGTTGGTCTCTGTGAGGAGGATGTCAGTCTCTGTGAGGAGGGTGTTGGTCTCTGTGCGGAGGATGTTGGTCTCTGTGAGGAGGGTGTTGGTCTCTGTGAGGAGGATATTGGTCTCTGTAAGGAGGGATATTGGTCTCTGTGAGGAAGGTGTTGGTCTCTGTGAGGAGGGATATTGGTCTCTGTGAGGAGAATGTTGGTCTCTGTGAGGAGGATATTGGTCTCTGTAAGGAGGGATATTGGTCTCTGTGAGGAGGGATATTGGTCTCTGTGAGGAGGATATTGGTCTCTGTGAGGAGGGTGTCGGTCTCTGTGAGGAGGATATTGGTCTCTGTGAGGAGGATATTGGTCTCTGTGAGGAAGGATGTTGGTCTCTGTGAGCAGGGTGTTGGTCTCTGTGAGGAGGATGTCGGTCTCTGTGAGGAGGATTTTGGTCTCTGTGAGGAGGGTGTTGGTCTCTGTGAGGAGGGTGTTGGTCTCTGTGAGGAGGATGTCGGTCTCTGTGAGGAGGATGTTGGTCTCTGTGAGGAGGATGTCGGTCTCTGTGAGGAAGGATGTTGGTCTCTGTGAGGAGGGATATTGGTCTCTTTGAGGAGGGATATTGGTCTCTGTGAGGAGGGTGTTGGTCTCTGTGGGGAAGGATGTTGGTCCCTGTGAGGAGGGATATTGGTCTCTGTGAGGAGGGTGTTGGTCTCTGTGAGGAAGGATGTTGGTCCCTGTGAGGAGGGATATTGGTCTCTGTGAGGAGGGATATTGGTCTCTGTGAGGAGGATGTTGGTCCCTGTGAGGAGTGATATTGGTCCCTGTGAGGAGGGATATTGGTCTCTGTGAGGAGGGATATCGGTCTCTGTGAGGAGGGATATTGGTCTCTGTTGGGAGAATGTTGGTATCTGTGAGGAGGGATATTGGTCTCTGTGAGGAGGGATATTGGTCTCTGTGAGGAGGGTGTTGGTCTCTGTGAGGAGGGTGTTGGTCTCTGTGAGGAGGATATTGGTCTCTGTGAGGAAGGTGTTCGTCTCTGTAAGGAGGATATTGGTCTCTGTAAGGAGGGATATTGGTCTCTGTGAGGAGGGATATCGGTCTCTGTGAGGAGGGATATTGGTCTCTGTGAGGAGAATGTTGGTCTCTGTGAGGAGGATGTTGGTCTCTGTGAGGAGGGTGTTGGTCTCTGTGAGGAGGGTGTTGGTCTCTGTGAGGAGGGATCTTGGTCTCTGTGCGGAGGATGATGGTCTCTGTGAGGAGGATGTCAGTCTCTGTGAGTAGGGTGTTGGTCTCTTTGAGGAGGGATATTGGTCTCTGTGAGGAGGGTGTTGGTCTCTGTGACGAGGATGTCGGTCTCTGTGAGTAGGGTGTTGGTCTCTGTGAGGAGGGTGTTGGAATCTGTGAGGAAGGATATTGGTCTCTGTGAGGAGGATTTTGGTCTCTGTGAGGAAGGATGTTGGTCTCAGTGAGGAGGATGCTGGTCTCTGTGAGGCGGGATATTGGTCTCTATGCGAAGGGTGTTGGTCTCTTTGACGAGGATGTTGGTCTCTGTGAGGAGGATGTCAGTCTCTGTGAGGAGGATGTTGGTCTCTGTGAGGAGGGTGTTGGTCTCTGTGAGGAGGGTGTTGGTCTCTGTGAGGAGGGATATTGGTCTCTGTGAGTAGGATATTGGTCTCTGTGAGGAGGGTGTTGGTCTCTGTGAGGAGGGTGTTGGTCTCTGTGAGGAGGGATATTGGTCACTGTGAGGAGGATGTTGGTCTCTGTGAGGAGGATGTTGGTCTCTGTGAGGAGGATGTCGGTCTCTGTGAGGAAGGATGTTGGTCTCTTTGCGGAGGGTGTTGGTCTCTGTGACGAGGATGTTGGACTCTGTGAGGAGGCTTTATGTCTCTGTGAGGAGGGTGTTGGTCCCTGTGAGGAGGATGTTGGTCTCTGTGTGGAGGATGTTGGTCTCTGTGAGGAGGGTGTTGGTCTCTGTGAGGAGGGATCTTGGTCTCTGTGCGGAGGATGTTGGTCTCTGTGAGGAGGATGTCAGTCTCTGTGAGTAGGGTGTTGGTCTCTTTGAGGAGGGATATTGGTCTCTGTGAGGAGGATGTTGGTCTCTGTGAGGAGGATGTCGGTCTCTGTAAGGAGGGTGTTGGTCTCTGTGCGGAGGGTGTTGGTCTGTGTGAAGAGGAATATTGGTCTCTGTGAGGAAGGATATTGGTCTCTGTGAGGAGGATGTTGGTCTTTGTGAGGAGGATGTCGGTCTCTGTGAGTAGGGTGTTGGTCTCTGTGAGGAGGGTGTTGGAATCTGTGAGGAGGGATATTGGTCTCTGTGAGGAGGATTTTGGTCTCTGTGAGGAAGGATGTTGGTCTCTGTGAGGAGGATGTTGGTCTCTGTGAGGCGGGATATTGGTCTCTATGCGAAGGGTGTTGGTCTCTTTGACGAGGATGTTGGTCTCTGTGAGGAGGATGTCAGTCTCTGTGAGGAGGATGTTGGTCTCTGTGCGGAGGATGTTGGTCTCTGTGAGGAGGGTGTTGGTCTCTGTGAGGAGGATATTGGTCTCTGTAAGGAGGGATATTGGTCTCTGTGAGGAAGGTGTTGGTCTCTGTGAGGAGGGATATTGGCCTCTGTGAGGAGAATGTTGGTCTCTGTGAGGAGGATATTGGTCTCTGTAAGGAGGGACATTAGTCTCTGTAAGGAGGATGTTGGTCTCTGTGAGGAGGGTGTTGGTCTCTGTGAGGAAGGATGTTGGTCCCTGTGAGGAGGGATATTGGTCTCTGTGAGGAGGGATATTGGTCTCTGTGAGGAGGATGTTGGTCCCTGTGAGGATTGATATTGGTCCCTGTGAGGAGGGATATTGGTCTCTGTGAGGAGGGATATCGGTCTCTGTGAGGAGGGATATTGGTCTCTGTTGGGAGAATGTTGGTATCTGTGAGGAGGGATATTGGTCTCTGTGAGGAGGGATATTGGTCTCTGTGAGGAGGGTGTTGGTCTCTGTGAGGAGGATATTGGTCTCTGTGAGGAGGGTGTTGGTCTCTGTAAGGAGGATATTGGTCTCTGTAAGGAGGGATATAGGTCTCTGTGAGGAAGGTGTTCGTCTCTGTAAGGAGGATATTGGTCTCTGTAAGGAGGGATATTGGTCTCTGTGAGGAGGGTGTCGGTCTCTGTGAGGAGGATATTGGTCTCTGTGAGGAAGAATTTTGGTCTCTGTGAGCAGGGTGTTGGTCTCTGTGAGGAGGGATATTGGTCTCTGTGAGGAGAATGTTGGTCTCTGTGAGGAGGATGTTGGTCTCTGTGAGGAGGGTGTTGGTCTCTGTGAGGAGGGTGTTGGTCTCTGTGAGGAGGGATATTGGTCTCTGTGAGGAGGATGTTGGTCTCTGTGAGGAGGATGTTGGTCTCTGTGAGGAGGATGTCGGTCTCTGTGAGGAAGGATGTTGGTCTCTGTGCGGAGGGTGTTGGTCTCTGTGACGAGGATGTTGGACTCTGTGAGGAGGCTTTATGTCTCTGTGAGGAGGGTGTTGGTCTCTGTGTGGAGGATGTTGGTCTCTGTGTGGAGGATGTTGGTCTCTGTGAGGAGGGTGTTGGTCTCTGTGAGGAGGGATATTGGTCTCTGTGAGGAGGATATTGGTCTCTGTGAGGAGGGTGTCGGTCTCTGTGAGGAGGATATTGGTCCCTGTGAGGAGGATATTGGTCTCTGTGAGGAAGGATGTTGGTCTCTGTGAGCAGGGTGTTGGTCTCTGTAAGGAGGATGTCGGTCTCTGTGAGGAGGATGTTGGTCTCTGTGAGGAGGATGTCGGTCTCTGTGAGGAAGGATGTTGGTCTCTGTGAGGAGGGATATTGGTCTCTTTGAGGAGGGATATTGGTCTCTGTGAGGAGGGTGTTGGTCTCTGTGGGGAAGGATGTTGGTCCCTGTGAGGAGGGATATTGGTCTCTGTGAGGAGGGATATTGGTCTCTGTGAGGAGGATGTTGGTCCCTGTGAGGAGTGATATTGGTCCCTGTGAGGAGGGATATTGGTCTCTGTGAGGAGGGATATCGGTCTCTGTGAGGAGGGATATTGGTCTCTGTTGGGAGAATGTTGGTATCTGTGAGGAGGGATATTGGTCTCTGTGAGGAGGGATATTGGTCTCTGTGAGGAGGGTGTTGGTCTCTGTGAGGAGGGTGTTGGTCTCTGTGAGGAGGATATTGGTCTCTGTGAGGAGGGTGTTGGTCTCTGTAAGGAGGATATTGGTCTCTGTAAGGAGGGATATTGGTCTCTGTGAGGAAGGTGTTCGTCTCTGTAAGGAGGATATTGGTCTCTGTAAGGAGGGATATTGGTCTCTGTGAGGAGGGTGTCGGTTTCTGTGAGGAGGATATTGGTCTCTGTGAGGAGGATATTGGTCTCCGTGAGGAAGAATGTTGGTCTCTGTGAGCAGGGTGTTGGTCTCTGTGAGGAGGGATATTGGTCTCTGTGAGGAGAATGTTGGTCTCTGTGAGGAAGATGTTGGTCTCTGTGAGGAGGGTGTTGGTCTCTGTGAGGAGGGTGTTGGTCTCTGTGAGGAGGGATATTGGTCTCTGTGAGGAGGATGTTGGTCTCTGTGAGGAGGATGTTGGTCTCTGTGAGGAGGATGTTGGTCTCTGTGAGGAGGATATTGGTCTCTGTAAGGACGGATATTGGTCTCTGTGAGGAGGGTGTTGGTCTCTGTGAGGAGGGTGTTGGTCTCTGTGAGGAGGGATATTGGTCTCTGTGAGGAGGATGTTGGTCTCTGTGAGTAGGATGTTGGTCTCTGTGAGGAGGGTGTAGATCTCTGTGAGGACGATATTGGTCTTTGTAAGGAGGGATATTGGTCTCTGTGAGGAAGGTGTTGGTCTCTGTAAGGAGGATATTGGTCTCTGTGAGGAGGATGTTGGACTCTGTAAGGAGGGATATTGGTCTCTGTGAGGAGGATATTGGTCTCTGTGAGGAGGGTGTCGGTCTCTGTGAGGAGGATATTGGTCTCTGTGAGGAGGATATTGGTTTCTGTGAGGAAGGATGTTGGTCTCTGTGAGCAGGGTGTTGGTCTCTGTGAGGAGGGATATTGGTCTCTGTGAGGAGGATGTTGGTCTCTGTGAGGAAGATGTTGGTCTCTGTGAGGAGGGTGTTGGTCTCTGTGAGGAGGGTGTTGGTCTCTGTGAGGAGGGATATTGGTCTCTGTGAGGAGGATGTTGGTCTCTGTGAGGAGGATGTTGGTCTCTGTGAGGAGGATGTTGGTCTCTGTGAGGAGGATATTGGTCTCTGTAAGGACGGATATTGGTCTCTGTGAGGAGAGTGTTGGTCTCTGTGAGGAGGGTGTTGGTCTCTGTGAGGAGGGATATTGGTCTCTGTGAGGAGGATGTTGGTCTCTGTGAGTAGGATGTTGGTCTCTGTGAGGAAGATGTTGGTCTCTGTGAGGAGGGTGTTGGTCTCTGTGAGGAGGGTGTTGGTCTCTGTGAGGAGGGATATTGGTCTCTGTGAGGAGGATGTTGGTCTCTGTGAGGAGGGTGTTGGTCTCTGTGAGGAGGGTGTTGGTCTCTGTGAGGAGGGATATTGGTCTCTGTGAGGAGGATGTTGGTCTCTGTGAGGAGGATGTTGGTCTCTGTGAGGAGGATGTTGGTCTCTGTGAGGAGGATATTGGTCTCTGTAAGGACGGATATTGGTCTCTGTGAGGAGGGTGTTGGTCTCTGTGAGGAGGGTGTTGGTCTCTGTGAGGAGGGATATTGGTCTCTGTGAGGAGGATGTTGGTCTCTGTGAGTAGGATGTTGGTCTCTGTGAGGAGGGTGTAGATCTCTGTGAGGACGATATTGGTCTTTGTAAGGAGGGATATTGGTCTCTGTGAGGAAGGTGTTGGTCTCTGTAAGGAGGATATTGGTCTCTGTGAGGAGGATGTTGGACTCTGTAAGGAGGGATATTGGTCTCTGTGAGGAGGATATTGGTCTCTGTGAGGAGGGTGTCGGTCTCTGTGAGGAGGATATTGGTCTCTGTGAGGAGGATATTGGTTTCTGTGAGGAAGGATGTTGGTCTCTGTGAGCAGGGTGTTGGTCTCTGTGAGGAGGGATATTGGTCTCTGTGAGGAGGATGTTGGTCTCTGTGAGGAAGATGTTGGTCTCTGTGAGGAGGGTGTTGGTCTCTGTGAGGAGGGTGTTGGTCTCTGTGAGGAGGGATATTGGTCTCTGTGAGGAGGATGTTGGTCTCTGTGAGGAGGATGTTGGTCTCTGTGAGGAGGATGTTGGTCTCTATGAGGAGGATATTGGTCTCTGTAAGGACGGATATTGGTCTCTGTGAGGAGAGTGTTGGTCTCTGTGAGGAGGGTGTTGGTCTCTGTGAGGAGGGATATTGGTCTCTGTGAGGAGGATGTTGGTCTCTGTGAGTAGGATGTTGGTCTCTGTGAGGAAGATGTTGGTCTCTGTGAGGAGGGTGTTGGTCTCTGTGAGGAGGGTGTTGGTCTCTGTGAGGAGGGATATTGGTCTCTGTGAGGAGGATGTTGGTCTCTGTGAGGAGGATGTTGGTCTCTGTGAGGAGGATGTTGGTCTCTGTGAGGAGGATATTGGTCTCTGTAAGGACGGATATTGGTCTCTGTGAGGAGGGTGTTGGTCTCTGTGAGGAGGGTGTTGGTCTCTGTGAGGAGGGATATTGGTCTCTGTGAGGAGGATGTTGGTCTCTGTGAGTAGGATGTTGGTCTCTGTGAGGAGGGTGTTGATCTCTGTGAGGACGATATTGGTCTTTGTAAGGAGGGATATTGGTCTCTGTGAGAAAGGTGTTGGTCTCTGTAAGGAGGATATTGGTCTCTGTGAGGAGGATGTTGGACTCTGTAAGGAGGGATATTGGTCTCTGTGAGGAGGATATTGGTCTCTGTGAGGAAGGTGTCGGTCTCTGTGAGGAGGGTATTGGTCTCTGTGAGGAGGAAATTGGTCTCTGTGAGGAAGGATGTTGGTCTCTGTGAGCAGAGTGTTGGTCTCTGTGAGGAGGATGTCGGTCTCTGTGAGGAGGATTTTGGTCTCTGTGAGGAGGGTGTTGGTCTCTGTGAGGAGGGTGTTGGTCTCTGTGAGGAGGATGTCGGTCTCTGCGAGGAGGATGTTGGTCTCTGTGAGGAGGATGTCGGTCTCTGTGAGGAAGGATGTTGGTCTCTGTGAGGTGGGATATTGGTCTCTGTGAGGAGGGATATTGGTCTCTGTGAGGAGGGTTTTGGTCTCTGTGGGGAAGGATGTTGGTCCCTGTGAGGAGGGATATTGGTCTCTGTGAGGAGGGTGTTGGTCTCTGTGAGGAGGGTGTTGGTCTCTGTGAGGAAGGATGTTGGTCCTTGTGAGGAGGGATATTGGTCTCTGTGAGGAGGGATATTGGTCTCTGTGAGGAGGATGTTGGTCTTTGTGAGGAGGATGTCGGTCTCTGTGAGTAGGGTGTTGGTCTCTGTGAGGAGGGTGTTGGAATCTGTGAGGAGGGATATTGGTCTCTGTGAGGAGGATTTTGGTCTCTGTGAGGAAGGATGTTGGTCTCTGTGAGGAGGATGTTGGTCTCTGTGAGGCGGGATATTGGTCTCTATGCGAAGGGTGTTGGTCTCTTTGACGAGGATGTTGGTCTCTGTGAGGAGGATGTCAGTCTCTGTGAGGAGGGTGTTGATCTCTGTGCGGAGGATGTTGGTCCCAGTGAGGAGGGTGTTGGTCTCTGTGAGGAGGGTGTTGATCTCTGTGAGGAGGATATTGGTCTCTGTGAGGAGGGTGTCGGTCTCTGTGAGGAGGATGTTGGTCTCTGTGAGGAGGGTGTTGATCTCTGTGATGGAGGATATTGGTCTCTGTGAGGAGGATATTGATCTCTGTGAGGAGGATGTTGGTCTCTGTGAGGAGGATGTTGGTCTCTGTGAGCAGGATATTGATCTCTGTGGGAAGTATATTGGTCTCTGTGAGGAGGATGTTGGTCTCTGTGAGGAGGATGTTGGTCTCTGTGAGGAGGATGTCGGTCTCTGTGAGGAGGGATCTTGGTCTCTGTGCGGAGGGTGTTGGTCTCTGTGAGGAGAGTGTTGGTCTCTGTGAGGAGGGTGTTGGTCTCTGTGAGGAGGGATATTGGTCTCTGTGAGGAGGATTTTGGTCTCTGTGAGGAGGGTGTTGGTCTCTGTGAGGAGGGATCTTGGTCTCTGTGCGGAGGGTGTTGGTCTCTGTGAGGAGGATGTCGGTCTCTGTGAGGTGGATGTTGGTCTCTGTGAGGAGGATGTCGGTCTCTGTGAGGAGGGATCTTGGTCTCTGTGCGGAGGGTGTTGGTCTCTGTGAGGAGGATGTTGGTCTCTGTGAGGCGGATGTTGGTTTCTGTGAGGAGGATGTCGGTCTCTGTGAGGAGGGATCTTGGTCTCTGTGAGGAGGATATTGATCTCTGTGAGGAGGGTGTTGATCTCTGTGAGGAGGATATTGGTCTCTGTGAGGAGGATATTGATCTCTGTGAGGAGGATGTTGGTCTCTGTGAGGAGGATTTGGTCTCTGTGAGGAAGTATATTGGTCTCTGTGAGGAGGATGTTGGTCTCTGTGAGGAGGATGTTGGTCTCTGTGAGGAGGATGTCGGTCTCTGTTAGGAGGGATCTTGGTCTGTGTGCGGAGGGTGTTGGTCTCTGTGAGGAGTGTGTTGGTCTCTGTGAGGAGGGTTTTGGTCTCTGTGAGGAGAGTGTTGGTCTCTGTGAGGAGGGTGTTGGTCTCTGTGAGGAGGGATATTGGTCTCTGTGAGGAGGATTTTGGTCTCTGTGAGGAGGATGTCGGTCTCTGTGAGGAGGATGTTGGTCTCTGTGAGGAGGATGTCGGTCTCTGTGAGGCGGATGTCGGTCTCTGTGAGGAGGATGGCGGTCTCTGTGAGGAGGGTGTTGGTCTCTGTGCGGAGGATGTTGGTCACTGTCAGGAGGGTGTTGGTCTCTGTGAAGAGGTATATTGGTCTCTGTGAGGAAGGATGTTGGTCTCTGTGCGGAGGGTGTTGGTCTCTGTGACGAGGGTGTTGGTCTCTGTGAGGAGGGTGTTGGTCTCTGTGAAGAGGGATATTGGTCTCTGTGAGGAGGATGGCGGTCTCTGTGAGGAGGATGTTGTTCTCTGTGCAGAGGATGTTGGTCACTGTGAGGAGGGTGTTGGTCTCTGTGAAGAGGGATATTGGTCTCTGTGAGGAAGGATGTTGGTCTCTGTGAGGAGAGTGTTGGTCTCTGTGAGGAGGGTGTTGGTCTCTGTGAGGAGGGATCTTGGTCTCTGTGTGGAGGCTGTTGGTCTCTGTGAGGAGCGATCTTGGTCTCTGTGTGGAGGCTGTTGGTCTTTGTGAGGAGGGTGTTGGTCTCTGTGAAGAGGGATATTGGTCTCTGTGAGGAAGGATGTTGGTCTCTGTGAGGAGGGTGTTGGTCTCTGTGAGGAAGGATATTGGTCTCTGAGGAATGATGTTGATCTCTGTGAGGAGGGTATTGATCTCTGTGAGGAGGGTGTTGATCTCTGTGAGGAGGATGTCAGTCTCTGTGTGGAGGATGTTGGTCTCTGTGAGGAGGATTTTGGTCTCTGTGAGGAGGGTGTTGGTCTCTGTGGGGAAGGATGTTGGTCCCTGTGAGGAGGGATATTGGTCTCTGTGAGGAGGGTGTTGGTCTCTGTGAGGAAGGATGTTGGTCCCTGTGAGGAGGGATATTGGTCTCTGTGAGGAGGGATATTGGTCTCTGTGAGGAGGATGTTGGTCCCTGTGAGGAGTGATATTGGTCCCTGTGAGGAGGGATATTGGTCTCTGTGAGGAGGGATATCGGTCTCTGTGAGGAGGGATATTGGTCTCTGTTGGGAGAATGTTGGTATCTGTGAGGAGGGATATTGGTCTCTGTGAGGAGGGATATTGGTCTCTGTGAGGAGGGTGTTGGTCTCTGTGAGGAGGGTGTTGGTCTCTGTGAGGAGGATATTGGTCTCTGTGAGGAAGGTGTTCGTCTCTGTAAGGAGGATATTGGTCTCTGTAAGGAGGGATATTGGTCTCTGTGAGGAGGGATATCGGTCTCTGTGAGGAGGGATATTGGTCTCTGTGAGGAGAATGTTGGTCTCTGTGAGGAGGATGTTGGTCTCTGTGAGGAGGGTGTTGGTCTCTGTGAGGAGGGTGTTGGTCTCTGTGAGGAGGGATCTTGGTCTCTGTGCGGAGGATGATGGTCTCTGTGAGGAGGATGTCAGTCTCTGTGAGTAGGGTGTTGGTCTCTTTGAGGAGGGATATTGGTCTCTGTGAGGAGGGTGTTGGTCTCTGTGACGAGGATGTCGGTCTCTGTGAGTAGGGTGTTGGTCTCTGTGAGGAGGGTGTTGGAATCTGTGAGGAAGGATATTGGTCTCTGTGAGGAGGATTTTGGTCTCTGTGAGGAAGGATGTTGGTCTCAGTGAGGAGGATGCTGGTCTCTGTGAGGCGGGATATTGGTCTCTATGCGAAGGGTGTTGGTCTCTTTGACGAGGATGTTGGTCTCTGTGAGGAGGATGTCAGTCTCTGTGAGGAGGATGTTGGTCTCTGTGAGGAGGGTGTTGGTCTCTGTGAGGAGGGTGTTGGTCTCTGTGAGGAGGGATATTGGTCTCTGTGAGTAGGATATTGGTCTCTGTGAGGAGGGTGTTGGTCTCTGTGAGGAGGGTGTTGGTCTCTGTGAGGAGGGATATTGGTCACTGTGAGGAGGATGTTGGTCTCTGTGAGGAGGATGTTGGTCTCTGTGAGGAGGATGTCGGTCTCTGTGAGGAAGGATGTTGGTCTCTTTGCGGAGGGTGTTGGTCTCTGTGACGAGGATGTTGGACTCTGTGAGGAGGCTTTATGTCTCTGTGAGGAGGGTGTTGGTACCTGTGAGGAGGATGTTGGTCTCTGTGTGGAGGATGTTGGTCTCTGTGAGGAGGGTGTTGGTCTCTGTGAGGAGGGATCTTGGTCTCTGTGCGGAGGATGTTGGTCTCTGTGAGGAGGATGTCAGTCTCTGTGAGTAGGGTGTTGGTCTCTTTGAGGAGGGATATTGGTCTCTGTGAGGAGGATGTTGGTCTCTGTGAGGAGGATGTCGGTCTCTGTAAGGAGGGTGTTGGTCTCTGTGCGGAGGGTGTTGGTCTGTGTGAAGAGGAATATTGGTCTCTGTGAGGAAGGATATTGGTCTCTGTGAGGAGGATGTTGGTCTTTGTGAGGAGGATGTCGGTCTCTGTGAGTAGGGTGTTGGTCTCTGTGAGGAGGGTGTTGGAATCTGTGAGGAGGGATATTGGTCTCTGTGAGGAGGATTTTGGTCTCTGTGAGGAAGGATGTTGGTCTCTGTGAGGAGGATGTTGGTCTCTGTGAGGCGGGATATTGGTCTCTATGCGAAGGGTGTTGGTCTCTTTGACGAGGATGTTGGTCTCTGTGAGGAGGATGTCAGTCTCTGTGAGGAGGATGTTGGTCTCTGTGCGGAGGATGTTGGTCTCTGTGAGGAGGGTGTTGGTCTCTGTGAGGAGGATATTGGTCTCTGTAAGGAGGGATATTGGTCTCTGTGAGGAAGGTGTTGGTCTCTGTGAGGAGGGATATTGGCCTCTGTGAGGAGAATGTTGGTCTCTGTGAGGAGGATATTGGTCTCTGTAAGGAGGGACATTAGTCTCTGTAAGGAGGATGTTGGTCTCTGTGAGGAGGGTGTTGGTCTCTGTGAGGAAGGATGTTGGTCCCTGTGAGGAGGGATATTGGTCTCTGTGAGGAGGGATATTGGTCTCTGTGAGGAGGATGTTGGTCCCTGTGAGGATTGATATTGGTCCCTGTGAGGAGGGATATTGGTCTCTGTGAGGAGGGATATCGGTCTCTGTGAGGAGGGATATTGGTCTCTGTTGGGAGAATGTTGGTATCTGTGAGGAGGGATATTGGTCTCTGTGAGGAGGGATATTGGTCTCTGTGAGGAGGGTGTTGGTCTCTGTGAGGAGGATATTGGTCTCTGTGAGGAGGGTGTTGGTCTCTGTAAGGAGGATATTGGTCTCTGTAAGGAGGGATATAGGTCTCTGTGAGGAAGGTGTTCGTCTCTGTAAGGAGGATATTGGTCTCTGTAAGGAGGGATATTGGTCTCTGTGAGGAGGGTGTCGGTCTCTGTGAGGAGGATATTGGTCTCTGTGAGGAAGAATTTTGGTCTCTGTGAGCAGGGTGTTGGTCTCTGTGAGGAGGGATATTGGTCTCTGTGAGGAGAATGTTGGTCTCTGTGAGGAGGATGTTGGTCTCTGTGAGGAGGGTGTTGGTCTCTGTGAGGAGGGTGTTGGTCTCTGTGAGGAGGGATATTGGTCTCTGTGAGGAGGATGTTGGTCTCTGTGAGGAGGATGTTGGTCTCTGTGAGGAGGATGTCGGTCTCTGTGAGGAAGGATGTTGGTCTCTGTGCGGAGGGTGTTGGTCTCTGTGACGAGGATGTTGGACTCTGTGAGGAGGCTTTATGTCTCTGTGAGGAGGGTGTTGGTCTCTGTGTGGAGGATGTTGGTCTCTGTGTGGAGGATGTTGGTCTCTGTGAGGAGGGTGTTGGTCTCTGTGAGGAGGGATATTGGTCTCTGTGAGGAGGATATTGGTCTCTGTGAGGAGGGTGTCGGTCTCTGTGAGGAGGATATTGGTCTCTGTGAGGAGGATATTGGTCTCTGTGAGGAAGGATGTTGGTCTCTGTGAGCAGGGTGTTGGTCTCTGTAAGGAGGATGTCGGTCTCTGTGAGGAGGATGTTGGTCTCTGTGAGGAGGATGTCGGTCTCTGTGAGGAAGGATGTTGGTCTCTGTGAGGAGGGATATTGGTCTCTTTGAGGAGGGATATTGGTCTCTGTGAGGAGGGTGTTGGTCTCTGTGGGGAAGGATGTTGGTCCCTGTGAGGAGGGATATTGGTCTCTGTGAGGAGGGATATTGGTCTCTGTGAGGAGGATGTTGGTCCCTGTGAGGAGTGATATTGGTCCCTGTGAGGAGGGATATTGGTCTCTGTGAGGAGGGATATCGGTCTCTGTGAGGAGGGATATTGGTCTCTGTTGGGAGAATGTTGGTATCTGTGAGGAGGGATATTGGTCTCTGTGAGGAGGGATATTGGTCTCTGTGAGGAGGGTGTTGGTCTCTGTGAGGAGGGTGTTGGTCTCTGTGAGGAGGATATTGGTCTCTGTGAGGAGGGTGTTGGTCTCTGTAAGGAGGATATTGGTCTCTGTAAGGAGGGATATTGGTCTCTGTGAGGAAGGTGTTCGTCTCTGTAAGGAGGATATTGGTCTCTGTAAGGAGGGATATTGGTCTCTGTGAGGAGGGTGTCGGTTTCTGTGAGGAGGATATTGGTCTCTGTGAGGAGGATATTGGTCTCCGTGAGGAAGAATGTTGGTCTCTGTGAGCAGGGTGTTGGTCTCTGTGAGGAGGGATATTGGTCTCTGTGAGGAGAATGTTGGTCTCTGTGAGGAAGATGTTGGTCTCTGTGAGGAGGGTGTTGGTCTCTGTGAGGAGGGTGTTGGTCTCTGTGAGGAGGGATATTGGTCTCTGTGAGGAGGATGTTGGTCTCTGTGAGGAGGATGTTGGTCTCTGTGAGGAGGATGTTGGTCTCTGTGAGGAGGATATTGGTCTCTGTAAGGACGGATATTGGTCTCTGTGAGGAGGGTGTTGGTCTCTGTGAGGAGGGTGTTGGTCTCTGTGAGGAGGGATATTGGTCTCTGTGAGGAGGATGTTGGTCTCTGTGAGTAGGATGTTGGTCTCTGTGAGGAGGGTGTAGATCTCTGTGAGGACGATATTGGTCTTTGTAAGGAGGGATATTGGTCTCTGTGAGGAAGGTGTTGGTCTCTGTAAGGAGGATATTGGTCTCTGTGAGGAGGATGTTGGACTCTGTAAGGAGGGATATTGGTCTCTGTGAGGAGGATATTGGTCTCTGTGAGGAGGGTGTCGGTCTCTGTGAGGAGGATATTGGTCTCTGTGAGGAGGATATTGGTTTCTGTGAGGAAGGATGTTGGTCTCTGTGAGCAGGGTGTTGGTCTCTGTGAGGAGGGATATTGGTCTCTGTGAGGAGGATGTTGGTCTCTGTGAGGAAGATGTTGGTCTCTGTGAGGAGGGTGTTGGTCTCTGTGAGGAGGGTGTTGGTCTCTGTGAGGAGGGATATTGGTCTCTGTGAGGAGGATGTTGGTCTCTGTGAGGAGGATGTTGGTCTCTGTGAGGAGGATGTTGGTCTCTGTGAGGAGGATATTGGTCTCTGTAAGGACGGATATTGGTCTCTGTGAGGAGAGTGTTGGTCTCTGTGAGGAGGGTGTTGGTCTCTGTGAGGAGGGATATTGGTCTCTGTGAGGAGGATGTTGGTCTCTGTGAGTAGGATGTTGGTCTCTGTGAGGAAGATGTTGGTCTCTGTGAGGAGGGTGTTGGTCTCTGTGAGGAGGGTGTTGGTCTCTGTGAGGAGGGATATTGGTCTCTGTGAGGAGGATGTTGGTCTCTGTGAGGAGGGTGTTGGTCTCTGTGAGGAGGGTGTTGGTCTCTGTGAGGAGGGATATTGGTCTCTGTGAGGAGGATGTTGGTCTCTGTGAGGAGGATGTTGGTCTCTGTGAGGAGGATGTTGGTCTCTGTGAGGAGGATATTGGTCTCTGTAAGGACGGATATTGGTCTCTGTGAGGAGGGTGTTGGTCTCTGTGAGGAGGGTGTTGGTCTCTGTGAGGAGGGATATTGGTCTCTGTGAGGAGGATGTTGGTCTCTGTGAGTAGGATGTTGGTCTCTGTGAGGAGGGTGTAGATCTCTGTGAGGACGATATTGGTCTTTGTAAGGAGGGATATTGGTCTCTGTGAGGAAGGTGTTGGTCTCTGTAAGGAGGATATTGGTCTCTGTGAGGAGGATGTTGGACTCTGTAAGGAGGGATATTGGTCTCTGTGAGGAGGATATTGGTCTCTGTGAGGAGGGTGTCGGTCTCTGTGAGGAGGATATTGGTCTCTGTGAGGAGGATATTGGTTTCTGTGAGGAAGGATGTTGGTCTCTGTGAGCAGGGTGTTGGTCTCTGTGAGGAGGGATATTGGTCTCTGTGAGGAGGATGTTGGTCTCTGTGAGGAAGATGTTGGTCTCTGTGAGGAGGGTGTTGGTCTCTGTGAGGAGGGTGTTGGTCTCTGTGAGGAGGGATATTGGTCTCTGTGAGGAGGATGTTGGTCTCTGTGAGGAGGATGTTGGTCTCTGTGAGGAGGATGTTGGTCTCTATGAGGAGGATATTGGTCTCTGTAAGGACGGATATTGGTCTCTGTGAGGAGAGTGTTGGTCTCTGTGAGGAGGGTGTTGGTCTCTGTGAGGAGGGATATTGGTCTCTGTGAGGAGGATGTTGGTCTCTGTGAGTAGGATGTTGGTCTCTGTGAGGAAGATGTTGGTCTCTGTGAGGAGGGTGTTGGTCTCTGTGAGGAGGGTGTTGGTCTCTGTGAGGAGGGATATTGGTCTCTGTGAGGAGGATGTTGGTCTCTGTGAGGAGGATGTTGGTCTCTGTGAGGAGGATGTTGGTCTCTGTGAGGAGGATATTGGTCTCTGTAAGGACGGATATTGGTCTCTGTGAGGAGGGTGTTGGTCTCTGTGAGGAGGGTGTTGGTCTCTGTGAGGAGGGATATTGGTCTCTGTGAGGAGGATGTTGGTCTCTGTGAGTAGGATGTTGGTCTCTGTGAGGAGGGTGTTGATCTCTGTGAGGACGATATTGGTCTTTGTAAGGAGGGATATTGGTCTCTGTGAGAAAGGTGTTGGTCTCTGTAAGGAGGGTTTTGGTCTCTGTGGGGAAGGATGTTGGTCCCTGTGAGGAGGGATATTGGTCTCTGTGAGGAGGGTGTTGGTCTCTGTGAGGAGGGTGTTGGTCTCTGTGAGGAAGGATGTTGGTCCTTGTGAGGAGGGATATTGGTCTCTGTGAGGAGGGATATTGGTCTCTGTGAGGAGGATGTTGGTCTTTGTGAGGAGGATGTCGGTCTCTGTGAGTAGGGTGTTGGTCTCTGTGAGGAGGGTGTTGGAATCTGTGAGGAGGGATATTGGTCTCTGTGAGGAGGATTTTGGTCTCTGTGAGGAAGGATGTTGGTCTCTGTGAGGAGGATGTTGGTCTCTGTGAGGCGGGATATTGGTCTTTATGCGAAGGGTGTTGGTCTCTTTGACGAGGATGTTGGTCTCTGTGAGGAGGATGTCAGTCTCTGTGAGGAGGGTGTTGATCTCTGTGCGGAGGATGTTGGTCCCAGTGAGGAGGGTGTTGGTCTCTGTGAGGAGGGTGTTGATCTCTGTGAGGAGGATATTGGTCTCTGTGAGGAGGGTGTCGGTCTCTGTGAGGAGGATGTTGGTCTCTGTGAGGAGGGTGTTGATCTCTGTGATGGAGGATATTGGTCTCTGTGAGGAGGATATTGATCTCTGTGAGGAGGATGTTGGTCTCTGTGAGGAGGATGTTGGTCTCTGTGAGCAGGATATTGATCTCTGTGGGAAGTATATTGGTCTCTGTGAGGAGGATGTTGGTCTCTGTGAGGAGGATGTTGGTCTCTGTGAGGAGGATGTCGGTCTCTGTGAGGAGGGATCTTGGTCTCTGTGCGGAGGGTGTTGGTCTCTGTGAGGAGAGTGTTGGTCTCTGTGAGGAGGGTGTTGGTCTCTGTGAGGAGGGATATTGGTCTCTGTGAGGAGGATTTTGGTCTCTGTGAGGAGGGTGTTGGTCTCTGTGAGGAGGGATCTTGGTCTCTGTGCGGAGGGTGTTGGTCTCTGTGAGGAGGATGTCGGTCTCTGTGAGGTGGATGTTGGTCTCTGTGAGGAGGATGTCGGTCTCTGTGAGGAGGGATCTTGGTCTCTGTGCGGAGGGTGTTGGTCTCTGTGAGGAGGATGTTGGTCTCTGTGAGGCGGATGTTGGTTTCTGTGAGGAGGATGTCGGTCTCTGTGAGGAGGGATCTTGGTCTCTGTGAGGAGGATATTGATCTCTGTGAGGAGGGTGTTGATCTCTGTGAGGAGGATATTGGTCTCTGTGAGGAGGATATTGATCTCTGTGAGGAGGATGTTGGTCTCTGTGAGGAGGATTTGGTCTCTGTGAGGAAGTATATTGGTCTCTGTGAGGAGGATGTTGGTCTCTGTGAGGAGGATGTTGGTCTCTGTGAGGAGGATGTCGGTCTCTGTTAGGAGGGATCTTGGTCTGTGTGCGGAGGGTGTTGGTCTCTGTGAGGAGTGTGTTGGTCTCTGTGAGGAGGGTTTTGGTCTCTGTGAGGAGAGTGTTGGTCTCTGTGAGGAGGGTGTTGGTCTCTGTGAGGAGGGATATTGGTCTCTGTGAGGAGGATTTTGGTCTCTGTGAGGAGGATGTCGGTCTCTGTGAGGAGGATGTTGGTCTCTGTGAGGAGGATGTCGGTCTCTGTGAGGCGGATGTCGGTCTCTGTGAGGAGGATGGCGGTCTCTGTGAGGAGGGTGTTGGTCTCTGTGCGGAGGATGTTGGTCACTGTCAGGAGGGTGTTGGTCTCTGTGAAGAGGTATATTGGTCTCTGTGAGGAAGGATGTTGGTCTCTGTGCGGAGGGTGTTGGTCTCTGTGACGAGGGTGTTGGTCTCTGTGAGGAGGGTGTTGGTCTCTGTGAAGAGGGATATTGGTCTCTGTGAGGAGGATGGCGGTCTCTGTGAGGAGGATGTTGTTCTCTGTGCAGAGGATGTTGGTCACTGTGAGGAGGGTGTTGGTCTCTGTGAAGAGGGATATTGGTCTCTGTGAGGAAGGATGTTGGTCTCTGTGAGGAGAGTGTTGGTCTCTGTGAGGAGGGTGTTGGTCTCTGTGAGGAGGGATCTTGGTCTCTGTGTGGAGGCTGTTGGTCTCTGTGAGGAGCGATCTTGGTCTCTGTGTGGAGGCTGTTGGTCTTTGTGAGGAGGGTGTTGGTCTCTGTGAAGAGGGATATTGGTCTCTGTGAGGAAGGATGTTGGTCTCTGTGAGGAGGGTGTTGGTCTCTGTGAGGAAGGATATTGGTCTCTGAGGAATGATGTTGATCTCTGTGAGGAGGGTATTGATCTCTGTGAGGAGGGTGTTGATCTCTGTGAGGAGGATGTCAGTCTCTGTGTGGAGGATGTTGGTCTCTGTGAGGAGGATTTTGGTCTCTGTGAGGAGGATGTTGGTCACTGTGAGGAGGATGTTGGTCCCAATGAGGAGGATGTTGGTCTCTGTGAGGAGGGTGTTGGTCTCTGTGCAGAGGATGTTGGTCCCAGTGAGGAGGGTGTCGGTCTCTGTGAGGAGCAGGTTGTCTCTGTGTGATGTTGTTCCCCATGTGATGATTGCTGGTCCTATGGGGGGAATGCTGTGCCCATTCTGAGATGGAGCACAGTACTTGACTTATTTCCTTCCCATCTTCACTATTTGCTTGTAGTTTCTGCTTTCTGGATGTTAGAAAGGCAAAGGCATAGTCAGAGATCTGGAGAGTTTTTGCAGCAGACTTTGTGATGTTGATGTTTTATGAGTTGTGCTGGATTTCAGCCTGTGAGCTGGGCATACTTTCATCTGTCTGGTTCACTTGTAGCAGGGCTTAAAAGTTCACTAATTGCGCAGTTGCTATGAATAAATGGCAGACAAGAACTGAATGAAAAGTCAGGTCAGCCAGCTAACTTGTATGGTGCAGCTTTTCATTTGTAAATTGTTTCCTCACACACCTTGGAGATCTGAAGGTAATCAATAAAATGTGAACACTAAATAATCGCCAGAATTAATTGCTGGAAAGAGGCTCCCTTTCAAGTGTCTTTGCCTGTCTCCTTGATGCGTTGTTAACTTGAAGTGATCGTAGAATGTACACGCATGAAAATTCTGTGTTAAGGAAAGTGACAAAACTGGAGGATTGATGATAATCAGTGACATTATTTGATCAAAAATAAACTGAGATATTTTGGAAAGAATTGGAGTTCAGGAAGTGGTAATAAAAAATACATTTGTCCTATTTGTGCTGTTCATTATCAAGCCCCGTCCCTGCAAAAATCACAGGAGCTAATTAGCTGAGTGCTTTTCATAATTGCACATTGACGTAACTGCTTAACTTTGAAATGTATCTCTCCAATAATGATTTATATTCTAGAGCCATCAGAATAGGCCATCACTAATTCTCTGTACTTTACAGTACCGGCTAGTAAAACAACAATGGGTGTGTTATATATTACTTGCCGCCAAGCTATTTTCCTTTACTTGATAACAAATCTTGTGTGCTTTGCCTGAGTTCTTTGTCCTGGACAACAATCCCAACATCCTCATCAATACAGAGCAGTCACTTGTGGAATATAACAGCTCATTTTCTGAGTGTATAAAATCATTGATAACCATGATTGATGCAATTATGATACAATTGGTTTATTGAGATCTTGCCTCTAGTGCGATAGGCTCTATTTCATATTGCTAATCATTAAGGGATTGGCTACTGTCTTAAGAATCTATATTAACCGTTTACAGGAATGCTGCGGGATTGTCTGGTCTCAATCTTGGGCGTTGTTTAACACTGGGTGCTTGTTATTTGTTTGGCTCCCGGCTTCACTGGGGGCTGAGAAATGTGGAGATTCATGAACTAGAAGCTGGAGACTTCAAGGTTAGTGCATGAGGAGCCCCTCCCCCCGCCCCAAGATCACCAGGGGAACATTGCCCTGTTTTCCAGTGGACAGACCCACGTCAGATTACAAAGCGACGTATACCACATAGACGGCAGAACCAGTTGCTCATTCCCCCCTCCCTCTCTCCCCCCGACACCCCTTGTGCTCCCCACACCCTCCACACAGGTCATCAGGTGTTGTCAGGTACTTAGAAGACTACTACTCAACTATTGGGAGAAGAGGCAACTAGCGGGAGTGTTTGTGGACATCAGGTGTTGGTTTGGAATCCACCCTGTTACCTTCTTATCACATTAAAAAAGTACTTGTACATGCACTTGAAGTGCCGTAACCTGTCAGGTTACGGACCAAGAGCTGGAAAGTGGGATTAGACTGGATAGGTCTTTGTCAGCCGGCACAGACATGATGGATCGAATGGCCTCCTTCTGTGCCATTAACTGCTATGATTCCACTCTCTTCTTTCATATGGTCGTAGCAAAGCAAATCAAATGTCAATATCTAAGTTGGATATCCAGGCCAAAGCTTCCGGTGTCACAGCTTCCTGTGAGTTCCCTCTGCGGGCTGTGCTCAATGATGTGCTCCAGGGTCTGATTAGGAGCTCCACAATCCCATGATGGGGATGCTTTAATCTTCCACCTATGGAGGAGGTGGCAGCATCAACCATGACCCGTTCTGAGGCGGTTGATGGTTGTCCACTGTTTGCGAGGAAGGTTTGATCCTTCAGGTTGTACTGTGGGGTCCTCTGTAAGGAATCCATTCCGTATGTCACACTTTTGCCCTCCTGAAGCAGGGGAAGAATGCTTGTGAAGCCTCCAGGTAAAACCTGATCTCTTTACTTTGCACTTCTGATAAAAGTGCTGGAGAGGCTACTACTCCACAGACGAGCCCCCATCATTGAGCCAACTATCCCTGAGGAGCAAGCAGCAATGGAGAATCATATGATTCTATGGGGCCGAACTTGGTGCACTCACCGCCCGTTGCTGCCGACTGCCGCTGAGTTTTCTGGGCGGTCTCCCCTCCGAACAAGTTTGGTGGAGGCGGGGAGGGAAGACCGCGGGGACCTGCCCGCTGACGTCCGCTGGCACGCTGCTCACCTAAGTGTCCTCCCGCCCGCCGAGCTGCCAGTTTGGTCCGGGCGGGAGTCGGCTGCAGCAAGGAGAAGCACTGCCGCGTTTAGGCAGGTCAAACCTCAACGGTAAGTAGGAAGACCTACAAAAAAAGGTTAGTAAATTTCTTTTCTTAATTTTTTTCCAGCGCTTCAGGTGGATGGGGTCCCCTGAAGGTTTTGCAGTGTTTTTTTTTATTTTTTGAAAATTTTAAATTTTATATGTTCCCCCCTCCGTGGGCCCGACTCAATCCTCGGCAGTACTTTGCCGAGAATTGCATTTGGTGCCGATATTGGGAGATCCTGCCCGCTGCCACCCAGATTCATTTTTTTGCTGCCGGGCGGTCTTTCCCGGATTTTCCACAAAACTCCCGCCCAAAGTACCATCAGATATCTCAGCGGTCCTTTGGGCAGTACTTGGGCAGAACTTAGCTTCCACCAAGTTCGGGGCCTATGATTCTCCAGTGCATTCTCAATCCTCTTCATCACTTTTATCCTAGCTGTAATGTATTTGTTTCATGGGTTCCTTGCTTAATAATTCACAGCAACACATTGCTATTAAGAACTAGTTGGTTGAGAAACAAAGGTTTAACAATCACACTCCACATTACCCTTTCAGCCTCCAGGCTCACAACTGCATACCTCATTGTGGATGACCTAGACTCAACTGACTGGGGTTTTATTGAGCCTTGTGAACATCATGTGACTGGCTAAGCCACTCACAATGCAACATAGAAACATAGAAAATAGGTGCAGGAGTAGGCCATTCGGCCCTTCGAGCCTGCACCACCATTCAATAAGATGATGGCTGATCATTCCCTCAGTACCCCTTTCCTGCTTTCTCTCCATACCCCTTGATTCCTTTAGCCGTAAGGGCCATATCTAACTCCCTCTTGAATATATCTAACGAACTGGTATCAACAACTCTCTGTGGTAGAGAATTCCACAGGTTAACAACTCTCTGAGTGAAGAAATTTCTCTTCATTTCGGTCCTAAATGGCCTACCCCTTATCCTTAGACTGTGACCCCTAGATCTGGACTTCCCCAACATGGAGAACATTCTTCTGCATCTAACCTGTCCAGTCCTGTCAGAATTTTATATGTTTCTATGAGATCCCCTTTCATTCTTTTGAACTCCAGTGAATACAAGCCTAGTCGATCCAGTCTCTCCTCATATGGTAGTCTTGCCGTCCCGGGAATCAATCTGGTGAACCTTCGCTGCACTCCCTCAATAGCAAGAACGTCCTTCCTCAGATTAGGAGCCCAAAACTGAACACAATATTCCAGGTGAGGCCTTCAACAGCTCTACAGATTCGAACCCACATCTCCAGAGAAGATTGCGACCTGAACACAGCACCTTAGACCACTCGGCTGTCCTGACTATTCAGTCCATACCCACAGGTGCATATATTACACTAGCCTTCTTAGCGAAGCCCTGACACTCCACCTTTACTTCACACTTCCATCCCACATCTCTGCACTCGGTACAAACTCTACATATTTCAGCAGCTTTCCATCACACCAGCTGCTCTAACCTTGTCTTCTCCGGAGCCTTGCTTCTGGCTACAGTAAACCAATGTCCCACACACAACCAAGAACTGAAGATACCAGAACTAAAATAGGTTAAACCCCCGTATATTTTTTTTCTCTCTCCAGAAGTTGCCTCATTCTGTTCCATTTTTTCGTTCTCACCAATCGGGTCGTCCACCTATTTGGCTGGCAAGGTGGCTTGGGCATCCTGTGCCAATGTTGTTTCTTTGCCATATGCGAGACCAGCCTACTGTGTAGGCCTCGCCTGATCCCTCTTCCCCTATGCATCATCATCAAAGGCAGTCTCTCAAAATCGAGGAATACTCGCTTCCACTCTAAAAGTGAGTTCTTAGTGACTGTCCTGTCCAATATGGGAATTGCAGTCTCTGTCACAGGTGGGACAGACAGTCGTTGAAGGAAAGGGTGGGTGGGGAGTCTGGTTTGCCGCACGCTCCTTCCGCTACCTGTGCTTGATTTCTGCACGCTCTTGGCGACGAGACTCGAGGTGCTCAGCGCCCTCCTGGATGCACTTCCTCCACTTTGGGCGGTCTTGGGTCAGGGATTCCCAAGTATCGGTGGGGATGTTGCATTTTATCAAGGAGGCTTTGAAGGTGTCCTTGAAACATCTCCTCTGCCCACCTGGGGCTCGCTTGCCGTGAAGGAGTTCCGAGTAGAGCGCTTGCTTTGGGAGTTTTGTGTCAGGCATGTGAACAATATGGCCTGCCCAGGTCATAACGAGTACGGAGCACCTCGCTATGACCTGGCATCCACTTGCAGTGCGCAGCTGAAATGTGGAACTCCACAGAGGACGCCCTTGAATATGCACTACCACGTCAAGTCCTTTTATTCAGGACCAGCGGGGGTCTGGGTGGGGGTGTGTGGCTGAACTTCAAATATTCTTATTCGAATAGGCTTAAAATAGACAAATTCAGACTTGCGTTTTAACTTTGATTTTCGGTTTATTTCTCAGTAATAAGTGAAACAGTGAGCACCACCTGCTCAATGCTGTAACCTTTTTTATCTGTGCCTTCTGGCAACATTGTTATAAAGAGGGTCTATTCTGCAAGTGTTTTGCAGCGGTACAATGTTGCAGAGTAGGTAAATTATTAATAGCTTCAATGATGTCAGGTAACACACCTCAGGGAATGTGGCCTTAATGCTTTTTAATAGATGCATACTTTATGGGTCATGTCTTACCTGTTCTGTACTCTTATTTGGATCTAAAGTTACTGTAAAAGTACCTCCAACAATTGAGCACATTCATTATGTGAAATAAATCTCCTGCCAACAAGGTAGCTACAACATATTGTGAATATAATCATTATCTACATTTGCGAAAGGTGCTGACATATGCCCAGTGCACACTATATAAAGTGGAACGGTGATATTGCAACAATAACGGACATAATTCATAACAGTTAAACACCTGAAGTAAAGTTAAGGGTGCACTTACATGACAACTGTAGTACTGGTGTGAAGCAAAACTGTTTGGCTATAGTGTAAATGCAGAAAATGTAATTATAGCCTGCACCAGAATCGGGGCCCTCGAGCAGTTTTGTACACCAGAGGGAGGGCATCTCATTGGCCTGGGCTAGCGGGTGCCTGTACCACTATGGCCGCATCCCCATCTGACCCATGTTCTTCGAAAATCCACTACCTACTCATCATGGGTCCCAGGATGTCCCCTACCCTCACCCCTCCCCCCTCACCCACAAAACCCCATTCAAGCCCACCGCTGGGTAAGGGTGACCGTCCATATTTTTTTTCGAAAGAACTCTCTCACCTTTCTTCGGCGGTCCAAGCCACGCCCCTCGTCTGGACTCTCTGTCGGTAAGCTCCACTCGTGCCCATCTGAAGGCTAGGATACCTCATGTCTCAGTGTGCCGGCCTCCAGTAGTGCTCCGCTCGGTGACATTGGGCTTGTAAAGGACAGGTGCAGGTTCTGGCCCTTACAAGGCTGACCACATACTCCTAGACTTGGCGGGGACCTGGTGTAACTAAATCCCTGCCCTTTTTCTGCGGTAACCTTGACTAACTTTGAGGCCATCGTGTTTAATAAAAATAAATCTAGACTAGAGCTGTTAAATTAGCCCTTTCTATTGATCTGAACCAGTCAAAAGTAACTCCTATCTTGATATCTATTAGAAACCCAATTGCTGAGTTTTGAGCATAAAAGGAAGTGATGCATTTAGAAATAAATAAAAAAAAAGAAGTCACCAGCTTTAACAAAATACTTGCCTTGTAGGGGAGCAAAAGATCGGATCAAGTAGCCCTTCAGCATTTTGGAGAACCATGAAAGACTCAAATAACATTGACGGAGAGACTTCCAGGTGGTCTCATTGAAACATTCGGCAGACAGACCCAGTGGACATGAAAATGGCAGCATACTTGCCTTAGTCAATATTTATCCCTCAATCAACACCTGAAAATAGAAGATCTGGTCATCATCACATTGCTGTTTGTGGGAGCTTACTGTGCACAAATTGGCTGTTGTGTTTCCTACATTACAACAGTGATTACACTTCAAAGGTACTTCATTGAGTGTAAAGCACTTTGGGACGTCCTGAGGTCATGAAAGGTGCCATTTAAATGTGAGTTTTTATTTTTTTTTCCATATATCTCAGCACATCCATGTAACTACACCGAGAAAGGGTAGCAATGAGCTCCTCTGAAAAAAGGGCAACTGTGGAATAGGAACAGGTGTCCATACATCCTGTTGAATCTTCACCCATGGATATACATCTACTGGAAACGTCCAGTCTAAAAACAAACACAAATGCACAACCCAAATATAATACTGGCAGTCGGGGAAAGCTGCCTTATCCCGATCAATTGGCCATTGCAACAGCTTAAGTTTGCTCCATGGACAGTTATTGCTCCATGTGAATGCTAGAATCTTATGGTCCCATTAGCCTGAAGAGAACTTGCCGCTTGAATAACCCATCTCGAGGTTGAAACCCACACAGTCCACAGGGTGTGTCAGAGGGAGGGTACACAAGTAGCCCCGGACAGCATTTAGACATAAGTGCCTGCTGCTTTACACAGGTCACAATAAATCAGCTAAACTCTCAGTCATCCAACAAGACTTGCTTTAGCTAACCCTGGACACTGCATTCCTTAACCTAAACACATAGAGTACACAGAATGCTCACAGAAACAACTACACCGGCAAAAAAGATCAGTGGTTCATCAGGTTAAAGCTTTTAAAAAAAATATTGGCTTGACAAAATTTAAAAGAAAGCTGGTCGTTGAATTATGAGATGTAAGGCGAACATTACCATGCGGTATGAGAAGTTTCCCACAGGCATCAAGTTCAGGAAACACTCAGCTTGGGGAGTGTAAAATAACAACACCATTAACATATTGTACCAAGGTTGGGACTGAGATCTTGTTTCACCTCGGCCCAATCTGCATCAAACAAAATGAAGTGGAGGTAAGCGTTGGACTTTAATACCATTTATAGGATATGTTGGGGTTTAGGGAGATGACGTTTTCAAATCCCTGAGGCATGTAGAAGGCCATTAATATAATTGATATCTATATAAAATGAGTTAAATTTGACATGATTAAAATAGACAATACAATTTGTAAGATCGAGCATTAGCTGCCGGCTGAGTCCCGATCGGCATTAAAGTAGATGCATCAGCTCCCTTATATCCTGATATAATAACATTCTGCAGGAAACAATTGTTTTTTCTTTCTTTATATATTTAGATGTTTATGATTCTCTCGGCAATTTTCATTTTTATTACCCTGTCATCTCGAGAACGGCGAAGGTATCTGACAGAGCGTTGCCTTTGGCCTGCTGCCCTCCCACCAGACTTCCCTTCTTAGGCAGTCCCTCGGAGTCGAGGATGACTTGCTTCCACACTAAAAATGAGTTCTCAGGTGACTGAAGAGTCCAATGCGGGACCTACAGTCTCTGTCACAGGTGGGACAAACGGTGGTTGAAGGAACGGGTGGGTGGGGTGCATGGATTGCCACGTGGTCCTTCCGATGTCGACGCTTGGCTTCAGCTTGCTCTCGACGAAGAGACTCAAGGGGGGTCGCTGCCTTCCGGATGCATTTCCTTCACTTTGGGCGGTCTTGGCCCAGGGATTCCCAGGTGTCAATGGGAATGTTGCACTTTTTCAAGGAGGCTTTGAGGGTGTCCTTGAAGCATTTCCTCTGCCCACCTGGGACTCGCTGGCAGTGTCGAGGCTCCGAGTCGAGTGCTTGTTTTGGGAGTCTCGTCTCCTTGCTGCAATGCTCCATCTCACCCTTGGTAAGCTCCCCGCTGGAGCGGAGCTAATCTACAGAACAAATGAGAAACTGTTCAACCTCTGCCGCCTCTAGTCCAAGGTTGTCTCATCCTCTGTCATTGAATTACAGTATGCAGATGACAACTGCATCTGCACACACTCGGAGGCCGAACTCCAAGCCATTGTCGACGCCTTCACTGAAGCATACGAGAGCATGGGCCTTACACTCCCACCAGTAAATGTTCTGGTGCTAACGTTTGAAGGGTGACCGAAGCGTTTCACAAAGTCCGCTGCCTTTGCTCAGGGTGCGGCTCTCAAGTCATGTAAAAGTTAAGTTTGGTATGAATGAAGACAGGAGCCATTTCACGTTAGCGTTGCTGAGCACAAGTTGCAAGGGATGCCCCTGGTGCGTTTATTCACAAAGAAAAAACTCAACAAAGAGATGACACAAAGAACAAGGTGCATCGCCTCAGAAAGGATGGGCATTGGCAGCAGTGGCTCAGTGGGTAGCTCACTCGCCTATTGAGTCACAAGGTTGTGAGTTGAAATCCCACTCCAGCGACTTGAGCACATAAATCTAAGCTGAGCACTCCAGTGCAGTGCTGAGGGAGTGCTCCACTGTTGGAGGTGCCGTCTTTCGGATGAGATATTAAACTGAGGCCCCATCTGCTCGCAGGTTGGATGTAAAAGATCCCATGGTACTATTTTGAAGAAGAGCAGGGGAGTTATCTCCAGTGTTCTGGCCAATATTTATCCCTCAATCAACATAACAAAAAGAACAGATTATCACATTGCTGATTCTGGGAGTTTGCTATGTGCATATTGGCTGCCCATGTTTCCCACATTACAACAGTGACTACACTCCAAAAAGTACTTCATTGGCTGTAAAGCAGTTTGAGATGTCCAGTGGTTGGGACAGGGGCTGTATAAATGCAAGTCTTTCTTTTCTTTTCATTGGAGCAAGAGATTGAAAGGGCAAGGGAATGGAAAGTGACCAGCAGTTACATAACCTGAGACCAAAGCTGAAAGCATCGCAGAGATAAAAGAGATTACAATTGCCAAATGGTTCACTGTAGCAAAAGGATACTGATGTGATGAAATTGTTTGCCCTATGATTATATTATTGATTTAAAACGCTGCAAGGTGGACTATTGAGAGCAAAATGGGAATCCTTTTGTTGCAGCAACACATCAATTCAAGAGTTACAGGATAGAACGTATGAATAAATGCAGACACCTGAATAGAATTGGACACCCGGGGAGCAAAATGGAATGGAAGGAAACAAAGAGCAGAATAGCCAAAGAAGCAGGGAAGCCCATAGCACAATGCAAGAAGATAGTTGCAGGTGCGAAATGGGTTTAAATAGATAAAAGTGTTTTGGATGGTTATAAAAGCAAAAAAATTATAAAGGAATAAATAGGAAAGCTCTTTATAAATGTACGCGTGTTCATTGGGAGACAAGCACGGAATCTCGGTGAGAAAGAAATCCGAGAAGATGATTCAGAACTTCTCTTACTCCTTTTACTATTAAGTAGTCTGTGGAGTTTTGGTACATTAAAGGTGCTATATAAATGTTAGGAACTTGTTAATAGGTGAGGCTTTTTTCAAAGGTTGCAAGCTTATGACACAAGAAACAACAGATGAGTTATATACTGATATAAGTGAGATATGTTGAGAAAAGGTAATGGCAGCAATCAAAAGGTTAAAAAATGAACAATCTGATCACATTATGGTGGACGTATTAATGGCTGGATATACAGTCGTACATTTTGTCTTGAAGATAATTTTATTAAAAGTCCAGAAATACTCCGTCAATGATTTGGTGTTTAAATATTTTTTTATATATTTCTGATTGGGATATAGGTGATATTTGTTACCTATCTCTAGCTGCCCTGGGGACTTTGAGTCAACCACATAATGTGGGACTGGAGACATGTGTAGGCTGGAGTGGATAGGGTGGCAGGTTCCCTTCCCTGAAGGGCATGAGTGAACCCATTGGGATTCTATGATAGCCTTGAACAGGATTGCAATTACCAGACTTGAATTTGATTTCCTAACGCCATTGTGGCATTTCATTTCATGACCTCTGGATTGCTCATCTCGCAACATGACGAATAGTCTACCATATTGAGCATGCTGTGCATGCCGTTTAGGTACCCCACAAATGTATAAAGAGCGTTAAACCCCAGGTTCCAGTTGGCTGATCTCAGGCAGGCTGCTAATTGTGGCACTACAATTGATCTCAGTGCCTGGGCTAGAGAATGGGAAAGAAGCAACCAGGGTTCCTGCTCCTGATTACTGTCCAGGGACCTCTGCTGCAAAGTTCTGCATCTAAGGATGTTGCACGAAGACAGGATTACCATGTATTCCATGGTTGAATAGGACGCCAATAAAACTCACTGACGGGCCTCGTGCCTAACAAATGGTCACTTGGAAGAGGACCCAGAGCGATGCTGGTATCAACAAGTTATATTCCAACTTGAGAAAGCGTTTCCAGGAGAGGAGGAGAGAAAGAGAAAAAAAAGATGTAAAAAAAAAACTTCCCAGCAGCTGCTGAATGGAAAACGCTACAATCCCACATCACATTTTGCAAAAACATAACTGCGTAAAGAGTCCTAACAATAGACAAATTACTTGTTAGGATATTAACTGTAAAATTCAGAGAAGGCCGGCACAAATAGTACAGAGATGGCAAGCCTGTTGAGCTGGGCTTGTGCATTTGCCAGCCTGTGATCTTCCGCCCGTACACAGGAAAACCACGGGCCAGTGAGTGCAGGAGCCCAAAGTCACGGTCTAATTGCCCAGGCGCTGAGAGTGGGGCAAAGACCACTACCAAGAAAAGCACCGGAATGAAAGCACATCAGGGACAAAGAAAAGCCAGGCAAGCAGAGAAAAATGTGTGAGTGATACAAGATGTGCCGAGGCCATCTGAGGAGGCAGCGGTTAGAGCACTGTAGTTACACCTGCAGGAAGAATGCATTTAACTTAAAGTAAACTGAAAGTTAAAGGGTCAACAGGATGTACTGTGAAGATAGTTTTGTAAATTGACCAGCCTCATATGAACTTGAAGACCATGACCCCACCAAGCCTGGAGTGGTTGCCTCACCTTTTTGAAATGCTAACGTCAACCTTGTTGCAGGAGTGAAAAGCCCATTATAGACTTTCTCGAGGGGCCAAATGGCCTACCGCGGCTCCTATTTCTTAAGTTCTTATGACCCAAAACTCCCATCAAAAATGTGATAATGGTGAACATCAAAAATCAGGAGAGCGGAAACTCCCCATCAAAAATACTTTGCGTGATAATGGTTGAAGAATCAAACCGCAGGAGAACATTTCTTTGTGTGATAATGGACTATTCACTGACCCAGGATGGGGACGTGATCAAGTGGTACATCAAAGGGGGGATTGCGTCATTCATTGTCACTGGTAGGACCTTTGTATTATAAACCGTGTGTGTTTAGGGTAACTTGGTAACTTGCAAGGTAATTGCGGGCGGTCTTGGTCAACCGCGCATATGGAAACATACTTCCCTGAGTGACCGCTGGGGTGAGTAGAGTTTGAAGGTAAAGAGAGTTACTGATTGAACTTAAAGGGAGCAGCGAAGTGACGTGTGTTATCCGTAGTATAATAAACAGTTGAAAGAATACTGAGTTGTGAGCCTTGACCATTTTATCCCACCTGGACTCTGGAATTAGAGGAGGAGAAAGATGCAGGGTCACCTACCTACAGTACTTCATTGGAAAGGATGGCAGAAACTCTAAACAAGTATTTTGTATCAGTTTTTACGGTAGAGGACACTAATAATATTCCAACAGTGGATAGTCAAGGGGCTATGGGGGGGAGGAACTTAACACAATCACAATCACTAAGGAGGCAGTGCTCAGTAAGATAATGGGACTAAAGGCAGATAAATCCCCTGGCCCTGATGGCTTGCATCCTAGGGTCTTAAGAGAAGTAGCGGCAGGGATAGTGGATGCACTGGTTGTAATTTACCAAAATTCCCTGAATTCTGGGGAGGGCCCAGCAGATTGGAAAATTGCAAATGTAACACCCCTATTTAAAAAAGGAGGCAGAAAAAAAGAGGAAACTATAGACCAGTTAGCCTAACATCTGTGGTTGGGAAAATGTTGGAGTCCATTATTAAAGAAACAGTAACAGGACATTTGGAAAAGCAAAATTTGGTCAGGCAAAGTCAGCATGGATTTATGAAGTGGAAGTTATGTTTGACAAATTTGCTGGAATTCTTTGAGGATGTAATGAACAGGGTGGATAAAGGGGAACCAGTGGATGTGGTCTATTTGAACTTCCAGAAGACATTTGACAAGGTGCCGCACAAAAGGTTACTGCACAAGATAAAAGTTCACAGGGTTGGGGGTAATATATTATCATAGATTGAAGATTGGCTAACTAACAGAAAACAAAGAGTCGAGTTAATTCTCTGATTGGCAATCAGTAACGAGTGGGAACCCCAACTATTTACAATCTATATTAACGACTTGGAAGAGGGGACTGAGTGTGATGTAGCCAAGTTTGCTGATGATACAAAGATGGGAGGAAGGGCAATGTGTGAGGAGGATATAAAGAGGCTGCAGGAGGACATAGACAGGCCAAGTGAGTGGGGCAAGAATTTAGCAGATGGAGTATAATGTTGGAAAGTGTGAGGTTATGCACTTTGGCAGAAAAATTCAAAGAGCAAGTTATTATTTAAATGGAGAAAAATTGCAAAGTGCTGCAGTACAGCGGCTCCTGGGGGTACTTGTGCATGAAACACAGGAGGATGGTATGCAGGTACAGCAAGCGATCAGGAAGACCAACGGAATCTTGGCCTTTATTGCAAAGGGGATGGAGTATAAAAGCAGGGAAGTCTTGTTACAGCTGCACACGGTATTGGTGAGGCCACACCTGGAATACTGCGTGCAGTTTTGGTTTCCATATTTACGAAAGGATATATTTGCTGTGGAGGCAGTTCAAAAAAGGTTCACTAGGTTGATCCTGGGGATGAGTGGGTTGACTTATGAGGAAAGGTTGAGTAGGTTGGGCCTCTACTCATTGAAATTCAGAAGAATGAGAGGTGATCTTATAGAAACGTATAAGATTATGAGGGGGCTTGACAAGGTGGATGCAGAGAGGATGTTGGGGGAGACTAGAACTAGAGGGCATGATCTTAGAATAAGGGGCTGCCCATTTAGAACTGAGATGAGGAGAAATTTCTTCTCTCAGCGGGCTGTAAATCTGTGGAATTCGCTGCCTCAGAGAGCTGTGGAAGCTGGGACATTAAATAAATTTAAGACAGAAATAGCCAGTTTCTGAAACGATAAGGGGATAAGGGGTTATGGGGAGCGGGCAGGGAAGTGGAGCTGAGTCCATGATCAGATCAGCCATGATCTTATTGAAAGGCGGAGCAGGCTCGAGGGGGCCTTATGGCCTACTCCTGCTCCTATTTCTTATGTTCTTATGTTCTTATGGTGTTTATGTCTGATTATCTGACAGCAGATGTAGTCTACTGAACCACTCCATGTTTTATAAGAACATAAGAATTAGGAGCAGGTGCAGGCCATACAGCCCCTTGAGCCTGCTCCGCCATTCAATAAGATCATGACTGATCTTCGACCTCAACTGCACTTTCCTGCCCTATTCCCATATTCCTTAATTCCTCTGGAGTCCAAAAATCGATCTATCTCAGCCTTGAATATATTCAACGACTGAGCATCCACAGCACTTCGGGGCACTTCCAAAGATTCACAACCCTTTGAGTGAAAGAATTCCTCCTCATCTCAGTCTTAAATTGCTGGTCCGTTATCCTGAGACTATACCCCCTAGTTCTAGTCTCACCAGCCAGGGGAAACAGCCTCTCAGCATCTACCCTGTCAATCACACTCAGAATATTATATGTTTCAATGAGATCGCCTCTCACTCTTCTAAACCCGAGAAAGTATAGGCCCAATCTCCTCAATCTCTCCTCATTGGACAATATTTCATCCCAGGGATCAATCTAGTGAACCTTCATTGCACCGCCTCCAAGGCATGTATGTCCTTTCTCAGATAAGGAGACCAAAACTGTGCACAGTACTCCAGGTGTGGTCTCTCCAAAGCCCTGTACAATTGAGCAAGACTCTTGTACTCTAACTCCCTTGCAATAAAGACCCACATGCCATTTGCCTTCCTAATTGCTTGCTGTACCTGCATGCAAACTTTTTGTGTTTCTTGTACTGGGACAGCTAAATCTCGCTGAACATCAACATTTTATAGTTTTTCACCATTTACAAAATGTTCCGTTTTTCTATTCTTGCTACCAAAGTGAACAATCTCACGTTTCCCCACATTGTACTCCATCTGCCACCTCATTGCCCATTTCGCATCCGTCGTGAGCACAATTGGATTCAGCACTCCAGCAAGAGCCGGAAAAAGGGGGTGTCTGTTCAAGGAGTGAGCTCAGTGGTTTGGAATGAGGTTGAACTGCAGGAATCGATCAGTACAGACTGCGTTTGAACAACACCTTAGAATTGGTTCTAAACGTTGCTCTGCGTCTTTATTCACTGCAGCAGCTCACGTACCACCAACAGGTATCAATGATTATGTTAAAATAGCACGCAGGAATTTGATGGGAGCGCGTTATCACAATGAGCTAAAAATAGCACACAGAGGAATTTTAACCCCTCTCATGGATATCTGCATCCCGCAAGAATGAACCTGTTAATTAAAGAACATTAAAATCAGCTACCCAAGGCTAGGAAAAACATTTAACCCGCCGCGAATAATACTTGGATTACACGTGAATGTCAGAGGATTTTAAATACACCCCACAGGTTAGTTTTACGAAATTATATATACCTGTAATATAACAAGCAAAACGACAAAATGAAAATAATTATTATCATGCATTAGGACAGGGTGTCCAACTTGTTGAAGCAGTGAGCTGGATCTTTGTGTCACCAGCAGTGAGTGGACTGTCTGATTAAATTGCTTCAGAGTCAGGAAGAATCGTGGCAAAAACACCTCGTCCAACTTGTAGGGGAGGACGAAAACCCCCTCATTTTACCCAGAAGGAAAAGGGCTGTGGGATCAGTCTGTGCTGTGAATTGAAACCAATAATAGTTTGACCTTGGCAGAGCAGTGATTGGACGGGGGAGGACACCGGGGGGACCAATGGTGAGACAGAGTCAGCCCGAAGTATGGGGCTTTTAAGCCAATGGGAGAGCACTTGCTCGAAAACTGGGACTGACTCACAGCCATTATTGGACTATTGTCTTCCCCATGTTTACACTATGGAAGGAAATGGCTACAGGAGGCCAACCCAATTAACACCTACTCAAACCTTGAGTAGGTTAGGAAAACTGAATTGAAGGATAATTATGCAGACATTTAGACACCAGGGAACCCAAAACAACTCAAGGGCCTATACAATGGCTACAGGAAGCCAATGCAATCAACACCCACTCAAACCTTGAGTAGGTTAACATCAGTGGAAAAAAGCCCCAATAATCTAAAACTGCTGCAATTTCCAAAATCACAAAGTCCACCAATGAGAAGAATCGACTTCAGCAGGAGAGGCGGACTGGATAAACTGGCTATAAAAAAAGGGTTTCTGACGTAGGATGGAAGATGATTTCCCTGCCCTCATCATCCAACAACCACAACCAGCAAGATTCTCGACACTGAAGGAAAACCAGTGTCCGAAGACACCGAAGATAGAAGAAACAAACCACTAGACTGCAGAAGGCGCAGTAGTGAGTATAACCTCTGGTCCCCAGAACTCCCAACTCAGTTAGGCCAGGAAAGGTGGGAGGTTGGGTATTGTACTGCTAAACTGGTGTAAAGATTTTCGTTGGGTCCGTTTACTGGGATTTAGGGGGATTGTTTTGTTGGTGTATTGCTGTTTGTTGAGTTACACCTTGTCAAATAAATTGAAAGCCTAAAGTTCCTCTTGGAATCACCTTGTCTCAGTTCTATTGTATTACATCTCCTGATCGTGAGTCTTATGTCAGAATAGTGTAAGGGAAGCTAGGAGCGCCTCGAAAACGCTCAACTGTGTGTCACAGGCTAGGGAAGAAGGGGTTAGGAGTGTTTGACACTCACAGGTGCCTCACAGGCTAGGCATAAGCTGTGGGGACGCACGAGTCTCAAAACCCCCTTCATAAGCTGTGGACACAGTCTCTCCAGGGGTGCTCTTGCAGCACTCAGGGTACCTCACAGGCCAGGCATAAGCTGTGAGGGCAGAAGCCCAGAGAGAGACACCTAAGGCACAACAACACTCCCTGTGAAAACGCCTTACAAACTCCCAATCTGTTTTGCCTTTCTTGGAATCCTCGGATCATGTCTTTCCCACCTCCTTCACTTCTCTCTCTTCCTTCACTTCGATGTCTTCTGCTTTAATGCTCCTCTTTAATGCTCCTCATTGCTATATATTTCTCCTTTGCCCTCATTGCTCCTTCATTTCTTTTTCCCTTTTCCTTTTTCTTACTCCTTTTCGCGAAAAGGATAAATTAGAGCATTAGGACTCCAACAAGAGGGTGATTTTGAGCCTTCTGGGGAGGTTTAGAGGCAGCACAACCAGAATTCAGATGAGTGGATACACGCAGTGGGATTGGGAATGGACGGTGGCTATATGCCGTGGGGTTGGGACTGGAATGGGTGAATACACGCAGTACTATTGGCACTCTATTAACAGAGAGAGTTGAAGGCAATAGCATCAAGTTCCGGTGAGGGGATTCGAGATGGCTTGGTAGTTAGGGATACTGGATACATGATTTTGCTGGGGAGGGGTAGTCTGAGAGTCTAGTGTTTGATGGCCTTCTGTGGGGAGGAGGGGAAATCAGGTGTGTCCTTGTGTATGAAACACAAAAAGTTAGTATGCAGGTACAGCAAGTAATCAGGAAGGCAAATGGAAAGTTGGCCTTTATTGCAAGGGGAATAGAGAATAAAAGCAGAGAAGTCCTGCTACAACTGTACAGGGTATTGGTGAGGCCGCACCTAGAGTACTGCATGCAGTTTTGGTCTCCGTATTAAAGGAAGGATATACTTGCATTGGAGGCTGTTCAGAGAAGGTTCACTAGGTTGATTCCGGAGATGAGGGGGTTGACTTATGAAGATAGGTTGAATAGGTTGGGCCTATACTCATTGGAGTTCAAAAGAATGAGAGGTGATCTTATCGAAACATATAAGATAATGAGGGGCTTGACAAGGTGGATGCAGTGAGGATATTTCCACTCATAGGGGAAACTAGAACTAGGGGACATAGTCTCAGAATAAGGGGCCGCCCATTTAAAACTGAGATGAGGAGGAATTTCTTCTCTCAGGGGATTGTAAATCTGTGGAATTCTCTGCCCCAGAGAGCTGTGGAGGCGGGGTCATTGAATATATTTAAGGCGGAGATAGACAGATTTTTAAGCAATAAGGGAATAAAGGATTATGAGGAGTGGGCAGGGAAGTGGAGCTGAGTCCATGATCTGTAAAACTCGAAGATTTCTCAAAATTTAAAGATTTCCCCTCTGTGTGAAGAAACCTTAAGGAAGGATCATTTTTGGACTCATTTAAAATGAACTTCAAGATTTTAAAGGGTGCATGGGTCTGCAAGAGAAAAGGGCTGCAAAACCAGGGGAATACTAACCTCTGAAAAGGCCAGTCTTTGGGTATTGGAGCTGTCTGGGATATTGGAGCTAAACAAATTGTCTCGGGGAACTGTGTAAACTCCAAAACTCTGCTCCCTAGGAGACATTAACATAGCAACAATTGACCCAGAGATAGCCAGCCATAGCTCTAAGCATGAAACTCAGCACATGCATAATGTTAATCACCTATCCGACCTGCATGGAAAACCCAGGCCTAGGCAGACAACGTAAACACCAAAAATAATTTTTACAATCGCAACTCGAATTCAACAGATCGACACATCCTAAACAAGTTATCGTTAACGAGCCCGCCAAAATTCAACAAAAAATTACCAAGCCCACCAAAACTAAGACAAAGAATCGGGTTTGATTTGGCGCGCAGATTAGAAAGGCCCTGTTTTTACGGGTTAAGGACAGCCTTCTGGAGCCTTCTGAGTCTCAGCGTCTTCAGCCTCTACGGCACTCCTGGGTTACACTGCTCTGCTACCGAAGAAGAAGGAAGAACATCATCAAAAAGGCAGAGAAAAGCAGTTCCCAGTGACTTCGGACATCACCAACTCATCGCGGCAACAAACTGACCACAGCCAACGTGGTAACATCGAACCACCGCGATCGACAAATCCTAAGAAAGAAACTACTCAAGAAGAAACCGAAGATTCGAAAGTTTTCCACTCGACAATCTATTCCTGGCTTACAATGGGTGAAACATTACCTAAAGTAACCCAAAGCCCTACTCGTACAGGAAGAAAGTGATTACTCACCCCATAAATCCAAACCGCGCCTTACCGCATCAGCGGACTCAACTCAACTGAAGACTATGCAGCAAGAAGTTTTCCACGACGTTTGGGGTACAGCAAGCAGAATCTACAGAGTCCAGTGAACCCCGAAACCGCAAACCACTGCTAACTGTCAATAAGAGGATTGGTGAGCATTATCCCTGTTGCTCTAGAGTTTAACCTAGTCTGATTTAGGCATTGGGATGTGGGAGGTGTATTATTTTCTGTGTCCCCTTCTGCATGTGTAATAAAGTGCTCCGTATTTTAGAGATTGTAAGTTTTGACATTGTACTTTTCTTTCCTGAATAAAATCAAAGTTTCTTGCAACAAAACCAGTTGTCTGCTGCACTTTGTCACATCCCCAAAGAAATCCAAAGTCTAGAACCCAGGGAGTGGGAGCGATTCGAATCACTCAGAAGGTCAGAAGTGAACCTGACCCCCACACCACCCCCTACAGAATGGCGACCGCGGCAGGACTTTGGTACAAAGGATGTGATGCAGAGAATGCTGTTTTGGAGGAAAAAGCTAAGATGGAAGAGAGGATTTCCTCTTACGTGTATAAGAAAGTAAATGTCACTAAGGAATGGGTGCTTGGTCTGTTGTGTGCTGAGCGTCTGAGAGACGCTGCAGCCCAGTGGACTGCAAGCAAAGACCATAAGGAATCAATAGAGAAAGCAATCTGGCTGATCTGTTTGCAGTGACAGGTCCAGCTCCGAGATAGAAGCATTGAGTCATGCAGGCAGAACTGTGGGAACGTGCGGAAACATCACACGAAAGGGCTATGGCAGGAGAAAGGTTATGGGGAGAACTACGCAAGATGAAACAAGGAAAGATGCAGCTAATGGAGAGGTACAGGATCAGCCAGGATTACTTTTCAGTGTCAGGTCACAGAGGCGAAGATTAATGAAAAGGTACTGCGGGAAGAGAATGCTCGCCTTACCCTTCAAGTAAAAGAGCAGGAGGAAAGGCTAAGAGACGTACAGGCAGCTTACAAAGTAGCCAGCACTAAATGGGTTAGAGTCGGAAGACCACGGACCCTGCCAGCAACAAATCCAAAGTTTAACCCTTGCCCTGTCCAAGGCCAAAGGCACTGTATGCCTAATAAGCCCAGGTGCGGATCGGGTGGACCTGGAAGCGAAGAGGGAAACTGTTCAACCGCCACCTGTGGCGCCAGGGTTGGTATCGGCTCGGCAGCAGGAGGGGCGAACGAGTCGTGAGGCGGACAGGGATAATGGACCATCACCTGTGGCATGAGGTTCAGCTCGGTTTGGGCAGCAGGGAGAGGTGGACGAGCCAGAGCAAGAAGGCCCAGAACCGGGGCCAGTGTGCCTGATCCGGAAACAAAAGTTTGGCCCGCCCGTCGGTGGTGGGGGTCAGGGGCCCCTAGAAAGTCAGTTCGTCGTTCCCCACACTACCCAACAGCTTAGGACTATGATAGATCACTCAGAAGGGAGACCCCTCGGTCCACTTTATGGAGGTGGAACAGGCAAAGGATATTAACTGGTGCGATGATGCCAAGATAGCAAAAATGCTCCTCCTCTCACTGGATGGCAAGCTGTATCAGTCCCTCTCTGCCGAAAGCAAAAGGGGGCAGAGTACATATGCTGCCATCTGGGAGGACATTTTGGAAGCCATGGGTTGTAATGACGGGAGTCCCTTCTCCCGAGTGGAGAAGACAGTGCAGCTCACAGGGGAAACCCCACAGGCTTTCGCAGACAGACTGTGGCCGGTGTACCAGAGCGCCTGTGGTGGGGCTCTCGACCGGGATCACCTGACCCGGGACGAGAGAGTCCGCTGGCTCCAGAGCCTGGTGGCAAACAGTTCACCATGGATCAAAGCAAAGGCTCAGGCCTGGTTTGACCCGAGAGATCCCTGTGCCACCGAGGAAGCAGCGGTCAGGCAACAGACCCTAGCTTACCGAAACGGTAGAGGAACGGAAGAGCACTCACCCAAAGGAAAGGTCCACGAAATCAGACCTAGTCAGGATAAGAAGGAATGGCACTAGAAAGGGGACAACCCCTCCAATACGAAGCGTCACTGCTTCGGGTGCGGGAATAGTGGGCACTGGAGAAAGAACTGTAGGAACCCATGGAAGAGTAGTGCAGGGAAGAATTCTCCAACCGCTGCCCAAAAGACCGAGACCGGGAAACCAGTCTCTCCCTACACGTTCGACACATTCATGACTGCGCTCCGAACAATACTACCCCAGGGAGGGTAGCCACCACCACCGGTACTGTAATCCCATCTTCCCCAACCCATCCAGGACAGTGACTAGAACAGGCGCAGCCTGCTCACCTGTGTTCCGTCAAGCACGATGCATGGAGGAGACAGTGCGTTCAGATGGAGGTGGAGAAGGTGAAGGGGACTTATCTGCTGGATACCGGTGCATCAAGCACCCTCGTCTTCGCAGATAACCCCACTGCCTCGCCTCTGTCTAACGGGGTCCCATACAGCTTAGTGGGTTTCACAGGCACCGAGCAGGCTGGATCATTCTCCGTTCCTCTCTCTATTAACTTGGGAACACTCCACACCAAGTGGACTTGTGTCCTAATGAAGTGGGAGCAGGAAGGAAAGGGGATCCTGGGGGCCGATTTTATTATAGGCCTCGGGATTCTAGTGGATTTAAGGAACCACTGTCTTTGGGGGGCAGTATGCACGCGACAGGAAAGTGAGGTGGTGGTTATCCCAGAAAAACGGGGCAAAGGGACGGTGTGTACCATGAAGCCAAAGGAGGGTTACGACCTCGAATTGCTCCGATGGAATACCAAGAGTGTGTGAGGGCACACCTTGCAGCTTTTGCCACTCACAAACACAACTGTGGAAGGGTAAGCGGGTAGAGGTTAGCGTAGCTGGGGAAGCTATTGTGTTCCTAACACAGATGAGACTGCACACAGAGGTTAAAGTAACAGTGACCTCAGTTTTTATTAAGACACTCCAGAGTGAGGAACAGGCCTTAGGGACCGGCTTATATACAGTGCTCCCAAGGGATGCTTGGATCCCTTGGGACTTTAGGGGATGTGCTCCCTAGTGGCGGAACATGGGAGTGCATGCTTTACAGATACACAACAGAACCCATGACCCGACCGCAAAAGCAGTACAATTTCCCCAGGGAGGCGGAGGCAGATATGGAAACAGCCTTGGGTTCTTTGGTTAAGCAGGGGGTATTGAGACCAATAGCCACCCATGTGAACTCTCCATTGTGGCTGGTTATGAAACTGGACAACTCCTGGAGAGCCACAATGGACTATCGAGCACTCAACCGTAACCTCCTCGCCTGTGCACCCACGCTGTTGCCGACCTCATTGGAAGTATCCCAGCCTCCGCGACCACCTTCACGGTACTGGATATTTCCAACGGGTTTTAATTCATCCCTGTATGAAGAGAAGACCAGTACAAGTTGGCCTTTACCTTTAAAGGCCAGCAATACACTTGGAACTGTCTCCCTCAGGGCTTCCACAACAGCCCTAGCATTTTTCAGCAATGTATGGCAAATTGTTTAAAGAGCTTCAACAGACCCCAGCAGTTGGTACAGTATGTGGATGACCTGCTTCTATTCACCGATGAGGGGGAGGAGCATGGCCCACTGCTGGCTGAACTGCTGGAGCTGCTGAAGATGGAAGGGACAGATCGGCCAGAAGGAAGTAAAATTCCTGGAACTGACTGTGCGCGCTGGGGAAAGAGCCATTGACAAAGCTAGAAGGGAAGCAGTGCAGGAGTTACCAGCCCCCAACACAGTAACAGGAGATCTTTTCTAGGGCTAACCAGGCACTGCAGAGATTTCATTGAGGATTATGCAGCCACAGCAGCCCCTCTGCTCCGACTCCTACACAAGGGAGTGGAGTGGGATTGGGATGACGGTTGCAAGGCAGCATTTATCCAACTCAAGAAAGACCTGCAGACCGTGCTGACTTTAGGGGCTATTGATGGGGGGGGAAAGGAGTTTTTCCTGGACGTAGCAGCCAGCGGGGACAGCCTGAGTGCAGTGCTGCTCCAGGAGCGGCATGGCTGGCTGAAACCAGTGGTTTACTCCTCCAGGATACTCACTGACATGGCGATGGGGTACTCCAACTGTGAGCGGCATTTCCTAGCCACTCACTGGGCTGTGAAAAGATCACTGATCTTCACAGGGGGGGTCCCCTATCACACTCCTTATCCATCACATGCCACCCAGATGCTCCTGGATGGGAGAATCATGAATGGGACAGTGAGCAGTGCCCGCATTACTCGCTGGACCCTACTCCTCTCCCAGATGGACCTAAGGGTAAAAGATCTCTGCGAGCCAAGGCTCACAGCCAACATGATCTATCCAGGGACAGCCCACCGGTGTTCTGTAGAAGGGGTATGGGAAGTTAACATAGGCTTTCGGGCCGGGTTACACCCCACATCTACATCAATGTTGATGGTTCAAGCATTGTATCTGCGTGAACGACTCACAGGCTGCGGAGTTTATGACCCAGAGGCAGGCATTGCCCTGGCGATTAAACTCCCCAGTACCATGAGTGCCCAGCATGCTGAACTGTTGGCGGTGGTGTATGTGGTCACACACCCCGAGGAATTCCCTACCCCGTACACGATTTGCTCGGACAGTATGTTCACATGCAATTCGTGTACGGAATACTTGGCTATCTGGTCCCGTCGCGGATACACATCTGCAGATAGGAAACTCCTGGCGATTAAGCCTTTACTGGAAAAGATCATGGCAGCCGTAGGGGAGGAAGGGAAGGTGAAGTGAAGTGAAGGCACATTCAACCACTGAACCTCGTAGCGAGGGAAACCAGCAGGTTGACATGTTGGCCAAGTAAAGTGCTCACACGGGCAAGCTCTGGGACCCGTACAACCCAAGCCCCATTGCAGCGGTTAGGGCTGGGATTGGGACAACAAAGAGGGCAGGGGTAGCATTGCCCCCGGACCTGAAAACGGTTTAAACTCAAGACCCCATTCTCAAAACTGTCCTGAACATGCTAGCTAAAGGGGAAAAAGTAGACGGCCCGTACGGCACCGCAGCTATTGCCATTAAAGAAGGCATGCTGTTCAGGGGGGAGCAATGGGTAGTACCGCAACAACACCAGAGGGAATTCCTCCAGCTGGCCCACGAGGGTCCAAGAGCAGGACACCCCGGACCTGAAACCACCTGGCAATGGGTGGAACAGGCATGTGGTGGCCAGGACTCAGGGAAGACGTCCGCGAGTTCTGCGCCGGCTGTCTGGTGTGCGCTGCCAACAATCCTGACCCCCAGAAAAGAAAGGTGTCTATGGGACATATCAGGAGGGTAGAGGGACCCTGGCAGTTGATCCAGGTCGATTACATTGGGCCCCTACCCACTGCCCAGGGAGGCTACAAGTACTCCCTAGTGTTGGTGGATGTATTCACTAAGTGGGTGGAAGCCTTCCCATGCCGAACAGCTACTGCATTGGGAACAGCTAGGATCCTGGTCAGGGAAGTGTTCTCCCGATGGGGACTATCACAGTACGTGGAGTCCGACCAAGGGAGTCACTTCACCGGGCAGGTGATGCAGGAGACTCTTAAGGTGCTCGACATCGAGGGGAAATGGCATGTCGCCCACAACCTGCAGTCATCCGGGCCTGTGGAACGTTTAAACCGCACGATTGAAGAAAGGTTACGAAAAGAGATGGGGGACTCACCCAAGACGTGGGTGGAGGTCTTTCCACTGGTCCTCATAGGGATCCGGGCCAGCCAGTCAAAGAGCACGGGGTACTCCCCGTACGTGCTCATGACCGGCAGAGCCATGCGTATCCCCCACCCATGTACTAGCTCCGGTACTCACGGAAGGTCAGCTCAGGGAAGTGAGCCGGTACAGCTTTGTCAGGAATCTGTTTGAACACCTTTAACAGATTCACTGGCAGGCCACTAACAACATGGGAAAACAGTATCGGAGCAACCGACTGCTGCTAGAGCCCCGCAAACACCATGAGTGGGAGATTATGGTACGGAACTACGCTCGAGTAGGGGCTTTTGAGGCAATGTACATGGGGCCGTACCACATTGTCGACAAGGCAAGCCCCATGGTCTATGCCGTAAAGATGCCCCGCCATACAAAATGGTTCCACATAAACCAGTGTAAACTGTTTAACCCCGGGATAGTTGCTAAGCGCAAGGGCAGCCAGGAACAGTGAACTGTTCTGGGGACAGGGATCCTCAGCCAGCAGCCTTCGACTGTGGAAAGCCCACAAGGGACGTTGCAGACTCACAGACTGTACCGATAGGGGCAGTGAGCTGTATCACTGGAGGAGCTATCCCCCCAATCATGTGGGACTCAGGTGCACCCCCAGTAGCCGGAGCCTTAAGAAGGACTCCCCGCACACAATGGCCGAATACACCGTGGCCACCAGTACCCCAGTTTCAGTGGCTCAGCCCCGGGAGGTTTGCCATCCGTAAGAGAATACCCAAGATCAGGGATCAGTCTACGGACAGGGACTCCCAACCAGCAGCCTTCGGCGGTGAGGGACTCACAGGAGAGGTAGTGGTGGACCAGCCACCAACTGTGCGCAGAACCCACAGTTAATGAAATGAACTCAGCAGCCACACCTAAGGGGGCAGTGTGCTGTAGCACCAGAGGGGCCATTCCCCCGATAATGTGGGACTCAGACACACCTCCGGTCAGAACACTCCGGGTCCTGTGGTACCGGCCATTTTACTGCCAGCCACACAGGCAGCCCAGAGACCAAATAAGGAAGGAGAAGAACAGGGATTAACCTGGCCACCCGGAAACGGGTGGCAGATGTATATAATAGTACGATATGAGTTTAAGAATATTTAAGAGTTTTAGTTTAAGTTAAGATTTTAGGGGCTAGACTTTCCACTTCACATCGCCCATTTATGGCCCATATATGGCCCAAAATGGATCTCTATCGCCCATTTTGAGAAAAAAGTGGAAACTAGGCCCAAAATATTGCCCGAAAAACAGGTGCCTAAGTTTCCATTTTGATTGCCGAGAAGATCGCTGAAATTATAGCCCACACAAGGCCCATCCCAAGTTTCAACATCTAGCATGCACTTCGCTGGGCCAATGCAAGGCCTAAAAGAGTGCTGAGAAATAGTTGCTTTTTCTGGGTCAAAGAGAAGGAAATTGGGCACTACGGACGCTATTTTGACTTCAATGGAAGGGTGGAGGATGAGTTGTGATTTAATTAGAGAGTTGGTTGTACTCAGAATATTGGGACAGGGAATATAAATAGGTATTATTATGTTACTTTTAGTAAATAGGTTTTATATAATAGAATTTATTAGGTTTTATATATATTGAATTTATTAAATAGCTTTTACATAGTGAAGTTATTTACTGATATTGTTGGGGCCTATCAAACTGACTGGTATACAGCGTAGAGAGTACTGAGAGTGCAGAGTACAGTGATTAGATAACAGAAAGGGGTTTCACTCGCTAAATGTGGACATTCAGATGTTGATTTACAGTCAGGATTAATCAATAGTTTCAATTGCGTGGGGTGTCCTTGTTGTCTTGCCTGCACTGGCCTATCATCAGAATTTATGCTTATTTTATAAAGTTTAGTGTTACTAAAGTGTTACTAAAATACTTATATATTAAAAGAATAAACAAATATGGATTAACAACTGTATAGTTGATAACTAATGTAACTAAGAGAGAAGACCCATACAATTTATTGAATTAAAGAAAATTTTTTTTATTAACAAATACGAAAAAAAAATTGATAAACTATCCCTCCAACCCCCCGCCCCCCGCACCAACCCACCCTTCCCTCAAATACACAAAATCTTAACAATTAACAATGAACAAATAACAAGTAACAAAACTAACAAAACAAGAACAAGAACAATTGAACAAGTGAACAAACTTTGTGAAAAAGCGCCCTCCTCCCTACCTGCGGCCACGTTTCCCTCCAGGTCCAGTCCCACCCCGTGTTCGTACCCCACCCACCGGTTTTGGTCTACGCAGACCGACACCAAGACGTTGTGCAGAGTGAGACGACAAGACTTCCTTCCGTGGTGGAGATGACGGAGCGGAAGCCTGAAGCTCCACTTCCGAGTCAGGAGGAACTCTGTGTGCTCGGGGTCTCGCTGCGAGCAGACACGACACCTTGGGGTGCAGCGCCGTGTCCAGCCAGCAACGCATGAGGTAGTGCATTGGCTGCGGCTGTTGGCTGCCGAATGGCCTCCAACGTCTCCCTTGCAGTCTGTGCTTGCTTGGAAGACCAATTGGAGAAGTTCGTGCAGAACTCACTCCAGGATGCTGGAAACTGGCTCCAGTTCACGGAGAACTGGCTTCAGTTTGCAGAGAATCCCGCGAAACCCTGGATAAGGTCGCGACCAATCGCGATCATCTCCCTGCACAGGGATATCAAGCTCTCTGTCTGGCCCTCCATGGTAGGCGATTGCTCACCATGCTGACCGGACCTCCGCACCTTGGCGTCGCCACCTGCACACCGCTTGGTCCCGGTGCCTCTTCCACCTCAATCGAGGTGGCCGCAGGTTGTTTCCCCTCCCCACAAAAAAATCTCATCCTCCTCCTCCTGCTCCTCCTCCCCTTGCTCTGCCTCAAGTAAACTGACGGACTGCATTGTCAAGTCCTCCTCCTCCTCCTCCGACTCTTCCTCCTGTGAGCTGTTGGAGGAGTCTATATTTGAGGCTGTCTCGGCTACCTCGCATTGCCCAACGGACACTTGACCGTAGAAAGATGAATGAAATTTCTAAACAATACATATCAATATATATCAATATTTCAATATCAATATCAATATTTCAATATTTCAATAACCCAAAACATTGCAATACTTTTCAAAACCACATATGCACAAGGGTTCATCAGGGTTAACATGGCCTCATTCGTAGATCAAGACTACATCGAAATGATTAAATTATAACTGCATAACATTGCATGCGTAACTACGATATTTTTCGTATGTATTTAGTAATGTTTGACACATTGCACATTTCCCATTACTTACGAGACTGAAAGATGGGCTCGGCCACACCACGGGTCATGACCGAACGGCTTTCAGGCCCCACCAAGGCCACCGCAAGCTCCTCGTATGGATTAAGAATGTGCTCCGTCGCGGAGCTGCCACCCGTCCTCCTTTGCTCCGCGCGGTTGATACTTACCTTTTTCTGTAAATGATAATTTAACATTGCACGGCATAAGCTAATGTACTTGACAATAAACATTGAAGACTGACAGATTTAAATGTTCAATTATTACATAACATTGTAGTGCATATGAATAATTTTTAATATTATTCTAATTACAATTTAAAAACAGCAATTAAATAATACATATGTATGATTTAAAATATGACTTTTAAATATGTTTTAAATATTAAAATGCAACTTACTCTGGTAGCTGAATATGAATAATTTTTAATACTATAACATGCAACTTACTATTAGAGTGAATAAATGTAATTTTTAATTCAATATAATTTTTAATTTAACGTAATTTTTAAATTAATGTAATTACTTTACATTATAAATAAATTACATGGAGGATTTTATTTGCAATTTATAAATATCAAGTAAATAATACATAATAATTTATAAAAATCAAGTGAATAATACATATGTGTGATTTTAAATATGATTTTTAAATATGTTTTAAATATAGAATATATAATCCAACTTACTCTGACAGCTGCCAGCAGGCTGTTCCATCCCTTGCGGCACTGGTCAGACGTCCGCACCTCATTTGATGCCGATGTAACAACATTGGCAATCTCCAGCCAAATTCTCCTAAATTCTCCCCGTGTCAAGTCCTCCCACCTTGTTGAGACCACATTTACAAGGGCCTCGTTGGCCTCCTCACTAAAAGCTTTTGCCCTTTGCCTCCCCATCTCCCTTTGCTTTTGCGCTTGCATTGATGATATATAAAAGATAACAGATAGATAATCGAAAATAGATAACATCTATTATACTAGCTATTACTAGCTATCACTTCAATCAAATTTAATAAAGATATTTAATAGATTTGTCAAAGTTTCAAAGATTTCTTCCTCATTGCTTCTCTCCTTTTCTCTTTCTCTCTCCTTCTCTCTCTCCCCCTCTCTCCGACCCTCCCTGTGCTTCTGAGCATGTGCGATGACCCATGAACTCTCCAAACACGACAAAAAATATCAACCCAAAAAAAAACATCCCACACATGCGCACAATAGCGTTGCTAGGGAAGCTTTTTTTTTTACTTCCGTTTGACTTCCGCTTTTTTTGGGCGATCATGCGATCGCTGAAAAATCAGATCACCCATTTGACATCGCCGGGTGGAAAATCGCAAAAAAAAAATGGGTCTTGTGCCGGCGATCAGCACGGGCGATACGTCCCACATCGCTGGAATAAGGCCCATTTTTTGGGGCCTTAGCCACCTAGTGGAAAGTCTAGCCCTAGGAATTTCAGGTCACCACGACCTCAAGAAGATTCCATGCATAAAGAAGTAGTGAAACGAATACAATCAGTTATGAAGGAGTTTTGGCCGGTAGCCGAAAGACTAGTGACATAGACCTGGTAGTATTTGAGAGATATGAAAGAACCCATTCGGGAGTAAGAAAGAATCCACCTCTACAGTTACGAGAGGAGGCACTAGTGACATAGACTTGGCAGTATCTGGGGGGTATGAAAGAACCCATCTTTATTAGAGGAGGCACTACGAAGACGAAAAGGTTGAAATTCTGGACAAAGCTATGGTGCCGATTATGAAGCTAACTGACCAAGGGACAGAAGTTAAAACAGATACCAGTTCCAATGCAGAAACTGGGATGAAGACAGTTTATTAAAGACTTGATTAAATTTCCATGAAGAAATCATGGGCCTTTTATGAAATAAGCTTATGTTGGAACTCAATCACCTTTTGTCAAGCCGGAGAGCTTTTCTCAGGGCTGGGCTGTCTGTTTTATGTGTCCCTACAGGAAGGAGTTCGACATGAAAAGGGCCCTGCGCCTGCTCGCCCTGATGGGGGTGAGCATCGGTGACCGAGGTGATGTGGACGAATCCCTCATTGATGGGTGTTCGGGAGAGAGAGCACCGATCGTAACTGCAGGGGGTGGCACACAGGGTGTGGAAGAGCTAGCCGTTTATTTCCACAAGGGAAGGTGGCCAGGGTGGCTGGGGTCTAACTCCACTCGATACTCCAGCCAGGCAGGGTTTACCTATGGGGACGCATCCATCCCACGCCCCAGGATGCGGATCATTGCTGCGTGGGTCAGTGTTACGGAAGGAAAACCTGTGTGTTTGACTTGTAAAGGACAGATTTCCCCTGGATAGATGGTGGTGGCTCAGGAAGTTGAGCAAGGACACGGGAGACCATAGAACTGACCGGGAATGACTCGGTAACGATACTTACCGGACCATCATGGGAACACAGGTAGGAGTGAGTGTGTGTTGGAACAAGTGATGGGAGTCGGAACAGGGGATTTACGTATGCATGTGGAGATCAGAGAGGGTCTGTCCCGCAGGTATATCGATTGCCTTGCCAGGCAATGGCAGAATGTCGGGAAGGATATGGGGTGGAATTCCAGCCTATGTGGGTGTCCGGTCCCACATTCCCCGCTCCCGATCAACGCCACCGAACTTGTAGCACGCATTAAGAAACCCCAGCCCACGACTCTGACAGTACGGACAGTAATAGAGAGGTGTCCTACACACCAAGGGACCAGGGAATGGATTAGTATTGGTACCGACTGAAAAGGTGTTATACCAGGGGGTACACTATGCAGCAGCTTCAGTTATTTTAAACCTTACCAAGTTGCACTTAACTGACTGGTGCCCAAAGGAAACAGAGCAACTGTACCAGGCCCTACTCAGAGAAATGTTCAAGAAATTTTATGAGTTAGATTTTGGCAACGTAGGCAAAGCAGATTTATACACCCTACACGCTGGGAACACTATGGGCGCAGGGAGACAAAGAAGGGGAAGCTGGAACGACATTTTTACTGCATATAATACAGGATCCTCTGTGATAAATAGTATGGACGATATAGAACTGCAAACGCAAATAAATGGTCTAAAGAACCAACTAAGAAAGATCCTAAAAGAGGAAAACACAGTGATGGGCTCAGAACTACACGAGGACCAGGCTACGACGGTCCATTTAAAAGAGATTATTGCTGAGCTGGAAAGGCACACGCAAACGGTGAATGCACTCATACGGGAGGATAGGAATGCTTCAGACCAGACTGCACAGAATGAGGTGTGTGGTGCTGTATGGGGATAGTTGTTGGGCAAGGGCCTCAACCACCCGGAAGATTTAAAACAAGGTTTAGTCCCCTCCTGGATCAGCAACAAGCACCTCGCAGCTCTCCACCCGTATAGTAATTCACTAAGCCCGTGTTAGCTCCGCCTAGCTTCTGAAGCCTACCCTGTTCCAGTGGACTGCGGGCGTTCTAATCACACCATCATGGGGATAGCACTAAGGATGCCAGTCATGGGTGGGACAGCCCAACCTGCACCGATATACAGGGTGGAGAACACTGGAGTTATTCAGGAAGGTGCACACGTTCGTTTCGCAGCGGTCCCACCTTATGTCATAAAGTGGGAGCACGCTATGACAGGTACTGACTTCTCCCGGTGCCGGGGTCGGGGTGCGCATATAATACTTGCCCCCAGCACTTGAACGCCTATTCTAAACCACAGTGCGATTTAAAGCTGCTGGCGCACAGCCTATCAACTGTACCATGGAGGTAATGGCACAAGACCGTGTTCCTCCACAGGTAGCATACATAGGGGTTAGGACATATTGTATCACCACCAGTGCACCCCACTACCAGCATGGACACTTTTGGTGTCCGGTGAGTGACAGCGGTTTCTGTTTTAAACCCGAGGCAAAAGTTCAAGTGGCCCAGGAACGGATTGTCCCCATTCCCGAACCCTCCACTGTTCACCTCACTGTAAGTGAAAACATCACAAACCTGCAAGATTATGTTGCGCATTTTGGCTACGAAATCCCCCCTCTACCTGAACATCTTACCACTCTACTGGAAGCTGTAGTAATCTCACAGAAACATTCCTATACTCGAGAACAAAAAACAATTGAGATAGGGAGGAAAATTCTGGAGATCACAATTCCACCTTGGTGGGACATTTTCAGAAACATAGAAGTCCCAGCCAGGGTCAGAATAGCTTCCCATGTTTTAGTTGTTTGTCAACTTGCGATTATTCTCTACTTGTGGTGCATTACTTGCCGAGTGAGAGGCAGAGGACATTGAGTCCGGCACCAAAGGGTGCTGTACGCTCCCTGGCCAAACTTGGGGATCACATCGGGAAGAGCAACACCATATTGTAATGTCTGATTTGTTTTTGTGATTTTAACTGCTGTAAAAACGCAGAGGTGAAGTGTCGTAAGAGTTTTACTTATGTGTTTTGACTGTGTACTTTTATTTTCTGTAAAACCGGAGTAATGGAGGGGCGTTGGACCCCCTATATGCTGTAATGTAATTGGAATGACTGTATTTGCCTGTAAACTGCATTACATTTCAAAAGGGGAATGTAGGTTTAAGTTTTAGCTAGGTAAATACAGGGGAAGTTTGGCTCTCGGGAATCAAGAATTTTGCTCACTTAGCATGACACTCTAGCATGTAGAGTATCACAGGGGGGACTGTAAAACTCAAAGTTTTCTCAAAATTCAAAGATTCCTCCTCTGTGTGAAGAAACCCTAAGGAAGGATAATTTTTAGACTCGCTTAAAATGAACTTCGGGATTTTAAAGGGTGCATGGGTCTGCAAGGTGAAAGGGCTGCAAAACCAGGGGAATACTAACCTCTGAAAAGGCCAGTCTTTGGGTAGTGGAGCTGTCTGGGATATTAGAGCTAAACAAATTGTCTCAGGGAACTGTGTAAACTCCAAAACTCTGCTCCCTAGGAGACATTAACATAGCAACAATTGACCCAGAGATAGCCAGCCATAGCTCTAAGCATGAAACTCAGCACATGCATAATGTTAATCACCAATCCGGCCTGCATGGAAAACCCAGGCCTAGGCAGACAACGTAAACACTAAAAATATTTTTTACAATCGCAACTCGAATCGCAGATCGACACATCCTAAACAAGTTATCGTTAACGAGCCCGCCAAAATTCAACAAAGAATTACCAAGCCCGCCAAAGCTAAGACAAAGAATCGGGTTTGATTTGGCGCGCAGGTGAGAAAGGCTCTCAAAGTATAATTGAGGCCCTGTTTTTACGGGTTAAGGACAGCCTTCTGGAGCCTTCTGAGTCTCAGCGTCTTCAGCCTCTACGGCACTCCTGGGTTACACTGCTCTGCTACCGAAGAAAAAGGAAGAACATCATCAAAAAGGCAGAGAAAAGCAGTTCCCAGTGATTCGGACATCACCAACTCATCGCGGCAACAAACTGACCACAGCCAACGTGGTAACATCGAACCACCGCGATCGACAAATCCTAAGAAAGAAACTACTCAAGAAGAAACCGAAGCTTCAAAAGTTTTCCACTCGACAATCTATTCCTGGCTTACAACGGCTGAAACATTACCTAAAGTAACCCAAAGCCCTACTCCTACAGGAAGAAAGTGATTACTCACCCCATAAATCCAAACCACGCCTTACCACATCAGCGGACTCAACCCAACTGAAGACTACGCAGCAAGAAGTCTTCCACGACGTTCGGGGTACGGCAAGCAGAATCTACAGAGTCCAGCGAACCCCGAAACCGCAGACCACCACTAACTGTCAATAAGAGGATTGGTGAGCATTATCCCTGTTGCCCTAGAGTTTAACCTAGTCTGATTTAGGCAATGGGATGTGGGAAGTGTATTATTTTCTGTATCCCCTTCTGCATGTGTAATAAAGTGCTCCTTATTTTAGAGATTGTAAGTTTTGACATTGTACTTTTCTTTCCTGAATAAAATCAAAGTTTCTTGCACCAAAACCAGTTGTCTGCTGCATTTTGTCACATCCTCAAAGAAATCCAAAGTCGAGAACCCAGGGAGTGGGAGCGATTCAAACCGCTCAGAAGGTCAGAAGTGAACCTGACGCCCACACCACCCCCTACCAATCAAATCAGCCATGGTCTTATTAAATGGTGGCGCAGACTCGAGGGGCCAAATTGCCTTCTACACAAGAACACAAGAAATAGAAGCAGGAGTAGGTCATTTGGCCCCTCAAGCCTGATCCGGCATTTAATAATATCATGGACTCAGCTCCACATCCCTGCCTGCTCCCCATAACCCTTTATTTCCTTATCGTTCAAAAATTTGTCTATCTCCGCCTTAAATATATTCAATGACCCAGCCTCCACAGCTCTCTGGGGCAGAGAATTCCATAGATTTACAACCCTCAGAGAGAAGAAATTCCTCCTCATCTCAGTTTTAAATGGGCGGCCCCTTATTCTGAGACTATGCCCCTAGTTTTAGTCTTTAGAACAAAAACAGTCGGCGGGTGTTAATCTTGAATCTCGGTGTTAATTCCGTGCGGAAAGTAACGCTGTGCGATATTATGAGCGTTGAATTCGCCCATCCTGCTGTTTCCGCCCCAAAAAAGTGGGCGGGCTGTCATATTTTTTCTCGCCGTTAACCACTAGGGGAAAGTAACGCTCGGCAATAAGTTTCCGAAAAATGCCCTTCAGTTTCCATTTTGTGCCAAAATGGGCGATATATGGGCATTATACATCATTTCAGCAGTAAATTGGGCGTGAAGTGGGCATTAAGCAGGCAAAAAAAGTGGAGGTTCTAACCCCAGATCCCTTTGCAGATTTTTTTGTGTCCTGCTCCTATTTCTTATGTTCTTATGTTCTTATGTCTTTCAGGGTAAGGCAGGGGTGCTGCCGTGCTTAGACGGAGCAGCTCTGTGTGAGCCTTTTACCTTTAAAACCAGGGCTGATGGAAAACTCTCATTTCTCTCACTGAATTCCTTGGTCCCGGCAGCTGCAGAGACCCATTGTTTCAGGTGCTGCTTCTGAATTTACTGACACTATTGTTGCCCGGCATTCGACGGAGAATGTTGTCAGGTGGATGCGTAAATGGGCAACCAGGTGAGTAGTTTGACGGAAATGAGCAGATTCCATAACAGGCAGGCGATCAGCTCCACCCAAGTGGCAAAGGTGGAAATGACCCCCGTGGTGTGCGACACCAATATATGTGGATAAGAACTTGTATTTACATTATCACCTTAATATGATTCTCAGGACACCCCAAAGCATTTCGCATGTGTTGAGTGTTTATGTGTAACTATTCGGGAACTTGAAGTTCGACTGCGTGATATTAGGTGCAGAAGCTTAGCGTACTTATATAAAATTCCTCTCCCCATCATTTTAATGGGGGCGTTAACACATTTAAAATAAACGGGTTAACGCCGCAATTAAAACGATGGAGTGAGAAATTTTTTATGTTCGTTAAGCGTCTGTGCACCAATATTCATACCTGGCTTTACAAGGCCTAGATTATTGGAAATTTTACCACAGAAACAATTCCATTTTCCTGTAGTTATATTTGAATTCATTAGTAATATTTTGTTCTATGTAAAGATATTTTCACATTTACTCTTCCTCTACAAACTCTGATGTTTATTAATGAGACATTTTGTTAAAGAAAAACAAGGGGGCAGAATTTGCTCCCAGTGCGTTTCGATGATTTTAACCGTAGCTGCGGTTCAGGTTGCCTCTTGAGCGACATTCGGTTCTTTGTTTTTTTTCTCTCCGATCCGGAACTCGATCATAATGGGGGCGGTGACTATACCTGAGGGGTGGATACGAGGTAGTGACTATTCCTGAGGGGTGGATACAGGGTGGTGACTATACCTGAGGGGTGGATACGGGGTGGTGACTACACCTGAGGGGACGGGGTAGTGACTATTCCTGAGGGGTGGATACAGGGTGGTGACTATACCTGAGGGGTGGATACGAGGTAGTGACTACACCTGAGGGGTGGATACGGGGTAGTGACTATACCTGAGGGGCGGATACGGGGTAGTGACTACACCTGACTACACCTGAGGGGTGGATACGAGGTAGTGACTACACCTGACTACACCTGAGGGGTGGATACGAGGTAGTGACTATACCTGAGGGGTGGATACGGGGTGGTGACTACACCTGAGGGGCGGATACGGGGTAGTGACTACACCTGAGGGGTGGATACGGGGTAGTGACTATACCTGAGGGGCGGATACGGGGTAGTGACTACACCTGACTACACCTGAGGGGTGGATACGAGGTAGTGACTATTCCTGAGGGGTGGATACGAGGTAGTGACTACACCTGAGGGGTGAATACGAGGTAGTGACTACACCTGACTATACCTGAGGGGTGGATACAGGGTAGTGACTATACCTGAGGGGTGGATACGAGGTAGTGACTACACCTGACTACACCTGAGGGGTGGATACGAGGTAGTGACTATTCCTGAGGGGTGGATACGAGGTAGTGACTACACCTGAGGGGTGGATACAGGGTAGTGACTACACCTGACTACACCTGAGGGGTGGATACGGGGTAGTGACTATACCTGAGGGGTGGATACAGGGTGGTGACTACACCTGAGGGGTGGATACAGGGTGGTGACTACACCTGAGGGGTGGATACGGGGTGGTGACTACACCTGAGGGGTGGATACAGGGTGGTGACTATACCTGAGGGGTGGATACAGGGTGGTGACTATACCTGAAGGGTGGATACAGGGTAGTGACTATACCTGAAGGGTGGATACTGGGTGGTGTCTACACCTGAGGGGTGGATACGGGGTGGTGACTATACCTGAGGGGTGGATACAGGGTGGTGACTACACCTGAGGGGTGGATACGGGGTGGTGACTACACCTGAGGGGTGGATACGGGGTGGTGACTACACCTGAGGGGTGGATACGGGGTGGTGACTACACCTGAGGGGTGGATATGGGGTGGTGATTACACCTGAAGGGTGGATACAGGGCGGTGACTATACCTGAGGGGTGGATACAGGGTGGTGACTACACCTGAGGGGTGGATACAGGGTAGTGACTACACCTGAGGGGTGGATACGGGCTAGTGACTATACCTGAGGGGCGGATACGGGGCGGTGACTATACCTGAGGGGCGGATACGGGGCGGTGACTATACCTGAGGGGCGTAAGGTGGGTGCAGAGCGGAGAGACCGCCGCGATGAAGTCATCACGCCATTGCGTCACCAGGGCTCACCCCTTCACTTAAAGGGGAGAGCCTCCGCGATTATAAAATTGCGGGCCACTGGGCCCCCAGGGAGGGTTTCGGCCGGGCCAGCAGCCTGGCACCCAAGAGCGGGTGCCAGGCTGCCTGTTGGTGACCCGGCCGAAGCTGGGGGCATAATTGTCGGCTCGACCTGGCAGTTGGCCAACAAAACGAAACTTGGTGGCACCGCCATTAAGGGAAGCCGCACCGCTGCTGCAGAAGGCCACAGTCTCACTGGCCCACCGGGAAAAAGACAGGTTTTGGCACCGCCGGGCGGGCTGAACATTTCCCGAGGGGAATGGCACCGTCGGGAGATAAGGTCAACGGTGTGTACGGTGATGACGCACTTAAGACGGATCGACAGCAGCGGAGCGGTTGGAGGGGGGGGGGGGGCGCGGGGCACCGCCGGGAAATCTCGGAAGGGCAATTGGGCTAGCAGAAACCATTCCACCAAAAGTCGGCGGCCACTCCACTCTGCAGCATGGCCGCCGATTTGTGGTGGTAACAGGCCTTAAGGAGAGGGGAAATTTCGACCCCAAGATGTTTGTTTCAACATTTGAATCTCACTTTGAAGAGCAGCAACAGGAAGAATGTGGTCTCATTGTTAAAATTCACTGAATACCACCCAATAAAACAAAGCCAATATGTTGTTTCCATTGTTTCTTTCTGAAAATTAAAGGCACCAGATAAATAGAAACTTAACTGGCAGCATCTCAATTACTGTATGTGCAAATGATCCACATTACGAGGCATTTAATGGTTTCCAACATAAAAGCCACTTTAATGTAATCTTTTCTATTCTGCAAGATCGTGCCATGTGCTAAACAGTGCTCAGGCTGAAAATTATTTCAACAACAAGAGACGTTAGTAATAACAAGAATTTAAGAGCAAGTTCACATTTCAAGCAAACGAGTTGATAGCCACTTGCACTGATTATTATCTATTGAAAAAGATCTTAGCACACATAAAATATATTATATAGTGGCCCCGAACCTGTTGGACGCTAAGTTCCGCCCAAGTTCCGCACAAAGGAACGCTGAGATACCTGACGGTACTTTGGGCGGGAGATTCGTGGAAAAGTCCGGGAAAGACCGCCTGACTTACGCCATGAATCTGGGCGGCAGAGGGCGGGACCTCCCAATATCGTCGCCAAATGCAATTCTCGGCAAAGTACCGCCGAGGATCGAGTCGGGCTCAGGGAGGGGGAGAACAGATAAAATTTTAAATTTTCAAAAAAAATCAAAAAAAATCACTGGAAAGCCTTCAGGGGACCCCATCCACCTGAAGCGCTGGGAAAAAAAAAATAAAGAAAATAAGTTTACTAATCTTTTTTTGTAGGCCTTCTTACTTACCGTTGAGGTTAGACCTGCCTCCACGCGGCAGTCCTTTCCCCTGCTGCAGCGGACTCCCGCCCGGACCAAACTGGCAGCTCAGCGGGAGGGAGGACACTTACGTGAGCTGCGTGCCAGCGGACATCAGCGGGCAGGTCCCAGCGGTCTTTCCTCCCTGCCGGTGGAAGGCCTCCACCAAACTCGCTCGGAGGGGAGACCGCCCAGAAAACTCGGCCGCAGTCGGTGGCTGCGGGCAGTGAGTGCACCAAGTCCGTCCCCATAATACTTTGCATTGTGCCAATCATCTAAGGATCCATATACTGCCAGGATTCGTAGTTATATAACTACGAATGAGCTCGGGAAACATTCCACGATAATGTGAAAGTGCTTTCCATATTTCTTCCTTTTCATTATCTTTATATTTCCCACACTAACTTTATCCTCTCTCCTCTTGCATTCCTTCGCTCCTCCTCTCCTCTCCCATTCCTTTCTCTCCCATTCCTCCTCTCCTCTCCTCTCCTCCTCTTCTCTGCTCTGCTCTCCTTTTCTTTCCACTCACCTTCCTTTCTCTCGTCTCCTCTACTCCCATTCTCCCTCTCCTCTCCTTCTCCGCTTGTCTTCTCTTCTTTCCTTGCCTCTCCTCTCCTCTACTCTCCTCTTCTCTCCCCTCTACTCCCCTCTCCTCCCTTTCCCCTCTCCTCTCCCCTCCTTCTCTCTCCTCTACTCCCCTCTACTCCCCCCTCCTCTACTTCCCTCCCCTCCCCTCCCCTCGCCTCTCCCCTCCTCCCTTCTCCTCTACTCCCCTCCCCTCTCCTCCCCTCGCCTCTCCCCTCCTCCCTTCTCCTCTACTCCCCTCTCCTCCCTGCTCCTCTCTCCATTTCTCTCCACTCCCCTTCCTTTCTCCCCTTGCCTCGATCTCTCCACTCCTTATGTCATCGACTCCTTGCTAAGGATATGGCTCTCTGACCAGTTGCCTTTGGTGCATTGGCCAAGAGGCTGTTATTCATGTGTGTGAGCCTTGATGGTGGACTTTTTGATTGTGGGGATTTTCACAGTGAACCTGACCCTGTTCTGTTGCCCTGTTGCCCTGTGTTGAATGCAATAGCTAGCTGAGAATCCAGTGAGGCTGCAATTCAAGCCTGTAACCCTTTAAGTTGAGAACAGAGGCACAACCATGTCAAAAAAGCTGGGGGGAGGGGAGTGTGCGCGGTGGGCGGGGGGTACATCGGGCGCAATTCCAGGATATGGAATGAGTGAAAAAGGGGATCCTAACTCACGTGGAAAATGTTTGGTGGGGACAAGCCTCCTCACCCCATAGCGCTTGTATTATGATTGATAATCCAGTTCTCTATAGTCTATCAAGCATGATTAATGGGATTAAAACAGAAAATGCTAGCAATATCTAGCAAGTTTGTCAGCATCTGTAAAGAGAAAAGACAGATTAATGTCGTGGCTATCACCACTGACAACGGATCAATCCCCTGCAACGTTAAGCTGCGTTTTTTCTTGTTCAGATATTAACTGATTGGCTGTTTTTTTTCAGATTTCCAGCATCTACACTTTTTCTTTCTCGTTATAATTAATGGAACTAGTGTTATAGTAATGAGATCCAGGGGGATGGGAAAAGGTGTGTTTTCAATTTAATTTTGAGGATATTCATTTTTATTTAACAGGAAATAGGACATTCTGTATGTGTTTTACCCAGTGCCAGCTTTAAGCGCTCCCAGAGTGACACAACATGGGTGAGATGTGGGATGAAGCACCATTAATTCTGCCCCAAACTTGGGCAATTTTAGAAGAGATGTGAAATTCAGCAAAAAAAATGGCTATTTGTGAAAAAAAATTGCTTAAAAAATTGATGCCCCTTCGATAACCCAGTGGGTAAAGGCACTTGTTGATATTGTTAATCTTAAATCTTGCAGGTGATTCGACTCAATCCTCTGCCTGCACTGGGTTACTTGACCTCAGTTGGGGCAGTGGAGGCAGAATTGGCTTCTGTAACCCTTAGATAAGGCAGGGAAAACATTCAGCCAGGACTCCCGCTCTGAATCGCCATCCGGCAAGCTCTGTTTGAAAGAGTGCGTGTCTGCAAGTCGGGGTGAGAATGGATTGAGGCTCGCGAAGCCTTCGATGATCAAACACCATGTCAATCGATACTGTTCAGGCCGACGAGTGGAAAAATGAACATGTTGCTACTGATGTCCAGGCAGTACTGATCCAGCAAGAGCCAGCACTTCTTGGGGAGAGGAGAGGACATCGGGCAAGTAAAAAGAAGAAACATGTGTAAAAAATCAGAGCAAGAGCTGTGAATTAGGAGCCTCAGCCAGAAACAAATTGGGACTTTAGTCAATGTTTACTAAAACCAGGATTCCTTAAGTCAGATTTGCATATAAATGGATCAGTTTTGTTTTTCGCAACTCTTGTTTTGTGAAAATGTTGCCCTGAATTTAAATGCACAGTATGTTCCTGCATCTAAGATAGGTCTACAATGATCAGTAATTTATTAAAGTCAGCTATTTGACCCCACCTCAGGCTGAATGCCTGATTATTCGACTCATTAATAAAATGGAGTGTTTTCTGCATGCCATTTCACTTCTGCTGCTTGGCTCCCCTGGCTGCTGCTCCAGCTCACTCCTCCCCACTGTTTGCACACAACTTTTACTGCATCATTAGGCACACATCCAGACTGTACATATGGAATTACTTCATCATGTAAACACATACACACAGCGTGAATAATTGACTCTGGAAAATCAGACTTAACTACCATTGCTGTTCTTGACTAGTCGAGTGTTTGGTAGCACTAGTGTGAGGTTGCTGGTAATATGGGCTGACTGATTTGCTACTACCCCATCAGTGGCAGGTATGAAGGGGTGGATTTTCTCCTGCGCTTGGCATGTGGTGCTTGGTCAACATTACAACAAAAGAGCACTGGCCAAGGTGATATCACTTGTCGATCCTTTGACCTAAGCACCGTGCCCTTAGAGCGAAGACAGGTAGATAAATATGGAATGGATCACACGGGCTTAAGCTGAGATTCCCACCTCATCTTCTCTCCATCACCAAGACTGCCTACTTCCACCTCCATAACATCGCCCGTCTCCACTCCACCTCAACTCGTCTGCTACTGAAACCCCCATCCATGCCTTTGTTACCTCCAGATTCGACTATTCCTGGCCAGCCTCCCATTTTCCATAAACTTGTGCTCACCCAGAACTCTGCTGTCCATATCCTAACTCGCACCAAGTCCTGCTCACTGACCTACATTGGCTTCCAGTCTGGCAGCACCCTGATTTTAAAATTCTCATGCTTGTTATCCAATCCCTGCATGGCCTCACCCCTCCCTATCTCTGGAGCCTCCTCCAGCCCTCCAACCCGCCAAGATTTCTGAGCTCCTCCAATTCTGGTCCCTTGCGCATCCCTGATTTTATTCGCTCCACCATTGGTAGCCGCCTAGGTACTAAGCTCTGAAATTCCCTCCCTAAACTTCTCCTCTCTATTTCTCCCTACTCCTTTAAGACGCTGCTTAAAACCTACCACTGTGATCAAGTCCTGTCCTAATATCTCCTTATGTGGCTCGGTATCAAATATTGTTTGATAACACTCCTGTGAAGCACCTTGGGATGTTTTACTATGTTATGGCACTCTATAAATGAAAGTTTTTGTTGCTGTTGTGCGAGGCCCCTTGGAGAATAGTGACCATAATATGATAGAATTCCTTATTAATATGGAGAGTGACACAGTTAATTCAGAGACTAGGGTCCTGAACTTAAGGAAAGGTAACTTCGATGGCATAAGATGTGAATTGGCTAGAATATACTGGCAAATGATACTTAAAGGGTTGACGGTGGATAGGCAAAGGCAAACATTTAAAGATCACATGGATGAACTTCAACAATTGTATATCCCTGTCTGGAGTAAAAATAAAATGGGGAAGGTGGCTCAACTGTGGCGGACAAAGGAAATTAAGGATAGTGTTAAATCCAAGGAAGAGGCATATAAATTGGCCAGAAAAAGCAACAAACCTGAGGACTGGGAGAAATTTAGAATTCAGCAGAGGAGGACAAAGGGTTTAATTAAGAGGGGGAAAATAGAGTATGAGAAGAAGTTTGCCGGGAACATAAAAATTGACTGCAGAAGCTTCTATAGATACGTGAAGAGAAAAAGATTAGTGAAGACAAATGTAGGTCCCTTGCAGTCAGATTCAGGCAAATTTATAATGGGGAACAAAAAACTGGCAGAGCAGTTGAACAAATACTTTGGTTCTGTCTTCATGAAGGAAGACACAAATAACCTTCTGGAAGTACTAGGGGACCGGGGTCTACTGAGAAGGAGGAACTGAAGGATATCCTTATTAGGCAGGAAATTGTGTTAGAGAAATTGATGGGATTGAAGGCCGATAAATCCCCGGGGCCTGATAATCTGCATCCCAGAGTACTTAAGGAAGTGGCCCCAGAAATAGTGGATGCATTGGTGATCATTTTCCAACAGTCTATCGACTCTGGATCAGTTCCTATGGACTGGAGGGTTGCTAATGTAACACCACTTTTTAAAAAAGGAGGGAGAGAGAAAACAGGTAATTATAGACCGGTTAGCCTGACATCAGTAGTGGAGAAAATGTTGGAATCAATTATTAAAGATGAAATAACAGCGTATTTGGAAAGCATTAACAGGATCGGTACAAGTCCACATGGTTTTATGAAAGGGAAATCATGCTTGATAAATCTTCTGGAATTTTTTGAGGATGTAACTAGTAGAGTGAACAAGGGAAAATCAGTGGATGTGGTGTATTTGGACTTGCAAAAGGCTTTTGACAAGGTCCCACACAAGAAATTGGTGTGCAAAATTAAAGCACATGATATCGGGGGTAATGTACTGACGTGGATAGAGAATTGGTTGGCAGACAGGAAGCAGAGTCGGGATAAACGGGTCCTTTTCAGAATGACAGGCAGTGACTAGTGGGGTGCCGCAGGGCTCAGTGCTGGCACCCCAGCTATTTACAATATACATTAATGATTTGATGAAGGAATTGAGTGTAATATCTCCAAGTTTGCAGATGACACTAAGCTGGGTGGTGGTGTGAGCTGTGAGGAGGACGCCAAGAGGCTGCAGGGTTACTTGGACAGGTTAGGTGAGTGGGCAAATGCATAGCAGATGCAGTATAATGTGGATAACTGTGAGGTTATCCACTTTGGGGGCAAAAACACGAAGGCAGAATATTATCTGAATGGTGGCAGATTAGGAAAAGGGGAGGTGCAATGAGACCTGGGTGTCATGGTACATCAGTCGTTGAAAGTTGGCATGCAGGTACAGCAGGCGGTGAAAAAGGCAAATGGTATGTTGGCCTTCATAGCTAGGGATTTTGAGTATAGGAGCAGTGAGGTCTTACTGCAGTGGTACAGGGCCTTGGTGAGGACTCACCTGGAATATTCTGTTCAGGTCTCCTAATCTGAGGAAGGACGTTCTTGCTATTGAGGGAGTGCAGCGAAGGTTCACCAGACTGATTCCCTGGATGGCTGGACTGACATATGAGGAGAGACTGGATCGACTGGGCCTGTATTCACTGGAGTTTAGAATGATGAGAGGGGATCTCATAGAAACATATAAAATTCTGACGGGACTGGACAGGTTAGATGCAGGAAGAATGTTCCCGATGTTGGAGAAGTCCAGAACCAGGGAACACAGTCTAAGGATAAGGGGTAAGCCATTTAGGACTGAGATGAGGAGAAACTTCTTCACTCAGAGAGTTGTTAACCTGTGGAATTCCCTACCGCAGAGAGTTGTTGATGCCAGTTCATAGGATATATTCAAGAGGGAGTTAGATATTGGCCTTACGGCTAAAGGGATCAAGGGGTATGGAGAGAAAGCAGGAAAGGGGTACTGAGGTAAATAATCAGCCATGATCTTATTGAATGGTGGTGCAGGCTCGAAGGGCTGAATGGCCTACTGCTGCACCTATTTTCTATGTTTCTATGTTTCTGTGTTGATGATAGTCGACCGATGATGATGATGACTTTGCCTTTTTGGGGACGGAAGTACATTTTCCAGTTTGAATGCACCTGGACCAAGTGCCCAAGCAGCATGAAGACAGAGTGTGATACAGTTTCATTTGCATATCATTTGAATATTTAAATAGCATGCAGGGCACACCACTGGTTCAGTGGGAATTAGCATGTAGATATAATGTCCTTACCCACAAAAAGGGAAAATTAGACCTATTATTTTGAAACTGAAATATAATTCTTCACAAAAACCTTCATAAATGAAAATGACCAGAATCAAAATAGCCCAACAAGTGTATATTGGATATGTATTATAGGCTGAGAATGTATTGAAATAGTAGCTCTATGTCCATTTAATTTCTCAGATACTTAGAATTTAGATCTGCACAAATATAGTGAAAGATAAGCAAAAGATTCATCATCAAAGCTCATCTCTCTGCTCTCACCAAACCATCCATCTGTATTTTGATCCGATTGTTTTAATCTCGACGGTCTTGCCAGGCAAATCACAAGATAAATTCAGATATGAAGACCATTTGGGACATCTTAGGTCATCCATCCAGAAAGACCCAAAGGTTCCTTTGGAAGTGATGTCCAGTGTCCTCCAGGTGCTGGCCAGTGCATTGTAAGGCCATGGTGAACACTGAGTAAGCTGAATAACTTGGTGGGGTAATTATGTTTCCTTGCTCTGATTTCTTGCGATAATAATTCTGCGAAGTGATCAGACTGGATCAAGTACAAGGCTCCTTGCGACTGGAATTAAAAAAACAATATTCTTGACCATTGGTATTTGCTAGAGATTTGTAACGGAATCGACTGAAGTCACGAATGAACCATCCGTGGCTAACCAAGGAAGTAAAGGATGGTATCTCATTGAAAGCAAAGGCATACGATGTTGCGAAGATTAGTGGAAGGCCAGGGGATTGGGAAATTTTTAGATATCAGCAAAGGACGACTAAAAAAATGATAAAGACAGAGAAGATTCCCCTCGTGGGAGAATCTAGAATGAGGGAGCATAGTCTCAGAATAAGGGGTCACCCATTTAAAACAGAGATGAGGAGGAATTTCTCCTCTCAGAGGGTCGTGAATCTATGGGATTCTCTACACTAGAGAGCTGTGGAGGCTGGGTCATTGAATATATTTAAGGTGGAGATAGACAGATTTTTGAATGATAAGGGAGTCAGAGCTTATGGGGAGCGGGCAGGGAAGTGGGGCTGAGCCAAGATCAGATCAGTCATGATCTTATTGAATGGCGGAGCAGGCTCAAGGGGCCAATTGACCTACTCCTGCTCCTATTTCTTATGTTCTGATGTAAGTACAACTCACACCTCTTGCAGCTGTGCTTCAACAACCCAAGTCTGAGACCCAATTGTTTCAAAGCATCTTAAAGCCGCACTGCCAGCCGACTCTTCTGGATCTCTCATAGTTTTGAATTACTTCAAAGCTATTACAGTAACAACATTGATACTGTCCATTACAATGAAAATGATGACAGACTTCCATTGTCCCTTTAATTTTCCATGCATGCAGGAATTCAAGTTTGAAGCTCGATACCAATGCGCCCCAAATTAAATAATGAATTAGGTTTCCTTCCAATAACCAGGGAATTTACGTAAGAAATAGGAGGAGGAGTAGGCCATTCGGCCCCTCGAGCCATTCAATGAAATCTTGGCTGATCTTCTACCTCAACTCCACTTTCTCACCCTATCTCCATATACCTTAGTGTGCAAATTTACTGTGATCTTCTTTGTGCCTTGTGTTTTGATGCAGCTTGAGCCTTACATTACAACAGTGACTACACTCCAAAAAGTAATTCATTGGCTGTAAAGTGCTTTGAGACGTGCGGTGGTCGTGAAAGGTGCTATATAAATCCAAGTCTTTCTTTTTCCTGTATGCAACAGAAAAGAAGTGACTGCAAGAAGATCGGATAATGTTCTAAAATGAAAGAGTAAAGTTTAAACAGTTTATAAGCGTGGTCTTAATCTCTTGAATGAATCATAGTCTTCACTATGCCCCAGGTGGGCAGAGGAAACGCTTTGAGGATACCCTCAAAGCCTCCTTGATAAAGTACAACATCCCCAATGGCACCTGGGAAACCCTGGCCCAAAACTGCCCAAAATGGAGAAAGAGCATCGAGGAGGGCGCTGAGCACCTCGAGTCTCGTCGCCGAGAGTATGCAGTAATCAAGCGGAGACAACGGAAGGAGCGTGCGGCAAACCAGACACCCCACCCACCCTTTCCCTCAACCATTGTCTGCCCCACCTGTGACAGAGACTGTAATTCCCGCATTGGATTGTACAGCCACCTGGGAACTCACTTTTAGAGTGGAAGCAAGTCTTCCTCGACTCCGTGGGATTGCCTATGATGATGATGATGAGTCTTGACAACACTTGGTGATTTAAAAAAACTCAAGACTATGTCCAGTGTTTGGCCTGATTTTCTTTAACCTGCAATTAAAATGGCACATTTAAAACAGATAGTCACTTATGTCGTCCAAAAAGCGATAACCATTAGTCGTTTGCATTAACACCAATTTCAACGTTTTTCCAGGGATAGCATCTTAAGCGCTCTGTTTATTTTGGGCAGAAACAGCCGTGCTTACTCACTAGTTCGCACTTCATAAGGTGCACGGAATGCAAGAGCAAACATACGGAAGTAAATCAGTAAATAAGACCACGTTAATGTTCAATTACCTTTTGCGTACTTAAGTCCTTCTAATCCCCTCTAAGTGGTGTGGGGTTACAGTTTGTGCTAAACACTGCCTGCAGTGCCTAATTAAGAGTTTAACTAAAATAGCAGGTCAGAGTGGAGCTGGAAATAACCAGGCAAAAGGTCACTAAACAGAAGGAGCATTCTTGTTACATAGTCGAGTAATGTAACAACGCCACCACCTTATACTGGCCACCGCGTATAACGGGCAAATCGTCTTTGCACCAACACGTCGGCTGTAAGCGGTGGGGCTGTACTCATCATCATAGGCAGTCCCTCAAAATCGAGGAAGACTTGCTTCCGCTCTCAAAGTAAGTTCTCAGGTGACTGTACATTCCAATGCGAGAATTAAAGTGTCTGTCACAGGTGGGACAGACAGTGGTTGAAGGAAAGGGTGGGTGGGGAGTCTGGTTTGCCGCACGCTCCTTCCGCTGCTTGCGCTTGTTTTCTGCACGCTCTCGGCGACGAGACTCGAGGTGCTCAGCGCCCTCCTGGATGTTCTTCCTTCACTTTGGGCGGTCTTGGGCCAGGGATTCCCAGGTGTCGGTGGGGATGTTGCACTTTATCAAGGAGACTTTGAGGGTGTCCTTGAAATGGTTCCTCTGCCCATCTGGGGATTGCTTGCCGTGTAGGAGTTCCTCCGTTTCGGATGCCCCCAAAAGTTTGTCACCATCCTCCCACTGCTCCACGACGACATGCAGGCCGTGATCCTGACCAACGGATCCACCACAGACCCAATCCACGTCCGGACTGGGGTCAAACAGGGCTGCGTCATCGCGCCAACCCTCTTCTCGATCTTCCTCGCTGCAATGCTCCATCTCACGCTCAACAAGCTCCCTGCTGGAGTGGAACTAAACTATAGAACCAGTAGGAACCTGTTCAACCTTCATCACCTCCAGGCCAGATCCAAGACCATCCTATCCTCTGTCATTGAACTACAGTACGCGGACGACGCTTGCGTCTGCGCCCATTCAGAGGCTGAATTGCAAGTCATCATCAACATCTTCATCGAGCTGTACGAAAGCATGGGCCCTACACTAAACATGTGTAAGACAAAGGTCCTCCATCAAACTGACCCCGCCACACAGGACTACTAGGAAGTGCTTGAGTGTGGTGTGGTGATGATACTCCTGCTCACTTCTCAGCTGTACCTACGGGGAATACACTCTGTTGTGACATCCCGGCACCAGTCTAACTGTCACTGGCAACTCCGATGCACTGGGAATCAAACTGTGGACAAAGTTATGGACTTGTTCGGAGGAGAACGGGACCATCTCCCATGAATTTTCAAACTCCGGTAAGTATTTTATCTTAAAGATATATGCTCGTGGTGAAGTTTTCCTTTCAAATCGTTCAATTTGTTATATAAACCTACAATGTTGTTACACCCTTGTTCAAGTCATAGGATCACTTTAAATTTTACAAATGATCGACGACTGACTAGTAACGCTTTGTAGCCAACAGTACAGCAAGTATCCCCAGAGTTCCCAGTCATGCTGATCATTGTCACTACTAATCCACACAGCGTTCAGTCATGTGCTGAGAGATCTTATTCCAATGCCACACCGATGATGCCTGAATTCCTGAGGCACTAACAGGAGACACCCACCTACACCGCCACCACGCCAATGTCTCCGGAGTAAGAGGAGGAGACATTTTGGATACCATCACAAAGAAATAAAGAACTTGCATTTATATAGCGTCTTTCAGAACCTCAGGCTGTCCCATGGTGCTTTGCAGCCAATGAAGTTTGAAGTACAGTCGCTGTTGTAAATGTAGGGAAAAGCGGCACCAATTTGTGCACAGCAAGGTCCCACAAACAACAATGTGATAATGACCAGATAATCTGTTGGTTGAGGAATCAATATTGGCTTGGACACCAGGGTGAATTCTCCTGGTCCTTTTTAAAATAGTTCCACGGGATCCTTTCTGTCCGCCTGAGAAGGTGTAACATCTCATCCTAAAGACAGCACCCCCGACGATGCAACACTCCCTCCGAACTGAACTGGCGTGCCAGCAGAGATTTTTACGCTTGCGTCTCTGGAGTGAGATTTGAATCTACAACCTTCTGACTCCGAGGCGAGAGTGCGATCCACTTCTGACATTGCAGCATTCAAGGACTGAGTCCCAGCAGTAAAAACTGGCCGCGGCTCAAGGAGGAAGATTCAGGCTGGGTCCCACAGACAGCTTGTAACCAGAAAAAGGGCCGAATCAGCTGCAGCAGGTAGAGGTGACCTTCCAATACTCTCCGAGGCTGAGTATTATTATGCAGCCAGACTGTTCTCAGCTAGCTGATGGCACCCTACGATGTATATCGGTGTGCAAGCTAGCCATTTCACTGCTCTGTCTGCTGACGCAAGTCATCCATCCCATGCGCCCTCTTACACGCGCCTCAGAGATAGAGCTTTCCCCAGAGACACAGCAAGGCCAAGCCACAGGGAATGCTGGTGCAGCCTCCCGTCTCACTACCTGATGTGGCAGTAAGCTACCAGCTCTGGAGGGTTCCAGCAATGATTCCTGTACCAGAGATCCAACCCCAAGCAACGTAAAGCGGCTAACTTGTCCTGGGTAAAGCCTCTCAACACTTCATTTCCATTTACTTACAAATAAAAATCGTCCTTTTTCAATTTACTTTGTCATTTTCACCACTCCATTTTTCTGTTACATTATCATTATCCTAGGATAAGAAGTCCTAAGCATAATAAGTATTGCATATAGGTCTGGTCACCACATTACAGGAAGGATGTGATTGCACTACAGAGAGTACAGAGGAGATTTACCAGGACTGGGGGTAGTGTACTGACATGGATTGAGAACTGGTTGTCAGACAGGAAGCAAAGAGTAGGAGTAAATGGGTACTTTTCAGAATGGCAGGCAGTGACTAGTGGGGTACCGCAAGGTTCTGTGCTGGGGCCCCAGCTGTTTACACTGCACATTAATGATTTAGATGAGGGGATTAAATGTAGTATCTCCAAATTTGCGGATGACACTAAGTTGGGTGGCAGTGTGAGCTGCGAGGAGGATGCTGTGAGGCTGCAGAGCGACTTGGATAGGTTAGGTGAGTGGGCAAATGCATGGCAGATGAAGTATAATGTGGATAAATGTGAGGTTATCCACTTTGGTGGTAAAAACAGAGAGACAGACTATTATCTGAATGGTGACAGATTAGGAAAAGGGGAGGTGCAAAGAGACCTGGGTGTCATGGTACATCAGTCATTGAAGATTGGCATGCAGGTGCAGCAGGCGGTTAAGAAAGCAAATGGCATGTTGGCCTTCATAGCAAGGGGATTTGAGTACAAGGGCAGGGAGGTGTTGCTACAGTTGTACAGGGCATTGGTGAGGCCACACCTGGAGTATTGTGTACAGTTTTGGTCTCCTAACCTGAGGAAGGACATTCTTGCTATTGAGGGAGTGCAGCGAAGGTTCACCAGACTGATTCCCGGGATGGCGGGACTGACCTATCAAGAAAGACTGGATCAACTGGGCTTGTATTCACTGGAGTTCAGAAGAATGAGAGGGGACCTCATAGAAACATATAAAATTCTGACGGGGTTAGACAGGTTAGATGCAGGAAGAATGTTCCCAATGTTGGGGAAGGCCAGAACCAGAGGTCACAGTCTAAGGATAAGGGGTAAGCCATTTAGGACCGAGATGCGGAGGAACTTCTTCACCCAGAGAGTGGTGAACCTGTGGAATTCTCTACCACAGAAAGTTATTGAGGCCAATTCACTAAATATATTCAAAAAGGAGTTAGATGAGGTCCTTACTACTAGGGGGATCAAGGGGTATGGCGAGAAAGCAGGAATGGGGTACTGAAGTTGAATGTTCAGCCATGAACTCATTGAATGGCGGTGCAGGCTAGAAGGGCCGAATGGCCTACTCCTGCACCTATTTTCTATGTTTCTATGTTTCTATGTTGCCAGGACTGGAGAATTTTAGCTAGGAAGAAAGATTTGATAGGCTGGGGTTGTTTTCTCTGGAAGAGAGGAGACTGAGGGGAGACTTAATTAAGGTGTATAAAATTATGAGGGGCCTAGATAGAGTGGATAGGATAGACCTATTTCCCTTAGCAGCGATAACCAGGAGCATAGATTTAAAGTAATTGGTAGAAGCAATAGAGGAGAGTTGAGGAGAATCTTTTCACCCAGCGGGTGCTAGGGTCTGGTATGTCCTGCCTGAAAGGGTGGTAGAGGCAGAAACCCACATCATATTTAAAAAGATACTTGGCGGTGCATTTGAAGTGCTGTAACCTACAGGGCTATGGACCAAGAGCTGGGAAGTGGGATTGAGCTGGATAGCCCTCTTGGTCGGCTGGCAGAGACACGATGGGCCGAATGGACTTCTTTTGTGCCATAAATTACCATGATTCTAAGTCCCTTTCTGAAAGTTCAATAATTCAGTTCCAACGCGCCACACTGCTCGTTGTTTGTCGCTCCATGGTAGTTTTGCTTTTGTTTGAGATGTGCCAGGGTGGACTGACGGTATTTCTGTGCATTACCAGCCGCTCAGTGAATCAGCAGATTGTGTTGTGATGGGTCCAGTGGCAAACCAGTTGCTGGGCATTGTATCTTTCAGGGCTCCAGTGACATTGTCAAAAATTACTTAACCCTGTGCCAACGCTTCCCATTATTGCAAATTGCCTTTCAGGAGTTATCTGCTGCGAATAAACCAACATTGGGATTTTCTGTCTGTTGAAGCCAAGTTACTCCCAAGGTTTGTAAGTGGTGTGTTTGGCAAGGTTACAAAAAAACCTTACCAGCAAAGCACAAATCTATTGAAATGAAAGAAGTTGTACTAATTTGATTTTCTTCTGCTACTTCAGTCCCACTGGGTATCACTGAGGCTTACGCCAAATTTGTAAGGCGGGATGGAGATGCATTTGTGTCAGAGGGGACCTGACAGCCAATTTGTGGTTCTCCCAATATCACATCTACTTGCAAATAGAAAGGAGCCCGTGTTCATTGTGTTGAAGGCAGTGGAGACCAAAGCTCTTGTGGTTCGTGGTGAGATGCTCGACTGTTCTCCATAGCAGCAATGGGAATTCTAGGCCTCGTGTCTTCTAATGGATCTTCCTCAGTAGTGGCAGAACCATGGAAAATAAACGGAGGGGCAACAACACAAAAAAACTGCAAATCTCTGTTTGAGCCTCGCTCCTCTGGGTCAGTTAAGCTAACGTAAAAGTGCTTCAAAGTAGAAATTTCCTACTTTGGTGGGAGCACCATCATTGCCAGTTCCCCTCCCAAGTTACACACCATCCTGACTTGGAAATATATCGCCATTCCTCCATCGTCGCTGGGTCAAAATCCTGGAACGCCCTACCTAACAGCAGCGTGGGAGCACCTTCACCACACAGACTGCAGCGGTTCAAGAAGGTGGCTCACCACCACCTTCTCAAGGGCAGTTAGTGATGGGCAATAAATTCTGGCCATGCCAGCCACTCCCATATCCCAGAATGAATAAAAAAAAAGCTGGTACTGCCCATGGGAGTTCAACATGGATCTGCTTCTAGTGCAGGGCAGGGTGATGTGGTTGATCCCTAGTGTCAGTGGAGTTATTAGGGAAGAACATAAGAACACAAGAAATAGGAGCAGGAGTAGGCCATTTGGCCCTTCGAGCCTGCTCCACCATTTAATAAGATCATGGCTGATCTGATCATGGACTCAGCTTCACTTAAGGAAGTGGCCCTAGAAATAGTGGATGCATTGGTGATAATTTTCCAACAGTCTATCGACTCTGGATCAGTTCCTATGGACTGGAGGGTTGCTAATGTAACACCACTTTTTAAAAAAGGAGGGAGAGAGAAAACGGGTAATTATAGACCAGTTAGCCTGACATCAGTAGTGGGGAAAATGTTGGAATCAATCATTAAGGATGAAATAGCAGCACATTTGGAAAGCTGTGATAGGATTGGTCCAAGTCAGCATGGATTTATGAAGGGGAAATCATGCTTGACAAATCTTCTGAAATTTTTTGAGGGTGCAACTAGTAGAGTGGACAGGGGAGAACCAGTGGATGTGGTGTATTTGGACTTTCAAAAGGTTTTTGACAAGGTCCCACACAAGAGATTGGTGTTCAAAATCAAAGCACATGGTATTGAGGGTAATGTACTGATGTGGATAGAGAACTGGTTGGCAGACAGGAAGCAGAGACTTGGGATTAACGGGTCCTTTTCAGAATGGCAGGCAGTGACTAGTGGAGTGCTGCAGGGCTCAGTGCTGGGACCCCAGCTCATTACAATATATATTAATGATTTAGATGATGGAATTGAGTTAATATCTCCAAGTCTGCAGATGACACTAAATTGGGTGGCGGTGTGAGCTGTGAGGAGGATGCTAAGAGGCTGCAGGGTGACTTGAACAGGTTAGGCGAGTGGGCAAATACATGGCAGATGCAGTATAATGTGGATAAATGTGATGTTAACCACTTTTGGAGCAAAAACACGAAGGCAGAATATTATCTGAATGGCAGCAGATTAGGAAAAGAGGAGGTGCAGCGAGACCTAGATGTCATGGTTCATCAGTCATTGAAAGTTGGCATGCAGGTACAGCAGGTGGTGAAGAAGGCAAATGGTATGTTGGCCTTCATAGCAAGGGGATTTGAGTATAGGAGCAGGGAAGTCTTGCTGCAGTTGTACAGGGCCTTGGTGAGGCCCCACTTGGAATATTGTGTTCAGATTTGGTCTCCTAATCTGAGGAAGGACATTCTTGCTATTGAGGGAGTGCAGGGAAGGTTCACCAGACTGATTCCCGGGATGGCAGGACTGACATATGAGGAGAGACTGGATCGACTGGGCCTGTATTCACTGGAGTTTAGAAGGATGAGAGGGGATCTCATAGAAACATATAAAATTCTGACAGGACTGGACAGGTTAGATGCAGGAAGAATGTTCCCGATGTTGGAGAAGTCCAGAACCAGGGGACACAGTCTAAGGATAAGGGGTAAGCCATTTAGGACTGAGATGAGGAGAAACTTCTTCACTCAGAGAGTTGTTAACCTGTGGAATTCCCTAACGCAGAGAGTTGTTGATGCCAGTTCATTGGATATATTCAAGAGGGAGTTAGATATGCTCCTTGCGGCTAAAGGGATCAAGGGGTATGGAGAGAAAGCAGGAACGGGGTACTGAAAGAATGATCCGCCATGATCTTATTGAATGGTGGTGCGGGCTCGAAGGGCCGGATGGCCTACTCCTGCACCTATTTTCTATGTTTCTATGTTTCTATGTTTCCTTGCCTGCTCCCCATAATCCTTTATTCCCTTATCGCTCAAAAATCTGTCTATCTCCACCTTAAATATAATTCAATGACCCAGCCTCCATAGCTCTCTAAGGCAGAGAATTCCATAGATTTACAACCCTCTGAGAGAAGAAATTCCTCTTCATCTCAGTTTTAAATGGGCGGCCCCTTATTCTGAGACTGTGTCCCCTAGTTTTAGTTTCCCCTATGAGTGGAAATATCCTCTCTGCATCCACTTTGTCGAGCCCCCTCATTGTCTTATATGTTTCGATAAGATCAGCTCTCATTCTTCTGAACTCCAATGAGTATAGGCCCAATCTACTCAACCTTTCCTCATAAGTCAACCCCCTCATCTCCAGAATCAACCTAGTGAACCTTCTCTGAACAGCCTCCAATGCAAGTATATCCTTCCTTAAATAGAGAGACTAAAACTGTACGCAGTACTCTAGGTGTGGTCTCACCAATACCCTGTACAGTTGTAGCAGGACTTCTCTGCTTTTATACTCTATCCCCCTTGCAATAAAGGCCAACATTCCTTTTGTCTCCCTGATCACTTGCTGTACCTGCATACTAACCTTCTGTATTTCATGCACAAGGACCCCCAGGTCCCTCTTTACTGCAGCATTTTGCAATTTTTCTCCATTTAAATTATAATTTGCTTTTCTATTTTTCCTGCCAAAGTGGATAACCTCACATTTTCCCACATTATACTCCATCTGCCAGATTTTTCCCCACTCACTTAGCCTGCCTATATCCCTTTGCAGATTTTTTTTGTGTCCTCCTCACAATTTGCTTTCCCACCCATCTTTGTATCATCAATAAACTTGGCTACATTACACTTGGTCCCTTCATCCAAGTCATTAATATAGATTATAAACAGTTGAGGCCCCAGCACCGATCCCTGCGGCACCCCACTAGTTACTGCTTGCCAACCGGAAAATGATCCATTAATCCCGACTCTCTGTTTTCTGTTATTTAGCCAATCCTCTATCCATGCTAATGTATTACCCCCAACCCTGTGAACTTTTATGTGACACCTTATCCAATGCCTTCTGGAAATCCAAATACACCACATCCACTGGTTCTCCCTTATCCACCTCACTCTTTACATCCTCAATGAACTCCAGCAAATTTGTCAACATGATTTCCATTTCATAAAACCATGCTGACTTTGCTTGATTGAATTATACTTTTCCAAATGTGCTGCTACTGCTTCCTTAGTAATGGACTCCATCATTTTACCAACGACAGATGTTAGGCTAACTGGTCTATAGTTTCCTGTTTTTTGTTTTCCTCCTTTTTTAATCTTAGAAAATCTTGGACTCCTTTGCCTTGAAAGAAGGCGAGTGAGAAGGGGCCTTACAGTGGGAGTACAAGTTATTAAGTGGGAAGATGAAGGTTTATCTTGAGGTCTATTTGAAAATAAACCACCAGTGCAGGACAAAGTTCACAGTTCATATCAAGGAGCATGTCTACACACAAGGCAAATAAGTCTTGGAGTCCTTCAAGATGCAGTTGGATGATGTGATATGGTGATGGTAAGTTGCTATGGAAAGATGAGCTGGATGGGCCAAATGGCCTCTCTGTTCTCCACTTATCGTTGCAGTTTTAGTGGAATGGTGAATGTTAACACCCTATTCTTTATAAATTACTGAGTAAATCATTGCACACAAACAGTTATTAAGCTGACTGTCACCCAACATTGCCCTTTCCCTGGTAGTGCTAGCTTTAATTTAGGTTAGATAGACCAGAGGCCTCTATTTTAGTTGCCCAATTAATGTATTATTCACCATGTCTCTTGTAACTGACTCTTTTAAGAATTTATTGTGTCTGGAAACCATTCTAGGTGATGCTATTAGCCCAGTTAAAGTTGTGATACTGCCCTTGCTGTCACCCAATAATCTCTCCATTGCCTTTATCACCAGTTCTTTGTAACAGATTTCATAAATATTCATCAACCCTGCCACAGGTTGAAGGCCGTTCATAAGATTATTGCTAATGACTTGACAAACTGCCATTTTATATATCTCACGCAGCTACACTTTAAACTCCATAAGGTAACAGGCAGTTCTTGTTTTGCAACAATGATGATAACCAGGTTTTAAAGTACACTTTGTCCTCACTTCTTGTGCTATTTTCAAGGCCATCTCCATATATGGTACCATAAGTCATTAGCTTACAGGTGTATCATTTCTGCAACCTCTCTGCGTGTCCTATTCGACCTTCGTAACCCCCTCCACTTAGCTTTCAGTGTGCAATGATCTAAATTTATATTGAAACACTTAGCAATTTTATACATGACTCAAAAGATTATTAATAAGCAATACAACAACATGATATATTCACAGAGCATAGCACACACAGCTTCCTACATGGCAGGCAGTTCTCTCGGAAGCCTCCGGAAATCTACCTGGTTCTGTTTAATTATTAACTATGCAATTGCAGTACACAATACGTCCACATCCATAGTGTGGCGCTACAAACATTAAAAGCTTACAGACATTACACTTCTCCCTCCTTAATGAAGAAATTATTACAACAAACATCATACATAACTTTCATGTTTATACATAACACAGGATATAAACTTATTTTTTTCCATATTTACAAATTTAACTTTACCACTTGTTTTCTGTTTCAAAGAGGATACCTTCGCTCTCGAACAGAACCTTCCAAACATGGTGTCAAATCTAAACTCATTCGAGGCTCATCCTGAGGAACATTTTCCTCCACGGAATTTCCTTGATTTTCATTTGAACTCACTCTAACTTCAGGCTCTTAGTTTTCCTGACTCGGACTCAGACGTTCATTCTGATTCTCTCCTGGATTTGTTTCCAGTACATTGGATTTAGGATTTGCTACTGGTGTATCAAAACTATCTGATGAGTCAGAAATAATTGAATCATTCCCACCTTCAACTCCTTCCATGTCTGTAGGTAAAATATGATCAATATGAACAAACCTAACCTGTCCATTATCAAACAGCTTTACCAAATATGTGCGAGATCCACATATCTTCACCACTCTTCCTGGTAACCACTTTAATCATTTATGGTGATGGTTCTTCACTCTCCTTCTGGTTTAATTTCACACTTCCCTCTGTTACTCTACCTCTATCATGATTCTCTTTCTGTTTTAATTGTGTCTCTTCTACGGACTGTGCCAAATTTGGTTTTAACAACGAGAATCTGGTTCGTGGCTGTCGTTTGAGAAACAACACTGCTGGTGTTCTACAAGTAGTTATATGAGGAGTATTTCGATATGTAATCAAAAAATTAGCCAATTAGTGATCCAATGACAACTGTCACTTCCTTGGATTTGGATCTAACATTTGTTTTATGAGGGCATGTTTTACAATTTGTACAGTGCGCTCTGCTGCACCATTCGAAGCAGGATGGTATGGTGGAACCTTGGTATGTTTCACATCATTTTTGCTTGTGAATTGTGCAAATGCTTCTGAACGAAAGTGTGGTCCATTATCCAAAACAATTTGTTCAGGGAGGACAAATGAAGAAAATAATTTTCGTAAAATGTCCAATGTTTTATTTGTTGTTATTTTCCACATTAGAAACACCTCAACCCACTTCGAATGGCTATCAATCACAATGAACAATTGTTGTCCTTCTAACTCAGCAAAATCAATATGTAGCCTTTGCCACACCCTGGGAGGCCATTTCCATGGCTGTAATGGTACTGATGGTGGTTGCTTGCTTACCGATTGACATGTCGTACACTGACTCACGATGTACTCTATATCTTTATCAAGACCTGGCCACCATAAATAACTGCATGCAAAACTCTTGGTCAACCACATTCCCAGGTGCTGGTCATGGAGGTCTCCTAATAATTTGGACCTGCACTTATTTGGTATAACCACTCTTGCACCCCACATGATACAATCTTTATCGACTGATAATTCATTCCTATGAATGAAGAAATGATGTGTATCTTTGTCTGTTACCTGGTTTGGACATCCATTTGCAATATACTCATACACCTTTGACATCACTGGGTCACATTTGGTTGCTCTCCCAATCTCTTCAGCTGTGACTGGCAGTTCATCAATATATGAAAAATAAAACACTTCTTCCTTATCGGGTGTAACTTGTGATGGGGAAGGCAATCTAGACATTGCATCAGCATCACTGTGATCAGCTGATCATCTGTATTCAATATCATATGTATATGCTGATAAAATCAAAGCGCATTTCTGCATTCGGGCTGTAGCTAATGTTGGAACTGGGGACTTTGGATGGAGGATTGCTGTTAGGGGCTTATGGTCCATAACAATGGTAAACTTACAAGTATTTGTGGAACTTCTTGACCCCAAAAATTAATGCCAAAGCTTCCCTTTCAATTTGTGCATAATTACCCTCACTGGCACTGAGAGTGGGTGAAGCAAAAGCAATTGGTCTCTCCTCCCCACTACTTAATACATGAGAGATCATTGCCCCAACTCCATACGGAGAGGCATCACATGCTAGCTTAATCTCTTTAGATATGTCATAGTGAACTAACATGGTGCTCTCTACCAATTTGCTTTTACACTCCTTGAATGCTGTATCGCATTCTTTTGACCACTTCCAATGGACCTGTTCATTCAGTGGATGTAATACTGTAGCCAAATTTGGTAGGAACTTCCCATAATAGTTCAAAAGACCCAAGAATAAATGAAGTTTAGTGACAGTCCTGGGAGTGGGTGCATTTCTAATTGCATCCGATTTTTCCATGGTTGGATGTAAACCATCTTTGTCTACTCTGTACACTAAGTACTCCACTGAGTTTTTAAATAACTCACACTTTCGAGCAGACACTCATACACTGTGCTTCTCTAGCCGTTTGAGGACTTCATTCAATATGTTATTATGAATTTGCCTATTTGGTGCTGAAATTGGTATGTCATCCAAATAACATACAACCCCTTCAATACCTTGCAAAATCTGGTTCATCACCCCTTGGAATATGGCAGGGGCGGAAGACACTCCAAACGGTAGCCAATTAAATTGATATAGGCCTAGATGAGTATTTATAGTCAAACATGACTTGGATTCCTCATCTAGTTCAAGCTGTAAGTAGGCATTCGTAAGATCCAGTTTTGAGAAGATTTGACCGCCTGTCAGTGTTGTGAACAAATCTATATTCGGCAATTTATTGGGGACATTACCCTCTAGAATCTGGTTTACGGTATTTTATAATCACCACAAAATCTTATCTTACCATCGGACTTAGGTACAACAACAATAGGTGTAGCCCAATTACATCGATCTATCTTACAAATAATGTTCTCAGTCTCTAGTCTTTTGAGTTCTTGCTCAACTTTCTCCTTGAGTGCATATGGTACGGAACGTGGTTTGTAGTAAACCGATCTAGCGTCCTTCTGTACCCTGACACTCGCCTTGAAGCCTTGGATCGGACTGCCCGTTTCGCAGAACACTTTCGGATACTTCTTGATAACGTCATCCGTTGATGAAAATCTCGCTTCCACACAGAAAATCTTACTCCAATCCAGCTTTAGTGAGCTCAACCAATTTCTTCCTCGTAAGGCAGGCTTGTCTCCTTTCACTATTATTAGAGGCAAGTTCTGAAATTGATCTTTATATTTCACTGGCACGGTGGTACGACCTACCACAGGAATTTTCTCTCCCGAGTAGCCTCGCAGCTCTATCTTGGATTTCTCCAGTTGGAAATCACGCAATGTGCCGCGGTACAGTGACTCCGGTACTGCACTCATGGATGCACTCATGTCAATTCCATTGGTATCTTGAATCCCGCAACATCTATGTGGATTTTGATGCTTTCCGAATCGCTGTCTGTTATCTCGTGCTTCTGATGACGTGTAATTCTAACATCTCCTCGTCCTGTTGTTGTTCTTCCATGCTATGTAATCTCTTGGGATTTCTACTCATAGCTTTGAACGCTGGACTCATAGCTTTAAAAGCTCGTTTACCCTTCAGTCGGCATGCCTTCGCAAGATGCCCAGTCTTTCTGCAGAAGAAATACTCTGCCTTCACATATGGACAACTTTGAGCAATGTGTTGTCCCAGGCACCTATAGCACGACTTCGATGCTCTGTTAGAATTTCCTGTTTCTGAGACTTTGGGCCCCCACCGTCTTTTACCTTGAACCTGCAGGTGATTTACCTTGGTTGACTGACGACCGTAATTATTATTTAATTCTCGGGAATATTGTTTGGCCATGCCCATCGACCTCGCTGTCTGACAAGCAATCTCAAAAGTCAAGTCATCTGTCATCAATAACTTGCTTCTGATCGAATCATTTTTCACCCCACAAACAAAATGATCCCGTAATGCTCGGTTTTGAAAGTTTCCAAAATTACAGTGCATCGATAGCTTTTTTAATGCTCCGATGTAATCACTGATACCTTCATCAGACTTTTGATTCCGAATCCCGAAATGATAGCTTTCAGCAATTTCTAACAGTTTGGGATTGTAGTGCTGCTCCAGCTTCGTTAAAATCTCTTTAAGCATTGTGTCCTTTGGCTCGTCAGGTACAAGCAGATTTACAAGGGTTTTTATAATGCTGGACCTGCCTCCGATAAGAAGATCGCTCTCTTACATTCCAACACAGCTTGGTTCTGAATTGCATTGTCTGGAACTTCGATTATGTTATTTGTCGTGAAATAAGTTCTAGCCGATCCACATACGCTTTCAAACGTTCCCGGTCGTGTCTATATTCCCCCAAATATCCGATTACACCTGCCATTTTAATCTCTAGCGGTTCACACCGTGTGCTGTATTTTACCTTGGATTTTGTAGCTTTTCCAAAGACAGAAACTTCCAAAGTCTCTCTGTCGGCTGGCTGAATCCTTCACCAACAAAAATTAGGTTTTAAATCATCCGAAAAATCCCATCTCAATTGCCAAATGTGATATATTCACAGAGCACATCACACACAGCTTCCAACATAGCAGGCAGCTCTCTCGGAAGCCTCCGGAAATCTGCCTGGTTCTGTTTACTTATAAACTGTGCAATTGCAGTACACAATACGTCTACATCCATAGTGTGGAGCTACAAACATTACAAGCAATTGCAGTACACAATACGTCTACATCCATAGTGTGGAGTTACAAACATTACAAGCTTACAGACATTACAAACAAATATCATGCATTTGCACTTCCCTTTAAATATTAATTTTAATATATGATCCCCTTGTATTTTCAGCAACAACTTGCATTTATATAGCGCCTTTAACGTAATAAAATGTCCCAAGGCGCTTCACAGGAGCATTATCAAACAAAAATTTGATACCGAACTACATAAGGAGATTTTAGGACTGGTAACTAAAAACTTGGTCAAAGAGGTCGGTTTTAAGGAGCGTCTTAAAGGAGGTGTGAGAGATGGCGTGACAGAGAGGTTTAAGGAGGGAATTCCAGAACTTGGGGTCTAGGTAGCTGAAGGCATGTTTGCAAAAGATTTTCATCTTTATAATGAGTCTTTTTCACGCACAGATACTGTAATGTATTCCTGTCACTTCAGGCAAGCTGCGTGTTGGGAACCACAAACGGGCACCTGTATGCAAAATTGTTCACACTTAATTGTCATGGTGTCCATGAATTATTACCCATTAATTCCCTTAATATAATACTATTGTTCAAACAATACAGACAATTCAAGAGTCCCACTTATATTTGTTGAATTGGCTCACAATGCTCAAGTGTTACATATTTCTACACAATGACGTAGGCCCGGGGAGATCAGGCACAGGTGTATCCACAACTGTCTGATGAGGATCAAAATGTTTGCCAAACCTCAGTAAAGGGCACTCCAGAAATAAAATGTCACCCAGTGTTTTCCACCACGATTTCGAAACTGTTTCTCCTGAGGAATAATCCTTCATGTTGAAGTGACAGCTATTTAAAAATGAAGCCTTATTGTGGTTGCTTCCTATTTGCTGTCACCTTTCGTTGTCTAATGAGATTGGGAGCAGCTGTAGGAGAGCTTTGCAATGCTGTGTCGTACCCATTAAGTCTCCAGATTTGAAACCTATTCTCTTGATCTGAAGATCAGGTAACTACATCTCCAGGTAGAACAAGTAAAGAATGAATAGGGCTAGAATGGTGAAAGAAACACAAAGCAGACGAGCCAAAAAAAGACTGAAGAAAACCAAAGAGACACAAAAAGGAAAGTAAAATAGATTATATACAGACAACCCACTTTTATTACAAGGCTCTCGATTATAACACTGGGGGGTCGATTTTATATTCTTTGTGATACACACAGCATGGTTGGCTTTCAAAGACTACATAATGAGAGCAGTGTGTGTATTACTTTCTAAAGCCGCTTTTCTTCTTGTACCTGCTTGATGTCAAGGAAGTATCACAAGGCACTACACATCTCTAAAAAATAAATGGCCAGCCTGCTCATTGTTCAACGGCTACAGGTATTACGATGCGCGCACTCCAGTGTTACAGAGGAACACTTTGTGCCAGCGTGTGAGCCACATGCAAGTGACCTCTGACATGCCTATTGACTGTTACTGCGGTTTTATTATTCACCGAGCAGAAGCTGTTTCAAGTAATAGTAACTTCTGAGACAGTGAGAGGGACGTAGAACTATTCGCTGGAAAGTGCTGAGAGGTAAAGCCGAGATTAGATTGGTGACAGATTTACATCCTCATACCAAAATGCAATTGTTTAAAACATGGAGCTCAGACGTAGGATGTTACCTTTTTTAGAATAGAACTGTGGTTTAACAGTAATGAGGTAAACATAAGAACATAAGAATTAGGAACAGGAGTAGGCCATCTAGCTAACCTCGAGCCTGTTACGCCATTCAACAAGATCATAGCTGATCTGGCTGTGGACTCAGCTCCACTTACCCGCCCGCTCCCCATAACCCTTAATTCCCTTATTGGTTAAAAATCTATCTATCTGTGACTTGAACACATTCAATGAGCTAGCCTCAACTGCTTTCTTGGGCAGAGAATTCCACAGATTCACAACCCTCTTGGAGAAGAAATTCCTTCTCAACTCGGTTTTAAATTGGCTCCCCCGTATTTTGAGGCTGTGCCCCCTAGTTCTAATCTCCCCAACCAGTGGAAACAACCTCTCTGCCTCTATCTTGTTTATCCCTTTCATTATTTTAAATGTTTCTATAAGATCACCCCTTATCCTTCTGAACTCCAACGAGTAAAGACCCAGTCTACTCAATCTATCATCATAAGGTAATCCCCTCATCTCCGGAATCAGCCTAGTGAATCGTCTCTGTACCCCCTCCAAAGCTAGTATATCCTTCCTTAAGTAAGGCGACCAAAACTGCACGCAGTTCTCCAGGTGCGGCCTCACCAATATCCTGTACAGTTGCAGAAGGACCTCCCTGCTTTTGTACTCCATCCCTCTTGCAATGAAGGCCAACATTCCATTCGTCTTCCTGATTACCTGCTGCACCTGCAAACTAACTTTTTGGGATTCATGCACAAGGACACCCAGGTCCCTCTGCATGAATCCCAAATTTCTCCCCATTCAAATAATATTCCCTTTTACTGTTTTTTTCCCCAAGGTGGATGACCTCACACTTTCCGACATTGTATTCCATCTGCCAAACCTTAGCCCATTCGCTTAACCTATCTAAATCTCTTTGCAGCCTCTCTGTGTCCTCTACACAACCCGCTTTCCCACTAATCTTTGTGTCATCTGCAAATTTTGTTACACTACACTCTGTCCCCTCTTCCAGGTCATCTATGTATATTGTAAACAGTTGTGGTCCCAGCACCGATCCCTGTGGCACACCACTAACCATTGATTTCCAACCCGAAAAAGACCCATTTATCCCGACTCTCTGCTTTCTGTTAGCCAGCCAATTCTCTATCCATGCTAATACATTTCCTCTGACTCCGCGTACCTTTATCTTCTGCAGTAACCTTTTGTGTGGCGCCTTATCGAATGCCTTTTGAAAATCTAAATACACCACATCCATCAGTACACCTCTATCCACCATACTCATTATATCCTCAAAGAATTCCAGTAAATTAGTTAAATATGATTTCCCCTTCATGAGGTACAGGCCAGGAGCAACATAACACCATGTGACGTCTGTGAATCCTCCAGTCAGTGGCTATTATTGACAGCGATAATTCCCAGCACTCAGTGCTGGGTTGGCCGGCTGTGTGTTGAAATAACTGTGAAAGCTGAAAATCTGAAACTAACAGCAGGGAAAGTTCTGGAAAGTTGCAACAAGTCTGTTGGCTGTTAAACGTTGTGACGAAGGGTCTTCGCTGAAAGTGTTACCCTGTCTCTTCTCTGGTCAGAGGCTGGTGGGCCTGCTGCGTTTTTCCAGCAATTTTTCTTAGTGGTTTATGTTGAATGTTCGCTGCCGATTGTATCAGCAGAAGAGGCATAGCAACCTCCACCTAATTACACATTAAAATCACTCACTTCATTTGGAAGCAGAAACACTTGTCTTCAAATCACTTAGCATCTGTTACTTTAATTAGCTCAGTGGAATCATAGAATAGTACAGCACAGAAGGAGGCCATTCGGCCCATCGAGTCTGCGCTGGCGCTTTCGAAGAGCAATCCAGTTAGTCCCACTCACGCGCTCTTTCCCCAATTCCTTGAAAAAAAAATTCTCCTTCAAATTTTTATCCAATTCCCATTTGAAAGCTACTATTGAATCTGTATCCACCATCCTATCGGACAGTGCATTCCAAATCTTAATCACTCGTTGCGTAAAAAAGTTTCCCCTCATGTCGCCCTTAGTTCTTTTGCCAATCACCTTAAATCTGTGCCCTCTCGTTATTGACCCTTCAGCCATTGGAAACAGTTTCACTTTATTTACTCTATAAGTCCTTCATGATTCTAAACACTTCTATCAAATCTCCTCTTACCCTTCTCTGCTCCAAAGAGAACAACCCCAGCTTCTTAGTCTATGCACATAACTGTAATCCTTCATCCCTGGAACCATTCTAGCAAATCTCTTTGTATCCTCTCCAAATCCTTCCTATCCTTCTTAAAGTGTGGTGCCCAGAATAATCCAGCTGGGGACGAACTAGTGTTTTATAAAGGCTGAGCATAACTTCCTGGCCTTTGCACTCTTTGAGGCCGAAATTGCCCCTTTTTACTGCCCTGTTAACGCCTCTAGGAGGTGCTAACAGGGCACTAATGATTTATTGTCATAGACTGCAGTTATACTATAGACACATTCCCAGACTGACATTTATAGTGCAACACTCAGTGAGGCAGACCCAAGGTATACTGCTAGAGCTGCTTCACTGACAAATAAAATATAGCGCCTTTCACGACCACCAGATGTCTCAAAGCGCTCAAGGAGCCACCTACCCATGAGAACTCCACTCCAAGCGGCTACTTGTTTTTATGTCAGGAGAGTGTTAGGAACATAGGGCCCAAGTTTCAGGCCGCGCCTAGAACGGCGCAGCCCCGACCTGGACGCCTGTTTGTCGCGCTACAAAGTGCGCCTAAAAAAAACTTCCAGATTCTCCGGCTCCCTGCAGGTCGTTTGCAGCTCGGCGCGGCGCAGCACGAGCTGTAGGGGGCGGAGCCAGGTCCCTGTGCTGAAAACAGTGCCGGGACCTCTGCACATGCGCGCTACAGTGGGCGCGCATGTGCAGTAGCTCCAGGCGCCCAAAACTGTGTGGGAGGGGCCCGAAGCACACAGCCCCTAGCCCTGGCCGAATGGCCTCACTGGGGCTGCGTGCATAAGGCTGCCTCCCACACCCAGCTCCTGCTTCCTCCGGACCAGACCCGACTTGACTCCCGATCCCACCCCCCCCCCCACCGGACCGACCCCCCCCCCGACCCGACCTCCGCTTCCCCCGCTCCCGACCGATCTCCCCCCCTGCCGACTGATCTCCGCCCCCCCCCGACCGATCTCCGCCCCCCCCAACCGATCTCCCCCCCCCCCACCCCCGACCGAAATCCACCCCCCCCAGACCGATCTCCGCCCCCCCCCCCGACCGACCGAACCCCCCCTCCCGTCTGCCCCGACCCGCGCTCCCCCCGATCCGCGCTCCCGACCCCCCCGGACCCCAGACACGACGCCATCTACCTGTCAATCCGGTAAGTCTAAGGTTGAAGTCTTGGGCCCGGCCGGGCCCGGCCTGTTCAGCCTCCCTCTCCTTTCTTTCTCTCTCTCTCTCTCCCTTCTCTCTCTCTCTCTCTCTTCCCCCCTTCTCTCCCCCTTTCCCCTCCCTCCCTTCTCTTCCCCCTCCCCTCCCTCCCTCCCTTCTCTCACGCCCCCTCCTCCCTCCCTTCTCTCCCCCCCTCCCTTCTCGCCCCCCTCCCTTCTCTCCCCCCCTCCCTCTTCCTACCTCTCCTCCCCCACTCCCTTCTCACCCCCCCACCCCTCCCTATCTTTTCACCCCCCTCCCTTCTCAGCCCCCCCTTCCCTCCCTCCCTTGTCACCCCCATCCCCCCCACCCCCTCTTCCCCCCCACCACCTCTCCCCCACTACACCCCCTCTCCCCCACTCCACCACCACCCCTCCTCCCCCTCCCCTCCACCCCTCCACCCCCCCTCCCCATCCTCCCCCTCCCCTCCACCCCTCGCTGTCAGAAACACAGACACTGACAGACAGAGAGTGAGAGATACACACACAGGCAGACAGAGAGATAGAGACACTGACAGAGACACACGGGGGGGGGGGGGGGGGGGGGGGTGCCGTCCCAGCACGCTGTTGGAGGACTCCCGGTGCTGCAGTAAGTAGAAAATGTTTTATTTATTGATTTAAAAAAATATATATTTTTTATTCATTTTTTATGATTGATTTATTGGTTGATTTATTGATGTATTTATCATTTATTATTGATGATGACTCTTTTTGTAAAATTGAAGTGTTTAATGTTTGTAAACTTCCCTTTAAACCCCCCCCCCCCCGTTCCCTACGCCTGATTTTTAACCTACGCCTGATTTTCTAAAGTGTAGACAAGGTTTTTTCGAGCGTACAAAATTCTTCACTTACTCCATTCTAAGTTAGTTTGGAGTAAGTTTTCACTGCCGAAACTTTGAAAACAGGCGCAAGTGGCCGGACACACCCACTTTTGAAAAAAAAATTCCGTTCCAAAGTGAAACTGTTCTAACTGATTAGAACTGGAGCAAACTAAATGCCGAGAATTTGAATTTCTAAGATACTCCGTTCTACACCAGTTGCTCCAAAAAATCAGGAGCAACTGAGGCCGAAACTTGGGCCCATAGGAACAGAGATGGTCCATTCAACCTCTCAAGCCTGCTCCACCATTCAATGAGATCATGGCTGATCTGTACCTCAACTTCATTTACCCGCCTTAGCTCCGTATCCCTCAATACCCTAACCCAACAAAAATCTATTGGTCTCAGACTTGAATGTTCCAATTGACCCAGCACCCACAGCCTTTCGGGAGAGAGAACACCACATTTCTGCTACCCTTTGTGTGAAAAGGTACTTCCTGATTGTATGCTCACAGGTTTGTCGAGCTGTTGCATTGTAAGTGGCTTAGCCAGTCACGTGATGTTCACAAGACTCAATAAAACCCCAATGAATTGAGTCTCAGTCATCCACGATGAGGCATGCACTGGGCTCACCTCATAGACTGCAGTTATACTACAGACACAGTCCCAGTCTGATATTTATAGAGTGCAACCCTCAGTGAGCTATGAGGTGAGCCTAGTGGATGTGATTGTTGAATCTTTGTTAATAAACCAACTGGTTCTTAATAGCAATGTGTTGCTATGAATTCTTAAGCAAAGAACCCATGAAGCAAATACATTGCACTGAATGGCTTCTGAATACACTGTTGAATGGCCTAGCTCTAATTTTAAGATTATGTCCCCTAATTCTTGATTCCCCCACCAGAGGAAATAGTTTCTCCCTATCTACGCTATAATTTAACATTTTAAACACCTCGATCAGACCAACCCTCAATCTTCTATACTCAAGGGAATACAAGCTAAGTTTATGCAACCTATCCTCATAATTTAACCCTCTAAACCCCGGTAACAATCTATGTTCGTAAGCAGTAGCTTTTCCAGCTTATTACAAATATTGAACAATAAGTGTATAGACAGTCCAATGGCTCTTAAGATGTGGCTACATGGTAGACAATAGCTACACTGCACCTGGTGCAAACACAAAGTAGTGTGAGATGACCTCCCCAAGGGGGTCTTGTATCCTTTGTCTTAGTGTAGTTTGGAGTCAGATTGAAACTGAACTCCTGGGCTTTATTGCCACTTTCGCACTGATGCATATCTAAAACTGTGTTCAATCAATGCAATAAGTGGCAGTGTAACTACATCCAATGTGCAGCCTTTTCTGCTGAAGACTGAAATAGTCGGTGGGGCGTTATCTTCATCAGAGCAAAGAAAGCGAAGAGGAAAGTACGATAGTGCCGAATTGCTCAAATGAAAGTTGGTGAGGTCACCATACTGGATACAGAATATAGAATTAGAAGGCACGATAGCAAGAAATGGAAGGAAAGGTCATACAAGAAACTGAGGGGGAAGCTCATCTTTCACTGGGAAGTAAAATTAACTGCAGGGAATATGTGAGGAATAGGCCGATAGTGGGCTCATTTCATTAGGAAGAGACTTAACAATTGGACTGACTATTTCACTGCACTTTTTCTGTCCTTCTGCGCCTGCGTCCTCTCAAGACACCGCCCCCGATGCCTCCCGCCCAAAACCAGAACCAGAAGTGGGACCCTGCAATCAGTCCGACCATATTGTCGCTTCACGGGTTATTCAGCCGAGCTGCTGACACTCCGCGAGCCTGCTCCTCTGACCGGGTCTCCCGTGAGCCACGAGCCTCCCGTTGAGTGGTGGCGGCGGAGGGAGAGCGGTGGTGGCGACGGGAGGCCCGGCGGGGCGGGTGGGGTAGAGAGAGAGAGAGCCTGGTGGGGTGATGGGAGAGAGATGGGGTGGGCGGGGGGGAAGAGAGAGACACGAGGTGGGGGGGAGGGATTGGAAGGGAGAGAGGTTCTTCCGATCCCCTTTACACCCACACCCGATTTCTCGGAAAGCTCGGTGTGTGTGTTACAAGGGACATCGTTGGAGTGGAAGAAAGTCACGACACTGTCACTATTCACTTCATACCCAATAAATCTGTGAACAATCAGCACACAGTGCCCCATCTATGGCGGGGGCTGGGTGGGGGCCCCGGGGGGGGTAAGGTAACTTCAGCTGGTGGAGGCAGCACTTGCGCTGTGGTAAGGGACTTTGGCTGGGGGAGGGCTGCACTTGCGCTGGGGTAATGGACTTCGGCTGGAACTTGGTGGCTTTTGGGGAGATCTATCCTCTGTGGCTTATGAAGTCAAAATGGATCGAATTACAAATTGGAAATTCAATCAGAACTTAGGCTGGGCGGTTCCAATTACACATTCCAGAGGAGCTTCAGGGTGTGGCTTATCCTCCAAGGGGACCAATCAGCAACAAGTCAAGTTACATTGGAGAGCCAATCAGAGACAAGGCAGCCATTTTGGCAGTACAAATAGATGCATCCATTATAAATAGGATTAGGAAACTTTGAGAGCAAAGGTTGAAACAGGACAAAATTCCAAAAATTAAATAAAATATACGACCATGTCCACAAACCAGACTGGATCACAGAGGAAGAGCTCTGGAAATAATTCCCTTTACTTGCTCAAATTCATATGATTCAGATCTTTGATGAAAAATGTATAGTCCTTATTACGTGTGGGATACTAACATATATATCTTACATATACAGCGCGGTGATCAAATCTGGTGACATCACTGCAAGTGGATTTTACAGCCGGGTCAACCACAACATTTAAGAAGAAACAATAGGGAAAATGCACTGATCCTGTATTTCCCGTGGGCAGCCGCACTCAAAGGGAATATGGGTTTTTCAGAGGGTTACAACACCGTAGGCCCCATTGTCTATCACATGCTCCCGCTGAGTGCAGATCCCTGCTAGGACTGAGGTATCAACATAGGAGCAGGAGTGGGCCATTCAGCCCCTCAAGCTTGTTTTGCCATTCAATGAGATATCTGGATGATCTGTGACCTAACTCCATATACCCACCTTTTCCCCATAGCCCTTAATACCTTTGGTAAATACAACCTAGCAATCTCAGATTTAAAATTAACAATGGATCTTGCAACGATTGCCGTTTGCGGAAGAGAGTTCCAAACCCTTTGTGTGTAGAAGTGTTTCCTAATTTCACTCCTGAAAGGCCTGGCTCCAATTTTTAGACTATGCCCCCTAGTTGTAGACTCCCCAACCAGCAGAACTAGTTTCTCTCCATTTGCCCTATCAGTTCCCTTTAATATATTGAAAACTTCAATCAGATCACCCCTTAACTTTGCTGAAATAAATCGTAGAGATTTCAGTACAAGAAGATGCCAGCCAACCTGTTGTACCTGTGTTTGTGCAAACAGTATATCAGAGCTATACACCCTAATCAGAAATAGGAAACATAGGAACAGGAGTAGGCCATTCACCCCTTGAACTTGTTACGCCATTCAATGAGATCATAGCTGATCTGTATCTTAACTCCATCTACTCGCCTTGGTTCCATCACCCTTAACAAAAACCTAACAATCTCAGTTCTGAAATTTTCAATTGACCCCTAGCCTCAGCAGCTTTGTTTTGGTGAGGGCGGGGGGCGGGGGGGGGGGGGGCGCGGTGGTGGGAGCGCGGTGGTGGGAGCGGGGGGGGGGGCGGAGGAGAGAGAGAGTTCCAGATCTTTTGATAAATACTTGAAGTGGAAGAAAAAAACATTACTAGTACTGGGGAAGAGTAGGGATTGGATTAGAATGGATAGTTCTGACTTACCGTTCACACAGGCAGGGCCTGATGGGCCTGGGGCACTCTGATCCAAATGGGCCGATAGTTATGTTTGTTCATGTTCATTACATTACATTATATGATTCTGATTCTGAGTATGAAAACATAGGCCAATATATTCAACAATGAAAGCATATATATCAAATGCATAAATATAATAACAAATTACTACGGTAGACTTATACTATAATATATTAATATAATATATTATAGTATAAGTCTACTGTAGTACAATATATTATATATTAACATATATTTTATATATTAAATATATTATATAATAACACAGTTAAATAATAACACTGATAAATAGTAAAGATCTTGGCTCTACAAAAGTACATGACCTCATCTCTCTCATCTGGAGGGAGGAGAACATGTCGGGAGATCTCAGAGATGCAGTGATCGTGACCATCTTTAAAAAAGGGGACAAGTCCAACTGTGGCAACTACAGGGGAATCTCCCTGCTATCAGCCAGTGGGAAAGTCGTCGTTAGAGTCCTCCTCAACCGTCTTCTCCCCGTGGCTGAGGAGCTCCTCCTGGAGTCACAGTGCGGACATAATTTTTGCAGCGCGACAGCTACAGGAAAAATGCAGGGAGCAGCACCAGCCCTGAAACATGGCCTTCTTCGACCTTACAAAGGCTTTTGACACTGTCAACCGCCAGGGTCTATGGAGCGTCCTCCTCCGTTTCGGTTACCCCCAAAAGTTCGTCACCATCCTCTTCCTGCTCCACGACGACATGCAGGCTGTGCTCCTAACCAACGGATCCACCACAGACCCAATCCACGTCCGGACCAGGGTCAAACAGGGCTGCGTCATCACCCCAACCCTCTTCTCAATCTTCCTCGCTGCCATGCTCCACCTCACAGTCAACAAGCTCCCCACTGGAGTGGAAACTAAACCACAGAACCAGTGGGTGTGTATACGTCAGGCCAATAAACAATATTTTTCTCGCTCTTGTTTTTCCTCTCTTATTGTCTATTCTATTCAGCCTATTTGGGAGGCCTTATATTTTTTTCCCTATATTTATTTGGTGGGCCTATGTTCTTTTGTGGGCTAGGGGCTGCAGTCCCATCCACCCCATGGTTAATCCGCCCCTGCACACAGGCATCGACTTGTACCGAAATCTCTGCAATTTATTTCAGAAAAGTTTAAAGCTTCTGCTGGGACCCATCGGCCCAAACCTCCTCCGTAGTATCTGTGAGGGAAGTTGCTGAGGCAAGCTAACAGTTAAAAGATCGTTAGATATGAAAGAAGGAGCTGGTTTAAGAGACTATCGTAATTACACATTCTTTTTTACACAACTGTATTATGCTTAGGGTTGCGGAATGGAACACTTTGCATTTTGGATACCCAATGCAATTATATAGGGCCCTGGTCGACAACAGGGAGAGTCTTCTGCAATTGCCGCAGTCGGACTTGTCCCGTTTTTTAAAGATGGTCACGATTACGGCATTTCTGAGATCTCCAGGCATGCATTCCTCCGAGAGTGCCTCTCCGCCATACTTTAGTGCCTCAACGGGGATTCCATCTGCTCCTGATGCATTGTTGTTCTTGAGCTGGCTGATGGTCTTTTCTACCTCGTGCAGGGCTGGGGTTTTACTGAGGTGGTGGTGGGTAGCATGCTGTGGGATGGAGTCGAGGACATTCGTAACAAAGGCAGAGTCTTGATTAAGGAGATCTTCGAAGTGCTCCCTCCAGCAGGCCCTGACTGGATCGGTGTCCTTGATGAGTGTCTCCCCATTCTTGGCCAGCAGTGGAGTGGGGCCTTGGGTGCTTGGGCCATAGGTGGAATTGACTTCGGGGAGAATCCTCGCACGTCATGGCTATCGGCCAACTGCTGGATCTCCTGTGCTTTCTCCATCTACCATCTATTCTTTAGGTCACGGGTTTTTTGTTGGACCTCGACCTTCAGCCGTCTGTAGAGCTACTTTGCTGCTCCCGAGTTGGGTTGTTGCTTTAGGTTCAGAAAGGCCCTGCGCTTGCGATTTATTAGCTCATGGATCTCCTGGTTATTCTCATTAAACCAGTCCTGGTGTTTCCTGGTTGAGTGACCAAGCGTCTCTTTGCAGGCACTGGTTATGGAGGCCTGGAGGGCAGACCAAGCGCTATGGGCACTCTACGTCTCAGGGTCATCGAGGGTCGCCAGGTTGGCAGTGATGCGCTGGCTTTATGGAGCTCTCTTAGCTGGGTCTTTGAGTGCCCTGCCGTTGATTTTTCTGTGGCATTGCTTCTGCTGCCGTCATTGCTTTGGGGCTATATTAATGTTGGTGATGGAACAGAACGGAATAGTGTCGGCCACTGGGAAAGTCATCGCTAGAATCCTCCTCAACCGTCTTCTCCCTGTGGCTGAAGAGCTCCTCCCAGAGTCACAATGCAGATTCTGTCCACAACAGACATGATCTTCATGGCGTGACAACTGCAAGAGAAATGCAGGGAACAGCACCAACCCTTGTACACAGCCTTCTTTGATCTCACAAAGGCCTTTGACACTGTTAACTGTGAGAGAATATGGAGCATCCTCCTCCATTTCGGCTGCCCACGAAAGTTTGTCGCCATCCTTCGCCTGTTCCACGAGGACATGCAGGCCGTGATCCTGACCAACGGATCCACCACAGACCCAATCCACATCCAGATCGGGGTCAAGCAGGGCTGCATCATCGTGCCAACCCTCTTCTCGATCTTCCTCGCTGCAATGCTCCACCTCACACTCAACAAGCTCCCCGCTGGGGTGGAACTAAACTATAGAACCAATGAGAACCTGTTCAAACTTCGTCGTCTCCAGGCTAGATCCAAGACCATCCCATCCTCTGTCAGAGAATTATAGTAAGCGGATGATGCTTGTGTCTGCGCACATTCAGAGCTGAACTCCAAATCTTCGTCAACATCTTCACCGAGGCATACGAAAGCATGGGCCTTACACTAAACATCCTCCACCAACCTGACCCCGCCACACTGCACTGCCCCCGGTCATCAAAATCCATGGCACAGCCTTGGACAACGTGGACCATTTTCCATATCTGGGGAGCCTATTATCAGCAAGGGCAGACATCGATGACAAGGTCCAACACCGCCTCCAGTGCGCCAGCGCAGCCTTCGGTCACCTGAGCAAGAAAGTGTTCGAAGACCAGGCCCTCAAATCTGGCACCAAGCTTATGGTCTACAGGGCTGTAGTGATACCCGCCTTCCTGTATGGCTCAGAGACGTGGACCATATAGAGTAGACACCTCAAATCACTGGAAAAATACCACCAACGCTGTCTCCGCAAGATCCTGCAAATCCCCTAGGAGAATAGATGCACCAATGTCAGTGTTCTCAATCAGCATCAAAGCACTGACCACACTCAACCAGCTCCATTGGGTGGGCCACATTGTCCGCATGCCCGACACAAGACTCCCAAAGCAAGCGCTCTACTCAGAACTTCTACATGGCAAGCGAGCCCCAGGTGGACAGAAGAAATGTTTCAAGGACACCCTCAAAGCCTCCTTGATAAAGTGAAACTTGCCCACTGACACCTGGGAGTCCCTGGCCAAAGACCGACCTAAGTGGAGGAAGAGCATTCGGGAGGGCGCTGAGCACCTTGAGTCTCATCACTGAGAGCATGCAGAAAACAAGCGCAGACAGCAGAAGGAGCGTACGGCAAACCAGACTCCCCACCCACCCTTTTCTTCAACGACTGTCTGTCCCACGTGTGACAGAGACTGTAATTCCCGTATTGGACTGTACAGTCATCTGAGAACTCAATTTTGGAGTGGAAGCAAGTCTTTCTCGATTTCGAGGGACTGCCTGTGATAATAGGGCTCTGGTGAGACCGCACCTGGCGTATTGTGTACAGTTTTGGTCGCCTTACCTAAGGAAGGATATATTTGCCACTGAGGGAGTGGAACGAAGGTTCACCAGACTGATTCCTGGGGTGGGGGGATTGTCCTATGAGGCGAGATTGAATAGACAAGGCCTATATTCTCTAGAATTTAGAAGAATGAGAGGTGATCTCATTGAAATGTACAACATTCTTACAGGGCTTGACAGGGTAGATGTAGGGAGGATGTTTCTTCTTGCTGGGGAGTCTAGAACCAGAGGTCACAGTTTTAGAATAAGGGTTCGGCCAGTTAGGACTGAGATGAGGAGAAATGTGCTCACTCAGAGGGTGGTGAATCTTTGGAATTCTCTACCCTAGAGGGCTATGGAGGCTCAGTCTCTGAGTATATTCAAGACAGACAGCGATAGATTTTTGGATATTAAGAGAATTAAGGGATATGGGGATAGTGCAGGAAAGTGGAGTTGAGGTAGAAGATCAGCCATGATCTTATTGAATGGTGGAGCAAGCTCGAGGGCCTGAATGGCCTACTCCTGCTCTTATTTCTTATGTTCTTAAGTTCTAATGTCAGCATGAAGCACTCCGAGATATTGGGCTCAATTTTCCCCGGTATTTTTTTGGCGCGCGTCGCTTTTTTTGGTCTAAGTTTTTAAACTAAAGTTTCCCCGAGGAATCTGCGCCAGCGTAAATGAGTTTGTTACGATTTTTTTAGGTTCATTTTTTTTCGGCATAGTGGGGCGTAACCCGATGTCTGCTCCAGATTTTGTCAATTATGGTTTGGTCAAAAAAAATTTCTCCTAGGTCGGTGTATCTGACCACTCCCTAAAAACCTTCTGGTGAGTTACGAAAAAGCAGCGCACATTGAAAAATCGGCACAGAAAGATGCCATTGTTTATCAGCGAAGTTTTGGCGACTGTGGAAGGCGATTGGAAGGCATCAGAAGACCGCACTACGCATCAAATGTAACCCGGGGCGGTTGGGGGGGGGGGAGCGGAGTGGCGGGGGGAGGGAGTGTTCCCGATCACTGCGCCTGCTCAGACCTAGGTGTGGTCCATACAGACCTGTGGGGAGAGAGAACAAAGAACCTTGTCCTGCCTCCTTGCCATTTTGATCTTCTTGCAAAGATAAAATTTAAGCATGGGGGCAATATTGACAATGCCATATGCTTTGTGCAAGCCTTCTGCATGATGGTGCTGTGGAAGAGACAATTGATTCGACGTCATTGCATGAGGAACCTCAGAGCCCATAGGGTGCTGGGCAGGAGGCCTTACCCACGTCGGGTATATCGAGACAGGCGTTCGTACCTGCACCTGAATGATGCAGACTGTGTCAGAAGGCTGTGCTTCCGCAAAAAATTTGTAACTGAGATCTGTGAGTTAATAAAAGCAGACCTGCAACCTAGAAGCATCAGGAGGACTGCTTTGTCAGTTGAAGTGAAGGTTACAGCTGCGCTTTCATTCTATGCATCCGGATCCTTCCAAGCTACAACTGGGGATATGTGCGCCATTTCTCAACATGCAACACATGTCTGCATTCTGCAGGTGACAGCTGCACTATATGCCCGGAGGAATGACTGCATAAAGTTCCCCATGACCACCCAGGCAATGGGTGACAGGGCCGTGGGCTTCTCCAGGATTGCTGGCTTCCCAAAGGTATAGGGCTGCATTGATTGTACCCACATCCACCTTTGGAGGATTCTGAGATGTACAGGAACAGAAAAGGCTTCCACTCCATTAATGTGCAGCACGTGTGTGACGACATGCATCGTATCATGTCAGTTGATGCAAGATACCCTGGGAGCACCCATGATGTGTTCATCCAATGTGAGAGCGTTATATCTGCCATGTTTCAGCAGCAGTCAGAAGGGCAGAGCTGGATACTGGGAGACAAAGGGTATGGCCTCGCCACCTGGCTCATGACGCCCTACGTGTAACCCGACAGAAGCTGACCAGGAATACAACATGCTGCACATGGTGATGCGCAGCATCATAGAGAGGACCACTGGCATCTTGAAACAGCGTTTCCGATGCCTGGACCATTCCGGAGGCGACTTGCTATACTCCCCTGAGATTGTCGGTCAGTTCACTTTTGTGTGCTGCATACTGCATAATTTAGCCATCATGAGCCAGCAGCAGATGATAGTGGAAGACCCATCTGAGGTGAGAGTGGCTGATGATAGTGATGAGGAAGATACAGCTGACGAGGAAGAGGACGAGGAAGCCAGGCAACTACCTGAACCCGGAGCATGACGGCGGAGGAGGGCGGGCCATCGTGCCCCTTTAACGATTGCTCGAGCCTCGCGCCAGCAGCTCATCCGTGAACACTTTGCTGCCTGAAGTCTCAATGGCAACTATTCCACATGGATCATGTTTACTGTTTGGAGCTGTTCCGTAAATATGTGTTGTGTTAATGGAACAAATGATTGAAATTATTCTTGTTTACTTCAAAAGTTGTGTTAATAATGGAACAAATAATGTAAATGATGCAGTTATAATTTAAAATATATTTTATTCAAAAGTTTAACAATTGTTTATACTTAGCTTAACTTTAATAAAATTGTTCTTGTATTAAACTTTAAAGTTTTCAGTTAAGATCACTTAAAAACTTTAAGATCACTTACGAACTTTTGTAAATTTACATAACTTACAAAAAACTTTTAATTTGAGAACAGTTACAACATAACAATAATAATAACAACAACAGCAAAGAAAGGCTGCACCCATCTCTCCTCCACCTTATTCGAAGACCGCCCGCTGTGCTTGGTCTTGTTGACTCCATCCCTGCCCGCAGGCGGTGGCACAGCTTTTCTCGGGTTGGTACCAAGCTTATTCTTTCTGACATCTCAGTAATACGCACCTGTTGTTGCAGGGGGCGGACGGTGGGGTGGGGGCGGACGGTGGGGTGGGGGGGTGTGGGGGGTGGTGTAAGAATAAAAGTGTTTATTAATGATAACATTGATTCTGTGTGTGCAAAAATTTTAAAAATGAGATAATATGAAAAGACAGTTTTGAAAGAGACAATATGGATGCTCACAGGCTTCCAGCATGCTCTGTGTGTATATTGTCTTCTGGCTGGACAGAGCTGAAAGATGTGTATTGGAAAGCCATTGACCTAATCAAGGAATATGCTGGTCCCCCAGACAGACACATGTGTGAGGAGAGCCAATAAGGAACCAAGCTCCAATCCCGGGGCTTTCTGAGGAACAGTGGCTTTGAGAGGTATAAGAACTAAAGCCAAAGACTTCTCTCTCTCTTCTCTCCTGAGCACACGGCAAACCGCCTGCTCAAGACCAGCCGAAACAGCAGGCCGTGTGTTCAGCCAGCCAGAGGAAAGTGACGTATCCCTTTTTATGAATCATTATTGTAACATTGTATCTGTTGTAACGAAGTCGATCCGTAGGATAGCTGATGACTGCTGATAAATGTGCATGTGTGTGTGTTTAATAAACTATTCCAAATTGTTTTAAAAGAATCGGTCTCGCTGGCAATTTAATGCCAGAGATTTTGAAATCTTACAAATTGGTCCGGGATCTGGCGAGACAGCTTTTTGATGATTCTTTTGAACAATTGGAAATTTCGGGAGATGCGATTCTAACCTATGTTGCGAAGTATAATTATAAACGGTTAAACGGATCGGGAGTAGTTACGTCTTAAGGAACAGTTGTCTCGATAGTTGGAACTGTTTAAGTAGGGACCCAGCAGTAGTTATATTCAAAAGACAGAGGATGAAGGGATCGGTCATGAACAGAAAGCCAACAATAAAAGGAAATGTTGAGCTAGTTTATCAGGAGAAGTTATCCAAAACAGTATCTATAACAGACATAGAAGAGTTAAAGGCACAGGCACGGTACATTCGCAAGGGCCAATCTGTGTCCTTCTTAATTACTTCCCTTAATTCTCCCCTACCATCTTCTATCTCTTACTGGAGCCTCAAGTTTTCCAATTTATATATTTTTAACTCTAATTTATTTTCATTTGCTGGTGGCACTTATCCAGGAGAAAGTAGATAAAGGAGAGCTAAGGCCAAAATGGGCAAACGGTCTTGTGGCATTCAACGCATTTTATTGTGCCCGGAGAGATGAGGAATTAATGAGGTAGGAGGCCAAAGTAATACAGGATTTAAAAGAATTGCAAGTAAAAGAGATTCAACTAAAAGAAAGAGAGAATGAAGGTATAAAACAACAAAAGGAAGAAGGCCTCCAACTTGTGAAGCAGTTAAAAGAGGGAGAAACACAGCATTTAAAACAAGAAATTGGTCGATTAAACCACAGTATTAGGCAATTAGAAAGAGGGGCCGAACAGGCAGCTTCATTGCTACAACAACAAAGCCCCTCAAATTTAAATACCACACCAGTCATTGTTGAAGCAAATGAAAACAAATTAGAGTTAAAAATATATAAATTGGAAAACTTGAGGTTCCAGCAAGACATAGAAGATGGTAGGGGAGCATTAAGGGAAGTAATTAAGAAGCCACATAGGGAGGCAGATCACTCTCAGTGCCCTAGAAATAGCGAGGCTAAAAAGTAAGTTAGGGGAACAGAAGGCCCTGGTATCCACAGTAACACGGGGAGCCATAACAGAGATAGCAGAAGGGGACGAGGGGGAGACAGATTGGGAAGAGGAAGGCAGTCAGTATACTCCTCAGGAGAGTGGTGTAGGTTGGGATACCTTGGAGACACAAGACCAATTGAAGCCATAGTAACCAATTCTTTACGACGTAATGCGCACGGTCATATCACCAGTAACCATACCGACTCACGGCCCATATCTGGTGCTGACGCCACGGCATGTAGCCATGAGTTGGGGCCCATTAATGATGGGGACAATCCACTGGAAGTTAATAGGAGGTGGGCAAATTTCAGGAGGGGTCACCCCGTTGGCAGAGAGAGACTTAACACGAGTCCTTCTCTTGGCCTGTTCCATTTCCCTAAAAGATAATCTACTAGACGCAGTCCTCCAGCCTGGCACAGCGGCCGATGCACTCATGACCGAGATCCTAAACCATTTAGGGATCTAAAACTTGAAATTAGTGGCTCTGCTTAATCAGACCAAGCAGCACCCAGAACAGACTCCTAGAGCCTCAGTAATCGCCTGCACGATATCTATCAACGTACTCAGAACCAGGCACCCACAAATGCTGCAGTAGGAAAGAATCAGGAACAATTTAAATCGATGTTCCTGACCCAACTCCACTCTTTAGTTAAAAACACCCTGGGAATAGCAATGAGGCCCACCAATCAGTGGACAGATATAGAGACCAGCGCTCAAATAGCCTGGGAGATGGTAAAAGACCGGTTAAAGGGGAAGTCACCACACACTGCAAATAAACCAGTGTCAACGGTGGAGGGATCTCAAAACTACCCCTTTAAGGGACAGTGCTTTAATTGTAAGAAGGTAGGCCACCTAGCAAAAGACTGCAGCAGACCCAGAATAGCACCGAACCATGATTCAACGCATAGATACCTCCCGAGGGACGAATCCAAGCCCTCTGGGACAGATCAACGATTGGACCTGTTGCTAACCCTCATACAAACCTAAATTGCCATGGGGAGGATGCAAAATCACACAATCGGCGATGCACACTCATTAGAGAGACCCCTTCAAGGATCCATCCTATGACTGGGTTCGGCCCCCAAAGATTGGTCGGAAGTGGGGTTCTGACGTGATGGTAGCAGGAGACTTATTGTCTTAAAAGGGAGCAGGCAGCAGATTATGCTTATCGATACTGGTTCAGCCGTTACCATCATCCACACCCCATACCCTGAATGCCATGCAGCGGCGGGCAAGGGTTATATGACCCTTAAAGGGTTTAATGGTGATACAACCATTGATTACAGGGAAGGCCACTGAACTTCAGTTGGGAGGCCTCACCTGTAAGGCCCCAGCGCTGATGCTGATGACCACCCCCGACGGAAGGGGAATTGTAGGGACTGATGTGTTGGATCAGTATGGCGCGGTGATAGATTATAATCAGGACTGTGTTTGGATGGGATTGAGAGATAAGGCAGGAGTGATAGAAATTTCAGATACTCACTCGGTTTTTGCTATTAAAAAGCCATCTGAATATGACCCTCCGGGGAGCGAAAATGAAACTGTGGCAAAACTAATTCAGGAACATCTAGCGGTGTTTGCCACATGCAAGCATGACTGTGGAAAAATGGCAGGCGAGGAATCTATTGAGGGACCCCTCCACTCATTCACTAAACAGTACCCCATCCCAAGGGAGAGTCACCCTTACATCCGAGACACCATAAAATCCCTAGTTGAGCAGGGTGTTCTTCGGACAGGCACTTTCACGACCAATGACTGGTTAAAAAGCCTGATAGCAGCTGGCGACTGACTATTAATTACAGAAAGTTAAATTCTGTAACACCAGCCTGTTCACCGTTAGGAAGAGAAACTCCTACCATATTATCTCAAATTCCTGCTGGTTCCAAGTACTTCTCGACCCTCGACATCGCCAATGGATTCTGGAGTATCCCTGTTAAGAGGGAAGACCAATACAAATTTGCGTTCACATTTGAGGACCAGAGCTACACCTGGACATGACTCCTTCAGGGGTTCCACAATGCCCCCAGATATTCCACAAAAGAATGGCTGCAATTTTAAAAGATTTTTCCCGCCCTACCTGCTTACTGCAGTACTTAGATGGCCCACTGTGGCAACCGACAGCATGGAGGAGCATCTGTCCCTTTTGCATAAACTGTTGACATTGTTGGCTCAGGCGGGACTAAAGGTGAATCCCCGTAAGGCTCAATTAGTAAAAGAACGGGTCACCTTTCTAGGAGTGTCCATTTCTCCAGAGGGATCATCCCCCGACTCTCACAAGGAGATAATACAGCGACTGCCATTTTACCCACTTCCAAAACAGCCAAAACAAATCATTCTTGGGTTTGGTGGGGTAACAAGGGAACTTTATCCCAGGCTCGAAGGGCCGAATGGCCTTCGCCTGCACCTATTTTCTATGTTTTTTTTTGCAGAGTGTGCAAAGCCCCTGTATGATTTAATAGATCTGCAGGATGATGACATATGCCCGGCATGGACTGATGCCCACAGCCAGTCCGTAACTAAATTAAAAACTGCAGAGATACAGGCCGCATGTCTGATCCCTCCTGATCCAACGCAGCCGTTCCATTTGGAGGTCGGGGCCACAGAGCAAAGCCTCACTGCAGTTCTGTGCCTAATGCGAGCTGATCGATTACAGCCCATTGCATATGCGTCTCGAATCCTGCAGGGGGCAGAAAAGAGGTATACCGCATGTGAGCGCCACCTACTGGCCGTCTTCTGGTCGGTACATCACTTTATCCTTATTAGTGGGTTACAGGCTACAATCCTGCACAGCGGACACACACCTCTGAAACTACTGATGAAACCTGGAGATTCGCTAGTTTCCTCGCAGCGTCTCAGCAAATGGACATTGGAATTTATGGAAAGAGACATTGATACCATTTCCAAACCCACCACATTGCTTCCACAATTTCTGATCTATAAGGGGGACCCACATGAATGTCCGTTACCCTTGATTAACTTTGAGACCCATCCTGTGCAGAAAGAGCCCACACAGGGAGCCCCAGATGTCTACATCGATGGGTCCTTATATCACATTGAAGGATCCTCTCACAGTGGGTATGCTGTGGTATTGCCAGAAAGAACCAGCGAAGATGCAACAGACAGTCTTTACAATATGCAGAAATCACTGCACTTCTAACTGCTGTGAAGGAGACCTCAGATAGACCCGTGAATATTTGGTCTGATAGTGCCTATGCTATAAACACTATGCTCTCCTTAAGAACATAAGAACATAAGAACATAAGAATTAGGAACAGGAGTAGGCCATCTAGCCCCTCGAGCCTGCTCCGCCATTCAATAAGATCATGGCTGATCTGGTCGTGGACTCAGCTCCACTTACCCGCCCGCTCCCCGTAACCCTTAATTCCCTTATTGCTTAAAAATCTATCTATCTGTGACTTGAAAACATTCAATGAGCCAGCCTCAACTGCTTCCTTGGGCAGAGAATTCCACAGATTCACAACCCTCTGGGAGAAGAAATTCTTTCTCAACTCGGTTTTAAATTGGCTCCTCCGTATTTTGAGGCTGTGCCCCCTAGTTCTAGTCTCCCCCACCAATGGAAACAACCTTTCTGCCTCTATCTTGTCTATCCCTTTCATGATTTTAAATGTTTCTATAAGATCACCCCTCATCCTTCTGAACTTCAAGGAGTAAAGACCCAGTCTGCTCAATCTATCATCATAAGGTAACCCCCTCATTTCTCGAATCAGCCTAGTGACTCGTCTCTGTACCCCTTCCAAAGCTAGTATATCCTTCCTTAAGTAAGGTGACTAAAACTGCACACAGTACTCCAGGTGCGGCCTTACCAATACCTTATACAGTTGCAGCAACACCTTCCTGCTTTTGTACTCCATCCCTTTCGCAATGAAGGCCAACATTCCATTCGCCTTCCTGATTACCTGCTGCACCTGCAAACTAACCTTTTGGGATTCATGCACAAGGACCCCCAGGTCCCTCTGCACCACAGCATGTTGTAATTTCTCCCCATTCAAATAATATTCCCTTTTACTGTTTTTTTCCCCAAGGTGGATGACCTCACACTTACATTGTATTCCATCTGCCAAACCTTAGCCCATTCGCTTAACCTATCCAAATCTCCTTGCAGCCTCTCTGAGTCCTCCACACAACCCGCTTTCCCACTAATCTTAGTGTCATCTGCAAATTTTGTTGCACTACACTCTGTCCCCTCCTCTAGGTCATCTATGTATATTGTAAACAGTTGTGGTCCCAGCAATGATCGCTGTGGCACACCACTAACCACTGATTTCCAACTGGAAAAGGACCCATTTATCCCGACTCTCTGCTTTCTATTCGCCAGCCAATTCTCTATCCATGCTAATACATTTCCTCTGACTCCGCGTACCTTTATCTTCTGCAGTAACCTTTTGTGTGGCACCTTATCGAATGCCTTTTGGAAATCTAAATACACCACATCCATCGGTACACCTCTATCCACCATGCTCGTTATATCCTCAAAGAATTCCAGTAAGTTAGTTAAACATGATTTCCCTTTCATGAATCCATGCTGCATCTGCTTGATTGCACTATTCCTATCCAAATGTCCCGCTATTTCTTCCTTAATGATAGTTTCAAGCATTTTCCCCACTACAGATGTTAAACTAACTGGCCTATAGTTACCAGCCTTTTGCCTGCCCTCTTTTTTAAACAGAGGCGTTACATTAGCTGCACTCCAATCCGCTGGTACCTCCCCAGAGTCCAAAGAATTTGGTAGATTATAACAAATGCATCTGCTATAACTTCCGCCATCTCTTTTAATACCCTGGGATGCATTTCATCAGGACCAGGGGACTTGTCTACCTTCAGTCCCATTAATCTGTCCAGCACTACCTCCCTAGTGATAGTGATCATCTCCAGGTCCTCCCTTCCCACATTCCTATGACCAGCAATTTTTGGCATGGTTTTTGTGTCTTCCACTGTGAAGACGGAAGCAAAATAATTGTTTAAGTTCTCAGCCATTTCCACATTTCCCATTATTAAATCCCCCTTTTCATCTTCTAAGGGACCAACATTTACTTTAGTCACTCTTTTCCGTTTTATATATCTGTAAAAGCTTTTACTATCTGTTTTTATGTTTTGCGCAAGTTTACCTTCGTAATCTATCTTCCCTTTCTTTATTGCTTTTTTAGTCATTCTTTGCTGTTGCTTAAAATCTTCCCAATCCTCTAGTTTCCCACTAACCTTGGCCACCTTATACGCATTGGTCTTTGATTTGATACTTTCTTTTATTTCCTTGGTTATCCACGGCTGGTTATCTCTTCTCTTGCCGCCCTTCTTTTTCACTGGAATATATTTTTGTTGCGCATTTTGAAAGAGCTCCTTAAAAGTCCTCCACTGTTCCTCAATTGTGCCACCGTTTAGTCCTTGTTTCCAGTCTACATTAGCCAACTCTGCCCTCATCCCACTGTAGTCCCCTTTGTTTAAGCATAGTATGCTCGTTTCTGACACAACTTCCTCATCCTCAATCTGTATTACAAATTCAACCATATTGTGATCACTCATTCCGAGAGGATCTTTTATGAGGAGATCGTTTATTTTTCCTGTCTCGTTACACAGGACCAGATCCAAAATGGCTTGCTCCCTTGTAGGCTCTGTTACATACTGTTCTAACAAACAATCCCGTATGCATTCTATGAATTCCTCCTCCAGGCTACCCCCTGCGATTTGATTTGACCAATCGATATGTAGGTTAAAATCCCCCATAACTACTGCCGTTCCTTTTTCACATGCCTCCATTATTCCCTTGATTATTGACCGCCCCACCATGAAGTTATTATTTGGGGGCCTATAAACTACGCCGACCAGTGACTTTTTCCCCTTACTATCTCTAATCTCCACCCACAATGATTCAACATTTTGTTCATTGGAGCCAATATCATCCCTCACAACTGCCCTGATATCATCCCTTATTAACAGAGCTACCCCACCTCCCTTCCCTTCCTGCCTATCTTTCCGAATCATCAGATACCCCTGTACGTTTAATTCCCAGTCCTGGCCACCTTGCAACCATGTCTCTGTAATGGCCACCAAATCATACCCATTTGTAATGATTTGTGCCGTTAACTCATTTACTTTATTTCTAATGCTGCGTGCATTTAGGTAGAGTGTTTTCATCCTAGTTTTTAAACCATGATTTTTAGTTTTTACCCCTCCTGCAGCCCTTTTATATTCAGTGGCCCTTTTTGTTTCTTGCCTTTGGTTTCTCTGCCCTCCACTTTTACTCATCTCTTTTCTGTCTTTTGTTTTTGTCTCCTTTTTGTTTCCCTCTGTCTCCCTGTATTGGTTCCCATCCCCCTGCCATATTAGTTTAACTCCTCACCAACAGCACTAGCAAACACTCCCCCTCGGACATTGGTTCCGTTCCTGCCCAAGTGCAGACCGTCCGGTTTGTACTGGTCCTACCTCCCCCAGAACCTGTTCCAATGCCCCACGAATTTGAATCCCTCCCTGCTGCACCACTGCTCAAGCCACGTATGCATCTGTGCTATCCTGCGATTCCTACTCTGACTAGCACATGGCACTGGTAGCAATCCCGAGATTATTACTTTTGAGGTCCTACGTTTTAATTTAACTCCTAGCTCCTTAAATTCGTCTCGTAGGACCTTATCCCTTTTTTTTACCTATGTCGTTGGTACCAATGTGCACCACGACAACTGGCTGTTCGCCCTCCCTTTTCAGAATGTCCTGCACTCGCTCAGAGACATCCTTGACCCTTGCACCAGGGAGGCAACATACCATCCTGGAGTCTTGATTGCGGCCGCAGAAACGCCTATCTATTCCCCTTATGATTGAATCCCCTATCACTATCGCTCTCCCACTCTTTTTTATGCCCTCCTGTACAACAGAGCCAGCCACGGTGCCATGAACTTGGCTGCTGTTGCTCTCCCCTAATGAGTCATCTCCCTCAACAGCACTCAAAACAGTGTATCTGTTTTGCAGGGGGATGACCAGATGGGACCCCTGCACTACCTTCTTTGTACTACTCTTCCTGCTGGTCTTCCATTCCCTAGCTGGCTGTGGATCCTTCTCATGCGGTAAGACCAACTCACTACACGTGCCACTTATGTCATTCTCAGCATCGTGGATGCTCCAGAGTGAATCCACCCTCAGCTCCAATTCCGCAACACGGTCCACCAGGAGATGGAGGCGGATACACTTCTTACACATGTAGTCATAAGGGACACCGGAAGCGTCCCTGAGTTCCCACATGGCACAGGAGGAGCATATCACGTGACCGATCTCTTCTGCCATGCCTTAACCCTTAGATACCCTTAAATTGGTAATAACAATGTTACATAGAAACATAGAAACATAGAAACATAGAAAATAGGTGCAGGAGCAAGCCATTCAGCCCTTCTAGCCTGCACCGCCATTCAATGAGTTCATGGCTGAACATGAAACTTCAGTACCCCCTTCCTGCTTTCTCGCCATACCCCTTGATCCCCCGAGTAGTAAGGACTTCATCTAACTCCCTTTTGAATATATTTAGTGAATTGGCCTCAACAACTTTCTGGGGTAGAGAATTCCACAGGTTCACCACTCTCTGGGTGAAGAAGTTTCTCCTCATCTCGGTCCTAAATGGCTTACCCCTTATCCTTAGACTGTGACCCCTGGTTCTGGACTTCCCCAACATTGGGAACATTCTTCCTGCATCTAACCTGTCTAACCTTCACTTACAGTTTACTTACTGATATAAAAATAAAAAGAAAAGCTACTCACCAATCACCAGCCAATCACTTACCCCATTGTCTGTGACGTCACCTTTTGATTCCTTTCTACTTCTTTTTTGCTTTCTCTCTCGCTGTAGCTGCACCGGTACGCCTTTATAGGCCGCTAAAAATGACTATTGTACGATAGACGGTAAGGACCTGGTCCATGGGCCCTAGTTACACCTGCTCTGGTCATACCTTAAACAGCGATCCCAGCCTTGCTTCATAGGAAAGGTAGCAGCCCATAGAAAAGGGGGTCCACATCGTGAGGGAAATTCCAGAGCAGACAGAGCAGCCAAGGATGCTGCGATTGATGGGAAGATAGAGGATATAGTTGTTGAGCCCTGCAATGCTGTGAGCAAGGCCTCCCCAATAGATTTGAAATCCCCGCTGCAGCAATACTGGTCATGTGCTGTTGCAAGCGCCTGGCATGAGGAAGGCAGACCCCTTCCTCAACCAACAGCCTGGGCTCCCAACACCACACTAGCCACTGCCCCTGACTCAGATGAGCAGTTGCTGATGTTCAAATGAAAGCTAAACGGCTGTCCGGTGGTGTGTATTCCACCAGAGGTTCACTCCCACCCCACAGCAGGGCACTATTCGACCCTGGTAACCTTCTATAAGATAGCCATCCACAGCTTGGTGGCTTTCCATGAGGGAAGCAATCAACCAATACGTGGCACGATGCCTACCGTGCCTGCAACACAATCCTCCCGCATGCACTAACCGAGCCTTGCTTCAAAGCACACCCCCACCTCAAGGACCATCGACTCATCTCTAGATAGACTTCATTGGGCCACTTCCACAGGCACAGGGCAATTTTCAGCATCCCCTGGTGGTAGTGGATCAATTCACTAAATGGATCGAAGCATTCCCCTTCACTCCAACACCGTAATCACAGCAGCCAAAACACTATTAAATCATGTGTTTTGTATGTGGGGAGTACCAATACACGTGGACAGCGATCAAGGTTCACACTTCACCGGTAAAATTTTTAGCCATCTGTAGGAAATGTTGGGGTTAAAACACAAATTACATATTGCTCACCACCCCCAGTCATCCGGAGGGGTCAAAAGGGGAACAGGACTCTCAAGATGTTAAAAAAAGTTGTGCGCGGACCACCCCACTCAATGGGCTAACATGCTGCCAATGTGTTTAATGGCAATGAGGTCCACACCTCATAGAACAACAGGGGTCTCCCCATATCAGGCCATGACAGGGAGGCTCATGAGAACACCAGGCCAGCTAACACTAACAGGGATGAGTCCCTGACAATGAAGCCACGTAGTTCCAAGTAGCTGGAACAAGTGGTAGATCACACCGATCAGATCAATCGATTTGTGGCCACCAAATTGGGGAAGTCAAGAAGACAAATTAAAAGGTACTTTGAGAAGAGGTGGGGGACTCAGTAATGATTCCAAATTATGGGAAAAAGAAGCTGCCTTTGAGCCCAGGTGGTGGGGACCGCATACGATTATAGACCGATTGAACCCCGCGGTTTATTTGATTCAGTTACCAGGGAAAAGGGTGTTAAGTACACGAAATGGTTTCACATTAATCAGTTAAAAACTGCCAAAGAGTAAATACTGCACTGATCTTGTTTCCCACAGACCATGTTACGGATCCTCACGGTTGTCAGGCGGATACTGGCCACGACTGAAGCCGAGGGAAGTTGGAGAAGCGGGAGCTGCAGCATGACCCACGAACATCATCAATCATCAATGTGCTTTGAGAAGCGATGGTGCACTGAAGATACGGGAAGGGGAGCGTCTCCACTGGAGATGTTATTTTACTGTCGTAAATCCCCCACATGTGGTCTACACCTTGGCCTATCTCCCTCCCACTATTTGGGGGTCTATAATACATGCCCAGCAGTGTGATCGCCCCTTTTTTATTTTTCAATTCAATCCATATGGCCACATTTGATGATCCCTCTAACATATCATCCCTCCTCACCGCTGTAATCGTTTCTTTAATCAGTACCATGACCCCACCACCATTTTACCCCCCTCTCTATCTTTTCTAAAATCCTGTAGCCAGGAATATTGATCTGCCAAACCTGCCCCTCTTTCAGCCATGTCTCTGTAATGGCTATAATGTCATACTCCCAAGTGTCTACCTGTGCTCTTAGCTCATCCACCTTATTCGCTATACTCCTTGCATTAAAGTATATACCATTCTGCACAGGAAGATCTCGTTGCTTACTACTTACTAAAAAGCCCTGTTTCCTGTCTTATAAATTTGCTTTCTAGATTCTTGCTTTCCAATTTCTGCTTTACTTCCTTCCCTTTTGAATTTGTTCTCAGGTTCCCATGCCGCTGCCAAGCTAGTTTAAACTCTCCCCAACAGCACGAGCAAAACTCCCCGCGATGATATTGGTCCTGGCACTGTTGAGGTGCAACCCGTCTGGTTTGTACAGGTCCCATCTCCCTCAGAAGCGGTCCCAATTGCTCAAGAATTTAAAGCCATTCCTCCTACACCAACTTTCCAGCCACGTGTTCATCCTCTCTATCCTTCTATTCTTATACTCATTAGCACTTGATCTTGTATTGCCGTTCCGATTTTTCCACTGATAATTACAGTTCTCACACAGCACTCAACGTTCTCACACACACAACTGGCTCTTTAAAAAATGGCCGATTGCAGACCGGGAGCTGTACTGCGCATGCGCGCCCATAGGAATCACGTGAAAAACTTACTTTTTTCCCTCGCACATGTGCAGATATAATGCACGCCCATAGGAATCACGTGAAAAACTTACTTTTTTCCCTCGCACATGTGCAGATATAATGCACGCCCATAGGAATCACGTGAAAAACTTACTTTTTTCCCTCGCACATACGCAGATATAATGCACGCCCATAGGAATCACGTGAAAAACTTACTTTTTTTCCCCCGCACATGAGCAGAGGGGGCGGCATCATTTTTTTTGCGCAGTCAGTAGGTTCCACCAAATCCCCCCCCCACCCACCCCGAGGCTACATGACAGGCTGCACGGCGTCAAATTTGAAAAATACAGTGGGGAAACTTGGCACATTTATTTTTGGCGTAGCTCTGGCCGAAAAAACGGGCATAACTCTGGCAATACGCCTGAAAACGGCTTTGGACAAAATTGAGCCCATTGTGTTGTCAGACGTTGCGTTTATATAGAAACTCCATTAAACCTATTGGCTGCGAAGCTACACAATTGTTTTTGCTTCAATGTAGAACAAAGCCTAACCTAGAGAGCGTCATGGTTGCATTTAATTTTTCATGTCCTTTTTGTTATTGAGACAGCAGGTTGTATATTGGACGTGAATGGCTGATTGATGATCCACACACACGGAGTCACAGTTAAGTAGACGCGCGCTGGCAAAGAAAAAAAGAGGCTTTTTATGAAATAGCATTTTAATTTTTTAAACGGCTCTCTTCCCTTGCTGACTGCTTCTAACTGGATTAGCCCTCGGATCTGTTGTAACAAAACGGCTGTTAAGGGGACTCCATTAACTCTGTCATCTTATTTTCGGTTGCATCCCACATAAGCGCAATTTCCTAAATTGGCTTTGCTTTCAATGCCGGTTTGAAATCATGCAACACTCACTGCACAGCAATGACCATCAGCTCTCGGCCACTGAACCGTCCCCTGTAGCTTGGACTTTGCTCAGCAGGTGGCGACATTTTGCAGTCCACCGTGCACGGCTATCCGATTAACGTGCTCAGCCTTTTCTTCAATAGGTTTTTTTAAAAAAGGCATTCATTTCCTATCTCTGCACTTTGAACGTTGCAATACCTTTGTCGTGGCTCGCTGTACTATTTTATTAGAGCTAATATTTATTTACTGCATGTCTCACGACGGCTTTCGAATAAAAATTTCACAGGCAATTGATTTCCAACAGCACTATCATGCTTCAATTCCAGTCCAACAGCCTTAATCTGGGCGCTGCCGAAGCTGCAGCCACATTAGACACCGGTATCTTACTGCAATAAAGTTGTACTGGAGCAGACAGCTGCATTTTCTTTCACTGCTACGATGGATATAATGAAGGAAGTTTTCTTCAAAGTAAAACTCCGCCTGATTGGAAACAGGGAACGATAGCTGTCATACACAGACATCGGCAAGACCCGCTAGCAACCAACAATAACACCAACTTGCATTTATATAGCGCATTAACGCAGTAAAACGTCCCAAGGCGGCACCGGTCGTGTTGACCTAGGCACGATCTTAATCAGAGTTCCTAGGCAGCTGTTCCTTGGAGCAAAAGAGAGAGGTTTATCCTCACATAAAATGATAGTGTAGTACAGTGTAACATTAATACGAAAGTTAAAAAAAGAAAAGACTTAAATTAATATAGCGCCATTCACAATCTCAATGTCCCAGATCGCAGTACAGCCAATGAAGGATTGTTACTGCAAAACACAAAAACAAAATACTGGTTGCTGGAAATCTGGAATAAAAGCAGAAAATGCTGGAAATACTCAGCAGGTCAGGCAGCATCTGTGGAGAGAGAAACAGAGTTAATGTATTTCGAGCTAAAGGACGGTTAATGTTGTAATGGAGAAACCCAGCAGATAATTTGCACACAGCAAGGTCCCACATACAGCAATGAGATAAAATGACCAAGTAATCTATTTTAGTGATGTTGATTGAGGGTACAATATTGGCCCAACACCCAGTTCTTCTGTGAAATTTAGCCATGGGATTTTTCACGTCCATCTGAGACTGGACGTGGGGATAATGTGGGAAGATGGAGTTGAGGTAGAAGATCAGCCATGATCTTATTGAATGGTGGAAGAGGCTCAAGTGGCCAAATGGCCTACTCCAGTTCCTATTTCTTATGTTCTTTAATATCTCATCTGAAAGACGGCATCGCCAACAGTGCAGCTGAGGCTCCCTCCGTACTGCACTGGAGTGTCATCGTAGATTTTGTGCTCAAGTCTCTGGAGTGGGACAATCCTTCAGAACTTAAGGCAAGAGTGCGACTCACTGAGCCACTGCTGATGCTAAGTTCGATTGTAGCTCTGCACCAAAAAAAACAAAGTAACCCTCAAAAAAAGGATTGCAGTGGCACAAGGGGTGAATGGCCTCCTTCTAAGAATATAAGAAATAGGAACAAGAGTAGGCCATACGGCCCCTTGAGCCTGCTCCACCATTCAATAAGATCATGGCTGATCTGAACATGGACTCAGCTCCACTTCCCTGCCCGCTCTCCATAACCCTTTACTTCCTTATCGCTGAAAAATCTGTCTATCTCCACCTTAAATATATTCAATGACCCAGCCTCCACAGCTCTCTGGGGCAGAGAATTCCACAGATTTACAACCCTCTGAGAGAAGAAAGTTCTCCTCATCTCAGTTTTAAATGTGTGGTAATTCCTTATGATTCTATTCTTCTGGAGAACTTTCCTGCCTGTCACATACTGGGTAAGTCACATTCCTTTTTTTTTATGCAGGGGGCTAGTTCTCAGTGTTTAGGGCAGCGCGCTCCACGATTCTGTCTGTTTACAACGAGGGACCCTGGTTAATGGTAATCCGGTGAGTCAAATTGCATTCTTCTCCCATGGGACCCCGGGGGCTGTTATCTGGACCTTGGGATCCAGCCTCCACAGCTCTCTATGAAACAGTGTAGGCCAGTGGCCTTACTGCGAGATGCTCATTCGCTGCCAAGCCTTGCCGCTTCTCTCATTGCTTTCGAGCACTCGTCTCGAAAATACCGTCGGCCAGTTGAGCGCTTGTTTCACGGCTTAAGGCAATGGGCTGAAATATTTCCTTTGGTAGTGGGCGGGAATACAATGTGGATAAGGAGCGCTCCGCTGACAGGGGCTCGGTGTGATCGGGGCTGCAGTTATTGTGGGAAAACACTGCCTCACACTTTGCTCGAAAATCTGCGAGGCTATCAGCATTCATCACCCTTAACATAAAAGCTTTAGCACCACATAAAAAACATATTTATTTTGTTATCTGCTCGTACATTTACTACAGATAATTAACTTGGCAATGGCCTTGAAATATAAATGAAACTACAATTATTCTAATTTGCTATGCAGAACCTCTCATTTGTATCTTATTATCCCTACTCTGCATAAACATACATAGTTTTCACCCCCCTCCCCATCTCATTTGCTGTGTCCTCAGAAAAGGAGATTATGCTTATTTTTCATCTGGACATGGAATCGCCAAGCCAGGTGTTTGGCAGCAACAGAGTGTTCAGGTGTAACTGCAGTGGTGCCGGTACATTACTAACAGTGCGGATGAAGGATGAGCTTGTAGCGGCCTGGGACTGAGGTGCCTCCAGGTTCATCCCCTGCTGCTGGGACAGGTGTTACAGGTGACCGGCTGGAAAGAAGCTCCCCGCAAAGTCCAATGCACCGCACTCCTTTCAAATAACAACATTTTAAAACTTTCTGAGTTGGAAGGATTCAGAACGATTATATAATTTCACGGCAAAAAAAAACATTTTGCAGCGTCCTTCCGTTCCTCCTTTTCTTTATATGTTTGCACAGCGAGTCGCAAGACGATTACTTCGGGCGGTAACACCGAAGAGAACTCATTGGGGCCTCAGATGTGTCAGTTTTTGTCTGATTTGCGCTCCTGTGAAGCGCCTTGGGGCGTTTTACTATGTTCAATGTGCAATAGAAATGCAAGTTATTGTTATTGTAGGCTTGCATTTATATAAAGACTCTCTCACCAGGGGAATGATAGCATAGTGGTAATGTTACCAGGCCAGTAATCCTGAGGCCTGAGCTCATAGTCCAGATGAGTTCGAATCCCACTATGGCAGCTGTGAAATTTGCATTTAGTTTAATGAAATAAAGCTGGGTTCAGTAATAACATAAGAATTAGGAACAGGAGTGTAGGCCATCTAGCCCCTCGAGCCTGCCATTCAATAAGATCATGGTTGATCTGGCTGTGGACTCAGCTCCACTTACCCGTCCGCTCCCCGTAACCCTTAATTCCCTTATTGGTTAAAAATCTATCTATCTGTGATTTGAATACATTCAATGAGCTAGCCTCAACTGCTTCCATGAAGCTTCCATGAAACTACCAGCTGGGTGTCCCTTTTAGGGAAGGATAATCTGTGATCCTTACCCCGTCTGGCCAATATGTGACTCAGTTGCAAAGAACAACAATTCAAGATGGTGGCTCACCACCATCACCAATTAGGGATGGACAATAAATGCTCGCCTTGCTGGAATGAATAAATAAAATAAAATTGAAATTTGTGAAAGATTCTAAATATTATTGTGAAATAATCCATGTAGTAGCTGGCGGTCCCGAAGGATCGAACACTTGCGCTCTGAGCCCCACACATCCCAGGAACGTTCGGGCATCCTGGGATCTCGTGGGTCTGGACCACCAATCACAATGCAGTAATGGGAGCTCCGAGGTCCCATTACTGTCGATGAGAATACCCCATAAATCAAATAAAACACAAACATAAATAAAAAACACTTCACTTTTAAAAAAATTAATAGAAATTGCATTAAATTAAATGTTTTAGATGGAAAAAAAATTAATTAAAAAAATGTTTCAATAGTGTTAACTATAAACTTACCTTCATAGACAGGGTTTTTAATATAAAAATAAGGAATAACATTTATTTTTTCTATCTATTAAAACTCTTACGCTGGTAAAAGCAGGCCTTACACCTGCTTTTACCAGGCGGAAGAGTTTGAAGACAGTCGCTGGGTAAGAGTTGGGCAAATAGCCCAAAACTCTGCCCGTGGAGGCACTGCTCCCAGGGATGTTTCGCGCGCCTAAACCTGGAACTTGCGGGGCCTCTTCGGGCAGGTATGCACATCATATGCACCTGGAGAGGCCGCAGTTTCAGAGCCAATGTAAAGGCTATGTAAGATGTTGAGCCCAATAAAGTTGCCAAGAGTCATTATTTACTTGTCTGTTACCTTTGATAGTCTTATTTACTAACCAACTATTTTCCAGGTGCCAGCTGTGGCTCAGTGGTAATGCACTCACATCTGGGTCAGAAGGTTATGAGTTTCAAGTCCCGCTCCAGAGACTTGAGTACAGAACGTAGGCTAACACTCCAGTGCAGTCTTTCAGATGAGACGTTAAACCGAAGCACCGTCTGCCCTCTCAGGTGGATATAAAAGATCCCATAGCACTATTTGGAAGAAGAACAGGAAAGTTCTCCTTGGTGTCCTGGCCAATACTTATCCCTCAACCAGCATCACTTAAAAAAACAAATATTCTGGTTATTATTACAATGTGGGAGCTTACTGTGCATTTCCGATATTATGACAGTGACTGCACTTCATTGGCTGTAAAGCATGGGACATCCTGAGATTGTGAAAGGTGCTTTATAAATCCAACGTTTTCTTCAATTGTCTATTTTAAAAAGAACACGTTGATTTGTACTGTAAAAATGGCTGCTCTTTGTCTCTGATTAGTTCCCTTGGGGGATAAGCCACATCCTGCGGTTTCTCTGGAATGTGTAACTGGAACCGCCCACTGACATCGCAAATTGTAACTCGATCCAAAGAGGTTAGATCACCCCAGAAGCCACCAAGTACCAGCCGAAGTCCCTTACCCCAGCGCAAGTGCGTCACTCTCCCCAGCCAAAGTCCCTTGTCCCCCCCAGCGCAAGTGTTGCCTCTCCCAGCCTAAGTCCCTTACCTTACACCCCCCACCCCCCCGCCGCCCCCGGCCATAGATGGGGCATTGTGTGCAGATTGTTAACAGGTTTATTGGGTATGAAGTGTCAATGTCGTGACTTCTGGATTTCATCCACTCCAACGATGTCGGAGGTTGGAAGAACGCGATTTGTCTTCCTTGAGTTCCCTCTTCTCACCCCCCGACCCAGCCCGTCTCCCCCTCCTCCCCCAACCAGGCTCTCTCTCCCCCGCCTCCTGCAACCAGGCTCTCTATCCCTGCCCCCCGCAACCAGGCCCTCTCTTCCCCGCACCCCCGCAACCAGGCCCTCTCTCCCCCCCTCCCCCCCAAAAGAGGCCCTCTCGCTCTCCCCCCCACAACCAGGCTCTCTCTCTCCCCCCCACCCCCCACCACCAAACAGGCCCTCTCTCTCCACCCACCCCCCCAACCTGGCCCTCTCTCTCCCCACCCCCAAACCAGGCTCTCTCTCTCCCCACCCCCAAACCAGGCCCTCTCCCTCCCCCCCCCTCCCCCGCAACAACCAGGCCCTCTCTCTCCCCCCCCCAACCAAGCTCCCTCTCCCCCCCCCAAACAGGTCCTCTCTCTCTCCCCCCCAAACCAGGGCCTCTCTCTCCCCTTCCCCCAACCAGGCTCTTTCTCTCTGCCCCCGCCAACAACCAGGCTCTCTCTCCTCCCCCACCCCACAACAACCAGGCCCTCTCTCCCCCCCCTACTCCCGCCCAAACCAGGCTATCTCTCACCCCCACCCCCAACCAGGCTCTCTCTCTCCCCCCCACCATCAAACCAGGTTCTCTCTCTCTCTCCTACCCCCACAACCAGGCTCTCTCTCTTCCCCCCACCCCCAAACAGGCTCTCTCTCTCCCCCACAACCAGGCTCTCTCTCTCCCCCACCACCCAGGCTCTCTCTCTCCCCTCTCCCCCCCAACCATGCACTCTATCTCTCCCACCCACTCCCCCCCAATCAGATTCTCTTTCTCTCCCCCACCCAACCAGGCTCTCTCTCTCTCCCCCCATTAACCAGGCTCTCCCCCCGCCTGCCCCCCCTCCCTGCCCCGCAAACCAGCCTCTCTCGCCCTCTCTCTCCCCACCCCACGGTCATCCACCGGCTCTCTTTGCCCGCTGATCTCCCCCCGGCTCAGGGCTCAGTGGCCCAGCAGGGAGCTCGGGGCTCGGTGCTCGGGGCCGCTAGCTCACCAGGGAAATAGGAGCTCCAGAAATAGGGACATTAGGAGCTCCAGAAACTGGGGAATTATCTCCAGGCTTAGGGCTGCTCGGTCAGGGGCTCAGTGGGCAGCGTGGTCGGAATGATTCAGGTTCGGGGCCGCACCTCCGGTCCGGCACTTCCAGTTCGGACAGGAGGCATCGGGGGCAGGAACTCCACAGCAAAAGCACAGTACAAATAGTCACTTTGTTTTAAAAACTCCAGTATTGTTGCTTTCACCTTCAGACAGTGACAAACAGCTTTCTGTGCTCAGTCTTTCTCTGAAGGTGACTGCAGCCTTCAGAATTAGTGAGTCTCTTGGCAGCCTTTGGATGGTGAGCATGTACTTTCACACAGTGAAGAAGACAACGATAATAGTATCTGTGGAAAAAATGTGATTATTTTTCTGTTCTTCGATACAGTAAAAGGAATCCTATAACTTTCAGTGAGGAACCTTTTTTCGATTACGCAGTCAGATTTTCTGTGGCGTTGCTCAAACACTGTTTTCTAACACAAGGAGCAGTCTACCATGTGACACAATATACAGGATGAAACTCTCTGGCCCAGGACTCTCTGGTCCAGAAACATCCGTGGTTCGGCATTAGTTTGTGGAACTGCCGCTTTGTGTGGGTGGCGTCCCGGTTTCCTGCTCTACCACAAAGTTTGTATACATCCAGCCAGCAGTCCTGACTCTCAGCGTTCTGTGCTATTATTTAGCTCTAATTTACCCCTAAATGAGAAGGAGAGCGGTGAGCAGCACTCTACAGGTACTGGTAAGCCGAGCCTAGGCTGGGTGTATGCTTATGTAGGATGTATCGGTACAGTCATATACTGACCTCCCGTGGTTCGGAAAATTCTCTGTTTCGGCACCGATCAGGTCCTGAGGGTGCCGGACCACAAGGTTCAACCTTTACTGTAATAATTTTGTCATTGTGGGTGATAACGAATTGGCAGCCCATTTTAGATCACTCCCGATTTTTATTTCCATCGACTTAGGAGCGATCTAAAATAGGCTGTCGATTCCTTGTTGCCGATTTACACTATTGCACAAAGGCAAAATTACCCCCATTACTTTGTTGCTAAGATGGAGCTGTGTTTAGCCTTCGAAGTAATTCAATATAGGCGAAGTGTTTGGGTATGTTTCTGCCAGGCGTTATACGACCCAATATAAATGCAAAACCCGCCTTTCTTGCTGGTGAGGGAAGTTTGCGGTTTGGCAATTGTTTGATAATCCTCAACATCAGGTCAGAAGAAACCAGCATGAAATGACTGTCTTTCCTTTTTCTCTCTCTACTTTTGACAATTTGAAGTGTGACGTTAGATGCAAAATTGTTATCAGGCGGGAGCTCGCTGGAAAATGAACGATGTGTTCATGACGCACACTGTTATTAATGCACAAACGGGTCAGCACATTCAGGGGATTAAGAGATGCACTGTGAGTTGCGAATCTCCAGAGCTCGCTGGTCTATTTACACCACTCCGCCATTTGCTTCACGTAAATGCCATCTCGGACTTGGCCTCCTCGTTATTTTTAAGAACTCGCTGGATTTGCACATTAATTGTCCATTATTAGTCACAGAAAGTTAAATCTGGTAATTAAGAGTGTAAGTACCTTTTTAACAATGTTAATGCAATGCTAATCAACCTATCTGACCCAGAAAGGGAACAATTTACATGGTTCAAAATAATTCCTGCATGTAGTCAATTGTTGTTAGAGATTTCAAAAATGTTACATTTAAAATTGTAATTTTTTTTCTTATTTTTCCTTTTATCTCTCTCTTAATCCAATCTTTTCATCTCTTTATTTCTTTCTGTAATTGATTTGATTCTAATTCATCCTCCTTCTCCCTGTTTATTTCACAATCCTTAACTCTCATTGGTTAAGGAGGTACACGATTGGTCCTGTCGTCACCAAGTCGCACGCCATTATCAGCTCGCACTTCCAGCAAGTTACGGCATGAAGGTTTTTCGAGATGAAGGGTGCAGGAAAAAGTCTAACTAACACTGTACACCACGGGATGCCCTGCTCCAGCAAGATCTGGCCCGTTACTCTGTTCTGGGGGTGATGGTGGCTCTGGGGAGTGCAGCCAGAGCCAAGTCCATGGCACCACGGGTGGCTTAGCTGCACAGGGGGAGGAAGAAGAATGGAAATGCTATAATGGTGGAGGATTTAATAGTCAGGGGAGCAGACAGGCGTTTCTGCGGCCGCAGATGTGACTCCAGGATGGTATGTTGCCTTACTGCTGCAGAGTCAAGGATGTAACTGAGCAGCTGCAGGGCATTCTGGGGGGAGAGGGTGAACAGCCAGAGGTCGTGGTCCACATCGGTACCATTGACATAGGTAGGAAGAGGGATGAGGTCCTGCAGGCAGAGTTTAGGGAGCTAGGAGAGAGATTAAAAAGCATGACCTCACAGGTAATAATCTCCGGATTACTCCTGGTGCCACGAGCTAGTGAGTACAGAAATAGGAGGATAAAGCAGATGAATATGTGGCTGGACAGATGGTGCAGGCGGGAGGGCTTTAGTTTTCTGAGGCATTGAGACCGCTTCTTGGGGAGGTGGGACCTGTACAAGCCGGATGGGTTGCACCTCAACAGAGCGGGGACCAATATCCTCGCCGGGGGGGTTGGGGTTTGCTAGTGCTGTTGGGGAGGGTTTAAACTAGCTTGGCAGGGGGATGGGAACCTGAAAATAGATTCAGTAGGGAGGGAAGTAAAGCTGGAATTAGAAAGCCAAAATAAAGAGAATGAGTTTGAAGGAGAGAGGAAACAAGCAGGAAAAAAGGTTAAAAAAACAAACTTAAAGGCACTTTGTCTAAACGCACATAGCATTTGTAACAAAATAGATGAGTTGACGGCACAAATTGAGACAAATAGATATGATCTGATAGCTATTACAGAGACGTGGTTGCAAGGTGACCAGGACTGGGAATTACGTATTCAGGGGTACTTGACAATCTGGAAGGACAGATAGAAAGGAAAAGGAGGTGGGGTAGCTCAATTGATAAAGGATGGAATCACTGCAATAGTAAGAAATGATATTGGCTCAAATGATAAGGGTGTTGAAACGGTTTGGGTGGAGATAAGGAACTATAATGGGAAAAAGTCACTGGTGGGCGTAGTCTATAGGCCCCCGAACAGTAGCAACTCTGTTCATTGGAGCATAAACCAGGAAATAGTGGGGGCTTGTAAAAAGGGAACAGCAATAATCATGGGTGATTTTAACCTCCATATTGATTGGACAAATCAAATTGATTAGGGTATCCTTGAGGGAGGAGTTCATAGAGTGCGTAACAATGGGTTTCTTGAGCAGTATGTTATGGAACCAACCAGGGGGCAGGCTATCTTAGATCTGGTCCTGTGTAATGAGACAGGATTAATAAACAATCTCCTAGTAAAGGATCCCCTTGGAATGAGTGATCATAGCATGATTGAATTTCAAGTTCAGATGGAGGGTGAGAAAGTTGGATCTCTAACCAGTGTATTAAGCTTAAATAAAGGAGACTATGAAGGTATGAGGGCAGAGTTGGGTAAAGTGGACTGGGAAAATAGATTAAAGTGTAGGACGGTTGATGAACAGTGGTGTACATTTAAGGAGATATTTCACAACTCTCAAGAAAAATATATTCCAGAGAGGAGGAAAGGGTGTAAGTGAAAATATAGCATCCATGGCTAATGTGAGGTTATCCACTTTGGGGGCAAAAACGCGAAGACAGGATATTATCTGAATGGTGGCAGATTAGGAAAAGGGGAGGTGCAGCGAGACCTGGGTGTCATGGTTCATCAGTCATTGAAAGTTGGCATACAGGTGCAGCAGGCGTTAAAGAAGGCAAATGGTATGTTGGCCTTCATAGCTAGGGAATTTGAGTATAGGAGCAGGGAGGTCTTGCTGCAGTTGTACAGGGCCTTGGTGAGGTCTCACCTGGAATATTGTGTTCATTTTGGTCCCCTAATCTGAGGAAGGACGTTCTTGCTATTGAGGGAGTGCAGCAAAGGTTCACCAGACTGATTCCCGGGATGGCCGGACTGAAATATGAGGAGAGACTGGATCAACTGGGACTTTATACATTGGAGTTTAGAAGGATGAGAGGGGATTTCATAGAAACGTATCAGATTCTGACGGGACGGGACAGCTTAGATGCGGGAAGATTGTTCCCGATGTTGGGAAAGTCCAGAACCAGGGGACACAGTCTTAGGATAAGGGGTAGGCCATTTAGGACTGAGATGAGGGGAAACTTCGTCACTCAGAGAGTTGTTAACCTGTGGAATTCCCTGCCGCAGAGAGTTGTTGATGCCAGTTCATTGGATATTTTCAAGAGGGAGCTAGATATGGCCCTTACGGCTAAAGGGATCAAGGGGTATGGAGAGAAAGCAGGAAAGGGGTACTGAGGGAATGATCATCCATATCTTATTGAATGGTGGTGCAGGCTCGAAGGACCGCATGGCCTACTCCTGCACCTATTTTCTATGTTTCTATGTTAATTAAAGAAATAAAGGACAGTATCCAATTAAAAACAAGGGCATACAAAACTAATTGGAGGACAGAAGACTGGGAAGCTTTTAAAAGCCAGCAAAGAATGACTAAAAAAATGATTAAGAAAGGGAGATAGACTATGAAAGTAAACTAGCACAAAATATAAAAACAAATAGCAAGAATTTCTACAGGTATATAAAAAGGAAACGAGTGGCTAAAGTAAATGTTGGTCCCTTAGAGGATGAGACTGGGGAATTAGTAATGGGGAACATGGAGATGGTGGAAACTCTGAACAAATATTTTGTATCAGTCTTTACGGTAGAGGACACTAACAATATTCTGACAGTGGATAGTCTAGGGGCTATAGAGGGGGAGGAACTTAACACAATCACAATCACTAAGGAGGTGGTATTCAGTAAGATAATGGGACTAAAGGCAGATAAATCCCCTGGACCTGATGGCTTGCATCCTAGTGTTAGATCTCTTAATTTCCAATTAAATACGAACTCCGATTGTAGTTTTAACTTTTTAATCTTGGCAGAGAGCAATAACAAGTTCTTGGCTTTAAGCCAGGTCTTTGTTCTTCTGGTACCACATGGTCAAAATGGCTGTACTTATACCTGGATCAATTTACAGAAAAGAACTCGCCTTCTTTGACCTTATTGGCTCAATTAATAGTCTTTTAACCTTTTAATTGGCTTGCTACCCAAGGTCCTAAAATGTCAAGTTGATGGATGACTTAATGCAACATGCTAACACTCACGTAGCATCTCTGGCTTGTTGTCTGTGAATTTTCACAGCCTGTCTAAATGCAGCCTGTTTGAATTCTCTATCAATCCCCCTTTGATTCTTTCACACACTGAATCATAAAACATCAGGTATCACTGGTTAAACATTCTACAAAATAATTTCATACATGTTAATAGAGTTTCCTTCTAAAATTTGTTGATGTGTTACACCACATGTCCGGACTAGTAGCTTCCACACAAATTTACACCAACCCGATTTCCATCGTGGCCACAATGGAAGTCTGGTTTTAATAGGTTAATTAACCTTATTCCAATTTAATCCAAATCAATATCTTAATTCAACCAGTAAACAACCTTCCCTTAAGCATAACGTATCCCTGTGCCACGTACAGATGGTCTGCTGGGACCTGCAAGATGTCTCACATGCGGGACAGCAGCTACAGCCACCTGGTCGCAACAACATTTAATCAACATAAACAAACAATATAAAAGTAAAACAATTACAACAAATAGAATTAAACCTTCCACCAATGAAGTTCCTATTGAACCTAGCCATTCAGTGGCTCCACTCCACAAAGTGAATGATGGGGGTTGCTTAAGTTTGTCTACCTCCTTTTGGATATGCTCCCCTAAGTGGGTAATTTCTTCGGAGCTATCTGGGATATATGTGCAACACTCAGTTCCGAGTAGGGCGCAAGTACCTCCCTTTTCAGCTAGGATGTAGTCAAGGGCCAGTCTATTCTGCAGGGCTACTGTGCGGATTGCTACCATTTCTGCATTGATTTTAACTAGGGCCTCTGAGGTATCATTGGCTACTCGTTCCACAACGGATGCCATGTTAATGGATTCCCTTGCCAGTTTGGCGGTCCCATACCCAGGGATCAGAATGGCAAAGAACCTCTCTGTTTCTGTGATAGCTCTCTTAGGACGGTGTAAATATTCCGACAGTGACTTTATATGATACATATAAGGCACAATGTAGGCTAATTAGCAGGATCCCATCCAATTCTGGGGCAGCCAAGGACCACACACCCAATAGGTGCCATTATATGCAATGAATGTCAGCTGTTTCTTTGTCAGCAACACTCCGGGGCCTGTCCAGGCTTTTCCATCTGTTTTATTCAGAATCCCCGTTACGTTAAAAATTCCCACATCGGCCCAGTTTGGACAGTTCCGTGGCTTGATTATATTATAATTCCGGGAGCAGTTACTATACCCCATATTTTGGCCTCCTTGATGTTTCTAATCAGACAGACCGATTCCCCCGGTCTTCCTATTCCCGTTGTATTAGTGATAACAAAAAATGGGGGCCGTTTGGAATTATTGTACCACGGTTGTATCCCCCTTCAAAGGTAATCAGATTGTAACCTGCTGACTTCCATTTACGTGCCCAGTTTTCCGTATCCTGAAACGCATTGCCTGTTTTATTTTGATTAATTATCCACTCAGCCATTTCCGAGATCTTCAAGGGAACTGGCCTCAAGGGAATCCCTCCCTTTGAGTGAATAGGAATATGCGCACACACCCAACAACTAGAAATGTTACCTTGTTTGGCATAAATGTATGACATATATAAAAAGGTATTTACATATAATTCCCTTGCTACCCTACTATTTCCCTTTGGTGCAGAAGGTCGGCTAGTAAGAAGTAGGCCTATGCCTAGAATACCTATAAGCAATAATGCAGTAAATTTATACATTTTCACAAAAAGTAATTATCCTTATTAGATTTCAGCTTCAGTTACGGGTGCTCATTTAACGTGTGAAGCGTGGATCCAGGCTTTCTTTCCTTGGACTTTAACAGCTGCCTGGGTGGTCAATAACACTTGATAAGGTCCCTCCCACTTGCCACCCATAGGTTCTTTATGCAACTTTTTCACATAGACCCAGACTCCCGGGATGATGTCGTGTCCTCCTTTGGGTGGATTACCCCAAGCTGCCAATACCTGTCGGGAAACAGAACTAATAGCATTGGTTCAGTTCTGACAGTATGATAACAAAGTGTCACTCATTAAGTGAACATCAGCTTTCCGTAAATCGATAGTTCCTGGCAGCGACATGGGTCTTCCTGTTATAATTTCAAATGGGCTTAGACCTGTAGTTCTATTCGAGGTTGCCCTAATGCTACATAGCACTATTGGTAGTGCCTGGGGCCATGGTGTTCCTTCTTGGTGATATTTGGCAAGCCGTTGTTTCAGAGTTCGATTCATTCGCTCTACTTGTCCTGATGATTGTGGATGATCAGGACAGTGTAAATCCCACGTAATGTTCAGTAACCTACAGACTTCTTGGCAGACAGCACCTGTGAAGTGTGTTCCCTGATCTGAGTCAATGCTACTCGGGACTCCCCATCGGGAAATGTAATCCTTACACAAGACCTTTGCAGTGTGATTGGCTGTGGCTCTTTTAGTTGGGACAGCTTCTACCCATCTAGAGAATCTGTCGACCATGACAAGAATGTTAGTGTATCCTTGGCATGAAGGAAGAGATATATAATCAACCTGCAGATGCTGGAATGGTCCGACAGGGGCAGGGGGCCTCAGTTGGGGCATTACCGTGATGGGTCCAGAATTATTTTTCTGGCAGACCACACAGCGGTCTGTTACCAGCTGGGCATGTTTTTTAAATCCCCGACCCCACCAGCTTTTCTGGAACCGTGCCGTCATCTGTTGTGAGGCCAAGTGTCCCCACGAGTGGATCTGTTGGGCTAAAAAAGGCATAAGCGCTTGTGGCCCGACTGGCTTGTCGGTAACTCTTTGTCTCCAGACACCATCTTCGCATAGCTTCATTCCTGCCTCAATCCATGTCCATTTTTCCTCTCGGGAGCACTCGCCTTGCATTGTTTGAAGGTCTTGTGTCAGAGTCCTGAGTGCTTTCAATCTGCACATCTGTGTTGGTTCTTCTGGGGGAACGCCCTGTGAGGCGGCATCTTTAGCTGCCTGGTGGCTAGGGCATTTCCCTGTGCTTCTGTGGTATTTTCCTTGGTATGGGCCTTACACTTCAGGATGGACACTTCCTGAGGTAATTGTAAGGCCTCCAGTAAGTCTCGGACTTCTTTTCCATTTCGAATAGGTGTACCAGCAGCAGTGAGGAATCCTCTTTTCCGCCATAACAGACCAAAGTCGTGAGTGACTCCAAAAGCATAACGCGAATCTGTGTAGACATTAGCTGTCTGTCCTTCTGCTATTCGACATGCTTCTGACAGGGCCCGTAACTCGGCCTGTTGTGCTGACATTCCTGAGGGTAAACATCCTTTTGCCACTACCTCATATAAGGTTGTAACTGCCCATCCTGCTTTTCTGGTACCATTGTCAACAAAGGAGGAACCATCTGTAAACAGGATGAGGTCTGGGTTGTGCAGAGGCTCCTCTGCTGCTAAGGTTGCTTCTTCTGTTTCTTTTAAAATCTCCACGCAGTCATGCTCTACACATTCTCCCCCCTCTTGCTCCCTCGATTCTGACATCGGGAGCATAGTTGCGGGATTAAACGGGCTGGCCCGGACGATATGGAGATTAGGAGCTTCCAAAACTGCTGTCCAGCGGGTCCATCTTGCTGCTGTCACGTGAGACATTCTATTCATAGACAGCAAAGCGTGTACGGTGTGGAGACACTTGACAATCAGCTTTTGGTCGAGGACTAGACCCACAGTGATCATTACTGCTCGACATGTAGCTTCCATGGCCCTTAGGCAACTTCCCCATCTGAGGGCTACCGCATCCAGTTTTGCCGAATAATAGCCAATGGGTCTTTGCCGATCCCCATGTTCTTGTGTCAGTATAGCTGTCATATATCCTTCTTTCTCATGGACAAACAGGGTAAATGGCTTACCACTGTCGGGGATTCCCAGAGCCGGTGCCGAACACAAAGCCTTTTTCAAACTCAGGAAGACCTCTTGCTGTTCTTTTGTGAGGGTGATGGCTTCTTTAGAGGCACGTTTCCCCTTTAAAATATCATTCAATGGCTGAGCAAGCTGTGTGAAGGAGTCAATTCAATTTCTGTTAAAGTTACACAATCCCAAAAAAGACCTTAGTTCCTGAATAGTGGTGGGTTTTTTAGCAGCCCGAATGGCTGCAGTTCTATCCTGGGTAAGTTCTCTCTTTCCTTGTGAAATCTTTTGTCCCAGATATACAACCTCTTCTTGGGATATTTGTGCTTTGTCGATGCTGGCTTTATGTCCTTTCAGCCGAAGGTGATCCAGCAAAGTTCGTAAATCTTGTTCATGCTGTTCTTCCGTGATTGAAGCTAGCAGGATATCGTCTACATATTGGATGACTGTGGATGACAGGGGAGGTAATTCTCGCAAATGGCTTTGTAAAGCCATGTGGAATACCGTAGGGCTGTTGTGGAAATCCTGCGGTAACCGGGTCCAAGTATACTGTTGTCCTTGGACCGTGAAAGCAAACCACTGTCGAATCTCCGGTGCCAGAGGTACCGACCAAAATCCGTTGGCCATATCTATAACCGAGAAATATTTATGTTCCGGTTTGAGGGCATTAAAAATGGTGGAGGGATCTGCGACCAAAGGAGCTTTTTGATCAATACACTGGTTAGCTTTCCTATAATCGACAGTCAAACGGCAAGTCTCATTAGATTTCTGTACCGGCCATACGGAGCTATTGGAGGAGCTATGCGTTTTAATAAGCACCCCTTGTTTCTCCAATTGCTGAATAACCGGTAAGATTCCCGCGATGGCAGTTGGACTGATGGGATACTGTTTAGTGCATGGAGGCTTGGTCCCTGTAAATGACGCAGGCTCCATCTGGAGTAGGCCACAATCGTTCTTATCTTTAGCCCATATCGGGTGTTCCTTCAATTCTTCTTTCTTCAAAGTTCTAATTGACCATGTCACCCGACCATCCTTGAAATGCAACGATGAATCTACTTTGATTAGAACGTCCATTCCCAAAAGGGGTTGATCTACTGGGCCTAACCAGACTGGCATGGTTAGTTCATGTGGACCCAGCCCTATAAGTACCGGTGTTGTCCTTTTAATTTCCATTTTATGGCCCCCAACTCCATAGGCTGTACGTGCCCTACCATCCAACGGCAAAAAGTCTCCATATTGTAGGGGTAAGCATGTTAATTCCGCCCCTGTGTCTAAAAGACAGTCCACATCCTTATCGCCCACCCTCACAGTTATATATAGCCCATCTCCCCTTTGTTGTATTAGTGCGAGGAGGGGGGCCAGGGTGGGCTCTAATCATTTTTTGCTATCCAAGTAACTCCTTCTGTTGTGTATTGTCAGTCGCTTAAATGCTTCTTACTCCCCCTTTCTTTGGATTGGGCAATTCCTTGGACCATTTATCAATTTTCTCTGGGTCTGCCGGATCATGAACTAAATATTCTGCATACACCCTTTCTTCGTTTTTTTGGTTCCGCCCTCTTCCGCAGTCTCTTCTGATTTGACTACAAGTCGTCTTTTTTTAAACGGGGCAAAGCGCACCCCTAATTCTTCATCCTCCGACACTGTATTGTCGGAGGATTCAGAATCCATATCTATTCCTCGGTCGTGTCTTCGGGTTTGCGCTTTTAATTTATCCAAACATGGGTACCCTGGGAATTGACCGATACATTTTCCTTTTCCTATTACTGTCTCTTGACCAAATGATTTTTTCCATTCTTTAATTTCACCTTTAAGATCTTTAACTTCCGCTTCCAGCTTTTCAAGTTCAAGCTTTTTCTGTCGCAGCTGCACACAAACAGCTTGCAATTGATCCTTTGTACTGGTCCGTTCTCGATCATGTTGGGAACGCATTATAATTTCATTCCGCTTTCGGATCTGGCCCATAATGGCGAGGGACCATCTAGTTCGCTCTTTATTTTTTATACGGGTCGTTTTTCCCCAGACCTTTTTAATCTCGTCCAAGGACCATTGTCCTTTGGAGGTTCCGTACTTTTGTTCGATCTTAATACAGGTTTTAGATAAGTTGAATTGTTGCTCTATGTATTCTTTCAACTGTTCGAGAATTAAATCTAGCGAAACTTGAGGTGGTGCCTGCCCACCTTTAACAGTTGTAGGCAATTCTTTGCTCTTATCTCCTGCTGCCATAATACTGATTTCTTTACTGGGGTCTCGAGTCATAGGCATTCTAGCCGATCAATAGGTCGGTGATTAATTAACTAACACACCGCCGAAGTTTAGACGTCTATGGGACCTCGAGCCGACTACCAACCGGAGGGTTCGCAAACCGGAGGCTTTCGGAATCGCGTAGAAGGAGAGGCGAATTTAGACTTTTGACCGAGGACTTTTAAAAAGAGGTGTCCTTACCTCAATATGTAGGTCCGATGTCCAAAATTCAGTTTCTTTCCTCAGCGATCGTGTTCGTGATGCCAAAATTGTTAGATCTCTTAATTTCCAATGAAATACAAACTCCGATTGTAGTTTTAACTTTTTAATCTTGGCAGAGAGCAATAACAAGTTCTTGGCTTTAAGCCAGGTCTTTGTTCTTCTGGTACCACATGGTCAAAATGGCTGTACTTATACCTGGATCAATTTACAGAAGAGAACTCGCCTTCTTTGACCTTATTGGCTCAATTAATAGTCTTTTAACCTTTTAATTGGCTCGCTACCCAAGGTCCTAAATTGTCAAGTTGATGGATGACTTAATGCAACATGCTAACACTCACGTAGCATCTCTGACTTGTTGTCTGTGAATTTTCACAGCCTGTCTAAATGCAGCCTGTTTGAATTCTCTATCACTAGGGTCTTAAGAGAAGTAGTGGCAGGGATTGTGGATGCATTGTTTGTAATTTACCAAAATTCCCTGGATTCTGGGGAGCTCCCAGCAGATTGGAAAACTGCAAATGTCATGCCCCTATTTTAAAAAGGAGGCAGGCAAAAAGCAGGAAACTATAGACCAGTTAGCCTAACATTTGTGGTTGGGAAAATGTTGGAGTCCATTATTAAAGAAGCAGTAGCAGGACATTTGGAAAAGCAAAATTCGGTCAGGCAGCATCAGCATGGATTTATGAAGGGGAAGTCATGTTTGACAAATTTTCTGGAATTCTTTGAGAATGTAACGAACAGGGTGTATAACGGGGAACCAGTGGATGTGGTGTATTTAGACTTCCAGAAGGCATTTGACAAGGTGCCACATAAAAGGTTACTGCACAAGATAAAAATTCATGGGGTTGTGGATAATATATTAGCATGATAGAGGATTGGCTAACTAACAGCGAACAGAAAGTCGGGATAAATGGTTCATTCTCTGGTTGGCAACCAGTATCTAGTGGGGTGCCGCAGGGATCAGTGCTGGGACCCCAACTATTTACAATCTATATTAACGACTTGGAAGAAGGGACTGAGTGTAACGTAGCCAAGTTTGCTGATGATACAAAGATGGGAGGAAAAGCAATGCGTGAGGTGGACACAAAAAATCTGCAAGAGGACATAGACAGGCTCAGTGAGTGGGCAAGAATTTGGCAGATGGAGTATAATGTTCGAAAGTGTGAGGTCATGCACTTTGGCAGAAAAAAAATCAAAGAGCAAGTTATTATTTAAATGGAGAAAGATTGCAAAGTGCTGCAGTACAGCGGGACCTGGGATTAATTTTGCATGAAACACAAAAGGATAGTATGCAGGTACAGCAAGTGATCAGGAAGGCCAATGGTATCTTGGCCTTTATTGCAAAGGGGATTGAGTATAGAAGCAGGGAAGTCTTGCTACAGCTATACAAGGTATTGCTGATACCACACCTGGAATACTGTGTGCAGTTTTGGTTTCCATATTTATGAAAGGATATACTTACTTTGGAGGCAGTTCAGAGAAGGTTCACAAGGTTGATTCCGGGGATGAAGGGGTTGACTTATGAAGAAAAGTTGAGTAGATTGAGCCCCACTCATTGGAATTCAGCAGAATGAGTGATGATCTTATTGAAATGTATAAGATTATGAGGGGGCTTGACAAGGTGGATGCAGAGAGGATGTTTCCTCTGATGGGGGAGACTAGAACTAGAGGGCATGATCTTAAAATAAGGGGCCGCCCATTTAAAACAGAGATGAGGAGAAACTTTTTCTCTCAGAGGATTGTAAATCTGTGGAATTCGCTGCCTCAGAGACCTGTGGAAGCTGGGACATTGAATAACTTTAAGACAGAAATATTCAGTTTCTTAAACGATAAGGGGATAAGGAGTTATGGGGAGTGAGCGGGGAAGTGGAGCTGAGTCCATGATTAGATCAGCCAAGATCTTGTTGAATGGCGGAGCAGGCTCGAGGGGCTGTATGGCCTACTCCTGTTTCTATTTCTTCTGAACTTATGTTATATTAAAGTCGTAGAGATATGCAACTCAATGCAAAGCTGCCTTTCCATTAACCGTCCGCAAAGCTTAATGTGAAACCTATGCATTCACCAAGGTTAGTGTTCTCAGTGCAGTAGTGCCAGGGTCTGATAATTACTATTAGGTGGAGGAATATTACAAACAGTACAGATGTATCTGCGTGTGCTGTATTAGAGCTTCTGGTGTGTTACCCAAAAGAGAGGCTTAGTGCAGTCAGACACCAATTACTTTTTAAAGTATGTAAACTATCACTGATTCTGTTTCTTTACAGAGGTCACTGCAATAGAGCAACATCTCATCTAGCTTAAAGAAAGCAGCACTGAAGAGTAAATCACCTGCCACAAGGATTCCATCAACTCTCAATTATCCAACGCCTTTGATAGTGCATGTGAACAAAATCCACTCAAGTCATTTCTAAAAAGGTACACTGGTCCTTGTGGCACAGAGCAAGCTTACCATTTCTTAAGGATAAATATAAGTAGATTTTCTGCTGTGGGAACTCAAAAGCTTTATGCTAATCAGCTGGGTTAAGCTCTGGAAGCAAAGTGGAAACATTCAGCTTGCCACTGGCAAGTGTGCATATCACTGGAGTCTGGAAGATAAAGTACACAGGCACCTTATCTGTTAGTCTAATTTATTCAGTGTCACTGCCATATCTTGTGTTTGATTTTCTTATTAACTAATAACATCAAGAGCAAACTAATACTGCTACATACCCTAGTAGTTTTGCCTTGTAGAAGTCTTTATTGTTATGTATGCAACTAAATTGAAATATCTTTCACTTGAAATATTGACTTTAATTTCTTATTTGAAAAATTCATGAAGCCTTTGATGTTAAATCCATACTCAATTTAGCCAAATGCCATTAAAATATGCAATAAGCCTTGGTACAGAAAGCGTTATTGTCTGTGTTTCTGCAGGAGAATTACATTTTATGACTAAAGCGTCAGTACCTTTTCTCAATCTGTGCATAAGGAAAGAAAAGGAAAGGGAGCCCATTAGAGGCGAAATGAAAAGTGGTATTGATTAGACTCTCATTTCCCCACTCTTTGCTTCATTTCCTAAATGCATGGAAATAAGGACTATGCCAGGAAGAGAGTAACAATAAGCTATAATGAAAGGAACAATCTTCAGAAAATTAGTGTAAGCTTACGTGATGGTACACAGATGTTGCTCATGGTAACTGCCTTGGCTTTGTTTTTTTCATTTCCATTTAGAAAATGCTCTGCTTATCAAGCAATAGCATTAGTGGCTATAGAAGCTCAAGCAAATGCAATTAATAATGAACTGATAAAAGGAACTGCAAGAATTATACATTTACTCCCTGTGCATGAAGGCTATTTTCACCAATGGCAAATATTTTACACAGGCTCAAAAATAAGTAAGCGTAGTCATTTAGATTAGAGAAATAACATTTCACTATTACTTGTGGGGCTTTTCCCTGGATCATGATCAAGCTTTTCTTGTACGCTATGCACTTTTTTCCCCAATATTCTACACCATGGATAATTTTTCTCCATACTTTCCTGAATACACATGTGTGAGAACATGTGGAAAAATGAATGACTGATGAAATTGTTCCATACTTCTGCTGGTATATTCTTATTCATGTGTGTGCAAAAATATTTTGATCTCTGATTATAACATGTCAACTTTACTGTGCTACCTTTGTGCACCTCAAGGTTTGCCGCCTCGTCCCTACTCTGTTCTCAATAACAACTTGCATTTATATAGAGCCTTTAACAGAGTAAAATGTCCCAAGGTGCTTCACAGGAATGTTATCAAACAAAGTTTAACACTGAGCCACATAAGGCGATATTAGGGCAGATGACCAAATGCATGGTCAAGGAGCAGGCACAGGCACGATGGGCCGAATTACCTCCTTCTACAGCAGGAAAACACCGGACCCTGCCAATTTATGAAACTTGGTGACTTCTCTTTCTCTTTCTGTTCTATACTTTCTTCTTCTTCTTTCTCATTGCCCCTCTTCCCAAAGAAATGAATCGACAGATGGACAGTGACCAGCCAGCAGGCTCCGCACAGCGCGAGCCTCAGATCTGGCGTCTTTGCCCGTGGGAGAACATACGAAATAGGAGCAGGAGTAGGCCACCTGGCCCCTTGAGCCCACTCCACCATTCAATAAGATCATGGCTGATCTGATCATGGGCTCAGCTCCACTTCCCCGCCCACTCCCATAACCCTTTATTCCCTTATCACTCAAAAATCTGTCTAACTCCGCCTTAAATATATTCAATGACCCAGCTTCCACAACTCTCTGCGGCAGAGAATTTCATAGATTTACAACCCTCTGAGAGAAGAAATTTCTCCTCATCTCAGTTTTAAATGGGTGGCCCCTTATTCTGAGACTATGTCCCCTAGTTTTAGTTTCCCCTATGTGGAAATATCCTCTCTGCATCCACCTTGTCGAGCCCCCTCATTATCTTATATGTTTCGATAAGATCACCTCTCATTCTTTTGAACTCCAATGAGTATAGGCCCAACCTACTCAACCTATCTTCATAAGTCAACCCCCTCATCTCCGGAATCAACCTAGTGAACTTTCTCTGAACAGCCTCCAATGCAAGTATATCTTTCCTTAAGTACGCTGTACTCCAGGTGTGGCCTCACCAATACCTTGTACAGTTGTAGTAGGACTTCCCTGCTTTTATACTCCATTCCCCTTGCAATAAAAGCCAACATTCCATTTGCCTTCCTGATTACTTGCTGTATCTGCATACTCACTTTTGTGTTTCATGCAAAAGGACCCCCAGGTCCCTCTGTATTGCAGCACTTTGCAATTTTTCTCCATTTAAAAAATATTATTTGCTTTTCTATTTTTTCTGCCAAAGTGGATAACCTCACATTTTCCCACATTATACTCCATCTGCCAAATATTTGCCCACTCACTTAGCCTGTCTATATCCCTTTGCAGATTTTTTGTGCCTTCCTCACAATTTGCTTTCCCACCCATCTTTGTACATCAGCAAACTTGGCTAAATTGCACTCGGTCCCTTCATCCAAGTCATTAATATAGATTATAAATAGTTGGGGACCCAGCACCGATCCCTGCGGCACCCCACTAGTCACTGTTTGCCAACCGGAAAATTACCTATTTATCCCAACTCTCTGTTTTCAGTTAGTTAGCCAATCCTCTATCCATGTTAATATATTACCCCCAACCCCGTAAACTTTTATGTGGCGCCTTATCGAATGCCTTCTGGAAATCCAAATACTCTACATTCACTGGATCCCCCTTAGCCACCCTGCTCGTTACATCCTCAAAGAACTCCAGCAAATTTGTCAAACATGATTTCCCTTTCATAAAACAATGCTGACTCTGCTTAATTGAATTATGCTTTTCCAAATGTCCCACTACTGCTTCCTTAATAATGGACTCCAGCATTTTCCCAACGACAGATGTTTGGCTAACTAGTCTATAGTTTCCTGCTTTTTGTCTGCCTCATTCTTTAAATAGGGGTGTTACGTTTGCAGGAGGTCAAAGAAAGAAGGAAAGACTAAGTGACACAAACAGTTTCCTTGGCGAACTTACGCAATCCTCATAGAAGCCTTCTACTATGTGCTATGTGTAGTTAAATCATAAATGTATTGATAAAGAACGTGCTCACAATTTCGTTTCAGGTAATCGCCAGACAAGATCTTCCCCAAACCCTGTTGCTTAATTTCTCATAGAATCTTATCGGCCATTTTAGAATTTTGGCAGGAAAATTAGAAAATGCAAATTTTGTAACTTGGCAGTGTACGGTGTTTTCCTGACATAGAATTATAGGGGCCAAAACTTCCCCTTTTTTGCGCCCCGTTAGCGTCTTCAGGAGGCGCTACCAGGAAGCAATGGCCTTTTCGCTTGGGGGCGGGTGGCGGTAACACCTTGAGCAAAATTGCCCCAGAGATTTTGGGAATGATTTGCTGATAGCACCGCGCCCCGCGGTTAGCACCCCTTGCTAGCGTGCAACAACTGATAACATCATCATAGTGCGTGCCAATCCTTTTACGCCCCCAGAGAAAATTGGCCCCGTGGGCCCGAGGTATGCACGGGACGATTTCAGCGCCAGCTTCACGGGGCGTTGACATCTGCCCAGGGCGTCATCTATAGGTGAAACCGTGTACGCCGCAGGCCGTCATTTAATTTTGTCGGCCAACTCTTCGGTTAGCCCAACAATGGTAGCCCTTGCCTCGACCGGGCCATCATCATGCCAGGTGTGGAAAGATAGAACAAGAGCAACCATAGATTGCAAGGCTTGCTGGGACATTATATTTGGTCAACCTAAGAATTAGAGCTTACTTCAGCAACCATACCAAACAAGCTGTCAGCAGTTGAAACCACGGGCTGCAATACCTCACAGCAGCTAAGGTCATCTGTCTTCTCAGTCTAATTATAATCACAAATAGGATGTGATAACCAAAAAAACCAGACAGTGTGTACAGGGGGCAAGGAGAAGTTAGCCCAAAATAAGGAAAGGGTAGCTAAGACAAGTAGCCGTTGAATAACACTGATGAGGTCATTAAATTAACTGCTAGACTCTGCACTATTACAAAAAAAAGAGGAACCATCACATACGATAGGAGTTGTTTACTTGGGTGTATAAGTATGTTCCAATTCCTGTGTATTACTGGAGTTGGTACCCTAAGCCTTTGTCTAGGGCACTCTCCCCTTGTATACAAGTAACAATAAATAACAATCTGACGGTCTGCTTGTGTTAAGAGTCTTACCTTGAATCGGTGTCTTCGACACAGGTCACTGACCCGGTCGAGTGCGTTCCTGGTGGCTCAGTGGCAGCCAGCAAAGGGCCTGCAGATTGCGCAGTGGCCCTCCCCTTTAACTGAAGAGGAGGGGCGCTGAACTTAGCACCATGCTGATCACCCGAGAGTGCCTTCCAATGAGGTGGAGTGCCTGAGACCGTGCTCTGCCTCATTTGAGGGGCGCAAAGCCCAATTGCATGGAGGGGGCGGGACTTCTGGTCCGGGCCATAACGTTCCTGGGCTCGGAAGGTTACCATGCCCAATCTGGGCGTGGGCAATTTTTGCCCCATAAAATCTTACATCGCAGAAGAAATCCATTTGGTCCACTGCGCCTGTGTCGGCTATTTGAAAGAGATAATGCAAATAAATCCCACTCCCAGCTCTTTCCCTACAGATCTGCAAACTTTTCCTTTTCAAGTATTTATCCAATTCCCTTTTGAAAGTTACTAGTAAATCTGCTTCCAGCATCCTTTCAGGCAGTGCGTTCCAGATCATAACAACTCGCTTGGTTCTTTTGCTACTTATCTCACATCTGTTTCTTTTGGTTACTGACACCCCCACCACTGTAATCAATTTCTCTTTATTTACTCAATAATTCTGAATCGAATCTCCCCATAACCCTCTCTGCTCTCAGGAGAAAAATCATTATATCATTCTGGTAAACCTCCTCTGCATCATCTCCAAGGCCTTGACTTCTTTCCAAAGCCCAGATTTGGACACAATACTCCAGCTGAGGCCTAACCAGTGTGGCATACAATTTCTCATTAAAACATAAATTCACACAGATACGGGCTTTGTGGCTTTGTGGCTTTGTGTGCGTAGCTGCCTATTTTTAATGCACAATGTGCCACATTACAATTAAACTACAGGTTGAACCTCCTTTATCTGGCACCCGCGGGACCTGGCCTGTTCTGGATAGGGATTTTTCTGGATGAGGGAAGGTCATGTTAAATTGGATGGTACAGGTACTGAGCAAGGGGATCTCGGGGCTGGCTGGCTTGGGGCTGGGAGTGCGTCAGAGAGATTGGGGGCCGGTGAATCGCGGGGTCAGGCCAGTGATTGTGGGAGTCGGCAGCGAGGAAGGATTTCAATTTGTTCAACTTGTTCATGTCGGAGTTCTGTGCGTGCGCCACCCGGTGGCCAGGAATGGTTCTGGACGAGGGTTGGTTCTGGATAAGGGAGTTCTGGATAAGGGAGGTTCTACCTGTATTCTACTCCTGTACATTCCAAAAGTATTTCATTGGCTGTAAAGCACTTTGAGACATCCGGTGGTCGTGAAAGGCACTATATAAATGCAAGTCTTTCTTAAATATGTGTGAAATGGAAGCAGATAGAGTATATGGATCAACTCATTTATGTCCCCAGGTTATTTCATTCATGCAAAGTGTCTACATAAATACAGAGCTCAGGGCTCTGGTAAAATGTAATAGGTAATGCAAATTAGAAACTTCTTTCTGATCTGGAGGATTCTTTATTTCTGCTTCCCGTAAACACACAATGGCAGAAATGCAATTTGCGGCGGTTCCCAACATGAAATAGGTGGTGAAGTCGGAATGTAAGGTTGGAGATGTCTGCGAGACGACCCGGCTACATTAAGCCTGGGGCCTCATTTGAATGGAGCCAGTGAAGGACCCCTAATTGGGGCCTTTGGAATGACAGCCGGTTCTGACACTGAGCCAGCTAGCAAGTAGGTTGTTGGAGGAGAAGCGGAGGGGGTGGATGGGGCAAGCCCAGGCCGAGAGTGGCCCGCAGTATTTATTGCGGACTCAGGAGGTGCACTCCTGCTCCCCTGGGCTCCACAGAAATGAAACTTTGAAAACATTGTCTTCCCTGTATTTGAGAAGCCTCCGATGGCTCCTTTAAGGACCTCTGGTTCAGCCTCACCGTCCGATAGCTGAGCAATTGCAATCGCAGTCCCACAACAGGCGGTCGGACCCTGATTTACATATGCAAGCTGCCTAATGCCTGGTTCAGGTGGGCACCCTACACACCTTCAAGTCTTCGGCTTTGCTTTTGGCAGACGCACATATCAGGAGCGAGATTGGGAACGGGAGATCGTGACCCCCAAGTTGGTCCCACAACCATGATTTGTTGCCTACAAGGCAGGCATGACAATGTTGAATTTCTCTTCCATGGTCTCAACACTGTTGGGGAACTGGTTCAATCCAGCCTATGTTATCCAGCAAGCCAAACAGGAGTTTGTTTTAATATGCTCTACGAACCAACGAAGAGGTGAACATGGATAATATTGTGTGCTATCCAATACTGTGAAAAACAGCCCATGACCAGGCACTCTACTGTGTATTAAGGCAATGGCAGTAGTCTGCCATAGCACTCTGTGCTATCGAGCACAGTATTACCAAGCTGCAGCAAATCCTATTCTGAACGATCACACTGTAAGGTAGTAGTGGTTAAGAATTGATAGCTTGAGATTAGCTTTCTGGCTTTAGTTACAGCTGGGACATTGGTCTCTAATCAGTGTTATTATAAACCTTTGCCTTCTACACATCTTACTTGTTCAATTACAAATGTGGTAGGAACTTTGAAAGATAATTTACAATATCTAAGAAGTGCTTGAGTGAACATCATTTGATTCAGACATCTGTGGCATTGCTTCAATCCTCTTTTGCTCCTGTTTTAACCCACCAATAGTTAAGTGACCTATGTCTTGTACTTTCGTAAGCTGGAAATGAGATTTCTTCTGATTTAACTATAGCCTTCTCTCACATGCTTTCTCAAGCAGACTACAAACATTCTTGTCATGGTCTGTTGTAGCGCTCTATCATCAGCTCCCTCTCCGTAAAGCAAAGTGCCACATGCAAGGACATTTACTCTCAGAAAACACTCAAGAGTTTTCACGTGTGTTTACACTGCAACTTCAGCATAAATGCGAAGCCAGTCGCAATTTACAGTGACACGAGCATTGTAATTCAGAATCTGGAATGGGGACCTGACCTAACTCTGGGAGGAGGTTTTGTGAAAACCAGCCCCCCTTCCCCGCAACCACTCGCCCCACCATCACCACACCCCCCCGGCCCTCCACCCTCCCCAGCCCCTAACACCACACACCCCCACCCCCGCACTGCCACACCCCACTCGCCCCACCATCACCACACCCCCCCGGCCCTCCACCCTCCCCAGCCCCTAACACCACACCCCCCACCCCCGCACTGCCACACCCCACTCGCCCCACCATCACCACACCCCCCCGGTCCTCCACCCTCCCCAGCCCCGAACACCACACGCCCCACCCCCGCACTGCCACACCCCACTAGCCCCACCATCACCACACCCCCCCCGGCCCTCCACCCTTCCCAGCCCCGAACACCACACACCCCACACCCGCACTGCCAAACCCCACTAGCCCCACCATCACCACACCCCCCCGGCCCTCCACCCTCCCCAGCCCCGAACACCACACCCCCCACCCGCGCACTGCCACACCCCACTCGCCCCACCATCACTACATCCCCCCCAGCCCCTAACACCACACCCCCCACCCCCGCACTGCCACACCCCACTAGCCCCACCATCACCACACCCCCCCGGCCCTCCACCCTCCCCAGCCCCGAACACCACACCCCCCCACCCCCGCACTGCCACACCCCACTCGCCCCACCATCACTACATCCCCCCCAGCCCCTAACACCACACCCCCCACCCCTGCACCGCCACACCCCACTAGCCCCACCATCACCACACCCCCCCGGCCCTCCACCCTTCACAGCCCCGAACACCACACCCCCCACACCCGCACTGCCACACCCCACTCGCCCCACCATCATTACATCCCCCCGGCCCCTAACACCACACCCCCCCACCCCTGCACCGCCACACCCCACTCGCCCCACCATCACTACATCCCCCCCAGCCCCTAACACCACACCCCCCCACCCCTGCACCGCCACACCCCACTCGCCCCACCATCACCACAACCCCCGGCCCTCCACCCCCCCCGGCCCCGAACACCACAACTCCACCCCCGCACCGGCCACCACACAACCCCAAACCTCAGAGCAGGCTTGTCTCCTTCTTTGGCTCTGTGTCAAATTTTGTATGAATACGCTTCTGTGAAGCATTTTGGAACGCTATTCTGCATTAAAGGTGCTATATAAATGCATCATCTAATATGACGAACCTTTCATTTTCTCGTTCGGCTCTAATACCTTTAGTCACCTTTTAATTTAATCACCTTTGTACTTAATTGGTTGTAAAGCACTTTGGGACGTCCTGAGGTCATGAAAGGCGCTATATAAATGCAAGTATTTCTTTCCTTTTTCTTATTACATAGAATGACAGAGAATTTACAGCACAGAAACAGTCCATTTGGCCGATTAGGTCAATGCCGGTCTTTATGCTCTTTACTTCCTCCTAGTCAATGGTGAACCTCGAATTAGGAGTTGCATTATTCAGGTACTTTGAATTCTAATGTGTATTTAACTTGTTAGCAGATTGCAGCGCTTCTAACACCATGTTTGCAACATTCTTTGCTTTTTTATTTCTGCTTCACAAAACACTGGTTCAATCCAATTGTGTAGTCAATTAAGATATGTGGTGAATCCAACAGCTACACGGAACGTACTAAATATATCTCTATTCTAATCTGTGCAATATGCAGATATTACTTGAATTAACTGCCATCAAATCTCATCATTATTGACTCAGGTCTTTCAAATTCATTCTTCTTATTGGGTGTTCATGCCCTTTGTGGGCTATAATGGAACAATAAAAAAGGTTTGTTGTAGGAGCTTTATGATTGCCTTTTTATACAAGAACTGTAACTTTGATTCATGCACGAGTGATTTTTGTAATAACAAACTTTATTACAGTGATTAATAACAGTATTAGATTTTTATGTCTAAGATTTTGTTCATGGAGGCAGGCTCAGTGTGGCCGAGGTAGGTTGCGGGCTGCGACCCCACTGCTGGCTGTCTCCTTGTCGGCTTCCCCCACGACTTTCCCCTTGATAGGGCTTGTTAAGACTGCCCTGCGAAGTTCCCGGCCAATTCAAAGGAAGCGGGTCTGATGATGTTATTTGATGACGCATCATCAGCCGGCTCCCTTAAAGGGACCATGTCCACATTGATTTTGACAGTTGTGCTGTCAGTGCTCTCCAGCATTGAGGTGCTGCAAACGCTGTGCACGGCTGCACCCAGGCTCTCCAGTGACTCCCTCCATATTCCAATGGGCGGAATAGACCTCCCCAGGACACCAACACAGCCTGGTTACACATTGCCTAGTAGGCCACAAGCAGGGATGTGGTCAGGAGGACCAGGCTGCAGTGGCGCAAACCTTTCAATGATCTCAGTAGATCACGAAACGTTACTGCAAAGCCACACTCAACCTCATCCTGCTGTGCCAATCGTCATATCCCCATCACTCTGCCTTTCCTACCCTACTCCTGCACATCCTTACTCACACCAACTTACCTTGCACCTCCACCCATATCTCTCTCTATCTACATCATCACATCTCCATTTCACTAGCCACCCCCCACATTGACCCTCATCCTTGTCCAATCATAGCAACTAACAACACACAAGGGTGGGCACCGGGGGTTAGACTTTCCACTTCACATCGCCCATATATCGCCCATATATCGGCCTTTTATCACTAATTTTGATGAAAAAAGTGGAAATTCAGGCTGGAAAATCGCCGAAAAATGATCCTCCCCAGTTTCGGCTCACATCACCGAGCTGATTGTTGAGGTGATCGCCCGCACATCGTCCAGCCTAACTGTCGGCACGTCGTTGGCACATTGCCGGGCTCGCCGAGAACATTGCTGGGGAATAGTTGCTTTTCCCGGGCTTTCCTCACAGAACTGAGCACTACAGACGCCATTTTGACACCATTTTGAATATCGGAGAAAGGGCGAAGGCTGCTAAAACAAGAGTGCTTACTAATTTGTGAGTTATTAAGTGTATTTCACAGATATATCTATTCAAATTTAAACTTATATTTATTATTATAATTATATTTATTACCGGTTGTTCGATACCTTCCTCTGAATAAGTTGCAAAGTGCATGGCATAAGATCTATGGTATAGGTACTATCATGGAAAGACATTTGAACAGTTACAACAAATATCGGGGATAGGAGCTAATGATTTACACAAACATATCTCTCTCTAATACAATCTCCATTGAGGTCTGCAATGTCAGGAGCTAATGTATTAAAGTGTCTCACTATGTACAAAATATATTTCAATCCAGGAGATTAGTAAAATTATAATTACAATGTTCATTAATACAATGTAAAATCTGTACTTACTCTTGCTGAGACAATGAGGCTGTTCCAATGCTTACGGCATTGGTTGGACCAACTTGCCTCATTGGACGCCGCAGAGACAATGTTTGGGCCTGAGTTGCTCCTGTTTTTTTGGAGCAACTGCTTTAGAATGGAGTATCTTAGAAATTGCAATTCTCGGCATTTAGTTTGCTCCAGTTCTCGTCAGTTAGAACAGTTTCAGTTTGGAACAGATTTTTTTTTTCAAAAGGGGGCGTGTCCGGCCACTTCCGCCCGTTTTGAAAGTTTAGGCAGTGAAAACTTACTCCAAACTAACTTAGAGTGGATTAAGTGTAGATTTTTGTATGCTCAGGAAAACCTTGCCTACACTTTAGAAAATCAGGCGTAGGTTACAAATCAGGCGTAGGTAACGAGGGAGGGGGGCGGGGGGGGGAAGGGAAGTTTACAAACATTAAACACTTCAGTTTTACAAATAAAGAGCCATCATCAATAATAAATGATAAATACATCAATAAATCAACCAATAAATCAATCAAAAAAAATTAATAAAAAATTAAAAAAATTAAAAAATCAATAAATAAAAAATGTTCTACTCATCGACTGCAGCACCGGGAGCCCTCCAACAGCGTGCTGGGACAGTGCCACTCCCTGTGTGTCTCTCTCTCTGTCTGTCTGTGTGTCTCTCTCTCACTCTCTGTCTGTCAGTGTCAGTGTCTCTCTCTCTGGAGGGGGGGAGGAGGATGGGTGGGGAGAGGGAGGGAGGGGGAGAGGAGAGGGAGGGAGAGGAGAGGAGGAAGGAGGGAGGGAGAGGAGAGGAGAGGGGAGGGAGTGAGAGGAGAGGAGGGGGGAGGGAGGCAGGAGGGAGAGGAGAGGGAGGGAGGGGGAGAGGAGAGGGAGGGAGAGGAGAGGGAGAGAGGGAGAGGAGAGGGAGGGAGGGGGAGGGCGAGGAGAGAGGGAGGGGGAGGGCGAGGAGAGAGGGAGGGGGGAGAGAGAGGGGAGGGAGAGAGGGAGAGGGAGAGGGAGGGAGGGAGGGAGAGGGAGGGAGGAGAGGAGAGGGAGGGAGGGAGAGGAGAGGGAGGGATGGAGGGGAGAGGGAGGAGGCTGAACGGGCCCGGCTGACATGAAGAAGCTGGGCGAGCGGGCCCTGCCGAAGGAGTTAAAGGGTAGGTGGCCGGGGGGAGCGGGAGCTGGGGGGGGGCGGGGGATTGTCGGAGCGGGAGCTTGGGTGGGGTGTGGGGCGGGGTTGTCAGAGTGGGAGCGGGGGGGGGGGTCGTCGGAGTGGGAGCGGGGGGGGGCTTGTTGGAGCGGGAGCAGGGAGCGTTGTCGGAGCGGGAGCGGGAGCTGGGGGGGGGCGGGGGTCGTCGAAGCGGGAGCTGGGGGGGTTCGTCGGAGCGGGAGCTGGGGGGGTTCGTCGGAGCGGGAGCTGGGGGGGGGCGGGGGTCGTCGAAGCGGGAGCTGGGGGGGGTCATCGGAGCGGGAGCTGAGGGGGGGCAGGTGGGGGTTGAGAGAGCCAGCTGGAGCCAGAGCAGGAGCTGGATGAGGGGAGGTGCAGCCTGATCCTCGCAGCCCCAGTGAGGCCATTTGGCCAGGGCTAGGGGCTGCGTGCTTCGGGCCCCTCCCACACAGTTTCAGGCGCCTGGAGCTACTGCACAAGCGCGCCCACTGTAGCGTGCCTGTGCAGAGGTCCCGGCACTGATTTCAGCGCGGGGACCTAGCTCCGCCCCCCCACAGCTCGTGCTGCGCCGCGCCCAGCTCCAAAGGACCTGCAGGGAGCCGGAGAATCTGCAGGTATTTTTTAGGCGCATTTCGGGCGCGAAAAACGGGCGTCCAGGTCGGGGCTGTGCCGTTCTAGGCGCAGCCCGAAACTTGGGCCCAAATGTCTGAGATCTCCATCCATATTTTCTGGTACACCCGGGGTGGGGGTTCCCACTGCCACCCCGTGTTAACTCGCCCCACCTTGCATAAACCTCCTGAACGAGGGCCTCATTGGCCTCATCTGAAAAAGGTTTGGCCCTTTTGCGACCCCCTTCCACACCCTCAGACGAGGATGACATCTTTCGAATATTGTACAATATAATTTCACTATGTTTTAAAATTTTATTCTGAAGTTTTTAATTCTGTTCGTTTTGGATTTTATGTCACTTTTCTATCTTTCTACTCTCTCACTCACCCCACTGCTTTCTCTCTGCTCCTTCTCGCTCTCTCTCTCTCCCTCACCACAAATGGCCTTCTGCACATTTGTGGATGACCCCTGACCTCCTGAAACGTGGGGGGGAAAAAATCGCATGCGCAGAAGGCCGTTGCTAGGGAAGCTTTTGACTTCCACATTGCTGGCCGTTCACTGGGCGCACGTCACATTGTTGACCTTTTGCATCGCCTATTTCACATCGCTGGCCTTTGGTAGGAAAAATAGAACAGCAAAGTATTTTTTAAATGGTGAGAGATTGGGAAATGTTGATGTTCAGAGGGACCTGGGTGTCCTTGTATACGAATCACTGAAAGTTAACATGCAGGTACAGCAAGCAATTAAGAAAGCAAATGGTATGTTGGCCTTTATTACAAGGGGATTTGAGTATAAGTGTAAAGACGTCTTACTGCAATTATATAGAGCCCTGGTGAGACCGCACTTGGAGTATTATGTACAGTTTTGGTCTCCTTACCTAAGGAAGGATATATTTGCCATTGAGGGAGTGCAACGAAGGTTCACCAGACTGATTCCTGGGATGGGGGATTGTCCTATGAGGAGAGATTGAGTCAACTCGGCCTATATTCTCTAGAGTTTGGAAGAATGAGAGGTGATCGCTTTTAAACTTACAAAATGCTTACAGGGCTTGACAGGGTAGATGCAGGGAGGATGCTTCCTCTGGCTCAGGAGTCTAGAACCAGGGTTCACAGTCTCAGAATAAGGGGTCGGATATTTAAGACTGAGATGAGGAAAAACATCTTCACTCAGAGGGTGGTGAATCTTTGGAATTCTCTACCCCAGAGGGCTGTGGAGGATCAAGTCTTTTAATATATTCAAAACAGAGATCGATAGATTTTTGGATATTAAGGGAATCAAGGGATATGGGGATCTATTGAATGGTGGAGCAAGCTTGAGGGGCCGAATGGCCTACTCCCGCTCCTAATTCTTATATTCGGTCTTTCAAGCCAGTTCTGCCAATGATAAACCTCTGAAGGCAGCTTGAATGGATATTTTTGGATGAATGTGGACGCTTTCCATTTAGCAAGTTCATTATGTAAGATTGAATTAGCAGAGATTATTCTACCTGGACCCAATGCCTCACACTTTACATTGTTCATTCCACTAGCTACATGCTGAGAAGATAGTTTAGACACAATGGTTTGTCAGTCCTGTTGGTACATTTAATTTCCTTTAAGTGAAAGAATGACAGGGTTGGAATGAATTTATTTCTTACATAATCAAAAGGATGAATATTATTCACAAGAGATGAAAAAATATTAAACACTGGCCATTACAGTAAGGGGTTCAATGTCATGGATGATCGTTTTATGTTACTGTGGTAGTCAATTATTCTTGAATAATTTTTAATCTTGCAATTATGTCAATGGCTGAAATGTTGTAAAACGATGGGAAACTAAAAAAGAACGAATGAAAGCTGTAATCAATGTAATGCTACATCTTACAGATGTGGAGAAGACAAGACATCTTATGTGGAGAAGACAATACAAATGTTTAGACTGAAAGTTAATTACAATTTTGCCATTTGGAGAAGTAGGTGTGTCGGCTTTGATCATTATATTTATTTATTTCCTACAGTTAAAAAGCAGCTCCCACAAAAAGTGCGCCGATCTAATGGAGTAGAAATGACTTTACTAATTATTCTACAAGTAAAAGCATGGTTATTAAGCTACGCCACTCCCCAATACCCACAAGGAATGGAGTGTTAGAAATAGTCTGGTCAGTTTAATAATCAGGATCGACTGTAAACCAGTCTGGTGGGTATATTGTGTTTAGTTAGAGTTTAAGATGGAATATAACACATTAATTATACAGCAAAAACACACGACGGTGACAAGTAGCTGATACCAATCCAATCGTACAAATGTCTGGCTTATGTGAGCAGTTCTCTGGCTTGCAGCCTCTTTCTCTTCATCTAAAGCTTTCTGCGGTAAAGCATTGGATCACTCAAAGAGCGTTTGACCAGCCCAACTTTTGTTTTGCTCTCCCCTCACACTGTTTGTGAGGACAACCTTGAGCAGTCTACTTTTATTCTCATTTTAGCGATGGGCCTGACATGGGATATTGACAAGACCTTTTGACCTATAGAGGTTCCTCTAAAATTCCCTATCCAATGCCGTGTCGAGTTCTTTGTTTCGATTCTGAATCAAGAACCCTCACAAAAGACATCTCATGATTTTGGCCATATTTCTTTGCTGTGCATACTTTCTCAGGGTTTCTTCTTTTGAGATTGTGTTTTATCTTTTCGCCCTGACCTCCCTTTGATCTCATGGAGCCCAAGCCAGAAACCTGCTTGCTTCAGGATCGTTATCTCCTTTACGACATAGCAAATGTTAAACACATTAACTTCTACCACAGAACTACAAGTGTTCTGTTAAATTAACTTCGATCCCCTATTTTAACATTATACATAAACTACATAAACAAGGTTCAAGTCTTACCTTAAAAAGATAATCACGTAACAACAAGAAGATTGTATATAGCACAAAGAAGCCATACCATCTACAGGTGCATTTCTAAGCACCCTTTCCAGTCTGAGGAGACTTTTCGGCTCCAGTTCAACACAACGATTTAAACACAGTATCCTTCATGTCAGCTTTATACATTTTGAACCCCTGATTTCTAACAGGGGCCTAGAATTTTGTTAATACAAAAGTAAAATGCTGCGGATGCTGGAATCTGAAATAAAACAGAGAATGTTGGAAATCTCAGCAGGTCAGGCGTTATCAGTGGAGTGAAAAACAGAGTTAATGTTTCGGGTCGATGACCCTTCATCAGAACTGACGAATGTTCGAAAAGAGCATATGCTTAAGCACTGAAAAGGGGAGGAGAAGAAAGAACAAAAGGGTAGAAGGCAGGAGAGATTAGAGAGACAAAAGGGATGATGGGCCGAATTGAAATGGTAATGATAGAGGTTAGAAAAAGGTTAATCTGGATAGGGTGTGAATGGCGTAGTAATGACAAAGTAATAGTAATAGACAAAGAGGAAAAAAGAGAAGAAAGAAGGAAAAAAACATAAGATGGGGGGGGGGGACGGGGGGAAGGGAACCAATGATGGCCAGAGGTTATGCTTTGAAATTGTTGAACTCGATGTTGAGTCCAGAAGTCTGTAAAGTGCCTTAACGAAAGATGAGGTGCTGTTCCTCGAGCTTGTGTTGAGCTTCATTGGAACAGAGTAGGAGTTCGAGGATGGAGCTATCAGAGTGGGAGTGAAGTGGAGAATGAAAGTGACAGGCAATCGGAAGCTCAGAGTGAATGGAGGTGTTCAGCAAAGCGGTCACCCAATCTACACTTGGTCTCCCCATTGTAGAGACCACCACATCGTGAGCAGTGAATACAGTACACTATGTTGAAAGAAGTACAAGTAAATCGCTGTTTCGCCTGGAAGGAATATTTGGGGCCCTGGATTGTGGGAAGGGAGGAGGTAAAAGGGTGGGTGTTGCATTGCCTGTGCTTGCACAGAAAGGTGCCGTGTGAAGGGGAGGAGGTGTTGGGAGTGTCTGCGGAATGGACCAGGGTGTCGCGGAGGGAGCGGTCCCTTCGGAAGGCTGAGGGGAGGGGAGGGGAAGATGTGATTGGCTTGAAAGGTGAGGACAAGGGGAACCCTGTTGTGGTTTTGAGAGGGAGGGGAAGGGGTGAGAGCAGAGGTACGGGAAATAGAATGGCCACGGTCGAGGGCCATGTTAACCATGGTGGAGGGGAATCCTCGGTTGAGGAAAAAGGACGACATGTCAGAGGCACTAATGTGAAAGGTGGCGTCTTCAAAGCAGATGCGACGGAGATGGAGAAACTGGGAGAATGGAAATGAATCCTTACAGGATGCGAGGTGGGAGGAAGTGTAATCCAGGTAGCTGTGGGAGTCAGTGGGCTTATGGTGGATACTGGTCAAAAGTCTATCCCCAGAAATGGAGACTGAGAAGTTGAGGAAGGGAAGGGAAGAGTCGGAGATGGACCATGCGAAGGTGAGGGAAGGGTGGAAATTGGATGCAAAGTGAATGAAATTTTCAAGTTCAGGGCGAGAGCAGGAAACGCATTGATACAGTCATCAATGTACCAGAAAAAGTAGTGAGAGGGGGGACCCGAGTAGGACTGAAACAAAGAATGTTCCACATATCCCACGGAAAGGCAGACATAGCTAGGACCTATGTGGGTTCCCAAAGTAACACGTTTAATTTGGAGGAAGTGAGTGGAGTTAAAGGAGAAGTTGTTCAATGTGAGAACAAGTTCAGCCAGGCGGGGGAGGGGGGTGGTGGAGGGGGACTGGTTGGGCCTCTGCTCGAGGAAGAAGCGGAGCGCCCTCAGGCCATCCTGTGGGGAATGGAAGTGTAGAGGGATTGGACATCCATGGTGAAAAGGAGACGGTTGGGGCCAGGAAACTGGAAATTGTTCGTGTCAGGCGGTGGTATGAAACGGGCGGTATCGCAGTGCTTGATATTCAGCTCCAGTGACTGCAGTGTAACCGAATATCAGGCACTAGGTATAGTGGCCGGCTGATCCGATGCCACGCTTTACATGCCGCCGGCCGAGGTGAATTTCTAGGCTGGGGAATCAAAAAGATATTCTTGAAAAAATACCGATTTCCACTTGAAGTATATGTTCCTACACATTTTTAGTCATAGGTAGTGTTGTGTATGAATAAAGAGTCTGACTAGATACTGTGAGCTCAAAGTAAAGTGTGACCTTAGTCTTTTATTGCAGGTCTCCAGAGTGCCTCTCCAGAGTGCCTCCCCACGCGGTTGTGTCGACTAAGAACCTCCTCCAGATTCTGCTGATGCTCGACTGTGTCCCGACCTGTAACCAAAATGTTGTCCTGGAAGATCACCGTGCGTGGGACCATTTCAGTAAGCTTTCCATGTTTCTCTGGAATATTGCTGCGGCTGATCGAATCCCAAACGGGCATCTATTGTAAATGAAGAGACCTTTGTGCAGGTGAGGCCCTTTGATGATTCCTCCAGCTCCTGCATCATGTAGGCCGAGGTCAAGTCCAGCTTCGTGAACGTTTTTCCTTGCGCCAGCGTCGCAAAAAGGTCATCTACCTTTGGTAGTGAGTATTGATCCTGCAGGGAGAAACGATTGATAGTTACTTTGTAATCACTACAGATTCTGACGGTGCCATCTCCCTTGAGGACTGGAACAATTGGACTGGCCCACTCGTTGAATTCGATCGGCGAAATGATGCCCACTCGTTGCAGCCGGTCCAGCTCGATCTCCACCCTCTCTCTCATCATGCACAGTACTGCTCTCGCCTTGTGATGGATGGGTCGCGCCCCCAGAATTAGGTGGATCTGCACTTTTGCTCCTTGGAACTTCCCAATACCTGGTTCGAACAGCAAGGGGAACTTGCTTAAGACCTGCACACATGAAACAGTGGACGAGAGCGCTCAGACATCGTCCCAGTTCCAGCGTATCTTTCCAAGCCAGCTCCTGCCGAGCAGCGTGGGACCATCGCCCGGTACCACCTAGAGTGGTAGCTTGTGCACCGCTCCATCGTAGGAGACCTTTACAGTAGCACTGCCGATTACGGGAATCATTTCCTTTGTGTAAGTTCTAGTTTAGTGCGAATGGTAGTCAGAACTGGTCTTGAGGCCTTGCTGCACCACAATTTATCGAAAGTCTTTTTGCTCATAATGGACTGGTTCACGCCCGTGTCCTGCTCCATTGACACTGGGAGTCCATTTAATTCAACCTTCAGCATTATCGGGAGATACTTTGTGGTAAATATGTGTACCCCATATACCTCGGCCTCCACGGTCTGAGGCTCTGGTTCATCGTGATCCGCCGTGGATCTGTCCTCTTCTGCAACATGGTGGTTTGCAGGATTAGCGGGGTTTGCAGCTCGCCTGCACATACGTTGGAGGTGTCCCATTGTTCCCCAGCCCTTGCAAACGTACCCTTTGAAGCGACATGAATGGAAATGATGATCACCCCCGCAGCGCCAACAAGGTGTTAATGGCTTTGCATTCTTCACCCTTGATGGTGGACTCTGAAACATCTGCGGACGTGCAGCTGCAGGCATGTGGGGCCTGCCCTGTACGTTGCGATTTAAAAACAACATCACTTAATTCATAATACTTGTAGCAGCAGTTGTGTGCTGAGAGATTTGCTTAGTATTGTCACTGGTGGCAATGAACGCCTGGGCTATCGCTATGGCTTTACTCAAGGTTGGGGTCTCTACAGTCAAAAGTTTGCGAATTATCACTTCATGGCCAATGCCAAATAAGAAGAAGTCCCTGAGCATGTGCTCCAAATTTCCTTAAAGTTCGCAATGTCCTGCAAAGCGTCTCAGCTCGGCGACATAATTCGCCACTTCCTGGCCTTCAGGCCTTTTGTAGGTGCAGAACCGGTACCTTGCCATCAAAACGCTTTCCTTCGGGTTCAGCTGCTCCCGGACCAGTGTGCACAAATCATCATACGATTTCTCTGTGGGTTTCACTGGAGCAAGCAGATTTTTCATGAGGCCATAGTTGTTGCCCCGCAGACGGTGAGGAGAATCGCCCTTCGTTTGGCAGCATTCGCTTCTCCTTCCAGCTCGTTAGCCACGAAGTATTGGTCGAGTTGTTCCACAAAGATTTCCCAATCATCTCCCCCCCAAAATTTCTCCAAGATGCCGACTGTTCTCTGCATCATTGGATTTGTCATCTGTATCTCGTCGCCAGTTGTTGTGTATGAATAAAGAGTCTGACTAGATACTGTGAGCTCAAAGTAAAGTGTGACCTTAGTCTTTTATTGCACATCTCCAGAGTGCCTCTCCAGCCTGTGAGGCCTCCTTAAGTACAGGTGCTCCCAAAGGATTGTGGGATCCCTTGGGACTCCAGGGGATGAGCCCTCTGGTGGCTACACAAGGTCATTACTGGTTTACATATATAACAGGAAGGAATTCTGATATGTACAGAAAATATTTATGCTGAGATATTACCCCAGAAATCACAGTTTGCAACAGTAGTGTTAACACCTCACGTGCTCAGTTGGTATTCTGTTGCCCGCTATTTTAATAGAGCATTAACTCACCGCCACAAAAATCCTGGGCAAAAGAACATCAAACAAACATGTGAGAATGTCACTAGCACTGATTTTTGGGCTACTAAAACAATACCACCAAAACGCTGGCCATCCTAGACTGGGTGATGTGTAATGAGAAAGGACTAATTAGCAATCCTGTTGTGTGAGGCCCCTTGGGGGAAAGTGACCATAACATGGTAGAATTCTTTATTAGGATGGAGAGTGACACAGTTAATTCAGAAACTAGGGTCCTGAACTTAAGGAAAGGTAACTTTGATGGTTTGAGGTGTGAATTGGCTAGAATAGACTGGCAAATGATACTTTAAGGGTTGACGATGGATAGGCAATGGCAAACCTTTAAAGATCACATGGATGAACTTCAGCAATTGTACATTCCTGTCTCGAGTAAAAATAAAATGGGGAAGGTGGCTCAACCGTGGCTAACAAGGGAAATTAAGGATAGTGTTAAATCCAAGGAAGAGGCATATAAATTGGCCAGAAAAAGCAACAAACCTGAGGACTGGGAGAAATTTAGAATTCAGCAGAGGAGGACAAAGGGTTTAATTAAGAGGGGGAAAATAGAGTACGAGAAGAAGCTTGCCGAGAACATAAAAACTGACTGCAAAAGCTTCTATAAATATGTGAAGAGAAAAAGATTAGTGAAGACAAATGTTGGTCCCTTGCTGTCGGATTCAGGTGAATTTATAATGGCGAACAAAGAAATGGCAGACTAATTGAACAAATACTTTGGTTCTGTCTTCACGAAGGAAGACACAAATAAACTTCCGGAAGTACTAGGGGACCGAGGGTCGAGTGAGAAGGAGGAACTGAAGGATAATCTTATTAGGCGGGAAATTGTGTTAGGGAAATTGATGGGATTGAAGGCCGATAAATCCCCGGGGCCTGATAGTCTGCATCTCAGAGTACTTAAGGAAGTGGACCTAGAAATAGTGGATGCATTGGTGATCATTTTCCAACAGTCTATCGACTCTGGATCAGTTCCTATGGACTGGAGGGTAGCTAATGTAACACCACTTTTTAAAAAGGGGGGGAGAGAGAAAGCGGGTAATTATACACCGGTTAACCTCACATCAGTAGTGGGGAAAATGTTGGAATCAATTATTAAGGATGAAATAGCAGCGCATTTGGAAAGCAGTGACAGGATCGTTCCAAGTCAGCATGGATTTATGAAAGGGAAATCATGCTTGACAAATCTCCTGGAATTTTTTGAGGATGTAACTAGTAGAGTGGACAAGGGAGAACCAGTGGATGTGATGTATTTGAACTTTCAAAAGGCTTTTGACAAGGTCCCACAGAAGAGATTGGTGTGCAAAATCAAAGTACATGGTACTGGGGGTAATACACTGATATGGATAGAGAACAGGTTGGCAGACAGGAAGCAGAGAGTCGGGAGAAACGGGACCTTTTCAGAATGGCAGGCAGTGACTAGTGGGGTGCCGCAGGGCTCAGTGCTGGGACCCCAGCTCTTTACAATATACATCAATGATTTGGATAAAGGAATTGAGTGTAATATCTCCAAGTTTGCAGATCACACTAAACTGGGTGGCGGTGTGAGCTGTGAGGGGGACGCTAGGAGGCTGCAGGGTGACTTGGATAGTTTAAGTGAGTGGGAAAATGCATCGCAGATGCAGTATAATGTGGATAAATGTGACGTTATCCACTTTGGGAGCAAAAACGCGAAGACAGAATATTATCTGAATGGTGGCAGATTAGGAAAAGGGGAGGTGCAACGAGACCTGAGTGTCATGGTTCATCCATCATTGAAAGTTGGCATATAGGTGAAGAAGGCAAATGGTATGATTGCCTTCATAGCTAGAGGATTTGAGTATAGGAGCAGGGAGGTCTTACTGCAGTTGTACAGGGCCTTGGTGAGGCCTCACCTGGAATATTGTGTTCAGTTTAGGTCTCCTCATCTGAGGAAGGACGTTCTTGCTATTGAGAGAGTGCAGCGAAGGTTCACCAGACTGATTCCCGGCATGACAGGACTGACATATGAGGAGAGACTGGATGAACTGGGCCTTTACACATTGGAGTTTAGAAGGATGAGAGGGGATCTCATAGAAACATATAAGATTCTGACGGGATGGGACAGGTTAGATGAGGGTAGAATGTTCCCGATGTTGGGGAAGTCCAGAACCAGGGGACACCGTCTTAGGATAAGGGGTAAGCCATTTAGGACTGAGATGAGGAGAAACTTCTTCACTCAGAGAGTTGTTAACCTGTGGAATTCCCTACTGCAGAGAGTTGTTGATGTCAGTTCATATATATTCAAGAGGGAGTTAGATATGGTTCTTACGGCTAAGGGGATCAAGGGGTATGGAGAGAAAGCAGGAAAGGGGTACTGAGGGAATGATCAGCCATGATCTTATTGAATGGTGGTGCAGGCTCAAAGGGCCGAATGGCCTACTCCTGCACCTATTTTCTATATTTCAATGTTGCTATTCATGTTAACTATGTATGAGATATATTTTCCAACGATGTTCACAATCTGGGATACATCCGTCTCAAAATATGTTTTACATTCTTAAGGCTCTGATATTTAATCAGAGTCAGGAAGAGAGTGAGGGTGGAGGATTTTCGGATGAGATACCTTGGAATAAGTGTTTCCTACACGCCCTGCTGTATTTAGTGGCAGGACATCTTTTACACTTTCGAGGTCAGGTAAGTCCGAAATCGCAGGAGGGAATTAGACATCAGCCGGACGGGGGTCAGACATCGTGGGCTGGGGTCTGGACATAGTGGAGGGAGTGTCAGACATTGCGGGGGATGGGGGGGGGGTCATACTTCGTGGGGTGGGGGGACAGATATCGCAGGGGGGGTCATCATGCGGGGGGGGGGGGGGGAGTTGGACATCGCGTGGCGGGGTGGGGGTCAGACATTGCAGGCGGGGGTCGGACATCACGGGAGAAGTTGGACATTGCGGGGGGGGGGGGGGGAAATTGCAGGGGGGTGTCAGACATTGCAGGGTGGGGATCGGACATCACGGGAGAAGTTGGACATTGCGAGGGGGGGGGGAATTGCAGGGGGGTGTCAGACATTGCAGGGTGGGGATCGGACATCACGGGAGAAGTTGGACATTGCGGGGGGGGGGGGGGGAATTGCAGGGGGGTGTCAGACATTGCAGGCGGGGGTCGGACATCACGGGAGAAGTTGGACATTGCGGGGTCGGGGGCGCGGTCAGACGCCGCAGGAAGTCGTTCGGAACATCGCAGGACGATCGGACGTTGCAAGGAAAGTTGGGACGTGGTCGGATGCAGTCTCCTCAAAAGATTTTAATAACCGCCCTGCCTCCTGAGAGTGGATTAGTTGTACGGCCCAACCACCCCACTGCCACCCTTCCGACCCCCCAACCCCCTTCTTTCTGACCCGCTTCTGTAAAAACTGGAAGTTGCGGGGTGGGGGCGGGGGCGGAGGGTGGCTGAAATGGGTTGGAGTCAGGTTTGACGATTATATTTTTTTATCTTCTCATCAGATTTACCAATATCTATATATTATTTTCTGTATGTGGGACTTGCCGGCCACATTTGCCTAAAGAGCAACAGTCAGTGCTCTTCAAAAGCTATCAACTGATTGTGAATTGCTTTAGCACGTCTTGAGGATAGATATGTTGCTATTTAAATGCAATTTCTTCCTTTGTTTAAGTTGCAGTAGGTTATTTTAACAGGGTACAAATTGAGCCTGATTGTGTGACACTGGATCCGGGCAAACGGGCCATGCCTAAGGAAGAACATACTTGCCTTCGAGGGGGTGCAACGAGGGTTCACTGGATTGAGCTCTGGGATGAGAGGGTTATCCTATGATTGAGTAGATTGGGCCTATACTCTCTGGAGTTTACAAGAATGAGAGGTGATCTTATTGAAACGTGTAAGATTCTGAGAGGGCTTGACATGGTTGATGCTGAGAGGTTGTTTCCCCTGGCTGGAGAGTTAAGGGACATAGCTTCAGGGATAAGGGGTCGGCCATTTAGGACTGCGATGAGGAGAAATTTCTTTACTCAGAGGATCGTGAATCTTTGAAATGATCTAATCCAGAGGGCTGTGGAGGCTCAGTCGTGAATGTAATCAAGGCTGAGATCGATAGATTTTTGGCCTCTAGGGGTATCAAGAGATATGGAGATCGGTTGGGAACGTGGAGTTGAGGTCGAAGATCAGCCATGATCTTATTGAATGACAGAGCAGGCTCGAAGGGCTGTCGGGCCTACTCCTGCTATTTCTTATGTTTTTATGTTGTTATGATTGCCTCTCGCTGCCTGATTATTCAAGCAAGTGTCTTGATCTGAACAAAACAGTTAGGTGTGGACAAATCATTGAAAGTACGACCATAAGAAATATTGCTTGAACTTATGTCAAATCCGAATGTGCCTAGTTCTGGCATTTGGAATGATCCACAACATTAACTACAATAAAGTGAGAGTCACATGCACAGTACAATCTCCATTTTGGTCTCCATATTACAATAGGAATATAGAGGCACTGGAGAAAAGCAAAAAAGATTTACTAGAATGATATCAGAACTGAGAAGTTTTACCTATCAGGAAAGATTGAACTGGCTGGGACTCTTTTCCTGAGCAATGAGAAGACTGAGGGATGACCTGATAGAGGTCTTTAAGATTATGAAAGGGTTTGATAGGGTAGATGTAGAGAATATGTTTCCACTTGCGGGGGAGACCAGTACTGGGGGCCATAAATATAAGGTAGTCACGAATAAACCCAATAAGGAATTCAGGAGAAACGTTATTACCCAGAGAGTGGTTAGAATGTGGAACTTGCTACCAGAAGGTGAAGTTGAGGCGAAAAAACATAGATGCATAAACACCGACCCAACCTGTTAGGCTGAATAGCCTGTTTCTATGCTGTAAATATGATGTAATACCATTTTTGCCTCAGGCAGAGCACATATTTTTTTTGCCATATCATTGAGCAATCCAGCAACTGGTAAACCCCCAAGATAAAGCTCTGTGAAATTTCTCTCTGTTTGCTAAGGATAAGCAAGCAAGACTCCAGAATATTAATCAACTTTAGGACTAAGCATGGTCCCAGCAACCAGCTTGTTCCATACTGTACTTATCACCTCTCTCTACTTGTTAGGTCTTTGACCCCATTATTTAACAAATATTTATCCAGCACGTTGGAATTAATTAGCATAATATTAATATCTATCTCACATATCTGCTACTCTGAGGGAAAGAATATTTATTTTATTCACTAGTCTTGAATTGTGGCTTGTTAGAATCATAAGGGCTGAAATTGCCCCTTCCTTTAGGGCCTATTACCGCCGATTTTGGCCACGCTGTGGAGTGCAATGGCCGCCGATTTTTCATGCAATGGTCGCCATTTTGAAAATTCCGCTCCTGTGGTATCCCAGCAGTGACCTGCTCCCCCCCCCAACCCCCCCTCACTGCTCAGCTGCTGCCCATCCGTCCTAAGTGCATTATCAGCGCGCACACTGCGAAATTCTATCGAAAGAATCTTGCTCCCGCTGCTCGGTGCCACCGCCAGCTTTTTCTGCTGGTGCACTGAGCTTGGAGTCTTTCTAAAATGGCAGTACTGCTCCCATTAAAGGGGAGGACGCACTGCCGCTGCCGCCATGTTTTTTTTTTGCCAAACCGACTGCCATGTCGGGCCGATAATAATGTTCCCAGGTTTGGCCGGGCCGCCAACAGGCAGCCTGGCACCTCCTCTTGGATGCCAGGCCGTTGGCCTGACCGAAACCCCTCCCTGGTGGCCCAGTGGACCGAGTTAAAGAATGGCGCAGGCTCTGCCCTTTACGTGAAGGAGACTGCTGTGGAGACACGGCACCGTGATGATGTCACCAGTGCCAAGCTGATGATTGACAGCGGCGGACTCTACACCACCCCCCCCCCCCAACTTCCGCCCCCTTAGACTGTGAACCTCCGCTCACCGCCACACCTCCGCCCCCATCATGACCGACTTCTGATCCGCTGAAAAAAAAAAGCCAAGAGTGGAATTTTGCTCAAGAGGCCACCGCATCCACCAGGCCGGTAAAAACACCAGAAACACGGTAGGTGCACCCTGTTTCCAGTGGTGGCCAATTTCAGCCCCATAACATCATAGAATGGTTATAGCGTGGAAGAAGGCCATTCGGCCCGTCGAACCCATGCTGCCTCTCGGCTAGTCCCTCTCCCCTGGCCCTTTCCCTGAAGCCCTGCAATTTTTATTTCCTTCAGAGGCTTATCCAACTCCCTTTTGAAAGATAAAATTGACCTCGCCTCCACCATCCTTTCAGGCCGAGAATTCTAGATCTTAACCACTCGCTGCGTAAAATAGTTGTTTCTTACGTCATCTTTGGTTCTTTTGGCAATCACCTTAAATCTATGTCCTCTGGTTCTCGACCCTTCTGACATTTCGACCTCTCTACTTTGTCAGGATTTTGAACACCTCTATCAAATCTCCTCTCATCTGCTAATTCTCACTCATCTTCTAGTTCACCAATTGAATTCCAAGTTAAATACAAAGAAAGACTTGCATTTATATAGCGCCTTTCACGACCACCAGATGTCCAAAGTGCTTCACAGCCAATTAAGTACATTTGGAGTGTAGTCACTGTTGTAATGTGGGAAATGCAGCAGCTAACCTGTGCACAGCAAGCTCCCACAAACAGCAATGTGATAATGACCAGATAATCTGTTTTTGTTATGTTGCTTGAGGACTATTGGCCAGGACAGCGGGGATAACTCCCCCTGCTCTTCTTCAAAATTGTGCCACGGGATCTTTTACGTCCACCTGAGAGGGCAGACGGGGGCTCGGTTTAACACCTCATCCAAAAGACAGCACCTCCGACAGTGCAGCACTCCCTCAGCACAGCACTGGAGTGTCAGCCTAGATTTATGTGCTTCGAGTCCCTGGAGCAGGATTTGCACCCACAACCTTCTGATTCCAAGGCAAGACTGCTACCCACTGAGCCACAGCTGACACTGTTCTGCTTACATCCATGGGTCGCAATTTTCGTCTCCAAGTGTAAAACCGTTCTAATTTGGGTCGACTGCTTTAAGCCCTGTCTCAGTTTTAAGTGCTGATTATAGCACTCGTACCTCATTTGCATAAATATTCACAACTCCAAGTGCAAATTCAGGCGGGTCTGTGGACAGGAAAACTGCAGGTAAGTCCAATTTCAAGGGATGGGGACAATTAAAAGGTCAAGTAATAGGGAGTGGGATAACATTTTAGAAAGCTTTTGGATAGCATTAAGAGGCATTTCACCCCATCAGCAAACTATACCAAGGCTGAAAAAGTATGGGATTACGAAGGGGCGGGCCAAGATGAAGGGAAAAGGAAGCCGTTGATGCAGACATGAGTGTACAGACAAGTGACGGTGCGGCCTCCTCTTTGATGGCATGCTGAGGTTGAAGTGGTGTTGCAAGAGATGCTCACAAGGAGGGATTACCTCTGCAGTATGATCCTGGAGGTCAGCACGGCAGCCTGCCTGAAGAAAGTGCAGCCAAGTTACTGTCTGAAGTGGGGCTGTTGAGCTCTGCTATAATGGGTCTCGGGATTAAAAAGAGCTAAATAGGCTTTTGTAGTGGTCAGCTTTCTAAGTTGCTTAACGGGCAGAAGAGATAACATTTAAAATTACATGTCAGAATGATTAACTGTTACAAGCTGTGTAACCCGAGGACAATTACAAATAGCCAAACCGTTGAACCACAGGATGCCCAGAGACACAGTTAGACAGGGCAAGGGGTCAAAGGTGACACGTTGAAGAAAGTCCACCTGGTATGAGACATAGGCGAATGATTGTGTGACGCAAAAGTGAATTAGTCAATCTGCAATCGTGCACGCGGGCTTTGGGCCAATTAAACGGCAGAGAGGGGCCGTGCACGAGACTGACATGCATCATTAATGTATAAAAGATTGCTTAGAACTTTGTATAAGCGGAGAAGCCTGCCTACAGACAGAGAGCAGGCGGTCTCCCCACCGATGCAAATAAAGACTACTTGAATCTTCGATACCAGAACTAGTATTGACTGTTTATTTTACAAACTCCATTACACTGTCCCTTTATATGTACAGGCTCTGGGCTGCATGGTAAGCCGCTGGTGTCCATGCAGCAGGTAGCGGAGCCGGGCATCTTCCCCTCTGCTGTTCCGGGCTGGTAGAAGGCAGGTCACTACTGTTAGTCCCAGGTGGTCCTGCCATGGTTGCTGGTACCTGGGCAGGTGTGCCCAGTCAATGCTGACTCCTGATCAGCCTGGCAGGCCTTCTTTCATGCAATGCCATGTCAAGTGTGACATGCTGTGATTGGGAGGCTTCTGAAGGACCTTCCAGCTTAAGGGTCAGACAAGTAGTTGCATCTGTACGTGTCTACTGGCGTGGCCATAGAAGAGGAGCTTCCACCAACAGCCTCTACTGAAGTGATGATGTCTGCTGCCCCACTCTGCAGATTTTGGGCTCTCTTGTTCGCTACTATTGAATTAGATGTAGTCCTTTGGGTCTCTCTATGTCTCAAGAGCTGCAGTTACTTGTCTCAGATCTGCATCTGAGAAGTGCTATGTGGAACTGGCAGACTGGTGTCATTGGGGGGAACTTTAATCCCCCTCCCCCATGACGGACGGGCGTTACGTTACCAAAAATCTGAAAACCGACCCCTACCCGCCGCGAATGCACCTACTCCCGGTGGTGGGTTTGGGATAATCAGAGTAACCCGCTCTGGAGAGGCAAGGAAGGACGGAGAGATTGCAGGGAAGGAAATCAATGACTTTAATAATGGAATGAGGCTGCGTGCCTCAGATTTTGGCAGCCATTTGAATTTAACAGCTGTGGGCCGGGTTACCCAGCGTGCAATAAACCCAGCACATGAATATAAGAACATAGCAAATTGGGGCAGGGGTAGGCCACTCCCATTTGCCCAGCAAATAAGTACTTTTCCAGCAATGCTTGCGTGCCGGGCAGAGAAGGAGGGCTTCCCCCCGACCCCTCAAGCACATTTTTTGGCGCGATCTCTCCCCCCGCCGCGATCTCCTGCCCCGCGATCTCCCCCCGCCTCACGATCTCTCCCTCCCCCCGCGATCTCTCTCTCCCCCCACAATTTACCCCCCGCGATCTCTCTCCCCCCATGATCTCTCCTCCCGCTCTCTCTCCCCCCGGTGATTTCTCCCCCCTGGCCGGATGCCGGGCGGGAAACTGATTGAGCAAATTCCAATGTGGTGCTGCCGTTACATTCGGCAGGATCTCTGCCGTCCCGGTATTTCCATTTTTCCTGGCTGCTGACACGAGCTCCCACTCCCTTCCCACCTCCCTGTAAATATCGGGGCCGCACTGGCTGCTGTTGATCAGTTAACTACGTCAGCCATAAATGAGTCCTGCACATGCCTGTTTCAACATGTGCCGTGTTGTGTGGGAGCCTCCAGCCTCTCATAGTATTAAAAATATTACACATAAAGATTTTAATGTTCCCAAATGTTCCAATGCACCACATGGGCACTTTTAAAATCTGGCTTTGTGGTGAGGAATTATACTGCAGCTGGTGCAAGCTCAAACCAAGGTGATATGACCTCTATGGTAGGGAATCGCACATCATTCAACTTTTATACACTCAGGAGGCAAATTGGCAAATTACTGATTACCTGTCTCGCTCCTCTCTGAACTCTCTTCAATCCTTCGATATCATACAAAAGCGCACATAATCAGCAAAGAATTGTTTTGTTCGTTATACGTAGCATATTAACGAAGAATTTCTCCAGCTTGTGATTCTACCAAAATCATAACTAGATTCAAAGAGAATGGGTTCACCATTTCATGGTAATAAGCAAATGGAGGATGTCTTGAGGTCTGCTTTATGATGTCGCTACACAAAGCAAAAGGGAAACTCTTTGATCGACTATTTATATTTTTCTTGTCTGGTAACACTCCTCTGAAATGCCTTGGGACATTCTACTAAATTAAAATTCCCGTCCTTGTTTTCAAATCCCTCCGTGGCCTCACTCCTCCCTATCTCTGTAACCTCCTCCAGCCCCACAACCCTCCGAGATCTCTACGCTTCTCCAATTCTGGCTTCATACGCAGTACTGATTTCCTTCCCTCCACCATTGGTGGCCGTGCCTTCAGCTGCCTGGGCCCTAAGTTCTGGAATTCCCTCCCTTAACCTCTCTACCTCTATCTCCTCCTTTAAGACGCTCCTAAAGCCCTACCTCGTTGACCAAGCTTTTGGTCCTAATTTCTCCTGATGTGGCTCGGTGTCAAATTTTGTCTGATAACATGGCTCCGATTGGGGTGGACTTTAGAATGTTTCGGTGCAAGGGGTGTCGCAGTTGTGTGCGGTGGACTGGTTGGGCTGGGTGCTCTTTAGCTTTCCGCCACTGTTCATAGGTTTAGATGTAACCTTCAGGGCTGCTGATCAAGGGCCGTGTGGTTCTTTGTTGGCCAGCGTGGGCATGATGGGATGAAATGGCCTCCTTCTGCTCTGTGTATTTCTATGTTTCTCTGTTTCTATAATGCTCCTGTGCAGCGCCATGGGGACATTTTACTATGTTAAAGGCACTTTATAAATGCAAGTTGTTGTTGATATCTCAAATGTGATCTCACTGGTGAGTTATACAGGGTTAAAGTAACAGCCTTTAGAAATGCCCCATACTTGATGAGTCTGCTGGCAACAGCCACCTACCAACTGGACAATTTCAGTGACTGATTATTAATCTCTCCCCCAATCCTTTCATACTGTGTAATTTTAGCGATGAAATGAAACTCGCCAGAGATAAGCAAGGATAAGATACTTCCTGACAGTGTACAAGATGCTTTCTCTAGATGTGGAGATTAATTTAGCTGATATTTCAGAATACATTTATAAATTATTTAGTAAAAGGTCAATCCTGATATATTTAGAAATATATATTATACTTAATTTCCTCTACATGTGGGACCCATTTCAACACAGGTCCTAATATTTTTTACTTCAAGTAAATTGCATTTAAAAATATCATGCTTGTACAAAAGCAAAAGCAATTTTAAATCTCATCAAAAGAACATTTTGCTTTTTTATTTCATTTTAAATTTTACCAAATGCATTTTAAGATAACACATTTTCATTTTTCAATATTGCCTCCTTCTCCTTCATTCCCTTGCCTTTCCCTCAACTCCCAGCAGGCAACCTCCTAATGCTGGAAGGATGGGTTGTAACTGCCTGCTCCACCATTGCCTCCTGTCCTGCTCCGTGAATAGCTGACGGGAGGTTTGTTGAGGAGTGGTGGATGCCGGAGCTGCCAGCTTTTGCAGCCCGTGGGAGTTACGTCACGTAACGCGGAGCTACTGCACCTTGTTGCTCCACTGAGAACTGGAGGAAAGGAGCTGGAGACCTGGAGATAGGTCGCACTGGGACTCAAAAGTCGATGGTAAACTAGCACTCTTTGCTATTTCAATTTATATTTTCAAACATACACAGTTCACGCGTTTACTTTTCCAACATGAACTGAATTTGTAGATCAATAAATCAGCGGGTAGCCCTCTCGCCTCTGAGTCAAAAGATCGTGGTTTCAAGCTCCACTCCAGAGACTTGAGCACAAAATCTAGGCCAACACACCAGTGCTGGACTGAGGGGGTCCTGCACTGTTGGATGGTGGCGTCTTTCAGATGAAGTGTCAAATGGAGGCCACATCTGACTACACTTCAAAAGTACTTAGCTCTCTATAAAGCACTTTAGGACACCGTGGGATAGAGAAAGGGTGCTATATGAATGTAAGACTTTATTTTTTCTTGCATTTTCCCTGTACAATGCACCTAATTCCTAGTCCTGGCAGTGGGAAGGAGACTTACTTCAATGGGGTAGAAATTCGGACGCATCCATTTTTGGGTGTGTGGGGAACACAGGATACAATCCCTGTGCCTGAATGGTGAGGGCCAAGGTACCCCTAATATTCAGGGCCTCAATATGGTGCACCTCTGGTTCGTAATGAGCAAGCGTTTCCTGCCCGCCATATTGGTGGCTTAGGAAACCATTTAGCGCCTGCAAAAAATGGCCCTGCATGACTGAATATAGAGGTCATATATGTTTCTCCCTCTGACACTTTTAGCTGGTTGCCAGGAGAAGCACAGTAGGGGATCAGATTTTATAATACTTCTCCAACTTTGAGCAATTGTAAATAACCATTAGAGAGAGTCCACACCCATTGGCTCCCAGAAGCAGCGTAGGGTTTACTGGACAATACTGCTGAGCATTCCGGTATGGGAGCAGGTTCTGGTTCATATCTCAAGAAAATACAGCTGTTCCAGCTGATCACAGAATTCATTTTTGCATGGACTTTGATATAAGGCCACACTGGACTTGATGTATGTTCTAGGAACATAAAAAGTCATTTTGCAAAATAATTTGGAAAGAATGTATTAATAAGCACCCTCCAACAAGAACACGTGCACACATACACCCCCATTCCCATACAAACATCAACATATATATATCTAATGATCCACACTTACAAAAATGGACACATTCTTAAGGGGAGCAAGTGTCTTAACTTGCACTCATCACTCTTGTGCTCGCTGACCTACATTGACTCCTGGTTAAGCCTCAATTCACCGCCTCAATTTCAAAATTATCATCCTTGTTTTCAAATCCCTCCATGGCCTCACCCCTCCCTATCTTTGTAATCTCCTCCAGCCCCACAAGCCCCCCGAGATGTCTGCACTCCTCAAATTCTGCCCTCTTGAGCAGCCCTGATTATAATCGCTCAACCATCGGTGGACGTGCCTTCAACTGCCTCGGCCCTAAGCTCTGGAACTCCCTCCCTAAGCCTGCCACCTCTCTACCACTCTTTCCTCCTTTAAGAAGTCCTTAAAACCTATCTCTTTGACCAAGCTTTTGGTCACCAGCAGTGATTTCTTATGTGGCTCGGTGTCAATTTTTTGTCTTATCTGTGAAGTGGCTTGGGACGTTTTACTACATTAAAGGCGCTATATAAATAAAAAATACAAGTTGTTGTTGAAGCTAGATAAGCACATGAGGGTGTAAGGGGGGGGGTGTTTGTGTGGGCCACTATGAGGGGGTCAGGTTCCCTTCTGACCAACTTGAGCGGTTTCGAATCGCTCCCCCTCCCTTGGGTTCTGTACTCTGGATTTATTTGGGAGGAGGGGGGGGGTGACAAAAGTGCACAGGACACTGGTTTGATGCAAGGAACTTTGTTTCTATTACATTCAAGGTAATACAGGCTTATTACTTTAGTAAGAAAATACACGGCCAAACTTACAATCACTCTAATAAAGAACAATACAAGGAAAGGTACAAGGTCAAACTTATAGTCACTCCAATAAAGTACCATACACTACACATTCAAAGGGGGTTTCAGTAAAATTATACCTCCCACCTCCCAATACCTAACTCTAGCTAGGTTAGACTCCAGGGCAGGCAGGGACTTATGCTTACCAATCCTTTTGATAGTTAATGGTAGATGGTGATGTTCTTCCTTCCTTCAGGACTTCAAGACTTCGAGGCTGGAGAGTCTCTCCCCTCTCTCTCCTCTCTCTCTCTCTCTCTCTCTCCTCTCTCTCCTCTGTTGAAAACAGTGGCTCGTTATACGATTTCAGTGTTCTAATCTTGCCGCCCAATCTGTTCACAATCCTTTGTATAATTTTGGCGGGCTTGGTTCTTCTTTGTCATATTTTGTCGGGCTCGTTAAAGTTGATATGTCTTGGGTGGGATGCTGTTTGAAAAACTGTTTCCTGATTGAAATATTAGTTTGGTAATTGCAATTGGGCCATTTGTGTTTAGTCTTTCGCATACAGGCTGGATTGGCCTCTTTGTGATGTATATGCTGAAATGGTTTTTCCAGATCCATGTTGATGGGGAGCCACCTCTGGGTGATTTTGTGATGGTAATGTCTCTTGTGGAGGAAGATTTTCAAATACTCATTCTTCCAGACAGGCTAACTCAGTCCTCACACTCAGACAGTTCCAATAATCAAGTGGGCTTCTTTTGTTCCCTAGGTCTGCCCACAAGTTTGAATTTGTCTTGTAAATAATTCTATTAAAGTTCGTAGTTTCTTCTATAAGCACTTTAGAGTTCCAAACTTTTCGGTAGATAATCCCAAACTAAATTTCCTTTCGAATGAGCCCAAATAAAGGGGGTTGTTCTGGTGAATTTTGCTCTCTGCAGTCCCCCCTGTTGACACTCTGCACTCCTTGAGTGTCAATCAAGGTCCTGCTCCCAAGAGTCAACCTTCCCTGCATTTATGCTAGCTAAACATTACCCTGCATTCCCCGTTGAAATGCAATGCAATATATAGGCGAATACAGTCATTACAATTCGGTTATAGCATAGAGGGGGTATGATGTCCCTCTTTTACTCGGTTTTCACAGTAAAATAACGGTATACAGTCAAACACAACTTTTAGTAAGGTAAAATAAAAGGTACATAGTCAAAACATTTAAGTAACACTCTTATAACACTCGCGATGTTGCGGTTTACAGCAGGTAAAATCAAACACAAATTAAACATGGTAGTATGGTGTCACCCCTCCCTGCGCGATTCCCAAGTTCGGCCAAGAAGCGTACAGCACCCTTTGATGCCTGACCTGACGGCCTCTGCGTTTCACTCGGCAAATGAGACACCATAAGTAAAGTATAATCGTGAGTTGACAAATAACCAAAGTGTGGGAAGCGATCCGAATCCAGACTGAGACCTCTATATTTCTGAAAAGGTCCCACCAAGGCGGAATGGTGATCTCAAGAATCTTTTTCCCTATCTCAATGGTTTTCTGTTCTAGAGTATAGAAGTGTTTTTGTGAGATAATTACGGCTTTTAGCAGAGCGGTAAGATGTTCAGGTAGAGGGGGAATTGCATAGCCAAAATGTACAACATAATCCTGCAGGTTTGTAATGTTTTCCTTCACAGTGAGGTGGACAGTGGAGGGTTCAGGAATGGGGACAATCCGTTCCTGGGCCACTTGAACTGATGCCTCAGGTTTGAAGCAAAAACTGCTGTCACTTACCAGACACCAGAAGTGTCCATGCTGGTCGTGGGGCGCACTGGTGGTGACACACTATGTCCCAGCCCCTATGTATGCTACCTGTGGAGGGACAAGGTCTTGTGTCATTACTTCCATGGTGCAGTTAATAGGTTGTGCTCCAACAGCTTTAAACCCACACTGTGACTTTCAATGGGCACTTAAGTACTGGAGACACAGTATTACGTGTGCAACCCGGCTCCGGCACCGGAGAGGTCAGTGCACGTTACAGCGTGCTCCCACTTTATGACATGGGGTGGGACTGCTGCAAAACAAATGTGTGCACCTCCCTGAATAACTCCAATGTTCTCCACCCGGTATACCGGTGCGGGTCGGGCTGTCAACCCATGACTGGCATCCTTAGTACTATCCCCATAATGGTGTGGTTAGATTTCCCACAGTCTACTGGCACAGGGTAGGCTTCAGAGGCTAGGCGGAGCTGGCACGGGCTTAGTGAATTGCTGTATGGGTGGAGGGCTGCGAGGTGCTTGTTCCTGATCCAAGAGGGGACTACACCTTGTTTTAAATCCTCCAGGTTATTGCGGCCCTCACCCAACAACCATGCCCCATACAGTACGCACACCTCGTTCTGTGCAGCCTGGTCAGAAGTGTTTAAATCCTCCCATATGAGTGCATTCACTGTCTGTGCATGTTTTTCCAGCTCAGCCACTATTTCTTTTAAATGGACAGTCATAGCCTGGTCCTCGTGTAGTTCTGATCCTGCTACTGTGTTCTCTTGTTTCAGGATTTTTCTCAATTGGGTCTTTAAACCGTTTATCTGTGTTTGCAGTTCTATGTCATCTAGGCTTAGTGAATTGCTGTATGGGTGAAGGGCTGCGAGGTGATTGTTCCTGATCCAAGAGGGGACTACACCTTGTTTTAAATCCTCCAGGTTATTACAGAGGATGCTGTATTGTAGGTAGTGAAAACGTCGTTTATGATTCCCCTTCTAGGTCTCCCTGAGCCCATGGTGTCCCTAGCATTTAGGGTGTATAGGTCTGCTTTGTCTACATTTCCAAAGTCTAACTCATAAAATTTCTTGAACATGTCTCTAAGTAGGGCCTGGTATAGCAGCTCTGTTTCCTTCGGGCACCATGCAGGCAGGTGTATCTCGGTAAGGTTTAATATTACTGAAGCTGCTGCATAATGTACCCCCTGGTATAACACCTTTTCGGTCGGTACCAATACTAATCCGTTCCCAGGTCCCTTGGTGGTGGTAGGACACCTTTCTATTACTGTGGGCAGGGGTTGTGGGCAGGGGTTTCTTAATGTGTGCTCTTAGTTCGGTGGCGTTAATTGGGAGTGGGGTGTGTGGGACCGTGCACCCGGGTAGGCTAGAATCCCACCCCATCCCTTCCCCTTCATCTTGCCATTGCCTGGCGAAGGCGATCGATATGCCTGCGGGACAAATACTCTCTGATCCCCACATGCAAACATAAATTCCTTGTTCGGATTCCCACCCTTTGTCCCAACACACTTTTACTCCTCCCCGTGTCCCCATGATGGTGCGGTACGTATCATTATCGAGTCTTTCCCAGTCTGATTCCTGGTCCCATGCGTCCTTGCTGAGTTTTCTGAGCCACCAGCATCTTCCCAGGGAAATGTTCCCTTTGCAAGTCAAACACACACGCTTTCCCTCTGTAACACTGACTCGGGCATGGAACTGAGGCCTCCCCGTAGGTAAACCCTTCCTGGCTGGAGTAGTGGGGAGAGTTAGATCCCAGCCACCCTGGCCATCTTCCCTCGTGGGCGTAAACGGCGAGTTCTTCCACGTCTCGGGGGCCACCCCCGGCGGTTACGATCGGTGCTTTTCCTCCTGAACACACGTAGATGAGGGATTTTTCCACGTCTCCTCGGTCGCTGCTGCTCATCCTTATCAGAGCGAGCAGGAACAGGATCCTTCTCATGCTGTCCTCTCTCCTGTAGGGGCACATAAAACAGATTCTTTAGCCCTGAGAAAGTTCTCTGGCTTGACAAAGGTGACCGAGTTCCAAATTGGGCTCATAGTCTTTAATTGACTGGCTGTCTTATTCAGTTCCTTGTGGACTGATGTCTGCTTTTACTTTTATCTCACAGTCATTCTGCTTGTTATCTTACCGGTGCTTCCTTAATAGCCATACCGGTAGATTCTTCTTACTCCCGGGGATTACCCGGGCTGTGCTTCTTTTAATAGCTGCACAGGTAGATTCTTTTCCTTACCCCAGTTAACTAATACATATGTACTTATCATTACCAAACAATCTTACACTATTCTAAACTTATTCACTAAACCTACTTAAATTCATATTGCTAAAACATCCTTAAATTCACATCGCTATATATGTACATCTGCCACTCGTCTCCGGGTGGTCAGGTTAATTCCTGCCTTCTCTCTTTCTTCTTCTCCTGCTGGGTGTCCAGCGAGGTAGGTGATAGATCGGTCTGCACCGCCTAACCCTAAGTACCCTGACCAGACGTGGGTTTGAGTCCCACACTATCGGGGGAACGTCCCCTCCGGTGCTGCAGCACACCGCTCCTTTGGGGGTGGCTGCCTGGTCGAGGGCTACGGGCTGGGGACTCCCACTTGGTGGCTGGTTCACCGCTATCTCTTCTGGGGGTTCCTTGTTGCCCGAGGCTACCGGCTGGGTGTCCCTGCTCGCGGGCTGGTCTGTGACCTTAGGCGCCCTTTTGCGGCTGATCCCTCTCCCGGGGCTGACCATTCAAATTGGAGCGCTGGTGACCACGGTGTCTTTGACCGTGGTGTGCGGGGAGTCCTTCTTAAGGCTCCGGCTGCTGGGGGTGCGTCCGAGTCCCAAATGATTGGGGGGATGGCTCCTCCAGTAACACAATCCACCGCCCCTCTAGGTACAGTCTGTGGGTCTGCCACGTCCCCTGTGGGATCTCCACAGTCAGGGGCTGTTGGCTGGGGGTCCCTGTCTTTAGTGCGGTTTACAGGTTTTGGCTGTCCCTTACGTTTAGCTGCTGCCCCTGGGTTGAAAAGTTTGCACTGATTTATGTGGAACCACTTTGTTCGGCGGGGCAATTTTATGGTGTAGACCATGGGGCTTGCCTTGTCGACAATGTGGTAAGGTCCCATGTACAGTGCCTCAAAGACCTCTACTTTAGCGTAGTTCCTTACCATAACCTGGTCCCCTATCTCCCACTCGTGGTGCTTGCGGGATTCTAACAGCAGTCGGTTGCTCCGATGCTGTTTTCCCATGTTGTTAGCAGCCTGCCAGTGAATCTGTTTAAGGTGTTCAAACAGATTCCTGACAAAGCTGTCCCAGCTCGCTTCCCTAAGCTGACCTTCTGTGAGTACCGGGGCTAATACATGGGTGGGGGATCTCATGGCTCTGCCGGTCATGAGCTCGTACGGGGGTTACCCCGTGCTCTTTGACTGGCTGGCCCGGATCCCCATGAGGACCAGTGGTAGGACTTCTACCCACCCTTTAGGTGAGTCCCCTGTCTCTTTGTGCAGCCTTTCTTTGATGGTGCAGTTTAAACGCTCCACAGGCTCGGATGACTGCGGTTGTGGGCGACATGCCATTTCCCTTTGATGCCGAGTACCTTAAGAGTCTCCTGCATCACCTGCCTGGTGAAGTGACTCCCTTGGTCAGACTCCACGTATTGTGGTAGTCCCCATCGAGAGAACACTTCCCTGACCAGCATCATAAGAACATAAGAACATAAGAATTAGGAACAGGAGTAGGCCATCGAGCCCCTCGAGCCTGCTCCGCCATTCAACAAGATCATGGCTGATCTGGCCGTGGACTCAGCTCCACTTACCCACCCGCTCCCCGTAACCCTTAATTCCCTTATTGGTTAAAAATCTATCTATCTGTGATTTGAATACATTCAATGAGCTAGCCTCAACTGCTTCCTTGGACAGAGAATTCCACAAATTCACAACCCTCTGGGAGAAGAAATTCCTTCTCAACTCGGTTTTAAATTGGCTCCTCCGTATTTTGAGGCTTTGCCCCCTAGTTCTAGTCTCCCCGACCAGTGGAAACAACCTCTCTGCCTCTATCTTGTCTATCCCTTTCATTATTTTAAATGTTTCTATAAGATCACTCCTCACCCTTCTGAACTCCAACGAGTAAAGACCCAGTCTACTCAATCTATCATCATAAGGTAACCCCCTCATCTCCGGAATCAGCCTGGTGAATTGTCCCTGTACCCTCTCCAAAGCCAGTATATCCTTCCTTAAGTAAGGTGACCAAAACTGCACGCAGTACTCCAGGTGCGGCCTCACCAATACCCTGTACAGTTGCAGCAGGACCTCCCTGCTTTTGTACTCCATCCCTCTCGCAATGAAGGCCAACATTCCAGTCGCCTTCCTGATTACCTGCTGCACCTGTTCCCAGGGCAGTGGCTGTTCGGCATGGGAAGGCTTCCACCCATTTGGTGAATATATCCATCAATACTAGGGAGTACTTGTAACCTCCCTGGGCAGTGGGTAGGGGCCCAATGTAATCAATTTGGATCGACTGCCAGGGTCCCTCTACCCTCCTGATATGTCCCATAGACAACTTCCTTTTTTGGGGATCAGGGTTGTTGGCCGCGCACACCAGACAGCTAGCACAGAACTCGCGGACGTCTTCCCCGAGTCCTGGCCACCACCCTGCCTGTTCCACTCATTGCCAAGTGGTCTCAGGTCTGGGGTGCCCTGCTCCTGGACCCTCATGGGCCAGCTGGAGGAATTCTCTCTGATGTTGTTGTGGTACTACCCATTGCTCCCCCCTGAACAGCATGCCTTCTTTAATGGCAATTGCTGCGATGCCGTATGGGCCGTCTATCCCTTCCCCTTTCGCTAGTGTGTTCAGGACAGTTTTGAGGATGGGGTCTTGGGTCTGAACCATTTTTAGGTCCGGGGGCAAAGCTATCCCTGTCTTCCCTGCCGTCCCTATCCTGCCCCTGACTGCTGCGATGGGTCCTGGGTTGTACGGATCCCAGAGCTTGCCCGTGCGGGCACCTTGCTTGGCTAACATGTCAGCCTACTGGTTTCCCTCGCTACTGGGTTCTGTGGTGGAATGTGCTTTCACCTTATGTATGTAGATATTCCCTTCCTCCCCTACGGCTTTCATGATCTTTTCCTTTAGGGGCTTAATTGCCAGGGGTCTCCCGTCTGCGGATGTGTATCCGCGGCGGGACCAAATAGCCAGGTACTCCGTACACGAATTGCATGTGAACATCCTGTCCGAGTAAATCGTGTATGGGGTAGGGAATTCTTCGGGGTGTGTGACTACGTACACCACCGCTGACAGTTCAGCGTGCTGGGCGCTCATAGTGCTGGGGAGTTTAATCGGCAGGGCAATGCCTGCCTTGGGGTCATAAACTCCGCAGCCTGTGAGTCGTTCACCTGCAGATACCGTGCTTGAACCGTCCACATAGATCTCTCGGCCTGTGGGGTGTAACCCAGCCCGAAAGCCTATGTTAATTTCCCATACCCCTTCTATGGAACACCGGTGGGCTGTCCCTGAATAAATCATGTTGGCTACGAGTCTAGGCTCGCAGAGACCCTTTACCCTTAGATCCATTTGAGAGATGGGCAGGGTCCAGCGAGCAATGCGGGCACTGCTCACTGTCCTGTCCTTGATTCTCCCGTCCAGGAGCATTTGCGTGGGCGTATGGTGGGTAAGGAGTGTGATAGGGGACCCCCCATGAAGATCAGTGATCTTTTCACAGCCCAGTGAGTGGCTAGGAGGTGCTGCTCACAGTTGGAGTATCCCTTCTCCACGTCCCTGAGTAGCCTGGAGGAGTAGACCACTGGTCTCAGCCGACCGTGTCGCTCTTGGAGCAGTACTGCACTCAGGCTGTCCCTGCTGGCTGCTATCTCCAGGAAAAACTCTTTACCCCCATCTATGGCCCCTAGAGCTGCCGCGGTCTGCAGGTCTTTCTTGAGTTGGATAAATGCTGCCTCGCTCCCTTTGTCCCATTCCCACTCCACTCCCTTGTGTAGGAGTCGGAGCAGAGGGGCTGCTGTGGCTGCATAATCCTCAATGAAGTCTCTGCAGTACCCGGTTTGCCCTAGAAAAGATCTTACTCCTGTTACTGTTTGGGGGCGGGTAACTTTTGCACTGCTTCCCTTCTAGCTTTGTCAATGGCTCTCTACCCAGCGCGCACAGTCAGTCCCAGGAATTTTACTTTCTTCAGGTCGATCTGTGCCTTCTTGGAGTTTACTTTAAAACCCTCTTCTTTCTGCAGCTCCAGCAGCTCAGCCAGCAGTGGGCCATGCTCCTCCCCCTCATCGGTGAACAGGAGCAGGTCACCAACATACTGTACTAATTGCTGGGGTCTGCTGAAACTCTTTAAACATTTGGCCATACACTGATGGAAAATACTGGGGTTGTTGTGGAAGCCCTGAGGGAGACAGTTCCAAGTATATTGCTGTCCTTTAAAGGTAAAAGCAAACTTGTACTGATCTTCCCTTCTTAAAGGTATGGACCAGAACCTGTTGGAAATATCCAGCACCATGAAGGTGGTCGCAGAGGCTGGGATACTTCCAATGAGGTCAGCGACAGCAGCAACAGTGGGTGAACAGGCGGGAATGTTACGGTTGAGTACTCGATAGTCCACCGTGGCTCTCCAGGAGTTGTCCGGTTTCTTAACCGGCCACAGTGGAGAGTTCACATGGGTAGCTATCGGTCTCAATACCCCCTGTTTAACCAGAGAACCCAAGGCTGTTTCCATGTTTGCCTCCGCCTCCCTGGGGAAGTTGTACTGTTTCTGTGGTCGGGTCATGGGGTCCCCATCTATGCTAACCTCGACCCCATTTATTCTCCCACAGTCGTGTTTGTGAGTGGCAAAAGCTGCAAGGTTTTTCCTCACATACTCTTGATATTCTACAGGGGTGTTACTGACCAGTGATTCAAGATCATAATCCTCCTTTGGTTTCATGGTGCACACCGTCCCTTTTTCCTGTTTTCCCGGGATAACCATCACTTCACTCTCCTGTCCCGTACAGACTGACCCCCAAAGACAGTGGTTTCTTAAATCCACTAGGATCCCGTGGCCTAGGATGAAGTCAGCCCCCAGGATCCTTCTCCCTTCCTGCTCCCACTTCATCAGGACACAAATCCACTTAGTGTGGAGCATACCTAAATGAATGGAGAGTGGAACAGAGAATGAGCCAGTCTGTTCAATGCCTGTGAAACCCACCAAGCTGTAGGGGACCCCGTTAGACAGAGGTGAGGCGGTGGGGTTAGCTGCATAGACAAGGGTGCTTGAGGCATCGGTGTCCAGCAGGTAAGTCCCTTTCACCTTTTCCACTTCCATCTGTACGGTCGGTCTCCCCCACGCATCATACTCGAGGGCACACAGGTGGCCAGGCTGTGCCTGTCCTAGTCACGGTTTTGGTTGGGAGGGGGCAGATGGGATTTCGGTACCGGTGGCGGTGGCTACCTTTCCAGGGCCATCTAACATGGCTCAGAGCGCAGTTAAAAAGGTATCAAACGAGTGGGGAGGGACTGGCTTATCAGTCTCGGTCTTTTGGGCAGGGGCTGGAGAATTCTTTCCTGCGCTATTCTTCCAAGGATTTTTACAATCCTTTCTCCAGAGCCCACTCTTCCCGCACCCGAAGCAGGTATGTTCTGTATCGGAGGAGTTACCCCACTCATGGCGCCATTCCCTCTTGTCTTGGTTAGGTCGGATTTCGTGAACCCTTCTCTTTTGTGGGTGCTCTTCTATCCCTCTGCCGTTTCTGTAAGCTAGGGTTAGTTGCCTAAGCACTCCCTGTTCTGTGGCTTGGGGATCTCTTTGGTCGAACCAGGCCTCAGCCTTGGTTCTTATTCTGGGTAAACTGTTAGCTACTAGGCTTCGGAGCCAGTGTGCTAATTCATCCGGGTTTAAGTGATCCCTGTCTATGTCCCCACTACAGGCGTTTTTGTACACCGGCCATAGTCAGTCTGTGAAAGACTGTAAGGTTTCTCCTGTGAGCTGCACCGTTTTCTCTACTCTAGAGAAGGGACTCCCGTCATTGCAGCCCATAGCTTCTAAAATGTCTTTCTGGATGGCAGCAAATGTTTTCCGTCCTCTTTTGCTCTCAGTAGAGAGGGACTGGTACAGTTTGCTGTTTAGGGATAGGAGAAGCATCTTTACCATTTCTGCATCATCGCACCCATTAATATCCCCCGCCTGTTCCACTTCCACAAAGTGAACCGAGGGGTCTCCCTTTGGCGTTAGCTTTCCCAGGTGGCTTATCATAGACCTAAATTGGTGGGGAGTGTGGGGGACCACAAACTGACTTTCCAGGGGCCGTGGACCCCCGTTAAGGGTGGGCAGGCCAAACTTCTGTTGCCGGACCGGGCACATTGGCCCTGGTTCTGGCTCTCCCTGGTCTGGCTCGCCTCCCTCTCTTCCCTGCGTCCAAGCCGAGCTGAAACTCGGTGCTACAGGTGGTGGTGGTTCACTATCCCTGTCCGCCCCGCAACTGATTTGCCCCTCCTGCTGCTACACCGGTGTAGTCACCGGTGCCACAGGTGGTGGCCGGGTAGTTTCCTTCTTCTCTTCCAGGTTTACCTGGGGCGTACCTGGGATATTAGGCATACCATGCCTTTTGCCTTGGACAGAGCAAGGTTTAAACTCTTAATTTGTTGCTAGCAGGGACCGTGGTCTCTCGATTCAAACCCATTAGTGCTAGCTATTTTATATGCTGCTTGCACATCTTTTAATCTTTCCTGGAGCTCTTTCACTTGTAGGGTGAGGCGAGTGCTTTCCTCCCTCAGTGACTTTTCATTACTTTTGGCCTCGGTAACCTGACATTGAAAATAGTCCTGAATGTTTTTAAACCTTTTCATTATTTGAGTCCTTTCCTGTTTTAGCTTATGGAGTTCTCCTGATAATCTTTCTTCCGACATAACCCTTTCCTGATAGTTCTCTGCACATTCCCATAACTCTACCTGTAATGTTTCATTCATTCTGTCTAGCAGTTGGACCTGTCGCTGTAGACAGACCAACCAAATTGCTTTCTCTACTGCTTCTTTGTGATCTTTACTTGCTGTCCACTGGGCTGCAGCGTCAGCCGGACGCTCAGCGCGCAATAGACTAAGCACCCATTCCTTAGTTACATTCACTTTCTTATACACATGGGAGGAAATCCTCTCTTCCATTTTGGTTCTTTGCCCCAAACCAGCACTCTCCACATCACACCCCGTGTACCAGAGTCCTGTCGCGGTCGCCATTTTGTAAGGGGGGTGTTTGTGCGGGTCTCTATGAGGGGGTCAGGTTCCCTTCTGACCAACTTGAGCGGTTTCGAATCGCTCCCCCTCCCTTGGGTTCTGTACTCTGGATTTATTTGGGGGGTGTGATAAAAGTGCAGAGGACACTGGTTTGATGCACGGAACTTTGTTTTTATTACAGTCGAGATAATACAGGCTTATTACTCTTGTAAGAAAATACACGGCCAATCACTCTAATAAAGAACAATACAAGGAAAGGTACAAGGTCAAACTTATAATCACTCTAATAAAGAACAATACAAGAAAAGGTACAAGGTCAAACTTATAGTCACTCTAATAAAGTACCATACACTACACATTCAAAGGGGGGTTTCAGTAAAATTATACCTCCCACCTCCCAATACCTAACTCTAGCTAGGTTAGACTCCAGGGCAGGCAATGACTTATGCTTACCAATCCTTTTGATAGTTAATGGTAGATGGTGATGTTCTTCCTTCCTTCAGGACTTCAAGACTTCGAGGCTGGAGAGTCTCTCCCCTCTCTCTCCTCTCTCTCTCTCTCTCTCTCTCCTCTCTCTCCTCTGTTGAAAACAGTGGCTCGTTATACGATTTCAGTGTTCTAATCTTGTCGCCCAATCTGTTCACAATCCTTTGTATAATTTTGGCGGGCTTGGTTCTTCTTTGTCATATTTTGTCGGGCTCGTTAAAGTTGATATGTCTTGGGTGGGTTGATGTTTGAAAAACTGTTTCCTGATTGAAATATTAGTTTGGTAATTGCAATTGGGCCATTTGTGCTTAGTCTTTCGCATACAGGCTGGATTGGCCTCTTTGTGATGTATATGCTGAAATAGTTTGTCCAGACCCATGTTGATGGGGAGCCAACTCTGGGTGATTTTGTGATGGTAATGTCTCTTGTGGAGGAAGATTTTCAAATGCTCATTCTTCCAGACAGGTTAACTCAGTCCTCACACCTAGACAGTTCCAATAATCAAGTGGACTTCTTTTGTTCCCTAAGTCCGCCGACAGGCTTGAATTTGTCTTGTAAAAGTTCATAATTCTATTAAAGTTCATAGTTTCTTCCATAAGCACTTTAGAGTTCCAAACTTTTTGGTAGATAGTCCCAAATTAAATTTCCTTTCGAATGAGCCCAAACATGGGGCAGGGGATGGGGGGGGGGTGGGGGGGCGGGAGGGGGGGTGGCGGTTCTGGTGAATTTTGCTCTCTGCAGGGAGAAAGGAATAGAAGGTTATGCTGATATGCTGGATGAAGTAGGGTGGGAGGAGGCTCATGTGGAGCATTAACACCAACATGGACCTGTGTCTGTACTGTAACTCATAACATTAGAAATAGGAGCAAGAGTAGGCCATTCGGCCCTTGAGCCTGCTCCGCCATTCAGTTAGATCATGGCTGAACTTCTACCTCAACTCCACCCTATCCCCATATCCCTTGATTCCCTTAATATCCAAAAATTTAGCAATCTCTCTCTTGAATATACTCAATGACTGAGTCTCTGCAGCCCTCTGGGGTGGAGAATTCCAAAGATTTACCACTCTCTGAGTGAAGAAATTTCTCTTCATCTCAGTTCTAAATAGCCGACCCCATATTCTGAGACTGTGACCCCTGGTTCTAGACTCCCCAGCCAGAGGTAACATCCTTCCTGCATCTACCTGTCAAGCCCTGTAAGAATATCGTATGTTTGAATAGGATCACCTCTTATTCTTCTAAACTCCAGAGAATATAGGCCTAGTTTTCTCCAACTTTCCTCATAGAACAATCCCCCCATCCTCAGAATCAGTCTGGTGAACCTTTGTTGCATTCCCTCTATCCTATGTAATGCTTCCACCTTTCATCCCTCACCTCCACAGTTGCCAATTTCCTTACCTTCCTCCTTCAGTCAGCTGATCAGGTGGTCAAGGTCTGATACTCTGCCGTGGATTCTAGTACTGCTCTTCAACTGTCAATAAACCAGTCAACACAAGGCATGTGTCCACTCATTACATGAATATTCTATCATTTATTCCACCATACTGAGAGACTCATCCAAGAACTGAGGAAACTTCTTGCACACAATTTAATGATCTAATGTGTTGGCTACCTCGGGGATTTGAACTATAATTGCAGAAACCTAAAATGAATATATGAACCACTGTGCTACAAGGCTCATGTATCTGTACAGTCAAATAAAATTCATTAACCTAGATGCTTATGATACACATTTAGGGTTCTGCTCCTCCCCATTTCGAAGCTGATTCAATAATGAGGCGAAGAATGTTGTTTCAAACCAATTGTCACAATGGGTATATGAACGGCACACTCTAGTCAGCTGGGCGGCAGGTATGAACAGTACAATGACCCCATTTTAGGGGGCCAAATCGGGTTCACCGTGATATATTTCACATCATCTGAACTTTCGCTGTATTAGGAACTGGCTAACTGCACGTTACGGGCTGAAAACGTACTGAGCTTAAGAGAGCAATAGATGGAACGCGCCACGGATTAATTGTTGAGGTCTTGTTTGCGGGAACCCCTAAACATCCATTTGTTGTCCTGGCAACAGTTGGAATGGAGCTTCTGTCACGACGTTCACTCTTTGCAGAATGAGGATCATTGAGTCTGGCCCAGCCACTGAGTCTGTTGACTTGCTCTCGAACAGGACCAGGGTGATTGGTCCTTGTTGTCTGCTGCCCATTCCACATCCTGATTCACAAAATGTTGGGCCCGAATTTGGTGAAGACCTCCGCTCGCCCAAGTGCCGCCCAAAGGACTGCCGATGGCCGCCGAGTTCCCTGACGGTTCTTTGGGTGGGATTTTCATCACCCAGGTCCCTCGAAGGTCGGCGGGCGGCAGATCTACGACATACGTCGCCAATCTGGGCAGCAGCTGGCAGGAGCTCTCATTCTCGGCGGCAGAGGTGCTTGCCGCCCAAGTGCTGCCCAGGATGGAGTCGGGCGCAGGAAGGGTCAAAGGACTAAAAATAAAAAGCGTCGAAAGTGAAAAAAAAAACACCTGACGACCCTCGGGGGACCCCATCCAGGTACGTTCCTGTAAAGAAATAATTTAAATAAACTTCACTAACCTTTTTGACAGCATCTTCACACTCACCGTTGAGGACAGAGCTAGCCGCATGCAGCGATCCACCGCTGTCCTGGCTCCGACTCCCGCCGACTCCCGCCCGCATGAATATGGCATCTCGGCGGGCGGGAGTGTACTTACGCGCATCGGCCGTCCGCTGACGTCGGCAGGCGCTTGCCGGCGGCTCTCCCCTCCCGCCCGCTCCAGGCCACATCGAAAGTGGCACTGGGCGGTTCGAGCAGAGGAATATCAGCGACAGTGGACGGGAGTCGGCAGCAGTGGGCGGTAAGTTCTCCAATTTCGGTCCCGTTTTTTTTTACACAGTATTTCACAAAGGAGCTAAAGAAAGACTAGCAAAAACAAGCGATAACAAAGGCGGAACTTTACAGCTTTCCAATGAACTATTTTTAAAAAATCACCTTCAACTAGTAAATTCATAGCTTGTGCGCTATCAGGTCAGTCCACTTATGTAAATAGTCTTCATATTTCTCTACCCCGTGTCCAATATTCATAAATCATCATCTCGTCAGCAACAAAGAAAGGGCGGCTTTTCTTTATTCTTGAAATGTTTATTGATGGAGAATGAATAAATACAGGAACAATCAAATCTATTTCTTGTTGAGATGACACATAAAATTATTAGTGAAAAGTGGGATCCACCTGCCCAACATTACTAATGGTACGGTTAGTATAGAGGTCCCTTCGCAGTAATCAATCTTTCACTGCTTTATTGAGAATTAGAAGGTTTTGAAGAATGGCGGCTTGTAGAACACCCATACACCCAGCGCTCATGCAAGAGTGAGCCTTAGGACGGAGTTATACTGCCAGCATCACATGGCTGCCAAGAAGCTTTGACGCGCAGTGACAGACGCGCGAGATGCGCTTGGGTCCGTGTCTGACTCAGCAGGGGAGCGATGTGAGGAGACTGGTCTGGAATTTCCTTACCATCTTCGGCGCAACAATGGTGTAAGATCCCTACTGCGCGCGGTGGGGGGGGGATAATTGCGCTGGATGTGCGCCAGAACAGCGCTACGTGCATATTTAAAAAATCATATGCACGGCTCCTTAGTTACGGCCGCTGAAACTGCATTTAGCTCATGAACATCGCTCTGTCCCCATGCAAAAGACCAGCGAGCATGAATTTCCTGTTTTCATGCCAGTTCTGAGTTGGCGTAAACTTACACACAAAAGTTTGGGTGCAGCAGGACTTAAAAGTCGCTATGTAAAAAAAGAATTACTGAGACTTGCACTGTAGTTTGTGCTGGGGCGATTTGAACTCTTCCCCAATTGGTGGGAAAGGAGCGGGGGAGTAGTTCAAATGTCAGGGCTCCATTTCTCATTCAGATCTCGCTGGTCTTAAGCCACGGATGAAGGGGGGCGTTTAGCCCGACTGCCTGCCTCCCTTGCCCAGCTATGTTCACGCTCGGGTGTCCCTGGAGATGGAGCACACGGTGTCCACCGGCACGCCCGAGGCCTTCCGCGACCGGTGGGCACCGGAGGGACTGGAGTGCATCAACACAACCGGGAACAACATTTTAATTTGACTTATTAAGGTTCCTTGAAATGTTTTTGTTAATTTGCAGGTTTATTGGTTGACATAAGTGGCAATCGTCTATACCTGAAAGAGTAAGCCATAGATGAGGCTTCAGCCGGGCTCCATTGGGAGCTTCCTTCATAAATATAAATCAGGGCCTCGTGACCTACACGAGACCCCGATGGCATTTTAACGCGCTCCTGATCAGGCACCCGCCGAGGCAGCCCCGACAGACATAGAAACATAGAAAATAGGTGCAGGAGTAGGCCATTTGGCCCTTCGAGCCTGCACCACTATTCAATATGATCATGGCTGATCATTCACCTCAGTACCCCTTTCCCGCTTTCTCTCCATACCCCTTGATCCCTTTTGCCGTAAGGGCACTATCTAATTTCCTCTTGAATATATCTAACGAACTGGCATCAACGACTCTCTGCGGCAGGGAATTCCACAGGTTAACAACACTCTGAGTGAAGAAGTTCCTCCTCATCTCAGTCCTAAATGGCCTACCCCTTATCCTAAGACTGTGTCCCCTGGTTCTGATAGACTGTGTCCCCTGGTTCTGTCGGGAAGAAAGCAAGGCCCTTTAAAGTAAGGGCCCCACAAGGAAAGTCCGAGTCTCTCTCCCCTTCCCCCCCCATCTGCGAGACCCTCGCAACCACACCCTCCCCTACTTATCTTGCTGCCACCAGCCACCTTGGTCCTTCCCCCCTGGCCTGCTGCTGCTTTTAGCTGGAAATGGTCGAGCGGCATTGGAATGAGCCTGGCATTTAAAGTCTGGTCACTTATCTCACTGCTGATTGTGAAACCTTGCTGGCTGCAAATTGGCTGCTGGGTTTCCACTACCTTACAAGACCGACAACATTTCAAAAGTATTTTATTTGCTGTAAAGCGCTTTGGGACATCCTGTGGCCGTGAAAGGTGCTATATAATTCTAATTGTAATATAAACGCAAGTATTTTTCACCATTCTTTTACTTTTGATGCTATTAGAAAATCCCGCATTGTTATGTATGAGAACCTCACTTATGTGTAAGACCTGCCACTAGGGGTCACACCTGTGGGAGACCTATGGGTTACCTGTGTACCCTGGAGCAAGCAGGTATAAAAGGCAGTCCACCATGCTGCTGCCTCACTTTTTGGAGTTATATTAAAGAGACCAAGGTCACAATGGTTTGCGCTTACAACACAGTCTCGTGGAGTTATTCTGAACTTAACAACTGACGACGAGTTACAAATCACGAACTTTCACGTGGAAATGGCTACCGTTGGTATTCTTGAGAGATTTGTTGAGGGTGATGATTGGGAAGCCTTCATTGAGTGTCTCGACCAGTACTTCGTGGCAAACGAACTGGACATGGCTGAGACGATGATCAAACGCAGGGCGATTCTCCTCACCGTATGTGGGTCTTCGATATATGGCCTCCTCAAAAATCTGCTGCCACCGGACAAACCAATAGTCAAGACTTATACAGAGCTGTGTGCGCTGGCTCGGGAACACCTCCAGCCGAAGGAGAGCAGCTTAATGGCCAGGTATCGCTTTTACGTGCACCATCGCTCCGAGAGCCGGAATGTGGCGAGCTTTGTCGCCGAACTAAGACGCCTTGCGGCACAGTGCGAATTTGCAGGATCTTTGGGGGAAATGTTGTGGGACTTTTTTGTGCTCGGAATCGGCCATGAGGTCATTCTTTGCAAAATGTTGTCTGCCAAAACCTTAGATCCTAGCAACGCCATCACGATAGCCCAGGCCTACATATCCATGAGCGACAACATGAAACAGATATCTTCACAGCATCATAGCTCACCAGCAAGTGCTGTGCATAAAACAATGCCTTCAGCAGGCAGAACTACATGGTAGGGCCCACACGACCGCAGAGGTCGGGCCTAGGGTGACTCAGAGGCCGCTGTGGAGTGCTAATGCGAATCTATTAACACCATGTTGGCGCTGCGGGGGCAGTCATAGAGCCCATCAGTGTTGATTCAAGCACTATGTGTGCAAGGGCTGTGGAACAATGGGGCACTTCCAGCAAATGTGCAAGCAACCTCAGACTCACCACGTGGCAGAGTCAGCAGAGGACGTCCGATCCAGCGAGGATCACACTGAACGAGCAGGAGAGGCAACTCAACCTGAGGATGAAGAGGAAGTGTATGGGGTACACACCTTTACCACCAAAAGCCCTCCGATAATGTTAAAAGTTAAACTTAACGACATTCTATGGAATTGGACACGGGGGCGAGTCAATCGATTATGAGCCAGAAGGCTTTTGAAAAACTGTGGGGCAACAAGGCACAGAGGCCAAAACTGAGCCCGATTCACACAACGTTGCGCACTTACACCAGAGAACTCATACCTGTTATCGGCAGTGCGGCAGTGAAAGGATCGTATGACGGAATGGATTGTACCAGGCGATGGCCGAACGCTGTTCAGCCGAAGCTGGCTAGACAAGCTCCGATGGAACTGGGACGACATCAAAGCATTGTGTCCCGTGCGTCCAGGTGCTAAACAAATTCCCGGCGTTATTCGAGCCAGGCATCGGCAACTTCACAGGCACCAAGGTGCAGATCCATCTTGTTCCTGGGGCACGGACTCCAAGACGGAGGCCATCAAGAATGCACCCAGACCACAGAATGTGATGGAGCTGCATTTGTTCCTGGGACTCCTCAACTATTTTGGTCACTTTCTACCGGGGTTGAGTACTTTGCTGGAACCCTTGCATTTATTGCTACGCAAGGGTGACGACTGGATTTGGGGTAAATCTCAAGAAACAGCCTTTAATAAGGCATGAAACCTGCTATGCTCTAACAAGTTACTTGTATTGTATGACCCATGTAAACGTTTAGTACTAGCTTGTGATGCATCTTCGTACGGGGTCGGTTGTGTGTTACAACAAACCAATGTGTCAAGCAAACTGCAACCGGTTGCATATGCATCCAGAAGTTTATCCAAGGCTGAAAGAGCCGACAGTATGGTTGAGAAAGAAATGTTGACATGTGTATATGGGGTTTAGAAAATGCACCAATATCTATTTGGTCTCCAGTTCGAGCTCGAAACCGACCACAAACCGCTTACTTCACTGCTCTCAGAAAGCAAAGGTATCAACACCAATGCTTCGTCCCGCATCCAAAGATGGGCACTGACATTGTCTGCATATGACTATGTAATCCGCCACAGACCAGGCACTGAGAACTGTGCTGATGCCCTCAGTCGGCTGCCATTGCCCAGCACCGGGGTGGAAATGGCGCAACCTGCAGACTTGCTTCTGGTAAAGAATGCTTTTGAGAGCGAGGGGTCACCCATCACGGCTCACCAGATCAGGACTTGGGCTAGCCAAGACCCTGTGATATCACTAGTAAAAAGCTGCATTCTCAATGGAAGTTGGTCGGCAGTTCCCGGGGGAATGCAAGATGAAATTAAGCCGTTTCGCTGACGTAAGGACGAATTGTCCATCCAGTCGGATTGTTCCCTATGGGGGAATCGTGTGATTTTGCCAAAAAAAGGCAGGGAAATGTTTATAGGTGATCTACACAGTACCCACCCAGGCATTGTCATGATGAAGGCTATCGCCAGGTCGCACGTTTGGTGGCCCGGCATTGACTCGGAATTGGAGTCATATGTACACCAATGCAACACTTGCTCACAGTTGAGTAACGCATCCAGGGAGGTCCCTCTGAGCCTGTGGTCATGGTCCTCAAACCGTGGTCCAGGGTCCACGTAGATTTTGCTGGCTCTTTTCTAGGGAAGATGTTTCTAGTAGCAGTGGTCGCTTACTCTAAATAGACTGAATGTATAATAATGTCATCATGTACGTCCACTGCCACCATTGAAAGCCTCAGGGCCATGTTCGCCATCCATGGTTTGCCCGACGTCCTTGTCAGTGACAATGGATCATGTTTCACCAGCTCGAAATTCAACGAGTTCATGACCCGCAATGGCATTAATCATGTCAGGTCTGCCCCATTTAAGCCCGCATCCAACAGCCAAGCGGAATGGGCAGTCCAAACCATCAAGCAGAGCTTGAAACGCATAACGGACGGCTCCTTGCAGACCTGGTTATCTCGGGTCCTGCTCAGCTACCGGACACACCCCCACTCGCTCACCGGGGTTCCCCCTGCAGAATTGTTAATGAATGGAGCACTCAAAACCAGGCTCTCTTTAGTCCACCCGGATCTCAATGATCACATAAAAACCCAGCGGCACCGGCATAACGTGTGCCACGGTCGCACGCCGCTATCGCGTGACATTGAGGTTAATGATCCGGTGTTTGTTCTAAATTACGGTCACGGTCCCAAGTGGATTGCTGGCACTGTCTTAGCCAAGGAGGGGAATAGAGTGTTTGTTGTGAAATTGTTGAATGAGCAAACGTGCAGAAAGCAGTTGGATCAGACCAAACTGTGATTCATGGACAACCAAGAACAGTTTGAAGAAGACCTCACCATCTATGATCCACCAACACACACCCAACCAGCAATTGACCTCACTGTCAACCACGAGGATGAACCCACCATGCCTGACAGTCCGATCAGACCAGCCGCGCTGCCGTGCAGCAACGATCCGACCCACTCACCCATGCCAGGACTTCAACTCAGGCGATCGACCCGGGAACACAGAGCGCCAGATCGCCTCAACCTGTAAATAACTTGTACTTAAGACTTTGAGGGGGAAGTCTCACCTAGTGTAAGACTTGCCACTAGGGGGCACACCTGTGGGAGACCTATGGGCCACCTGTGTACCCTGGAGCAAGCAGGTATAAAAGACAGTCCACCACGCTGCTGCCTCACTTTTTGGAGTTATATTAAAGAGACCAAGGTCACAATGGTTTGAGCTTACAACACAGTCTTCTGGAGTTATTCTGAACTTAACAGTGCTATTTTCTGTTTTGTTACTTGCAAGTCTTCTTTCATACATTCGGCACAGGTTAGTAAGAGCCAAGGCTGAGGGACCCCCGAGTCTGCGGAGGAGTACTGCTGGAGTTTAATCAACTAAAACTGCAGAGTTAATCAGCACAGAGCGCTGGCAAGCTGTCTGCTGCTAGTCCAGGCAGTGCCAACCTATTCTGCACCGACTATACTTCAAAAGTACTTAAATGGTTGTGAAGCGCCTTGGGATATCCTGAGAATATGAAAGGCGCCATGTAATTGCAAGTACTTTCTTTCTTATATATGACCTGTATAAGGTCATCTCTCCATCATATCCTTTCAAGCTGAAATGCAATGTTTCTCCAGCCTTTCCTCCTGACTCGGTCCCCTGTGCTGGGGATCAGTCTTGTGACTTTCCTCTCAGCTTCCTCCAGCAACTAAATGTCCCCCTTGTTTATCGGTGAGCGGAACTGGACACAGTTCTGGTCACCGAATTAATCCCTGAAGGGAATTAGAAAAGTTCGGACAGTGGTCAAACCATCAAATTCTTCTTTCCCATGAAAAATATATATTTTTAATTGAAGGTTTTCCACTTACATCCATTACACCTCGTAAGATCCGGTCATAAATCAGATCTATCACCTTGGCCACATCATCATATTACATCCATTTATTCATAGCTATAGATATTTGATAACCACAGCACATGTTCCCCTTGTGCTCCAGTAGTAGCACACAGTTACCATCATCACATAGACAATTAAGGATGCAGCCATGAAGGCCTATATACATCCACGCAGGTATGTAATTTTGTCTGACTCGCATGGTGCCTCCCAGTTAGGATTCTCTGGTTACCTCCCATTAGGCCTTGGTCCATGGCCTGTGTTGTAGATCAGTAAAATGAACTTTGAGTGCCTTTCAGAGAAGGTTCGACATATTGCACCCTCCCCAGCCTGTCCTGCATCTAAAAAGCTGATCTTTTTTTAACCTTTGCTGTGTCTAATATTAGCATAATTCAATACAGTGGGAGGAATTGAATTCTTCCAGCCCTGTAATTTCATCCCCCGACCCAACAATTGCTCAAGCAGAACACACTTTCTGCATTTGGTAAATCACACCCCTCCAATGTTTTTCTCAAGGTCCTCAATGGGAAGTGTATTGGTATGTTTGCACCTGCCACCTTTACCCACTCTTTTAAAACCTCTCCAGTAGCTTAGAAACACTGGCCCTGAAGCAAATGTACAGTCTGCCCCTGGTGTTAGTAGTTACTGGTAGGTGCAATCTATTCCCAAGTTAGCTGCTCAAGGGTCTAATCAGCTTTGTCTTTAATTTTCACAAACATAAGGCTGCAATCATACAGTATCTACCAACCTCCGATCAGTATCGCAGTCAGTAGCACCTTGGTTATACTCCTGGCTGTGAATCTGACTCTCTGGTGTGAGAGACAACTCTGTCAATGCTTCTTTAAACATGTGTACAGAGCTCTGCTCCCAAAAGGTAAACTTCAAATACTATAAAAAAAGACTTGAATTTATATAGCGCCTTTCACAATCACCGGATGTCTCAAAGCACTTTACAGCCAATAAATTACTTTTGGAGTGTAGTCACTGTTGCAATGCGGGAAACACGGCAGCCAACTTGTGCACAGCAAACTCCCACAAACAGCAATGTGATAATGACCAGATAATCTCTTTGTTTGTTATGTTGATTGAGGAATAAATATTGTCCAGGACATTATGGATAATGTTATGTATGAAGAAAGAGTCTGATTGGATACTGTGAGCTCAAAGTAAAGTGTGACCATAGTCTTTTATTGCAGGTCTCCAGAGTGCCTCTCCAGCTTGTGAGGCCTCCTTAAGTAACTGTGCTCCCAAAGGATTATGGGATCCCTTGGGACTCCAGAGGACGAGCCCTCTGCTGGCTGTACAAGTTAAATACAAGTTTACATATATAACAACACTCCCCCCCCCCCAAAAGTCAACGGTGTAACTATTTACAAGGTGAGTCGATCTGGGGCCCTTCTTTCCCTGGTTGATCGTCTAGGTGCAAATGCTGGTATTGGTGAACCATCTGTTGGGCTCTCGCTGGGCTGCTGTGCAGCTGGCCTTGCTGGGCTGCCTGATGTGGTGAGTTCTGCTGAGCTTCTGCAGATGATGGGTTCTGCTTCGTGGCCAACCGTGGTGTTGGTTGCCACTGGTGTGTATGTTGTGGGGTCAAAGAAGGTAGGGTCCAAAGTGGGTTGCTCAGGGTAGTCCGTGAATCTGAGTTTGATTTAATCCAAGTGTTTCTGATGAATGAGTCCATTTGAAAGTTTGACCCGAAACACCCTGCTCCCCTCTTTGGCCACAATGGTGCCGGAAAGCCACTTGGAACCTTGTCTATAATTCAATACAAATACAGGATCATTGATTTCAATTTTGCGTGACACATTTGCGCTATCATGATATGTACTTTGTTGAAGCCGCCTGCTCTCTACCTCTTTGTGTAGATCAGGGTGAACTAACGAGAATCTTGTCTTAAGTGCCCTTTTCATGAGCAGTTCAGCAGGTGGAATCCCAGTGAGTGAGAGCGGTCTCGTGCGGTAGCTAAGCAGGATAGGGATAGGCGAGTCTGCAGTGAGCCTTCAGTTACCCTCTTCAAGCCCTGCTTGATAGTTTGCACTGCTCTCTGTGCCTGACCATTGGATGCTGGTTTGAACGGGGCAGATGTGACATGTTTGATCCCGTTGCGGGTCATGAATTCTTGAACTCGACACTGGTAAAACAAGGCCTGTTGACGCTCACAAGGACATTGGCAAGTCCGTGCGTGGCAAACATGGCCCGCAGGCATTCAGTAGTGGCAGCGGATGTGCTTGCCGATATTATGTCACATTCAATCCACTAGGAGTACGCATCTACAACCACAAGGAACATTTTACCCAAGAACGGGCCTGCATAGTCAACATGGACCCTAGACCACAGTTTGGAGGGCCAAGACCATAAACTTAATGGTGCCTCCCTGGGTGCATTGCTTAACTGCGAACATGTGTTACATTTGTGCATGCAGGACTCTAAGTCCACATCGATACCGGGCCATCACACGTGGGATCTGGCTATCGCTTTTGTTGAGTAGCCATGCCTGTTCACTGTGTGATGTCTGTAACACTGTCATGCAACATTGAATGTATCCTTGTACTGTACACACCTTATCGGTACACTAGAGGGTGCTGTTGCTGGAGACCCAGGGGATGCCTGCACACGGCAGGTAACCCAGTATAAAAAGGAACACACAGCTTGTTGTCGTCACTCAGGAGCTGCTAATAAAGGACTGCAGGTCTGCACCAGTTTAAGTACCATACCCTGCCTCGTGGAGTCATTGCTAAAGGTGCCCACATACACCACAACTTTCATCATTATGATGCCTAGGTGGGTACTGTGGAGATCACTGATGAAGGTGTCTCTGCTCTTCTTGGGAACCACTACCCGATTTCCCCAAAGAAGGCAGCCTACTAAGAGCATCGGCTCAGTTTCCTGTGCCTGGCCTGTGGCGGATAGCGTAGTTATACGTGGACAACGTGAGCGCCATCTCTGGACACGGGCCGATGCGTTGGTATTTATCCCCTTACTCTCGGAAAACAGGGATATTAGTGGCTTATGGTAAGTTTCCAATTCAACTTTTAGCCCAAACAGGTATTGATGCATTTTCTTTACCCCATAGACACATGCTAACGCTTCTTTTTCAATCATGCTGTAGGCGCTCTCAGCCTTAGACAGACTCCTGGATGCATAAGCAACTGGTTGCAATTTCCCCAAATCATTAGCTTGTTGCAAACCACACCCGACGGCATACGATGATGCATCACATGCTAGTACCAAACGCTTACATAGATCATACAGCACAAGCAATTTGTTTGAGCATAACAGTTTTCCAGCTTTCACAAAGGCATTTTCTTGGCTTTTGCCCCATGCCCATTCGACTCCTTTACGCAGTAAGGTGTGCAGTGGTTCTAACAGTGTGCTGAGACCCGGTAAGAAGTTACCAAAATAGGTCAGGAATCCTAGAAACGACCACAGCTCCGTCAAATTCTGTGGCCTCGGTGCGTTCTCGATTGTGTCTGTCTTCGAATCGGTGCGCTTGATGCTGTCCGCTGCGATTCTTCTCCCCAGGAACTCCACTTCAGGCGCCAGGAAAACGCACTTCGAGCGTTTTAACCTGAGCCCTACACGGTTTAGTCGACTAAGAACCTCCTCCAGGACTGTGTCTCAACCTGTAACCAAGATGCTGTCCTGGAAGACCACCGTGCGCGGGACCGACTTCAGTAAGCTTTCCATGTTTCTCTGGAATATCGCCGCCGCTGATCGAATTCCAAACGGGCATCTGTTATAAATGAAGAGACCTTTGTGCGTGTTGATGCAGGTGAGGGCCTTCGATGATTCCTCCAGTTCCTGTGTCATGTAGGCCGAAGTCAAGTCCAGCTTTGTGAACGTCTTTCCTTTCGCCAGCGTTGCAAAAAGGTCGTCAGCCTTTGTTAGTGGTTATTGATCCTGCAGGGAGAAACGATTGATAGTTATTTTGTAATCACCACAGATTCTGACGGTACCATCTCCCTTGAGGACTGGAACAATCGGACTGGTCCACTTGTTGAATTCAATCAGCGAAATTATGCCCTCACGTTGCAGCCAGTCCAGCTCGATCTCTACCCTTTCTGTCATCATGTACGGTACTGCTCTTGCCTTGTGATGAATGGGTCGTGTCCCCGGAATTAAGTGGATCTGCACTTTTGCTCCTTGGAACTTCCCGATGCCTGGTTCGAACAGCGAAGGGAATTTGTTTAAGACCTGGGCACACGAAGTGTCATCAGCGAGCGCTCGGACGTCGTCCCAGTTCCAGCGTATCTTTCCCAGCCAGCTCCTGCTGAGTGGCGTGGGACCATCGACCGGTACCACCCAGAGCGGTAGCTTGTGCACCGCTCCATTGTAGGAGACCTTTACAGTAGCACTGCTGATTATGGGAATCAGTTCCTTTGTGTAAGTTCTTAGTTTCGTGCGAATTGGAGTCAAGACTGGCCTTGAGGCCTTGCTGCACCACAATTTTTCAAAAGTCTTTTTGCTCATGATGGACTTGCTCGCGCCCGGGTCCAGTTCCATTGACACTGGGAGTCCATTTAGTTCAACTTTCAGCATTATCAGGGGACACTTTGTGGTAAATGTGTACACCCCATATACCTCTGCCTCCTCGGTGTGAGGCTCTGGTTCATCGTGATCCGCCATGGATCTGTCTTCCTCTACAACATGGTGGTTTGCAGGATTAACAGGATTTGCAGCTCGCCTGCACATACATTGGCGGTGTCCCATTGTTCCACAGCCCTTGCAAATGTACCCTTTGAAGTGGCATGAATGGAAATGATGATCACCTCCGCAGCGCCAACAAGGTGTTAATGGCCTTGCATTCATCACCCTTGATGGTGGACTCTGAGACATCTGCGGACATGCAGCTGCAGGCATATGGGGCCTGCCCTGTACGTTGCGATTTGCAAACAACACCACTTTGTTCACAGTACTTGTAGCAGCACTCGTGTGCTGAGAGATTTGCTTTGTATTGTCACTGGTGGCAATGAACCCCTGGGCTATCGCTATGGCCTTACTCAAGGTTGGGTCTTTACAGTCAAAGGTTTGCGAAGTATCATTTCATGGCCAATGCCAATTCCAAAACATCTCTGAGCATGTGCTCCAAATGTCCTTCAAATTCGCAATGTCCTGCAAGGCATCTTAGCTCGGCGACATAACTCGCCACTTCCTGGCCTTCAGACCTTTTGTAGGTATAGAACCGATACCTCGCCATCAGAACGCTTTCCTTCGGGTTCAAATGCTCCCGGACCAGTGTGCACAAATCATCATACAATCTCTCTGTGGGTTTCGCTGGAGCAAGCAGATTTTTCATGAGGCCATACGTTGATGCCCCGTAGACGGTGAGGAGAATCGCTCTTTGTTTGGCAGCATTCGCTTCTCCTTCCAGTTCATTGGCCACGAAGTATTGGTCGAGTCACTCCACAAAGTTTCCCAATCATCTCCCTCCGAGAATTTCTCCAGGATGCCCACTGTTCTCTGCATTGTTGGGTTCGTTATCTGTATCTCGTCACCAGTTGTTATGTATGAATAAAGAGTCTAACTGGATACTGTGAGCTCAAAGTAAAGTGCGACTGTAGTCTTTTATTGCAGTTCTCCAGAGTGCCTCTCCAACCTGTGAAGCCTCCTTAAATACCTCTGCTCCCAAGGGATTATGGGATCCCTTGGGACTCCAGGGGATGAGCCCTCTGGTGGCTGTACAGAATAAGTACAAATTTACATATATAACAGTTTCCTTGATGTACAAAGAAAGACAAATTAACAACGCAATAGTGACAGTCTAGTTGTTGAAACCTCAGCGGTAGGCTAGGACAGCCAAGGGATAACTCCCCTGCTCTTCTTTGAAATAGTGCCATGGGATCTTTTACATTCACCTGAGGGGGCAGACGGGGCCTTGGTTTAACATCTCATCCAAAAGACAGCACAGCCGAAAGTGCAGCACTCCCTCAGCTCTGCACTTGAGAGTCAGCCTAGATTATGTGCTTAAGTCCCTGGAGTGGGACTTGAACCCACAACCTTCAAACTCAGAGGCGAGTGTGCTACCCACTGAGCCACAGCAGCAAGAGCAAATGCAAAACATTCCACACATCAACACATCAAAAGAAAGAAATACTTGCATTTACTTAGTGTCTTTCATGACCTCAGCATGTCCCAAAGCGCTTTACAGCCAATTCAGTACTTTTGAAGTGTAGCAACTATTGTAACGTGAGAAATGTGGCATCCATGTTGCACACAGCAAGCTCCCACAAACAGCCAGATAATTTGCTTTTAGGTGTTGATCCGAGGGATAACTATTGGAAACCTTCCCTGTACGTCTTCGAAATAATGCCATGGGATCTTTTACTTCCACCCGAGAGAGCAGATAGGTCCTCGGTTTAACGTGTCATCCAAAAGATGATACCTCCGACACTGCAGCACTCCCTCAGTACTGCATTGAACGAGGGTGCAGATTTTGTGCTCAAGTTTCTGCAGTGAGGCTTGAACCCACAACCTTAAAAAGCATTATGTGTAAGTTTAGAAAATGTTCAAGATCCACTGAGCTCCCTGAACACTTGCTAAACTGGATTCAGCACCACACTGAAATGTTACTCCATTCTCTGTCAAGTGGTATTGGTGTGAGACAGCTGTGTGCTGTGCAATTATAAGTGCAAGTGTAAGGGAGGTCCACACACATAGTTATGTTGATGACTGTAGCGTCCTTCTAAATGGATACAGAATGTCTGAGTGGGTTTCCTCTTCCGTATCTTGTGATCTTAGAATCATAGAAATTTATGGCACGGAAGGAGGCCCATTGTATTTGAGCCAGCCAAAAAGAGCTATCCAGCCTAATCCCACTTTCCTTGGTCCATAGTCCTGTAGGTTGCAGCACTTCAAGTGCATATCTAAGAATGTTTCTGCCTCTACCAGCCTTTCAGACCCCGACCATCTGAGTAAAAATATTTCTCCTCAACTCCCCTCTAATCCTTCTACCAATTACTTTAAATCTTTGCCCCCTGGTTATTGACCTCTCTGCTAAGGAAAATAGGTCCTCCCTATTCATTCTAGCTAGGCTCCTCATAATTTTATAAACCTCAATTAGATCTCCCCTCAGCCTCCTCTGTTCCAATGAAAACAACTCCAACCTATGCATATCTAGTGATCTTGGACCTGATCCTGGACCTGATCGCTTGCATCCTAGTATCTTAAGAGAAGTAATGGCACGGATAGTGGATGCATTGGTTGTAATTTACCAAAATTCCCTGGATTCTGAGGTGGTCCCAGCAGATTGGAAAACTGCAAATGTAACACCCCTATTTAAAAAAGGAGGCAGACAAAAAGCAGGAAACTATAATCCAGTTAGCCTAACATCTGTAGTTGGGAAAATGTTGGAGTTCATTATTAAAGAAGCAGTAGCATGTCATTTGGAAAAACATAATTCAGTCGGGCAGAGTCAGCATGGATTTATGAAGGGGAAGTCATGTTTGACAAATTTGTTGGAATTCTTTGAGGATGTAACGAACAGGGTGGATGTGGTGTATTTGGACTTTCAGAAGGCATTTGACAAGGTGCCACATAAAAGGTTACTGCACAAGATAAAAGTTCACGGGGTTGGGGATAATATATTAGTATGTATAGAGGATGGCTAACGAACAGAACACAGAGAGTCGGAATAAATGGCTCATTCTCGGGTTGGCAATCAGTAATTAGTGGGGTGCCGCAGGGATCAGTGCTGGGACCCCAACTATTTACAATCTATATTAACGACTTGAAAGAAGGGACTGAGTGTAACGTAGCCAAGTTTGCTGACGATACAAAGATGGGAGGAAAAGCAATGTGTAAGGAGGACACACAAAATCTGCAAAAGTTCATAGACAAGCTAAGTGGGTGGGCAAAAGTTTGGTAGATGGAGTTTGGAAAGTGTGAGGTCATGCACTTTTGCAGAAAAAAATCAAAGAGCAAGTTATTATTTAAATGGAAAAGATTGCAAAGTGCTGCAGTACAGCGGGACCTGGGGGTACTTGTGCATGAAACACAAAAGGTAAGTATGCGGGTACAGCAAGTGATCAGGAAGGCCAATGGAATCTTGGTCTTTATTGCAAAGGGGATGGAGTATAAAAGCAGGGAAGTCTTGCTACAGTTATACAAAGTATTGGTGAGGCCACACCTGAAATATTGCATGCAATTTTGGTTTCCATATTTAAGAAAGGATATACTTGCTTTGGAGGCAGTTCAGAGAAGGTTCACAAGATTGATTCCGGAGATGAGGGAGTTGACTTATGAGGAAAGATTGAGTAGATTGGGTCTCTACTCATTGGAATTCAGAAGAATGAGAAGTGATCTTATCAAAACGTATAAGATTATGAGGGGGCTTGACAAGGTGGATGCAGAGAGGATGTTTCCACTGATGGAAGAGACTAGAACTAGGAGGCATAATCTTAGAATAAGGGGCCGCCCATTTAAAACTGAGATGAGGAGAAATTTATTTTCTCAGAGGGTTGTACATCTGTGGAATTTGTTGTTTCAGAGAGCTGTGGAAGCTGGGACATTGAATAAATTTAAGACAGGGATAGACAGTTTCTTAACAGAGAAGGGGTTATGGGGAGCGGGCAGGAAAGTGGACCTGAGTTCATGATCAGATCAGCCATGATCGTATTAAATGGCGGAGCAGGCTCAAGGGGCCGTATGGCCTACGCCTGCTCCTATTTCTTATGTTCTTATCCAATCTTTCCTCAAAAGCTAAAATTCTCCAGTCCTGCCAACATCCTCATAAATCTCCTCTGTACCCTCTCTAGTGCAATCATGTCCTTTCTGTAATGTGGTGACCATAACTGTAAGCAGTACTCTAGCTGTGGCCTAACTGGTGTTTTATACAGTTCAAGTATAACCTCCCTGCTCTTATATTCTATGCCTCAGCTAATAAAGGCAAGTATTCCGTATGCCTTCTTAACCACCTTATCTACCTATCGTGTTACCTTCAGGGATCTGTGGACATGCACTCCAAGGTCCCTCTGTTTCTCTACACTTATTAGTAACCTACCATTTAATGTGTATTCCCTTGCCTTGTTAGCCCTCCCCAAATGCATTACCTCACACTTCTCTGGATTGAATTCCATTTACTACTTTTCCACCCACCTGACCAGTTGATTGATATCTTCCTGCAGTCTACAGCTTTCTTCTTCATTAGCAATCACATGGATAACCTTGTTACCAGGGATTGCAGAATCTTGGATTATAGAGATAAAACTTCTTTTCCCAAGTGCACCCCACATTGTAGGTCGCACAGCCAATACCAGAGAGGCAACTTTTCACTATATGTTTTTGTATACGTGTGCTTCCGGGATCATGAATATGAGGATGCAGCTTGCTTTATATTTGCAGTCATAACTTCACAACTCCAACTGTGGAGCCTTGCTGAATTTTTGGCCATTGACTGAATCTTGGACCAATTAAATGGGCTGCAATGGTCTTTTCTGGGACTGCAGTACAACATCACTTTGCATTTAGAACATTCTTATGTTCCTGTGTAACGTAGGATGTCACAATGCAGGATCTCCTATCCATGCATACAATGCAGGATGTCCTATCTGTGCAAGCAAAGCAGCATGTCCTGTTTGCCGTGTACGCAATGTAAGATCTCCTGTCTATGTATACAATGCGGGATGTCCAGTATGTGCAAACATTGCAGGATGTCCAGTTTGTGCACACATTGCAGGATATCTGGAGTGGGTAACTGATCATTCTCCAGATGGAATGGGCGGACACCTGGTAGATGAAATTGAATGCAGAAAAGTGTAAAATGATACATTTTGGTGGGAAGAACGAGGAGAGCCAATATAAACTAAAGGGCACAATTCTAAAGGGGGTGCAGGCACAGGGAGACATAGAAACATAGAAAATAGGTGCAGGAGCAGGCCATTCGGCCCACCATTCAATAAGATCATGGCTGATCATTCCCTCAGTACCCCTTTCCTGCTTTCTCTCCATACTCCTTGATCCCTTTAGCCGTAAGGGCTATATCTTACTCTCTCTCTTGAATATATCCAATGAACTGGCATCAACAACTCTCTGCGGTCGGGAATTCCACAGGTTAACAACTCTCTGAGTGAAGAAGTTTCTCCTCATCTCAGTCCTAAATGGCTTACCCCTTATCCTTAGACTATGTCCCCTGGCTCTGGACTTCCCCAACATAGGGAACATTCTTCCTGCATCTAACCTATCCAGTCCCGTCAGAATTTTATATGTTTCTATGAGATCCCCTCTCATCCTTCTAAACTCCAGTGAATACAGGCCCAGTCGAGCCAATCTCTCCTCATATGTCAGTCCTGCCATCCCGGGAATCAGTCTGGTGAATCTTCGCTGCACTCCCTCAATAGCAAGAACATCCTTCCTCAGATTAGGAGACCTAAACTGAACACAATATTCCAGGTGAGGCCTCACCAAACTGCAGTAAGACCTCCCTGCTCCTATACCCTAGCTATGAATGCCAACATGCCATTTGCCTTTTTCACCGCCTGCTGTACCTGCATGCCAACCTTCAATGACTGATGTACCATGACACCCAGGTCTCGTTGCACCTCCCCTTTTCCGAGGGGTATATGTGCACAACTCGTTGAAGTTGACAAGGCAGATTCAAAAAGTGGTTAAAACAGCATATGGGATCCTGGGCTTCATGAGGCATAGAATACAAAAGCAAGGAAGTTATGATGAACCTTTATAAAACACTGGTCTGGCCTCAACTGGAGTATTGTGTTCAATTCTGGGCCCCACACTTTAGGAAGGATGTGAAGGCCTTCGAGAGGGTGCAGAAAAGATTTACAAAAATGATTCCAGGGATGAGGGACTTCAGTTACATGGATAGACTGGAGAAGCTGGGGTTGTTCTCCTTGGAGCAGAGAAGGTTGAGAGGAGATTTGATAGAGGTGTTCAAAATCATGAGGGGTCTAGACAGAGTAGATAGAGAGAAGCTGGTCCCATTGGCGGAATGGTTGAGAACCAGAGGACACAGATTTAAGGTGATTGGTAGAAGAACCAAAGGTGACATGAGAAAAAACTTGTTTACACAGCGAGTGGTTAGGTTCTGGAATGTACTGCCTGAAAGGCCGATTCAATCGTGGCTTTCAAAAGGGAGTTAGATAAAAACCTGAAGGAAAAAAAAATGCAGGGCTATGGAGAAAGGGCGGGGGAGTGGGACTAGCTGAGGGGCTTTTGCAGAGAGCCAACACGGGTTTGACAGGCCAAATGGCCTCCTTCTGTGCTGTAACTCTGGATCAGTTCCTATGGAGTGGAGGGTAGCCAATCTAAACCCACTTTTTAAAAAAGGAGGGAGAGAGAAAACAGGGAATTATAGACCGGTCAGCCTGACATCGGTAGTGGGTAAAATGATGGAATCAATTATTAAGGATGTCATAGCAGTGCATTTGGAAAGAGGTGACATGATAGGTCCAAGTCAGCATGGATTTGTGAAAGGGAAATCATGCTTGACAAATCTTCTGGAATTTTTTGAGGATGTTTCCAGTAGAGTGGATAAGGGAGAACCAGTTGATGTGGTATATTTGGACTTTCAGAAGGCGTTCGACAAGGTCCCACACAAGAGATTGATGTGCAAAGTTAGAGCACATGGGATTGGGGGTAGTGTACTGACATGGATTGAGAACTGGTTGTCAGACAGGAAGCAAAGAGTAGGAGTAAATGGGTACTTTTCAGAATGGCAGGCAGTGACTAGTGGGGTACCGCAAGGTTCTGTGCTGGGGCCCCAGCTGTTTACACTGTACATTAATGATTTAGATGAGGGGGTTAAATGTAGTATCTCCAAATTTGCGGATGACACTAAGTTGGGTGGCAGTGTGAGCTGCGAGGAGGATGCTGTGAGGCTGCAGAGCGACTTGGATAGGTTAGGTGAGTGGGCAAATGCATGGCAGATGAAGTATAATGTGGATAAATGTGAGGTTATCCACTTTGGTGGTAAAAACAGAGAGACAGACTATTATCTGAATGGTGACAGATTAGGAAAAGGGGAGGTGCAAAGAGACCTGGGTGTCATGGTACATCAGTCATTGAAGGTTGGCATGCAGGTGCAGCAGGCGGTTAAGAAAGCAAATGGCATGTTGGCCTTCATAGCAAGGGGATTTGAGTACAGGGGCAGGGAGGTGTTGCTACAGTTGTACAGGGCATTGGTGAGGCCACACCTGGAGTATTGTGTACAGTTTTGGTCTCCTAACCTGAGGAAGGACATTCTTGCTATTGAGGGAGTGCAGCGAAGGTTCACCAGACTTATTCCCGGGATGGCGGGACTGACCTATCAAGAAAGACTGGATCAACTGGGCTTGTATTCACTGGAGTTCAGAAGAATGAGAGGGGACCTCATAGAAACATATAAAATTCTGACAGGGTTAGACAGGTTAGATGCAGGAAGAATGTTCCCAATGTTGGGGAAGTCCAGAACCAGGGGTCACAGTCTAAGGATAAGGGGTAAGCCATTTAGGACCGAGATGCGGAGGAACTTCTTCACCCAGAGAGTGGTGAACTTGTGGAATTCTCTACCACAGAAAGTTGTTGAGGCCAATTCACTAAATATATTCAAAAAGGAGTTAGATGAGGTCCTTACTGCTAGGGGGATCAAGGGGTATGGCGAGAAAGCAGGAATGGGGTACTGAAGTTGAATGTTCAGCCATGAACTCATTGAATGGCGGTGCAGGCTAGAAGGGCCGAATGGCCTACTCCTGCACCTATTTTCTATGTTTCTATGTTTCTATGTAACCATTCTATGATTCTATGATTCTATACATTCACCAGCCGCTACATAAAGTAATTCAATCTAAACTGTCTTTTCATTCCCCTCTTCAAAGTTGAAGGTTATGCACTCTTGTACAATCTGTGCTTATGTTAAACATATAGGAATAGATTTTCACCTTCAGCGGTGGCAGAAAATTGGCGGTAGCCTAAGCCACTCAAAAATCCACTTTCAACTCCTCTGTCCTTGCAAACTAATATCCCATCTCCAACCTCCTGTTCCTCGCCAAAGTCATTAAATGCATTGTCGCCTCCCAAGTCCACGCCCATCATTTCCATAACTCAATGTTTGAATCTCTCCAATCGGGTTACTATCCCTGCCACAGCACTGAAACGCCCCTAATCAATGTCACAAATCACATCCCCTGTGGCTGTGGTGCACAATTCCTTCTCCTCGACCTATCTGTGCCCTTTGACATGGTCAACCGCACCATCCTCCAATGCCTCTCCTCCATTATCCAGCTGAGTGGGACTAACCTTGCTTTTATCCACTTTCACATGCTCTGGAATTGGCTCCATAAAACTCTCCAACTCTCCACCTCCGTTTCTTTTAAGAATCTCCTTAAAAACCACCTCTTTGACTAAGATTTTGGTTGCCCCCTCCTAGTAACTCCTCCTTTGGCTCGGTGTCCATTATTGTCTAATTATGCCTCTGTAAAGTACTTTTTTATGATTCATTCTCAGGATGTGGGCACTACTGGCAAGGGCTATCCCTAGTTGCCCTTGAGTAGCTTCCGAGGCAAGTTAAGAGTCAACCATGTTGATGTGGGACTGAAATCATATATAGATAAGACTAGGAACGGATGGTAGGTTTCCTTCCCTAAAGGACATTAGTGCCTTGGGAGATCGACAATTGTACCATTCAGAGTCAGTCTGATAAGAGTCGACAAATCAATGTAACTTCGCTGATAGAATTAGACCTATCGATGATTTTGTAGGAGGGTGCTCCTCTCCGAAACCTGTATAAGTTCGACTAGAAAATTCATGTATTTCAGAGGTTTTAGGCTTCTCGTGCATTGCTCGTAATAAAACCGGTAAACTTGAAGTTTCATTTGTTTACTTCTGTGGTCATTATGCAATGGGAAGCTGGACGAGGTGTCGATTAACTATCTCAGTTAGTCCACCTTGAGGGAGAGAAGTCTCCTTTTTAGCCCAACATTGTTGTTGGTGAATAACTTGATGGAGGGATATAAGAGGTAATGTAGGTCATGATATTTATTAGACACTGGGACCAGCCAGAGGGAGCACAACGATCTTTTTCTTTTAGTCCTGTGCATTCCTATGTTCCCATAAGAAATCCATATCTCTACCAATAGTCTTAGGGCATGTATTGATTGAATAATTAGCAGAATGGCTGGCCGTTCCTTCCTTACAAAGTATTTAATCATGAGGAGTGTTAGATGATTTAAGGTATGCATTTGTTTGTGCTATTATGTTTGATCTTTGCATTTGACAAATGCCTTCTTTCTTTTGATTCGCAAAGGAAACAAGGCATGGAAATAATTGGACAAGACTCCTCTCGCCAGCACAGAAAATCCACACGCCCTCAAGTCCTATGAATCTCAGTTTGTGTCTTCACAAAAACCCATGCATACTTAATGGTTTGATAAAAGTAACGCTAAGATTTATTGAAGAGTATTTCAAAATGGTAGAAAAGTGCTTAAAGTACTCTTTGAGAAAGGGGAAATATTAACTTTTCCTGGACTATTGATGATTCTATTGATTTGTTTTCAGGTGATGATAGACCGGACGATAAGATATTAAGTAGCTTATTAAAGAAGTGGGTCAAATGAAGAAGTCCAGTAGCCGACAATGGGAGGGGTTAAAACAATTAGGGATCTATGGTCTAAGATGGCTGAGAGCTGTGAGGTCTTTTGTTCAAATCCTTCTTCATCATTGCCATGGTGATGGACTTGAGGAAGAAACATTGCCGGGGCTGATAGAATTGAACAATAACTTGACAGTATAGACTGAAGTTTGAAAAAAATCTCCCCCTCTTTCCCTTTAAATTTAGTCAGGGTTGACCACTAAAGTTATCAAGTGCTAAGAACATTCTGATATAAGAATAGGAAGCATGGTTAACTGTGAAGGGGACTATAAGTGGCTTTAGGAGGACATTTTAGTCGGTCGGAAAGGAAGATGGATGTCAATGCCATGAAGGGGGTGTTGAGAAGCTCACTAAGATGACAGAGGTGGAAGTAAGCAGCTTTTGCAATGGGTAGGATGTGGGATTTGAGACGTAGTTTAGAATCAAATAGTGTACCAAGGTTTTGCACCATTTGGTTCAGCCTGAGTAAACAGCTGGTGAGAAAGATGATGCTATTAGCAACTCTCCAGTTCTCTGGCACAACTTCATCTTGGGATATTTGAAAGGTTGTGGTCAAGACCTCACTGACCTCTCTGCATTCTAGCATGCATTCCATCAGGAAGCGAGACCTTGAGTTCCACCAAGTTTTACAGTGCTTATCTATAGTTAAGAAGTACTAAACAGGCTGGCCCGTGGATGCTGGAACCACTGTTACTCCTAATATACATCAATGCCTTGGACTCAGAAGCTCAACGCAAATTGGTAAGATTTGCAGATGAACCCAAACTAGGAGAAGCAGTGGTACCCAGGAGATTATCTTTAGTCAGGAGTGACATGGAATACTCTCCACTTGCCTGGATGAGTGCAGCTCCATCAACACTCAAGAAGCTCGACACCATCCAGGACAAAGCAACTGCTTGATTGGCACCCCATCCACCACCTTAAACATTCACTCCCTCCACCACAGGTGTAATGTATCTGCGGACGTAGTTATTTGCACTAGAAAAATGTTCTGATTGGGTCGCTGTGATCACATGACCTGATTGCTGATTGGTCTCCTTGGAGGATAAAACACACTCAGAAGTTTCTCTGGAATGTGTAATTAGTACCACCCAGCCCAAGTTCTCAGTGACTTTGCAAAGTGTAATTCGAGCCATTCTGACTGCCGACTCCAGACTGGAGAGAGCTCCCCTCTGCCTGCCGAAGTTCCTGACCACCCCAGCCCAAGTTCATGCCACCCCAGCCCAAGTTCCTGACCACCCCCAGCCCAAGTTCATTCCCCCACCAGTCCAAGTTCCTGACCTTACCCCACCACTCAACCCCCCCAACCCCGCCACACCATAGATGGAGCATTGTGTGTGGGTCACGAATTGTTAACAGGTTTATTGGGTATGAAGTGAATAGTGACAGTGTTGTGACTTCCGAATTTCATCCAATCCAATCCCTTATCACAAACGCACCAAGCTTTCCGAGAAATCAGGTGTGGGTGTAAAGGGGGTTGGAAGAACGTGATCCGTCTTCCCCGAGTTCCCTCTCTCCCCTCCGATCCCCTCTGCCACATCCCCTCTCTCTCTCTCTCCAGTCTATCACACTCTCCCACCAGTGTCTCTGCCTCTCTGTCCCACTCTCACTCACTCTCTCTCTCCCCAGTCTCTCTCACTCTCTCTCCCAGTCTGTCTCACTCACCCCCAGTATCTCTCACTCTCCACCCAGTCTTTCTCACTCACCCCCCCAGTCTAACTCTCTCCCCAGTTCCCAGTCTCTCTCCCTCCCCCACCCCAGTCTCTCTCTCCCCCCCCCCCCCCCCCCGCCACCCCGCCAATCTCACTCTCTCCCACCTCCGATGTCCACAAAGGCCACGAAAATGTTTATATAGATAAACACAATGATATTCTGGGCAAAAGTCCTGAAGATAATCCAAAAGCTAGAAGCAGCTCCATGCGGCACAGCTCCTCACGATGCAGGCACAACTTCCATTTTCGGGCTCGAGGAGTCTGCGCATGCACGGGAGCACGGGGGACGAGTCAGAGCACGTAGGTGCAGAAGGACGCTCAAAAAACGAGTGCAAATAATCACTCTGTGTGGCTGCACTGTGTACCATTCACAGGATGGATGGTACACACAACTCGCCAAGGCTTCTTCGGCAGCACCTCCCAAACCCGCGACCTCGACCACCCAGAAGGCCAAGGGCAGCAGGCGCATGGGAGCACCATCACCTCCAGGTTGCCCTCCAAGTCACACACCATTTTGACTTGAAAATGTATCACCGTTCCTTCATTGCCACTGGGTCAAAATCCTGGAACTCCCTTCCTAACAGCACTGTGGGAGTACCTTCACCACACGGACTGCAGCGGTTCAAGAAGGCGGCTCACCACCACCTTCTCAAGGGCAATTAGGGATGGACAATAACTGTTGGCCTTGGCAGTGACGCCCACATCCCGTGAACGAATAAATAAATAAATAAGTTCGTGGCGAGCTGACAACACTAAATCTCGGGCCGTGAACGAGTAATGGAAAAGATTCGGGCTCTGTCCCCTGTGAACCCCTGCTACCTGCAGCCTTTAAGTTGTCTGTACGCCGTCTCTCAGTCTTGTTCTGCTTTTGATCTTTTACCACTTAACAAATACTTTCGGATTAAGTTACATGTTCTTGTCATTTTCTCGCTCATGTCTCATTGATGCACAAATCCGACACGACATTTTGAAATTTTGCGTAAAAGTCATTAGTGAAAGTGAACTATCTCTAATTTATAGATAACCCAAATATCTTCCTTGTCTGTTGAAAAATCCGTCTCATTTTGAGCATTCAAAAAAAACACATGAATGATTCAGTGATTCAACCTTGTTAGTGCGTGAGTCAATATATTTTTATAAACCTCTTTTTTTTTGTGGCTGAAATTAATATAATAAATACTGCCTGTTATCTTTCTCAATAAACACTGCAAAGCATATTAATAAAGGCTTGTCGTCAAAATGAAGTGATAAAATTTTCTTCCCATTATCTTAAAAAGATTGTTGATGAGAAGGTGCGCCTGGGTGTTATTTGACTCTATTAGCGCCCCCTCTCTGATTGCACTAATTGCCCACTTGATTTTTGTAGTTTCTGCTTCACGCCTGCATCAGCTGTCAGTTTCACAGCTTGATGACTCAATTATGTTCGTAAGCAACTTATTCGGAACGTGAGCGTGACTCCTACAGTTGGATGGCTAAAGAAATACTTTACCAGAACAAATGCTCTCAAAACTCCGGAATATTTGCTCCTGGGACATGTAGAATGATGAGCACTTGAAAATTGGGAGTCGTTGTGTACATACACGTGAAAATGCATCTTAGATACAATTTTAGATTTAATAAGAATGAGTCCAGATGAATAGGTTCTTGACAGTTATGAATGAAGGCCTGGCTACATTAAGGCAATGAGGGAGCAAACTGCAGGTCTGAAGCTGGGTTTGAATAAATCATCGGCAAACATATCATGGCTTCACAACTGGTTCAGGCATGAACCCTGTAAACATGTGACCCCAGTTGCTGAGCAACCAGATCGTAGCCATTCTAAAGAATATTAAAACAATTTTTGCTGCAGTAAGTTTATTGGAGTTCAATGAACTGAGACTTTACTGAAGTGGCTTTTTCATTAAGGACAGTTTGTTTTGTATGTGACATCTATATACTGTAAAAAGGGAGGTCTCGGTTAAGACGGCAAAGGAATGGAATTAGTACTAAAAATGATGTCCAATACCTGCCAATGGCAACCAGAAAAGTTTGGCCCTGTGGATTATTGACTTGAATCCTATTACAACTCCTGCCAACACACCGAAGCTACCCAAAGGACCCAAATTAAAAAAATAACGGTCCCAAATTTAAAAAATAATATTCACAACAGATGGAGCTCCGCATAAATGCCAACTCTTGTTTGCTTTTGATGATCAAAATCTATTTATTATTTGTAATATTTTCAATCTTTAAAGTTAGGATTTGTAGTTTTGTGGAGACTCTGATTTGAGAATAAACACAAGCAAGAAATACAGAGAACCGAATATTAAAACGTTCCTATTGGATTGGCTTGATAAACACCCCCGTTATTTAAAGGTGTCTTACAACGTCACCATCCTCCACCTGCTTCACAATGATATGAAGCTGTGATCCTGACCAACAGATCCACCACAGACCCAATACATGTGCAGACCGGGGTCAAGCAAGGCTGCGTCATCGCACCGATGCTCTTCTCAATCTTCCTCGCTGCAATGCTCCATCTCACCCTCAACAAGCTCCCCGCTGGAGTGGAGCTAAACTACAGAACAAACGGGAAATTGTTCAACCTCTGTCACCTCCAGTCCAGATCCAAGGTTGTTCCAACCTCTGTCATTGAATTACAGTATGGAGACGACACTTGCGTTTGTGTAGATTCACTAGGCTGATTCTGGAGATGAGGGGGTTACCTTGTGATGATAGATTGAGTAGACTGGGTCTTTACTCGTTGGGGTTCAGAAGGATGAGGGGTGATCTTATAGAAACATTTAAAATAATGAAAGGGATAGACAAGATGGAGGCAGAGAGGTTGTTTCCACTGGTCGGGGAGACTAGAACTAGGGGGCACAGCCTCAAAATACGGGGGAGTCAATTTAAAACCGAGTTGAGAAGGAATTTCTTCTCCCAGAGGGTTGTGAATCTGTGGAATTCTCTGCCCAAGGAAGCAGTTGAGGCTAGCTCATTGAATGTATTCAAATCACAGATAGATAGATTTTTAACCAAGAAGGGAATTAAGGGTTATGGGGAGCGGGCAGGTAAGTGGAGCTGAGTCCACGGCCAGATCAGCCATGATCTTTTTGAATGGTGGAGCAGGCTCGAGGGGCTAGATGGCCTACTCCTGTTCCTAATTCTTATGTTCTTATGTTCTTATGTGTACACTCAGAGGCCGAACTCCAAACCATCGTCAACACCTTCACCCAAGCGTAAGAGAGACTGGGCCTTACATTAAACATCCATAAGACAAAGGTCCTCTACCAACCTACCCCCACCACACACTACTGCCCCCCGATTATCAAGATCCATGATGAGACCTTGGACAGACATCAATGATGAAGTCCAACACTGCCTTCAGTATGCCAGTGCAGTCTTTGATTGCCAGAGGAAGAGAGTGTTCGAAGACCAGGATCTCAAACCCGGCACCAAGCTCATGGTCTACAGGACAGTAGTAATACCCGCCTTCCTATATGCTTCAGAGACATGCACCTCAGAGCACTGGAGAAGTACCACCAACGCTGCCTCCGCAAAATCCTGTAAATCCATTGGCAGGATAGGCCCACCAATGTCAGCATTCTCGCTCAGGCCAACATCCCCAGCATTGAAGCATTGTCTACGCTTGACCAGCTCCGATGGACAGGCCACATTGTCCGCATGCCCGACACTAAACTCCCGAAACAAGTGCTCTACTCCGAGCTCCGACATAGCAAGCGATTCCCAGAAGGGCAGAGAAAAAGCTTCAAAGACAGCCTCAAATCCTTTTTGAAAAAGTGCAACATCCCCACCGACACCTGGGAATCCCTGGCCCAAGACCGCTCAATGTGGAGGAGAAGCATCTGGGAAGGCGCCGAACACCTCTAGTCTCTTCGCCGGGAGCACGTGGAAGCCAAGCGCAAACAGCGGAAGGAGCACATGACAACCCAAGCACCCCACCCACCCGTCCCTCCAACCACCGTCTGCCCCACCTGTGACACAGAGATTGTAGATCCTGCATTGGACTCATCAGTCACCTGAGAACTCATATTAGTGAGGAAGCAAGTCATCCTTGACTCCGGGGAGCCACCTAAGAAGAGAAGATAGCGTTCTTTTCCCTTGTTGGAAATAATTTTATTATAAAGAAATGCAAATAATATTTTTAAAACGCACATAATTTTCCCATTAGCAATCCAGGTTCAACTTTATCTCAAGTTTTATATGTTTCTCTGTTTTTAAATAAAAAGATCTTTCCTATCATCGAAGCAGGGTGCATGCTCAACATTACCCTCCTTTAAAAAAAACACTGGAACTGCGCATGAGCAACTACTTCCAGTTCATAAGAACAAAAGATAAGAACATAAGAAATAGGAGCAGGAGTAGGCCATATGGCCCCTCGAGCCTGCTCCGCCATTCAATAAGATCATGGCTGGTCTGATCATGGACTCAGCTCCACTTCCCCGCCCGCTCCCCATAACCCCTTATCCCCTTATCATTTAAGAAACTGTCTATTTCTGTCTTAAATTTATTCAATGTCCCAGCTTCCACAGCTCTCTGAGGCAGCGAATTACATGGATTTACAACCCTCTGAGAGAAGAAATTTCTCCTCACCTGTTTTAAATGGGCGGGCCCTTATTCTCAGATCGTGCCCTCTAGTTCTAGTCTCCCCCATCAGTGGAAACATCCTCTCTGCATCCACCTTGTCAAGCCCCCTCATAATCTTATACTTTTCGATAAGATCACCTCTCATTCTTATGAATTTCAATGAGTAGAGGCCCAACCTACTCAACCTTTCCTCCTAAGTCAACCCCCTCATCCCCGGAATCTCTGCGCTGCCTCCAAAGCAAGTATATCCTTTCGTGAATATGGAAACCAAACTGCACGCAGTATTCCAGGTGTGGCCTCACCAATACCTTATATAGCTGTAGTAAGACTTCCCTGCTTTTATACTCCATCCCCTTTGCAATTGGTCTTCCTGATCACTTGCTGTACCTGCATATTATCTCTTTGTGTTTCATGCACAAGTACCCCCAGGTCCCGCTGTACTGTGACACTTTGCAATCTTTCTCCATTTAAATAATAACTTGCTCTTTGTTTTTTTCTGCCAAAGTGCATGACCTCACACTTTCCAACATTATACTCCATCTGCCAAATTTTTGCCCACTCACTTAGCCTGTCTATGCCCTTTTGCAGATTTTTTGTGTCCTCCTCACACATTGCTTTCCCTCCCATCTTTGTATCATCAGCAAACTTGGCTACATTACACTCGGTCCCAAGTCGATAATATAGTTCATTGGCAGCAGTTGCTTCCTTAAATTAAATGCTCCTTTCTCTTCTGTACAATCTCATTTTAATGGCGATACAGGTCTGAAGTAACATATATGAAAAGGAAGGGTCTAGATTGTCACACCTACTCCCTGTAGAAGTGACTCTACTAAAAGCTTTGCAAAAGCTCAACTCCCCACAATGAAAAGAGCTCCGTTGTTTTCATTTTAAAAAAAAATGACCGTCGCAGATGAATGGGGCAAATGTTTAGAAGCAAAAAGTCTAGGATTTCTACTGAACTAAATAGACTTTTAAGTCAAACATTCCAAAAATCATTAACAGTTCAGGAAAGTAGTACAGGGTATTAGCATTTTCAGAACTGGTCTTGTGCCACTGGGCACAACTAGCTATTTAATTGATAGCTGCAGCTTAATAAAGTTGACAGACCTTTGCTGTAACCCTCCTGTTGAGTGAACTGAGGGTTTTCTAAGATTTCTTTTTTGCCTTATCCTCAGAAACAGATCAGTCTTCTGTCTCTTTATTAACCATGGCTCCAGCTTCACATATTAAAAAAAATCAGCTTAGAAACAGCAATAACTGAGCGGGAGCTCGAGGAGCCTAAGAATTTGTCTGTTCTACGCTGAACGGTGTTTGCTAAGAAGCCAGACTCTTTAAAAAGAGAAGGCTTAACTTGAGAGTTGAGATAAATGAATCCTCGTCTGACGCTAACTCCCCTGGTGCAGGATTGTGAAGAGCAAGCTGCTATAAGGCAATGCACAACGCACTCAGCTGCATAAAACTCAGCAAAAGTTTTAGATTCTTGGAGGAACATTTTTGCATGAATGTGTACATATCTTGTGTAAAATTTTGCATTTTAGTAGACTCCCTTTGCAGTGTTCGCACACCCCGCGATTAGCTAACTCACACAATTTGCTGATCACACCACTTCGTTATGATTATATCGAAATGGAAAGATAACTCTCCTAGTTTGTTTTTTGCTTTGCTTTAAAGCCAGTGGTCTGGAAACCCGCCCAAAACCCCCTTCGGTCTTACAGGGTTCGGATTGTGATATCTTTAGACACCACTACACAGGCACACACAAAAGATGGCTCCTTAACAAGAACTGTGTCACATGACCTTGCCACATGACCTTTTATTGTTATTATATCAATAGTCCACTAGGCGGAGCTGTATTACACTTCTCCCTCCTTATTGAATATGTTAATCATAAAAAAATAATCATTATACATAACTTGAATGGTTATACACACAAAAGATATTAACTTATTTTTCCACATTTACAAATCAAACTTTACAACTGATTTTCTGTTTCAAAGAGGATACCTTCGTTCTTGAACAGAACTTTTCAATCTTGTTGCAGGACTTTGACTCATTCTAGGCTGAGCCTGAGGAGAGTTTTTCTCCAAGGGATGCCCTTGATCTATATTTGGACTCTTTGCAACTTCAGACTGTTTGTCTGCCTGACTCAGACTCAGACTTAAATTCTGACTTTCTCTAGGACTTGTTTCCAGTATATCTGATGTAAGATTTGTTATTGGTACTCTACTTGTAACAAGATTATCTGACTTATCAGAATAACTTGAATCATCCCAACTTTGAACTCCTTCCACATCTGTAGGTAAAATATGATGAATGTGAACAAACCTAACCTTTCCATGGTCAAACATCTTGACCAAATATTTGCGAGGGCCACATATCTTTGCTCCCCTTCCTGGTAACCACTTTAACCATTTATGGTGATGGTTCTTCACTCTCACCTTCTGATTCAATTTCACACTTCTCTCTCTACCTCTATCATGACTCTCTTTCTGCCTTGATTGTTTCTCTTCTAATGATTGTGCCAAGTTTGGTTTTAACAACGAGAACCCGGTTTCTGAATGTCATTTGAGAAACAACTCAGCTGGTGTTCTACCAGTAGTGGAATGAGGAGTATTACAATAAGTAACTAGAAAATTTGCCAGTTTGTGATCCAATGATAACTGCCATTTTCTTGGATCCAACATTTGTTTGATGAGGGCACGTTTTACAATTTTTACAGTGTGCTCTGCTGCACCATTTGAAGCAGGGTGCTATGATGGAACTTTGGTACGATTTAAACCGTTTGTGCTCATGAACTGTGCAAATTCCTCTGAAAAAAATTGCGGCCCATTATCAATTTCTTATGAAGAAAACATTCTTCGCAAATTGTCTCGTGTTTTACTTGTTGTTATTTTCCGCATCGAAAACACCTCTTACCAATTTCGAATGGCTATCAATCACAATGAACAATTGTTGTCCTTCAAGTTCTGCATCAAAATCTACATGTAACTTTTGCCACACCATGGGAGGTCATTTACATGGCTGTAATGGTACTGATGGTAGTTTCTTGCTTACCGATTGATATGTTGTACACTGGCTGACGGTGTACTCTATCTCTTTATCTAAACCTTTCACCATAAGTAACTGCATGTAAAACTCTTGGCCAGCACATTCCCAGATGCTGGTCATGAAGATCTCTAATAATTTGGATCTGAACTTATTTGGGATAACCACTCTTGCACCCCATATGATACAGTCTTTATCCTAAGAACAAAGTATGGATGACTATCTTCCTTTGATACCTGGTTTGGTCAGCCATTTGCTATGTAATCATACACCTTTGGCATAACTGGGTCACGTTTGGTTGCTCTACTAGTCACTTCAGCTGTGTCTGGCAACTCATCAATGTATGAAAAATATAACTTCTTCCCTATTGGGTGGAACTTGTGATGGGGATGGCAACCTGGACATAGCATCAGCATTACTGTGATCAGCTGATCGTCTGTACTCAATGTCATACCTAAATACTGACAAAATCAAAGCCCATCTCTACATTTGGTTTATGGTTACATTATAGCCACCGCATAATCCTTACCTTACCATTTGATTTAGGTACAACAACAATGGGTGTAGTCCAATTATTTACATCTACCTTAGAGGTAATGTTCTCAGTTTCTAGTCTTTTGAGTTCTTGCTCAATTTTCTCCTTGAGTGCGTATGGTATGGGATGTGGCTTGCAGTAAACTGGTCTTACATCCTTCTGCACTTTGACACTCGCCTTGAAGTCTTGGATCGGACTGCCTGTTTTACGAGACACCTTTGGATACTGCTTGATGACATTATCTTTAGATGCAAATTTAGTTTCCACGCGAAAAATGTCATTCCAATCCAGCTTCAGTGATCCCAACCAATTTCTACCTATCATGCCACTACTATGAGAGGCAAGCTCTGAAATTGATCCTTGTATTTCACCGGTATACTGATACTTCCTACAACAGGGATTTGCTTTCCTGAATAGCCTCGCAGCTCTACCTTTGATTTCTCCAGTCGAAAATCACGCAACTTGTTGAGATATAATGATTCTGGTATGACGCTTATGGATGACTAGTGTCGATTGCCATGGATATCCTGGTTCCTGCAACACTTATTTGGATGATGATACTTTGCGAATCGCTGTTAGATACCTTTGTGCTCCTGATGACGTGTTTCTCCAGAACCTCCTTGTCCTGTCGGTTCTCTTCAATGCTATGTAGTGTCTGCCGATTTCTACTTCTAGCATTCAGAGTCAGTTTACTCTTCAGTCTGCAAGCCTTTGCAAGATGCCAAGTTTTCTTGCAGCAGAAACACTCTGCCTTCACATATGGACAGCTTTGAGCAATGTGTTGTCCCAGGCACTGATAGCACGACTTCAATGTATTGTTGCCTTGGCCAGTTTCTGAGGCCTTGGGGCCCAACTGTCTTTTACTTTTAACCTGCAGCCAATTCACCTCAGTTGTCTGACGATTGGAAATGATGCAAAATTTTCAGGAGTATTGGTCGGCCATATCCATCGACATAGCTGTCTGACAAGCTAAATCAAAAGTCAAGTTAGGGGTTGTCAACAACTTCCTTCTGATTCCTTCAATTTTTAATCCTACAAACAAAGTTTCCAAAATGACAGTGAAGGGATAGCTTTTTTAAAACTACAATATACTCACTGGTACCCTCGGCATTTTATTGATTTTGTGTTGCAAAATATTAACTTACTGCAATTTTCAGGGGCTCAGGTCTGTACTGCTGTTCGAACTTAGTTAGAATCTCTGTCTGTGGCATGCCCTTTGGCTTGGTGGGAACAAGCACATTTTCAGCATTTCATACACCTCGGGGCCTGCTTCAGTCAAGACAATAGCCCATTTCCTTTCTAAAACCACCCCATTATAGTTTACAAAATCAGGGACTTCGACAACACTCTTTGTGGTGTAAAACATTTCTAGCTGCTCCATATATGCTCCAAAAGTCTCTCAGTTGCGATGGAATTCACCCAAGTGCCATATTATTTCGATAGGCATGGCCATCTGGACTCTGACAATGGTGACAGTTCAGTCAAGTATGTTTGTAATTTACCTTGGGTTTTTAGTTGTTCTGCAAAACAAAGAGCCTCTCAAAGTCTATCCATCGGTTGGCAGGATTATCCACCAACAAAAATATCAGATAGGGAATCCAAAGATCGCAGCCTCATTGTCAATCTGTGATATTTTTAGACACCACTACAAAAACAACCCTTTCTTCGGAAGTGTGCTCTGGAAAACCACATCACGTGACCAAAAATTCTGACAATCTGACTTCTTTCACCATTTTTATAATGACTTTCTTTATCCATGGAAAACAGTACTTATTTCGAACGTAAGTCTTGCCACGGCACTGTACAGTTTTACCACAGGGTACCTACATTAGAAAACGTTGGCAGGTTGGGCTAGGCTGTAGGATTGTGCTTATGCTGGGTCAATAAGAAAAGAATGACTTCCATTTTATACAGCACCTTTCATTATCTCAGGTCATCCCAATCAATTTGAGTCAATGAAGTACTTTTGAAGTGTAGTCATTGTTGTAATGTAGGAAATGTGGCAGCTATTTTGTAATTTTAAGGGAAATGGGAGTGAAGGGTGTGTAATGTACAGACCCCGCCATGTGTCCAGGTGTTGAATAGTCTAACCTTAAAGGGCCCCTGTTAAAATGGCCTCAACAACTTTAGCCAAGTTATGTTTTTGTCGAGCTGGGAGGAGCCAGAATGCTCTTCCTAATTGCACAAAAATATCATGAGCCAGGCTCAACCCCTTCCACTTTGGCTCCCTCCTAGGATCTATGAGGATGTTGGCGCGGTGTCTTAGCTACCTGACATTGTCTCGGCCCGAAACCAACAAGCTGCAGCAAGACGCCCTTTTGGGAAATACGACCCCGGCCTCAAAATGGCTCCTACCTGCCACCAGCAACTGGTCAGTCATCTGAAAGTTAAAATCTACCTCAGTGGTATTGGTCCTCTTGGTTGTCTTTCTGCGGCACTGGTTGCTTGCCATTCATTCCTTTGGAGCAAGTGAAACATAGAAACATAGAAACATAGAAAATAGGTGCAGGAGCAGGCCATTTAGCCCTTCTAGCCTCCACCGCCATTCAATGAATTCATGGCTGAACATGAAACTTCAGTACCCCCTTCCTGCTTTCTCGCCATACCCCTTGATCCCCCGAGTAGTAAGGACTTCATCTAACTCCCTTTTGAATATATTTAGTGAATTGGCCTCAACTACTTTCTGTGGTAGAGAATTCCACAGGTTCACCACTCTCTGGGTGAAGAAGTTTCTCCTCATCTCGGTCCTAAATGGCTTACCCCTTATCCTTAGACTGTGGACCCTGGTTCTGGACTTCCCCAACATTGGAAACATTCTTCCTGCATCCAACCTGACCAAACCCGTCAGAATTTTAAAAGTTTCTATGAGGTCCCCTCTCACTCTTCTGAACTCCAGTGAATACAAGCCCAGTTGATCCAGTCTTTCTTGATAGGTCAGTCCCACCATCCCGGGAATCAGTCCAGTGAATCTTCACTGCACTCCCTCAATAGCAAGAATGTCCTTCCTCAAGTTAGGAGACCAAAACTGTACACAATACTCCAGGTGTGGCCTCACCAAGGCCCTGTACAACTGTAGCAACACCTCCCTGCCCCTGTACTCAAATCCCCTCGCTATGAAGGCCAACATGCCATTTGCTTTCTTAACCGCCTGCTGTACCTGCATGCCAACCTTCAATGACTGATGTACCATGACACCCAAGTCTCGTTGCACCTTCCCTTTTCCTAATCTGTCACCATTCAGATAATAGTCTGTCTCTCTGTTTTTACCACCAAAGTGGATAACCTCACATTTATCCACATTATACTTCATCTGCCATGCATTTGCCCACTCACCTAACCTATCCAAGTCACTCTGCAGCCTCATAGCATCCTCCTCGCAGCTCACACTGCCACCCAACTTAGTGTCATCCGCAAATTTGGAGATACTACATTTAATCCCCTCGTCTAAATCATTAATGTACAATGTAAACAATGAAGACAATGTTACAGACCGATGACTGTCATGGAGGTCAATGATGCCACGAAGATTTGAGGTGAAGATGCCTCTACATGAGATTAATGTGCAAAGTTAAAGCACATGGGATTGGGGGTAGTGTGCTGACGTGGATTGAGAACTGGTTGGCAGACAGGAAGCAAAGAGTAGGAGTAAATGGGTACTTTTCAGAATGGCAGGCAGTGACTAGTGGGGTACCGCAAGGTTCTGTGCTGGGGCCCCAGCTGCTTACATTGTACATTAAGGATTTAGATGAGGGGATTAAATTTAGTATCTCCAAATTTGCGGATGACACTAAGTTGGGTGGCAGTGTGAGCTGCGAGGAGGATGCTATGAGGCTGCAGAGTGACTTGGATAGGTTAGGTGAGTGGGCAAATGCATGGCAGATGAAGTATAATGTGGATAAATGTGAGGTTATCCACTTTGGTGGTAAAAACAGAGAGACAGACTATTATCTGAATGGTGACAGATCAGGAAAAGGGAAGATGCAACGAGACCTGGGTGTCATGGTACATCAGTCATTGAAGGTTGGCATGCAGTTACAAATGGTATGTTGGCCTTCATAGCGAGGGGATTTGAGTACAGGGGCAGGGAAGTGTTACTACAGTTGTACAGGGCCTTGGTGAGGCCACACCTGGAGTATTGTGTACAGTTTTGGTCTCCTAACTTGAGGAAGGACGTTCTTGCTATTGAGGGAGTGCAGCGAAGGTTCACCAGACTTATTCCCGGGATGGCGGGACTGACATATCAAGAAAGATTGGATCAACTGGGCTTGTATTCACTGGAGTTCAGAAGAATGAGAGGGGATCTCATAGAAACGTTTAAAATTCTGACGGGTTTCGACAGGTTAGATGCAGGAAAAATGTTCCCAATGTTGGGGAAATCCAGAACCAGGGGTCACAGTCTAAGGATAAGGGGTAAGCCATTTAGGACCAAGATGAGGAGAAACTTCTTCACCCAGGGAGTGGTGAACCTGTGGAATTTTCTACCACAGAAAGTTGTTGAGGCCAATTCACTAAATATATTCAAAAAGGAGTTAGATGTAGTCCTTACTATCAAGGGGATCAATGGGTATGGCGAGAAAGCAGGAATGGGGTACTGAAGTTGCATGTTCAGCCATGAACTCATTGAATGGCGGTGCAGGCTCGAAGGGCCGAATGGCCTACTCCTGCACCTATTTTCTATGTTTCTATGTTTCTATGAACTGTCCTTGAAGACTAGCAGAAATGCTTGTGCTAGTTAAAGTGAGTGGGAAGGGTGGCCTTTGAATAGGAAAGAATCTTGAGTGTTTGGAGAGGTTGCTCTTTGCAGAAATGAATTTCCCTCACATCCAGTAAGAGTTTGATAGGTAAGTTGATGAGTTCAACTGTGTAAATGGGAGAGGATGTGTAAGGCACCAGAGTCTTAACTTACCTTGCCCACCCCTACAAGGTCATTAAGCCTCTTTCTGTACTGTGTGGCAGTTCTTGGGGTGATGGAGCTTGCGCTGACTGTCTCTGCCACTTCCCTCCAGAAAGCCTGCATCACTTATTTATGGGGCTTCCTGCCCGCATTGCCCTGACACTTACTTCTGCCAGCAGCACATTAAGAAACACATCAGAAATTAGCTCTTGCTGATGTTGATTGCACGAGGCTGCTGCTTCTTTTGCCACCTTGCTGGAAAGTGATGTTGCCCTTTAACTAGCTGCACCCGAGCTGTATTTCCTACCGTCCCAGTGGCAGTAAGCCAATTAAGGGGATTTTCTAGTCTTCAATCACCACGCATGGCTAGTGAATATTCTGGGAGGAAGATTAAAGAGAAAAAAAGACTGGACTTGCATTTTTATTGCGCCTTTCACAACCACTGGACGCCCCAAAATGCTTTACAGTCAATGAAGTACTTTTTGAAGTGTAGTCACTGTTGTAATGTAGGAAATGTGGCAGCCAATGTGCACACAGCAAACTCCTACAAACAGCAAACTCCTGCAAAACAGCAAACTCCTGCAATGTGATAAAGTCCAGACAATCTGTTTTAGTGATGTTGATTGAGGGATAAATATTGGCCACCGGGGATAACTCCCCTGTTCTTTTTCGAAAGAGTGGCATAGGATCTTTTACATCCACCTGAGAGAGCAGATAGGGCATCTTATCTGAAAGACGGCACCTCCAACAGTGCAGCCTTCAGTCAGTACTGCACTGGTATTTCAGCGGTGATTTTTGTGCTCAAGTCCCTGGAGTGGGACTTTAACCACAATCTTCTGACTCAGAGACGAGAGTGCTCAACACTGAGCCACGGCTGACACACTGTGGTTTACACAAACTAGAGTTGCATTCCCTGAAATTTAGAAGGTTAAAGGGTGATTTGGTCTAAGTTTTCAAGATATTAAAGGGAACTGATAGGGAAATTAGAGAGAAGCTATTTCCGCTAGCTGGGGAATCGAGGACTAGGGGGGCATAGTCTAAAAATTAGAGCCAGACATTTCAGGAGTGAAGTCAGGAAACACCTCTACACACAAAGGGTGGTAGAAGTTTGGAACTCTCTTCCGCAAACAGCAGCTGATGTTGGGTCAATTGTTCATTTTCAATCTGAGATTGATAGATTTCTATTAACCAATGGTATTAAGGGATATGGGGCAAAGGTCACAGATCAGCCATGATCTCACTGAATGGCGGAACAGGCTCGAGGGGCTATATTGCCTATGCCTGTTTCTATGTGCCTCAGTTGCAGAGGGTTAGTGGCGATTTTGCATAGGTGGGCTTTTGGATCACAACGTCGCAAATAGGACAGTGAGAGGTGAATCCTCGGCTTTAATCTCCTAAAATGCTGTTGCGATGAAGAGCAGGGAGTTCTCCTGGTGTCCTGATCAATATTCTTCTTTTGACCAACACTGCCCAAAAAACAGATTAACTGCCCATTCACCGCACTGCTGTTCATGCAATCTTCTCGTGCTCAAAACGGTTGTCGCATTAGTTAACATAACAACAGTCACTGCACCTCAAAGTAATTAATTGTAAGTGGTCTGGAAAGCTGCTTGCAGTTGCAATGGCATTCTGCTGGGTCTTCTAGGATTCTTCCAGGTAGGCAGTACTTACATAAGAACATAAGAACATAAGAATTAGGAACAGGAGTAGGCCATCTAGCCCCTCGAGCCTGCTCCGCCATTCAACAAGATCATGGCTGATATGGCCGTGGACTCAGCTCCACTTACCCGCCCACTCCCCATCACTCTTAATTCCCTTATTGGTTAAAAATCTATCTACTTAATCAATCTTACCTACTGTGAAGGTATAAAAGATGTGTGGATGTATTTATGTGGTGAAAATTGTACTTTATTGCAAACTGATGAAGAATCAGCTAAAGGTTCCCAGATGCTGTCACCCCTGAGGCTGCTGTTTCTTAAAGTTCATGCCCTCATGGAAACGGCTTTGATGGAGCTTCTGTTAGACCCAATGTGAACGCATGTCACCAAAAGAGGCTTGTAAGAGAGTCACATAGAATTACATAGAATGTACAGCACACAAACAGGCCTTTCGGCCCAACTGGACTATGTTGGCGTTCATGATTCACACGAGCCTCCTCCCACCCTACTTCATCTCAACCCATCAATATAACATTGAAACATAGAAATTTACAGCGCAGAAGGAGGCCATTTTGGCCCATCGTGTCCGCGCCGACCGACAAAGAGCCACACGGCCCTCGGTCAGCAGCCCTGAAGGTTACATATAAACCTAGGAACAATGGTGGACAGGTAAAGAGCACCCAGCCCAACCAGTCCGCCCCACACAACTGTGACACCCCTTACACTGAAACATTCTATATTCCACCCCAACCGGAGTCATGTGATCTCCTGGTCCTTCTAATCCTTTCTGCCTCGTGTGCTTCTCGAGCTTCCCCTCAACTAATCGATGTGGTAAACTCTCTGGGCCCGAAATTCATCAGGACATAAGGTCTGCCCATTTCTCGGTGGTATTCTGGCGGTATGTCGTTGAAGACTGCCGGAATACCACCGAGAACGAAGAGTGCTAGTTTGGTGGAATTTTTTCGGCGGTATGCGAGAGGTATACGAGCGGTGTGCAGCGGGTGGTATGCAGTATTGTAGTCGATCAAGATCGACTCTCTTGTCGATGGATGGTGCGACACTACACTGCGCATACGCGAATACTTTTTAATGCTTTTTTTTCACAGATGCTTTTCCCCCATGGTTTCGGGGGTCAGGAGTCACCTGCGCATGCGCAGAGAGTTGAAGTCGAGGGAGAGAGAGAGAGAAGGAGCAGTAAGGTATTTTAGGGTCGGTTGGTTTAATCACAGATTCCAGAGTCAAAAAATATTAATAACAAATAATAATTATACAATATCAACAATAATAATACATATTTTGTAAATCAAAAATCTTATAATAAATATAATAAATATAAATATAATGAAATGCGAAAAAAAAGTCAAAGCGCAGGAACATCGAGAAGGATGAGAGGTTGAGGGCGCCCGCCTTCGACGAGATGGAGTTATGCCCTGCTGGCGAATATCACGGAGAGATACTCCGACTTAACAAAGGATGGTCATGGAAAGCCCCTCCCCCCAACGGAGTACAACAGAATATGGGATGAGATCGGGGAGATTGTGTCCTCCACAAGTACAAGGGTACACGCTGGGGAAAGGTGTCGTAAGAGATGGAACAACCTGGTAAGGGTAACAAGAGTAAGTAATGATTTTACTTATAACCCCCCATGTGCCATGTACCATGTAAATGTAGGTTCAATGTCACACAGATGATGCTATTTATCTCAAGGTTACGGCGATGTATTTGTGCCTTCAGGCAATAACAAGAGGATCAACGCAGTGTTTTGATGTGTGTGTGTGAATCTGTGTGTCTGCAATATTAAATGGATTGCAGATTTTTACTTTAATTTACTTTACTTTCTACAGAGAGTGGGGAGGACCCACAACCCAAGAACCATCGATGGAGATTGAGATTGTGCCCTCTCTCTGGTCGGGAATAGCAACCGTGCTACCGGCGTTGGAGCTGACCCAACCACACAGGATGGTCAGTTCAATACAATCCCCGGTCTGTGTTGCGGTCCGGTCCTGTAATGTCATGTAATGTAACTGTAACTGTAATATTGGCCTCATGTAATGTAAGTTTATTGCACTGTAATGTTGGGCTCATGTGATGTACTGCAATGTTGGGGGCATGTAATGCGATGTATATGTATATGTATATATGTATTGTCTGTCTGAGATATGTAATGCAGTGATGCAGCAGTGGTGGGCATTTAAGTAAGACTGCACTGCGTCACTGGACTATGTACTCATGTAACCCTGACCCCTCCCCTGGTGCCAAGCATTTTTAAATGTTGTTTTGTACTTCCAGTCTTGGAGGATTCCAACCAGACCTCCGCAAAGAGACGAGACGACAGACCCACTGCCTCCACCTCTGGCATCACCCAAACCTCTCCCGACTTCACCCCTGCCAGAGATGATGAAGAGGAAGAGGAAGAGCCGCTGATCCTGCAGCCAGTGGAGGTGTAGGTGAGGGTGGAGACGGAGGAGGATACATCAGTTCCATGTGGGCCAGCTGGAACATCCTCCACCGTCGAGTCTGTATTCAGGGGATTCCCCCATGGCTCCTCGGATTCTGTGGGGCCAAGCGTGCGCAGCAATGCACCCCCAGTGTTGTGGCGCCTTTGCCACAGCGACGGAGGTCGATGCAGAAAAGGTCCGTTGCTGCACGACAGGTAGGCGCGTACCAGGACATGGTAGGTCTGTCACAGGCCAGCGTTGATATAGGTCAAGAGTTGCTCAAGGCCATGGCTACGATAGCTGGAAACATCATGGCACTATCAGAATGACAGTTGGAGGATATGTCGCGTCTGATCACCGCGAAGGAGCGAACCGCCGACTCTGTCTATGCCATGCGGCAATCAACGGGATCAGGACATAGCGCGGAATCCCCCCCCCCCCCCCCGTGCCATAGTAGTCGGGTCGACAGCACCTGGGGGTGGGGAGTTGCCAGCAGCTTCCAGCCCTGAAGCCGTGCCTTCCAGATCACAAGCTTCTCCTGAGGCCCCATTTATTGTGCCTGCAATATCTGACCCCCAATGACAGCAACAGCATTCGGGGTGCACTGCTGCACGTCGGCTTGGTACCACCACGGGGAGGTCCAGGCTCAGGAGCAGTGGGAAGGGGAAGGGCGGGAGTAAGAAAGGGGGGGGTGAGTCTCAAGGGTGGTGGAATACGCGGTCGAGGTCGAGGTCAAGACAGCAAAGGGTTCTTTGTTGTAGGCAAGTGTTCATTGTTCATTTAAAATAGTTGAAGTTTGATTTTTAAAAGTTTATGTCAAGTTGTTAAAGTTGTTAAAGTTGTGACAGTTGTTCAAAGTTATAGTTGTAAGTTTTACAAAGTTTCCATGTTTCTATGTTTCTATGTTTACAATTATTGTATATTTTTTACATTCTTATTTTGACATTTCAATTGAATTTAAACATTCTTGTACTGCGTCAAACTTTTAGGTTAACAGACATCAGGGTCCCAAAACGCAGCTCTTTACATTCAAGCAAAGCGTTCATTTATGAGCTGCTGACGTAACAATTTTGTAGTGGCATACGCTCCGTGTGACCTCCGCAGTGGTGTTGGGGGGGTGGGGGCGGGGTGGGGGGGGGCCATGGGTTCATCTGGAAGCTCCTCCTCATCCTCCTCCCCCTCATTTTCCTCTTCCTCCTCCTCCGTCTCCTGCAGTCTCTCCTCAGGTGGTCCCGCAGTCCCCTGTGGCAATTCCTGTCCCTGCATGATTGCTAAATTATGCGACATGCAGCACACCACTGTGAACTGGGCAACCTGCTCAGGGTGGTATTGCAGCCTGCCTCCCGAGTGGTCCTAGCATCGAAAGCGCTGCTTCAGCACTCTAATTGTCTTTTCGATAATATTACGTGTGGCTATATGGCTTTTATTATGGCTTCTGCCTGAGGGTTCCACAGGGGTGGTCAAGAGCCAGGTGGCGAGGCCGTACCCTTTGTCCCCCATTACCTTGAGGCTCAGACTTCAATAGGTCAGACTCAGTGCTCTCCCGCAGGATGTGCGCATCACGGCTGCTCCCTGGAATGTAGGCATTCACTGCCATTATGCGCTGTGTATGGTCGCAGATGAGCGGCACGTTGAGGGAGTGGAATCCCTTACAGTTTCAGTACACCTCCGCCTCCTGTAATGGTGCTCGCAGGGCAATATGGGTACAGCACCCTGCACTTTGGAGAAGCCAGAAATGTGTGTAAATCCCAAAGCCCTCCCACTCTGTGCCTCCCTGGTCATTGGGAAGTTTATAAATTCCATCCGGCGTGCATACAGTGCTTCGGTTACCTGTCGAATGCAGCCATGAGTAGCGTACTGAGAAATACAGCATATGACCCCAGCTGATGCCTGAAAAGAGCCACATGCATAAAAGGAAAGTGCCGCAGTCACCTTCACCTCAACAGAGAGTGCAGTATTGTTGGTGGTACTAGGCTGCAGGTCTGCCTTAAAGAGCTGGCAAATCTCACTGATCACCTCTTTTCAGAGGCTCAGCAGTCGGGCAGTCCGGGGAGCGTCGAGAGAGGCGGGAGTCAGCGAGAGGCAGCGGCCTATAAAGGCTCAGCAGTCGGGCAGTCCGGGGAGAGAGGCGGGGCTTGTACAGCTCCAGCTGGGAGAGAAAGCAAAAAAGAAGTCGAAAGAAATCAAAAGGTGACGTCACAGCCAAGGGAGTAAGTGATTGGCTGGTGATTGGTGAATAGCTTTTCTTTTTCTTTTTTATATCAGTCAGTAACTTTTAACATTGTTGTTGTCAATTTAAGGGTATCTAAGGGTTAAGTCATGGCAGGAGAGCTCGGTCACGTGATATGCTCCTCCTGTACCATGTGGGAACTCAGGGACGACACCAGTGTCCCTGATGACTACATCTGCAGGAAGTGTATCCGCCTCCAGCTCCTGACGGACTGCATTGTGGAGTTGGAGCTGAGGGTGGATTCACTCTGGAGCATCCACGATGCTGAGAATGACGTGAGTAGCACGTGTAGCGAGTTGGTCTTACCGCAGGAAAAGAGTCCACAGCCAGCGAGGGAATGGAAGACCAGCAGGAAGAGCAGTGCAAGGAAGGTAGTGCAGGGGTCCCCTGCGGTCATCCCCCTGCAAAACAGATACACCGTTTAGAGTACTGTTGAGGGGGATGACTCATCAGGGGAGGGCAGCAGCAGCCAAGTTCATGGCACCGTGGCTGGCTCTGTTGCACAGGAGGGCAGGAAAAAGAGTGGGAGAGCGATCGTGATAGGGGATTCAATTGTGAGGGGAATAGATAGGCGTTTCTGTGGCCGCAACCGAGACTCCAGGATGGTATGTTGCCTCCCTGGTGCAAGGGTCAAGGATGTCTCAGAGCGGGTGCAGGACATTCTAAAAAGGGAGGGAGAACAGCCAGTTGTCGTGGTGCACATTGGTACCAAGGACATAGGTAAAAAAAGGGATGAGGTCCTACAAAACGAATTTAAGGAGCTAGGAGCTAAATTAAAAAGTAGGACCTCAAAAGTAGTAATCTCGGGATTGCTACCAGTGCCACGTGCTAGTCAGAGTAGGAATCGCAGGATAGCGCAGATGAATACGTGGCTTGAGCAGTGGTGCAGCAGGGAGGGATTCAAATTCCTGGGGCATTGGAACCGGTTCTGGGGGAGGTGGGACCAGTACAAACTGGACGGTCTGCACCTGTGCAGGACCGGAACCAGTGTCCTAGGGGGAGTGTTTGCTAGTGCTGTTGGGGAGGAGTTAAACTAATACGGCAGGGGGATGGGAACCAATGCAGGGAGACAGAGGGAAACAAAAAGGAGACAAAAGTAAAAGACAGAAAGGAGATGAGGAAAAGTGGAGGGCAGAGAAACCCAAGGCAAAGAACAAAAAGGGCCACTGTACAGCAAAATTCTAAAAGGAAGAAGGGTGTTAAAAATACAAGCCTGAAGGCTTTGTGTCTTAATGCAAGGAGTATCTGTAATAAGGTGGATGAATTAACTGTGCAAATAGATGTTAACAAATATGATGTGATTGGGATTACGGAGACGTGGCTCCAGGATGATCAGGGCTTGGAACTCAACATCCAGGGGTATTCAACATTCAGGAAGGATAGAATAAAAGGAAAAGGAGGTGGGGTAGCATTGCTGGTTAAAGAGGAGATTAATGCAATAGTTAGGAAGGATATTAGCTTGGATGATGTGGAATCTATATGGGTAGAGCTACAGAACACCAAAGGGCAAAAAACGTTAGTGGGAGTTGTGTACAGACCTCCAAACAGTAGTAGTGATGTTGGAGAGAGCATCAAACAGGAAATTAGGGGTGCATGCAATAAAGGTGCAGCAGTCATAATGGGTGACTTTAATATGCACATAGATTGGGCTAGCCAAACTGGAAGCAATACGGTGGAGGAGGATTTCCTGGAGTGCATAAGGGATGGTTTTCTAGACCAATATGTCGAGGAACCAACTAGGGGGGAGGCCATCTTAGGTGTTGTGTAATGAGAGAGGATTAATTAGCAATCTCGTTGTGCGAGGCCCCTTGGGGAAGAGTGACCATAATATGGTGGAATTCTGCATTAGGATGGAGAATGAAACAGTTAATTCAGAGACCATGGTCCAGAACTTAAAGAAGGGTAACTTTGAAGGTATGAGGCGTGAATTGGCTAGGATAGATTGGCGAATGATATTTAAGGGGTTGACTGTGGATGGGCAATGGCAGACATTTAGAGACCGCATGGATGAACTACAACAATTGTACATTCCTGTCTGGCGTAAAAATAAAAAAGGGAAGGTGGCTCAACCGTGGCTATCAAGGGAAATCAGGGATAGTATTAAGGCCAAGGAAGTGGCATACAAATTGGCCAGAAATAGCAGCGAACCCGGGGACTGGGAGAAATTTAGAACTGAGCAGCGGAGGACAAAGGGTTTGATTAGGGCAGGGAAAATGGAGTACGAGAAGAAGCTTGCAGGGAACATTAAGACGGATTGCAAAAGTTTCTATAGATATGTAAAGAGAAAAAGGTTAGTAAAGACAAACGTAGGTCCCCTGCAGTCAGAATCAGGGGAAGTCATAATGGGGAACAAAGAAATGGCAGACCAATTGAACAAGTACTTTGGTTCGGTATTCACTAAGGAGGACACAAACAACCTTCCGGATATAAAAGGGGTCAGAGGATCTAGTAAGGAGGAGGAACTGAGGGAAATCCTTATTAGTCGGGAAATTGTGTTGGGGAAATTGATGGGATTGAAGGCCAATAAATCCCCAGGGCCTGATGGTCTGCATCCCAGAGTACTTAAGGAGATGGCCTTGGAAATAGCGGATGCATTGACAGTCATTTTCCAACATTCCATTGACTCTGGATCAGTTCCTATTGAGTGGAGGGTAGCCAATGTAACCCCACTTTTTAAAAAAGGAGGGAGAGAGAAAACAGGGAGTTATAGACCGGTCAGCCTGACCTCAATAGTGGGTAAAATGATAGAATCAATTATTAAGGATGTCATAGCAGCGCATTTGGAAAGTGGTGACATGATAGGTCCAAGTCAGCATGGATTTGTGAAAGGGAAATCATGCTTGACAAATCTTCTGGAATTTTTTGAGGATGTTTCCATTCGAGTGGACAAGGGAGAACCAGTTGATGTGGTATATTTGGACTTTCAGAAGGCTTTCGACAAGGTCCCACACAAGGGATTAATGTGCAAAGTTAAAGCACATGGGATTGGGGGTAGTGTGCTGACATGGATTGAGAACTGGTTGTCAGACAGGAAGCAAAGAGTAGGAGTAAATGGGTACTTTTTAGAATGGCAGGCAGTGACTAGTGGGGTACCGCAGGGTTCTGTGCTGGGGCCTCAGCTGTTTACACTGTACATTAATGATTTAGACGAGGGGATTAAATGTAGTATCTCCAAATTTGCGGATGACACTATGTTGGGTGGCAGTGTGAGCTGCGAGGAGGATGCTATGAGGCTGCAGAGTGACTTGGATAGGTTAGGTGAGTGGGCAAATGCATGGCAGATGAAGTAAAATGTGGATGAATGTGAGGTTATCCACTTTGGTGGTAAAAACAGAGAGACAGACTATTATCTGAATGGTGACAGATTAGGAAAAGGAGAGGTGCAACAAGACCTGGGTGTCATGGTTCATCAGTCATTGAAGGTTGGCATGCAGGTACAGCAGGTGGTTAAGAAAGCAAATGGCATGTTGGCCTTCATAGCGAGGGGATTTGAGTACAGGGGCAGGGAGGTGTTACTACAGTTGTACAGGGCCTTGGTGAGGCCACACCTGGAGTATTGTGTACAGTTTTGGTCTCCTAACTTGAGGAAGGACATTCTTGCTATTGAGGAAGTGCAGCGAAGGTTCACCAGACTGATTCCCGGGATGGCGGGACTGACATATCAAGAAAGACTGGATCAACTGGGCTTCCATTCACTGGAGTTCAGAAGAATGAGAGGGGACCTCATCGAAACGTTTAAGATTCTGACGGGTTTAGTCAGGTTGGATGCAGGAAGAATGTTCCCAATGTTGGGGAAGTCCAGAACCAGGGGTCACAGTCTGAGGATAAGGGGTAAGCCATTTAGGACCGAGATGAGGAGAAACTTCTTCACCCAGAGAGTGGTGAACCTGTGGAATTCTCTACCACAGAAAGTAGTTGAGGCCAATTCACTAAATATATTCAAAAGGGAGTTAGATGAAGTCCTTACTACTCGGGGGATCAAGGGGTATGGCGAGAAAGCAGGAATGGGATACTGAAGTTGCATGTTCAGCCATGAACTCATTGAATGGCGGTGCAGGCTAGAAGGGCTGAATGGCCTACTCCTGCACCTATTTTCTATGTTTCTGTCTATGTTTCTATGAACGCACTGTCAGTCGATCAGGTCCAAGTATGAGCACTTCTCCCTGAAAATCCTCTGGGGGTAAGGCCTCCTTCTCCTCATCAGTCTGCGACCTCCTGCATTACCCTGATAATTCTGCTCAATAAACCTTCTCCAATCTGGATCCTGCATTCGACAGGTCGTCAGCAATACAGACTGAGATAGTACAGGCCCCATTCTTTTTAAATCTCCAGAATCTCCTCAAAGTTCCTGAGATAAACTCAAATGATTTTTCAATTAAAATAATATAAATGAAAATAATGAATAATATTACTGAAATGCCTTCTATCTTAATAATGTAGTCAGTACCAATAAAAATACCTTTCCCACTGTAAGTCGCACTGTAAAGTCATGGTTCACCTCAGAAATATTGAGGTATTGCTTTTTCTGATGGTCCCCGGTTTCAAAATGGCGGCTCCGAGCACTACCGGACATTACCACCCACTTACGATCGAGTAAAGCCACCTTTCCCACGACAGTATGCAGCTCCGGTGGTATGCCGGTGGTATGTCATGGAACTTGCACTTTTTGGGTGGTATGCGGGCGGTTCTGCACGGTGGACGGTGTGCAAACCGCTCGGCCGTATGTCAATGATGAATCTTCTGCTGAGCAGTATGTCGGCGGTAGCTACGTGTTTTTAGGCCAAACTTTTATTTTGGGCGGTAAGCGGGTGGTAGTGGGCGGTATGTCGATGAATTTCGGGCCCCTCTGTGTTTGCAATGAGGTTTTAGTATGTTTATATATGTATTGCTATAATATGAGTTGAGGGTCGACGGGGTCTGGAAGAGGGTCACGACTGGAAGGAGTGGAAAAATATAGGACTGAGTCACCCATGGTCAATTTAGCAATAAGGAACACCGAAGACCCACACATACAGAGAGGCCCCAAAGCTTCGCTTGGAGCGGTGCTGAGCTCGCACATGTGCAGAACTTGAGAAATATCAGGAACAAAGATGGAGGTGAAGACTGCTAGTTCCAGAGAAAAGTTATGCCTCTGGGGAGGGGGGGAAGGGTCGTTGGCAAAACTTATTGAAATGGATTTCTAACAATGATATTGGTAATTATGGGCTACATGGGTAATCTTAAATACTTTTACAAATAACTTACATTTTTATATTAAGTATGTTTTACTTATTTCTAATTGACTGTCTGAGGAGACAATATAGTTAGAAAGCAGAACAACAATGATTTGATTGGTTCATTTTTCTGCAGTTGCTGATTTGGTAGCTTAGAAAAACTTTTGAGCAATTTGATTGTTTGATCTTGTGTGGCCTGTGATTGGCAGTTTTTCCTGCATGCCGATATTTGAGCGAATCAGCATGGTCGACATATGCCAATCAAGGGCAAGGGTGGTGATAATTTAATGGTTATTGCAGCGGCCTAGCATGCCAGAAATCATGAGTTCAAATCCCACCATGTTAATTTGTTACTTACTATCAAGAAAATGGACCATAAAAACCCAATTAGCATACTAATCAGGGAAGGGAACCTGGCCTCCATGTGACAGCAGTCCACACGCTATGGTTGACTCTTCATGGCCTCAAGACAACTGAGAATGAGCTGTGGTGCTTACATCCTGAGAACTTAGCATCCTCTGATGCTTTCCAATGCAAGGTACATTTTCCAGGCATTCCAGTCATTCTCTAGACAATAACCACACGTCCTCTGGATAAAATCATTACGTAATCTTATCAGCCTCCTCCTCCAACTGCACCAAGCTGAATGAGACGCTCTTACAATGTGTAATGTTGAGGTGCTTTGTGATATTAATCAATCTGATCTCATCTGACTTTTATGTATTTCAGCAGTCCAAGCACCTGACAAAATAATAGAAAGTTTCATTGCCTATTATTCTCCTAATTGCTGCAGTGCATTTCTAATTCCTGTATTATGTGAAGACATGATTGATAAGGATGGGGTCTTCACACCACCCATGTGGCTTTAGAATTGATGGTTTATTCTTCACCCTCCTCTATAACTCACTCACAATCACATCACAATTGCTCAAACAGATGCTTCAGCAGCAGGTGGCCACTGCGAAGAATACTGGATGAGCAACCTCAGCTCCACACCTGTAGCTCTGCTCAGAAACAAACACTTCCCCCCCCCCCCAAAATAGCCACTTTTTATTAAAACCAGCATTTCCTTTGAACAATGTTGTGACACAGGTGGCGCGAGTCAAATAAATTACTGAGAAGCAGACTACCGAAGGGGGCAACATTTTTGCTTGTTCTTTGTGGGTTTTGGAATTCATTATTTCCAGGACATAGAATTACATTGGCCGCAATTTCGCCTAATTTAGCGGGTCCGTGGCGGGTCCCGACCCCGCTGCTGTCTCCATCCCCCTGTCTGAAATGAATTTCCCCTGATTGGCCTTGTTAAGTCCGCCCAGCGCATTTTCCAGCAAATTAGAGGAAGCGGATCTGGTGACGTCATTTGCTGACGCGTCATCCGCCGGTTTCCTTAAAGGGACCATCGGCAAATTTATTTTGACATTTATGCTGTCAGTGTTCTGCTGCATTGAAGTGCTGCAAACACCGACAAGCACTGCACAGAGGTGCAGAGCTGCACCCAGGCTCTCCATATGCTTATGGAGGGTGTCACAGCACACAGAGAGATCCTCGTCCCTTCCCATGGGTGGAAGAGACCTCCCCAGGAGATCAAAACAGCCTTGTTGCACATTGTACAGTAGGGCACAAGCAGGGATGTGGTCAGGAGGACCTGGCTGCAGTGCCGCAAACCTTTCAATGATTTCAGTGGATCATGAAATGTTCGTACAAAGCCACACTCAACCTCATCCTGCTGTGCCTCACATCACATCCCCATGTCAGCCTTCCCTACTCTACTCCTGGACATCCTTACTCACACCAACTTACCTTGCACCTCCACCCATCCCTCTCTATCTACACTATCACATCGCCATCTCACTAGCCACCCCTCAGACTCTCCCTCATCCTAGTGCAAACATCATCATCATCATTAGCAGTCCCTCGGAGTCAAGGATGACTTGCTTCCACTCTGAACATGAGTTGTCAGGTGATTGAAGAGTCGAATGCGGGACCTACAGTCTCTGTGTCAGGTGGGGCAGACAGTGGTTGAAGGAAAGGGTGGGTGGGGAGCCTGATTTGCCACACACCCCTTCCGCTGTCTACGCTTGGTTTCTGCATGCTCTCGGCGATGAGACTGGAGGTGCTCGGCGCCCTCCCGGATGCTCATCCTCCATTTTGGGGCGGTCTTGGGCCAGGGACTCCCAGATGTCGATGGGGATGTTGCACTTTATCAAGGAGGCTTTGAGGGTGTCTTGAAGCGTTTCCTCTGCCCACCTGGGGCTCGCTTGCCGTGTCGAAGCTCCGAGCTGATCGAGTGCGGTCAATGCTTCGATGCTGGGGATGTTGGCCTGAGCGAGAACACTGACGTTGGTGCGTCTATCCTCCCATTGGATTTGCAGGATCTTGAGGAGGCAGCGCTGGTGATACTTCTCCAGCAATTCTCAGTGCAATCATACCAACTAACAACACACAAGGGTAGGCCTACCACTTTTAAATGTTATCTCACCCCAACGCTCAGTCTCCTGACCCCATACCCTTCAGAGCAGTTTACTTCAGAATGACCAAGGTATTTCCCATTTTATTCCACAATCTTATGACAGGACTTGATAGACAAGTTGCGAGTAAGACAGGTCAGAATAATTGCTCGGCCCTTAGGTTTGTAAGTTATGAATCTAATGGTAATGGTTTACTTTTTGATAAAGCACCAAATACTATTGTGTATTCTCACTCTCTCTCTTTCACTGTCATTTATATGCATATGAAGTAAAGAAGTAAAGCAAGAATATGCTTTGACTTGCAAGTCCTTTGGATCACTCAAAGAACTTTACAGCCCATGAATTACTTTTGAAGTGGAGCCACTCTTGTTTTGTAGTCAAATATAGCAGTCAATTTACTCACAGCAAGGTCCCACAAACAGCAATGACATGAATGTCAAATCATCTGTTTTTTGGTGGTGGATGTTGAAAGATAGATTTTGGCCAGGACACAAGGAGACTTCCCTGCTCTTCTTCAAATAGTGCCATGGAATCTTTTACATCCACGTGAGAGAGCAGACACGGCCAAGCTTTAACATCTCATTTGAAAGAAAGAAGGAAGAAAGAACTTGCATTTATATAGCACTTTGCAAGACTTCAGGACATCCCAAGTGCTTTACAGCCAATGAAGTACTTTTGACGTGTAGTCACTGTTGCAATGCAAGAAATGGGGCAGCAAATTTGTGCATAGCAAGCTCCCATAAACAGCAATGTGGTAATGACCAGATAATCCGTTTTTTAATGATGTTGGTGGAGAGATAAATATCGGGGAAAACTCCCCTGCTCTTCTTCGAAATTGTGCTATGGGATCTTTTACGTCCACCTGAGAGGACAGTGAAACAGTTTCCTTATCGTCATTTTCAATAATTTCACAGTTGAGAGCTTTAGACATGGGCTGGGCAGTCTTTAGTACTCCCTGCAGTAGTATTCCTCCCACGCTGCCCCCGAGGCCGCTTGCCGCTCCTTTTATGGCCCCGACCTGCCGCTGGTGTTCTCACGCAGGTCGGGGCCTCCACCCTGCTCAAGAGTGATGTCATCAAGGTCCAGGTTGGTGATTGGAGCGTGGGCAGGTACAGCAGGAGCGGCGGGGTCGTGGTGAAGCAGCGGCGAGAGATTGTGGAGGGACGTGATCGGGGCCCAGGGGAGGCGTGAGTTCGGGGCCAGTGGCCCAGGGGCAGCACGAGCCAGCCCACACTGCGATATGTGTGCACTAGGTCCATGCAGCAGAACTGGTCTCCAGTCATCTTAGGTAATCCTTGCCACTCAACCAAACCTAGCTCTGTCAAGCCATTGTGGTGGCTGGTGTGCAACGGCCACCACACGTTAAAAAAATCCACGCACAGGCATTTTCCACCCTTTAGGATATAGTTCAGGTCCTTCAAAGAAACACCTGTAACTCATCCTTTTTGGGCGTGGAAGCAAGTCATCCTCGTTTCGAGGGACTGCCTATGAGTGAGTGAGTGAGTGAGCTGTAAACTAGGCCAACAGCTTGAAAGGAGATTCACCTTAGATCTCTAATGCTCCAGAGGAGCTCTCCCAGCCACCCGATGCTCAAACTCATATCATTGAGGGAGGGTAGTTAGGGTTGTTAACCCTTAGGGATTATCCGGAGGTGTCCCGGAGTGAATGATTGGTCTCCGGAGAGAAAAGATCCTTGTATGCTTGTGCTCTTGCGGAGAGCCGGAACGGGCTCAACGGGCTGAATGGCCGCCTTCTGTGATGTAACCATTCTATGATTCGATGTATGTGCGATCCGCATGTGTGCACCATCCTGGCTGTCTTTGTGTTCAGCCAATCAGCCACGTGACCCTGACCCTGGGGGAATGTCCTCGTGGTGGGTCGCCCCGCGGTGGTGGTACTGGAGGAACCACGGCAGAATACGCGAGGAAAAAGCCGAGGACATCAGAGAACCGGAGGACGGAGAGGGGATCGGAATTTTAAAGTAAGAGAGAAAATATTGAGCTGTGACAGGAGGAAAAACCATCTCTATGCACTGCATGCAGCCAGTCCAGAGGGTAAATACCTACCTGTTCTCGGTAAGATTGCCAAACCTCCTGGATTTCCCGGGAGTCTCCTGGAATGGTGGATCGATCTCCTGGGTATCGCTGCTGGAGACCTGGGGGGAAGTGCTTCCACGCTCCAGGTTGTACCTGCGCGCCTCCAACAGCCTGAACTATCGATTCCTGCTCCTCACCAGCTCCATGGAGCTGAAGGCACTGTCTATCACCAGATGGAATATCTCTCATGGCTAACCGCTGCTTCCCGTCCCCGCCGACCTTAAGTCCTCCAGAGAGACACCTTGCTGCACCATATTATAGAAAGGTTATCGAGGCACTGGGGAAGGTGCAGAGAAGATTTACAAGGATGATACCAGAAATGCGAGGGTATACATACCAGGAAAAGATGAACAGGCTGGGTTTCTTTTCTCTTGAAAAAAGAAGGCTGAGGGGTTGACCTAATAGAGGTCTTTAAAATGATGAAAGGTTTTGTTAGAGTGGATACAGAGAGAATGTTTCCACTTGTGGGGAAGAGCATAACTAGTCACCAAGAAATCAAATAGGGAATTCAGAAGAAACTTCTTTACCCAAAGAGTGGTGAGAATGTGGAACCCCCTACCACAGGGAGTGGTTGAAGCAAATGAATGCATTTAAGTGGAGGCTAGTCAAACATATGAGGAAGAAGGGAATAGAGGGTCATGTGGATAAATTTAGATGAGGAAAGACGGGCGGAGGAGCGAATGGAGCATAAACGCAGGCATGGACTGGTTGGGCCGAATGGCCTGTTTCTGTACCGTATATCCGATGTAATCCTATGGATGGGAGTGGAGCAGGACTAGCAAGGAGCTATGAGCTGACAGGAGTCGGGAGACCCGTACCTGGTGGAGGAGCCAAGTGATGAGGAGAACGTGATCTCCAGCTCCGAAAACAAGTCCAGCAACGGTGAATTCACAAGATGAGTATTAGATTTAGGTAGGACTCGATGAAGTAAGGTGGGAGAGAGCTCGTGTGGAGCATAAACACCAGCTTAGACCAGTTGGGCCAAATAGCCTGATCCTATGCTGTATATTGAATGTAATTTTTAGGTTTGCTAACAGAGTCTACATCTGACTTCATCGCAGGAGAGTTATCGGGTCAGGTCATTCCCTAAATATTTATGGCACCTCACATCTTCCCCTTGTATCTCCCCCTAATATATTTAATATACGAGTTAACTTATCTGAAAATTATATGCTTGTAAGCTGTGCCCCCTACATCAGAAGGCTGTTTTGCTGTTGCATGTCACACACACATTGATCTGCCATAACTAACGGCTTCCTCTGCTGTGTATTCAGCTCAGTGTAACACAAACCCTGGCGACTTTTCGAACACAAATCAGAAAGTGAATAAAAGTAATGTGTGTACATTGTGCTAAATGTTCGCCCGGATTGGGGTCCCACATTGAGATTTGCATGTGTGGATATGCGAAGCAAATATCTGCTATGTGGATAGTGTGGAGAAGCTGGGGTTGTTCTCCTTACAGCACGAAAGATTGAGAGGAGATTTGATACACATGTTCAAATTCATGAGGGGTCGGGACAGAGTAGATCGAGAGAAATTGTTTCCATTGGCGGAAGGGTCGAGAACCAGAGGACACAGATTTAAGGTGATTGACAGAAGAACCAAAGGTGACATGAGGAAAAACTTTTAAGCAGCGAGTGGTTAGGATCTGGAATACACTGTCTGAGAGGGTGATGGAGGCAGATTCAATCGTGGCTTTCAAAAGTGCCTAAAGGAAAAAATTCTGCAGGGCTACAGGGAAAGGGCGGGGGAGTGGGACTAGCTAAAGTGCTGTTGCAGAAAGCCGGCATGGGCTCGACAGGCCGAATGGTCTCCGACTGTGCTATAGTGATTCTATGAAATGGCTTCACATTGATGCATTTAAGGTACTGCTAGGTAAGTACATAAGGGAGAAAGAAACAGAAGGATATGCAGATAGGATTAGATGAAATAAGGTGGGAGGAGGCTCGTGTGGAGCATAAACACCGGCACAGACCAGTTGGTCCGAATGGCCTGTTTCTGAGCCGTAAATTCTGTTATTCTATATAATAAAGTTAATTGGTGGATCGCAGACATGTCTGTAAACTCATTCCAGATCATCCTCACTTCTGTTACAATAATGACAGTTTTAGTGCGCTGTAATTTTTTATTAAAATATATGCGTAGAAATATTAAAAAACCCTCACGGAGTAGTTCTGTTTGAGTGACTGCCATCAGTCTGATACGGTGTTTGACTGTGATGTTTAACGATGGCTATCCCAGGCATGTATCACACTGTATGAGTCCAGGTTGCAGGGCATTAACTGGTGTCCTGCAGCAGCTCTAAGCAGGGAGAGGCCTTGTCAGATCGTGTATCAGTATCATTAAAATGCCAGGCTCCTGTGTGGTCGCTTTGGGGGCGACCGCAGTCGAGGCTTGGCTGAGGGCACGAGACAAGTTTCCAGCGCGGGCGAACAGATGCGAGGACCCGCTCATCCTTGGAAGATTTTTTTGGATGCAAACATTTCCGCGGAATGTACGATTTATTGCATATGAAGTTTTTCTTGTCAATGTGGATAAATGTGCTAACTGCAGGAGCTTTACAGCCACTGGGCCACAGCTGTCAGTCCGTGGGAACTTACTGTCATTCTAACTCAACTCTGTCATCCTTCAACCCAGTTTAAATTAACAGGTAATTTGTAAATGTCACTTCAACTTAGGTCAGTCATTTTGTTTTTATCCCACCAATGCAAAGCTATAGACTAATTTTTCTTGTCCAGTTTTAATAAGATTTTCATTATAAATAGAATTATGTTCTGAAAATAAATTAAAGTAAGTGAAGCACTGCACTGGCAGTGGCATTGCACAGTCTTGGAATTTAAAAAACCTGCACATCAGAGAAGATTAATAAAAAATACTTCAAAGGCCAAATTCTATTTTATTGGAAGACAGCCTACAGTGCATATTTAATTTGAGCGTTCACATTTATTTTGTGAAACTAATAACTGAGCGTTGCATTGAAATTTAATTTTAATATCTGAATTAATTCATAAAACAAAGCTGTTTAATTCGGCAAGAGAGGGTGTTACAAACCAAGCAATTTACTCATTTACTCTTAGTTTTTAAAATCAAATGTGTTACTAAATTATTTTTATGTGCAGCTGAGCAGAGCTAATGAATCTGACAATTGTGAGCAATATCTCTTTGTGTTATGAACTTCAGCACAGCTTTTATCATTCTCTACAAGGGGCCTGTGGTGCCGACAGCAGATAATATGCACAGCTCACTGCCGCTATGTGTTTATATTTCAGGATGCAGTTAAGAAAAAAATATATACATAGTATGGAAAATGCGAGAACACACGGCAGCACCGTCAGCACCTGAAGTAAAGGCCCAGGCCGAGGACATGCAGACAGAAAATGCTGCAAGTTCTCAGCGGGTCAGGTAGCATCAGTGGAGTGAGAAACAGAGTTAACATTTCAGGGCGATGACCTTTCGTCAGGACTGGAATAAGTTAGACCTGTAACGGGTGTTAAGAACATAAGAACATAAGAATTAGGAACAGGAGTAGGCCATCTAGCCCCTCGAGCCTGCTCCGCCACTCAACAAGATCATGGCTGATCTGGCCGTGGACTCAGCTCCACTTACCCGCCCGCTCCCTGTAACCCTTAATTCCCTTATTGGTTAAAAATCTATCTATCTGTGATTTGAATACATTCAATGAGCTAGCCTCAACTGCTTCCCTGGGCAGAGAATTCCACAGATTCACAACCCTCTGGGAGAAGAAATTACTTCTCAACTCGGTTTTAAATTGGCTCCCCCGTATTTTGAGGCTGTGCCCCCTAGTTCTAGTCTCCCCGACCAGTGGAAACAACCTCTCTGCCTCTATCTTGTCTATCCCTTTCATTATTTTAAATGTTTCTATAAGATCACCCCTCATCCTTCTGAACTCCAACGAGTAAAGACCCAGTCTACTCAATCTATCATCATAAGGTAACCCCCTCATCTCCGGAACCAGCCTAGTGAATCGTCTCTGTACCCCCTCCAAAGCTAGTATATCCTTCCTTAAGTAAGGTGACCAAAACTGCACGCAGTACTTCAGGTGCGGCCTCACCAATACCCTGTACAGTTGCAGCAGGATCTCCCTGCTTTTGTACTCCATCCCTCTCGCAATGAAGGCCAACATTCCATTCGCCTTCCTGATGACCTGCTGCACCTGCAAACTAACTTTTTGGGATTCATGCACAAGGACCCCAGGTCCCTTTGCACCGCAGCATGTTGTAATTTCTCCCAATTCAAATAATATTCCCTTTTACTGTTTTTTTTTCCGACATTGTATTCCATCTGCCATACCTTAGCCCATTCGCTTAACCTATCTGAATCTTTTTGCAGCCTTTCTGTGTCCTCCAAACAACCCGCTTTCCCACTAATCTTTGTGTCATCTGCAAATTTTGTTACACTACACTCTGTCCCCTCTTCCAGGTCATCTATGTATATTGTAAACATTTGTGGTCCCAGCACCGATCCCTGTGGCACACCACTAACCATCAATTTCCAACCCGAAAAGGACCCATTTATCCCGACTCTCTACTTTCTGTTAGCCAGCCAATTCTCGATCCATACTAATACATTTCCTCTGACTCCGTGTACCTTTATCTTCTGCAGTGACCTTTTGTGTGGCACCTTATCGAATGCCTTTTGGAAATCTAAATACACCACATCCATCGGTACACCTCTATCCACCATGCTCGTTATATCCTCAAAGAATTCCAGTAAATTAGTTAAACATGATTTCCCCTTCATGAATCTATGTTGCGTCTGCTTGATTGCACTATTCCCATCTCGATGTCCCGCTATTTCTTCCTTAATGATAGTTTCAAGCATTTTCCCCACTACAGATGTTAAACTAACTGGCCTATAGTTACCTGCCTTTTGTCTGCCCCCTTTTTTAAACAGAGGCGTAACATTAGCTGCTTTCCAATTCGAGTCCAGAGAATTTTGGTAGATTATAACAAATGCATCTGCTATAACTTCCGCCATCTCTTTTAATACGCTAGGATGCATTTCATCAGGACCAGGGGACTTGTCTACCTTGAGTCCCATTAGCTTGTCCAGCACTATCCCCCAAGTACAGAGGCTGAGAAAGAGGGGAGGGGAGGATATAACGAAATACTGACTTCGGTTAGGTCTCGGTTATTTTGAGTAGACCTGGTTAGATTTTTTTTAAGTGATGCCCTCTTAAAGGGGCCACTCCCGGTACTGAATTTTTGGGGCCGATCTTGGTGCACTCACCGCCCGCTGCCGCCGACTGCCGACGAGTTTTCTGGGCGGTCTCCCCTCCGAGTGATTTTGGAGGAGGCCTCCCGGCGGCGGGGAGGGAAGACCACTGGGAGCCGCTCGCTGCGTGGAGGCAGGTCTAACCTCAGCGGTATGTAAGAAGACCTGCAAAAGAAGGTTAGTACACTTCTTTTCTTTATTTTTTTTCCAGCGCTTCAGGTGGATGGGGTCCCCTGAAGGTTTTGCAGTGTATTTTTTTATTTTTTGAAAATTTAAATTTTTATCTGTTGCCCCCCTCCCTGGGCCCGACTCAATTCTCGGCGGTACTTCGCCGAGAATTGCATTTGGCGCCGATATTGGGAGGTCCCGCCCGCTGCCGCCCAGATTCATGGCGTAAGTCATTTTTTGCCGCGGTCTTTCCCGGACTTTTCCACGAATCTCCCGTCCAAAGTACCGTCAGGTATCTCAGCGGTCCTTTGGGCAGAACTTGGGCAGAACTTAGCTTCCACCAAGTTCGGGGCCTTTGCCTGGTGACACTGATTCATAAATGCAAACAGAGGAAACGATGGGTCAGGTGGTACATGATTGGCAAGCGTTTTGGTGAACGGGCAGAACCAAAAATTGTTAACCCTTCTTTTCTGTTTTCAGCTGCTGACTTACCTGCTGTGTATTTCCAGCATTTCCGGGGATTTTTAATTCCTCTACACAGGAACAATCACTTTTCCTTTTACTTTTAAGACTGTTTATCGCATTGCCCTAATTCTTCCTTCCCTGCACTGCATGCACATTTCTTCAGCCAAGTGGGTAGGAATGGGCTGGGCCATCGTCTTCTCTAAAGCTTCCACTGCCATGCTATTTGCATGCTTTGGTTAACACGGTTGTAAATATTTATATCTTTTAACAGAAGAAAGAAAAGGAAAATACTTTTGGAAAAGTGGCTGCAATTTGCTCACAGCAAGGCCCCATAAACAACAATAGAAACATAGAAACATAAAAATCTACAGCCCATCGTGTCCGCGCCAGCCGACAAAGAGCCACACGGCCCTCGGTCAGCAGCCCTGAAGGTTACATATAAACAATGAACAATGGCGGACAGGTAAAGAGCACCCAGACCAACCAGTCCGCCCCACACAACTACGATACTCCATGTATCACACCATTTTACACTCCACCCCACTTGGAGCCATGCGATCTCCTAGGAGAGGCAAAAAAACATAAGCACCCAGGCCAATTGGGGAAAAAATCTGGGAAAATTCCTCTCCGACCCATCCAGGCAATCGAAATTAACCCAGGAGATCACTCTGGCCGTATTCGATTGCCTGAAGTACTTACCATCATGTCTGCACCAGCCAACAAGAGGTTATCCAGTCTAATCCAACTTACCAGCTCTAGGTCCGTAATCCTGCAGGTTACGGCACTTCAAGTGCACATCCAAGCACCTTTGAAATGTGATGAGGGTTTCTGCCTCCATCACCTTTCCAGGCAGCGAGTTCCAGACCCCCACAACCCTCTCCGTGAAGCAGCTTCCCTCGCATATCCCCTCTAAACCTTCCACCAACCACCTTAAGCCTATACCCCCTCATAATTGACTGCTCCACCAAGGGAAATAGGCCCTTGCTGTCCACTATATCCAGGCCTCTCAAAATGTTATATACTTCAATGAGGTCTCCCCTCAGCCTCCTCTGTTCCAAAGAGAACAAACCCAGCCTATCCAATCTGTCCTCATGCTAAGATTCTCCATTCCAGGCAGCATCCTCGTAAATCTCCTCTGCACCTTCTCCAGTGCAATCAGTGAATTCCCATAATACGGCGACCAGAACTGCATGATTATTCCAGCTGCGGCCTAACCAGTGTATTATACAATTTAAGCATAACCTCTCTGCTCTTAAGAATATAAGAACATAAGAACATAAGAAATAGGAGCAGGAGTAGGCCATTTGGCCCCTCGAGCCTGCTCCGCCATTTAATAAGATCACGACTGATCTGATCATGGACTCAGCTCCACTTCCCTGCCCGCTCCCCATAACCTTTTACTCCCTATCGCTCAAAGATCTGTCTATCGCCGCCTTAAATATATTCAATGACCCAGCACTCACAGCTCTCTGGGGCAGAGAATTCCACAGATTTAAAACTTTCTGAGAGAAGAAATTTCTCCTCATCTCAGTTTTAAATGGGCAGCCCCTTATTCTGAGACTATGTCCCCAGTTTTAATTTCCCCTATGAGTGAAAATATCCTCCCTGCATGCACCTTGTCGAGCCTACTCATTATCTTCTATGTTTCAATAAGATTACCTCTCATTCTTCTGAACTCCAATGTGTATAGGCCCAACCTACTCAACCTATCTTCATAAGTCAACCCCCTCATCTCCGGAATCAATCTAGTGAACCTTCTCTGAACAGCCTCCAATGCAAATATATGCTAACTTAAATATGGAGACCAAAACTGTATGCAGTACTCCAGGTGTGGCCTTACCAATACCCTGTACAGTTGTAGCAGGACTTCTATCCCACTTGCAATAAAGACCACCATTCCATTTTCTTTCCTGATTACTTGCTATATCTGCATATTAAATTTTTGTGTTTCATGCACAAAGACCCCCAGGTCCCTCTGTACTGCAGCACTGTGTAATTTTTCTCGATTTAAATTATAATTTGCTTTTCTATTATTTCTGCCAAAGTGGATAACCTCATATTTCCCTACATTATATTCCGTCTGCCAAATTTTTGCCCACTCACTTAGCCTGTCTATATCCTTTTGCAGATTATTTGTGTCCTCCTCACAATTTGCTTTCCCACCCATCTTTGCATCATCAGCAAACTTGGCTACATTACACTCGGTCCCTTCATCCAAGTCATTAATATAGATTGTAAATAGTTGAGGACCCAGCACCGATCCCTGCGGCAGCCCACTAGTCACTGTTTGCCAACCGGAAAATGACCCATTTATCCCGACTCTCTGTTTTCTGTTAGTTAGTCAATCCTCTATCCATGTTAATATATTACTCCCAACCCCGTGAGCTTTTATCTTGTGCAGTAACCCCTTATGTGGCATCTTATCGAATGCCTTCTGGAAATCCAAATACACCACATCCATGGGTTCCCCCTTATCTACCCTGCTCGTTACATTCTCAAAGAACTCCAGCAAATTTGTCAAACATGATTTCCCTTTCATAAAACCATGCTGACACTGTTTGATTGAATTATGCTTTTCCAAATGTCCCACTACTGCTTCCTTAATAATGGACTCCAGCATTTTCCCAACGACAGATGTTAGGCTAACTGGTCGATAGTTTCCTGGTTTTTGTCTGCCTCCTTTTTTAAGTAGGGCCGTTACATTTGCAGTTTTCCAATCCGCTGGGACTGCCCCAGAATCCAGGGAATTGTGGTAGATTACAACCAATGCATCCACTATCTCTACAGCCACTTCTTTTAAGACCCTAGGATGCAGGCCATCAGGTCCAGGGGACTTGTCCGTCTTTAGTCCCATTATTTTACCAAGTACTACTTCATCAATGATAGTGATTATATTAAGTTCCTCCATCCCTAAAGCCCCTTGATTATCCACTATTGGGATGTTTTTAGTGTCTTCTACCATGAAAACCGACAGAAAATATTTGTTCAACGTCTCTGCCATTTCCCTGTTCTCCATTATTAATTCCCCAGTCTCATCCTCGAGGGGACCCACATTCACTTTAGACACTCTTTTCCTTTTTATGTACCTGTTGAAACTCTTACTATTTGTAAAGTCCTGTCCCCTCAGTACAGATTCACATGAGGCATGTAGTGAAGTCAAGGTCACTCTGGACCTGCGCCTTTATTTCACAGCTCTGGAATGCTGCATTTGCCTGAGACCTGTCCTTATATACCTGTCTCTTGCAAGTACACCCCTGGTGGTAAGGTATGCTGGTGGTTGCAGGTCATGTCTTATTACAGTCATGTATAGCATGTTAGGATACAGTTATATATAATAATGTAAGATACATGACATCACCCTCCCCCAAGGTCTTATTGTCTTTATAGGTTCAGTCTCTCAGGTGGTCTACGCTCTCGCGTGGAGCGTCTGAGTTGTGGTTCAGTTGTTTGCCTTGGTGTCTGTTTTTCTTTGGGTGTGGTTGCTGGTATCTCGCCTGGGCTGTCTGTTTCGATTGGTGTGATTGTTGTTGACTCGCCTGGGCTGTCTGTTGGGATTGACCTTTCCTCAGGTTGTTCCCTCTGTCTGTCCACCAGGTGTGGTGCGAGTTCCACATTGTAGTCTGCCTCTGGTTCCACAGTGTTGTTGGTAAATCTGCTTTTGACTTGGTCTACATGCCTCCGGCAGGTTTTGCCATTTGTACTACCAGTAGCCTGTTTCCTTCCTTGCCCGTTACTGTCCCTGCAAGCCATTTGGGACCCCTGCCATAGTTTAGTACAAACACTTTGTCCCCTATCTCATTCCATCTCCCCCTCGAATTTCTGTCATGGTACTCAGTCAGCTTACGGCGCTTTGCCTTAACGATTTCGTGCATGTCTGGGAGGATTAATGAGAGCCTTATTTTTAAAGTCCTTTTCATCAACAGTTGTGCGGGGGGGATCCCTGTCAGTGAGTGCGGACGAGATCTGTATGCCAGCAGCAATTGCGACAGGCGACCCTTCAGCGTGGGACCTTGGATTTTAAGCATGCCTTGTTTAATGATTTGCACTGCTCTCTCCACCTGGCCATTGGAGGCCGGCTTGAACGGTGCCGTCTTGATGTGATTTATGCCGTGGTCAATTATAAAGTCTTGGAATTCTGCGCTGGTGAAGCATGGACCATTGTCACTGACCAATATGTCAGGGATTCCGTGCGTTGCAAACATGGTTGCGAGGCTCTCCACAGTGGTGGAGGTTGTGCTCGAGTTTAAAATGGTGCATTCGATCCACTTTGAAAATGCATCTACAACTACGAGGAACATTTTGCCCATGAATGGGCCCGCATAATCTACGTGCACCCGCGACCACGGTTTGGTAGGCCAGGGCCAGGGGCTCAGTGGAGCCTCCCTGGTGGCATTGCTGAGTTGGGCACAAATGGTGCACCTTCGGACACAGAGCTCCAAGTCCGCGTCAATACCAGGCCACCAGACGTGGGATCTGGCTATGGCCTTCATGAGAACGATCCCCGGGTGCTCGCGGTGGAGCTCCCGGACAAATGCCTCTCTGCCTCGCAGAGGCATGACTACTCGGCTGTCCCACATCAGGCAGTCTGCTTGTAGTGATAGCTCATGCATGCGCCTGTGAAAGGGTTTTAATTCCTCGGGGCAGGCATTGCGAGCCTCTGCCCAGTCACCGGTTAGGTCACATCTTTTTACTAAGGATAACGTGGGGTCGCTGGCCGTCCAGGCTCTGATTTAGCGAGCCGTCATGGGCGAACCTGTGGACTCAAAGTCATTGATTGCAATGACTATCTCTTATTCGTTCGTCAGACCCTTCCGTGGTCGCCAGGGTTAGCCTGCTGAGCGCATCGGCACAGTTGTCTGTGCCTGGTCTGTGCCTTATGGTATAGTCGTAGGACGCCAGCATGAGTGCCCACCGTTGAATTCGCGCTGAGGTGTTGCCGTTTATTGCCTTGCTCTCGGATAGGAGGGACGTGAGGGGCTTGTGGTCGGTTTCTAACGCGAACTTGGCCCCGAAAAGGTATTGGTGCATCTTTTTGACACCGTACACGCACGCGAGCGCCTCCTTCTCTACCATTCCGAACCCGTGCTCCGCCCACGAAAGTGACCTGGAGGCATAAGCTATGGGTTGTAATTTGCCCGCACTATGTTGCAAAACGCACCCGACCCCATACGCTGACGCATCGCATGTGAGAACTAGCTTTTTACCTGGGTCAAAGAAAGTCAAAACACTGTTGGAACACAGAAGGTTGCGTGCCTTATTGAAGGCACGTTCCTGGGCATCCCCCCACAACCAATCACACCCCTTCCTGAGTAGCACGTGGAGAGGCTCCAGCAGCATGCTTAAGTTCTGCATAAAGTTCCCAAAGTAATTGAGTAGCCCGAGAAAGGCACGCAGTTCTGAGACATTCCGGGGCCTGGGTGCCAGGCGAATTGCTTCTGTTTTGGACTCTGTTGGGCAGATTCCATCAGCGGCAATCCTTCTGCCCAAAAATTCAACCTCGGGTGCGAGAAACAGGCCCTTGGATTTCTTGACTCGTAAGCCTACCCGATCCAACAGCTTTAGTAATTCCTCCAAATTACGGAGATGGGAGTCGGTGTCCCTGCCCGTGATAAGTATGTTGTCTTGAAATACAACCGTCCCCGGGATAGACTTGAGCAGACTCTCCATGTTGCGCTGGAATATGGCAGCTGCCGACCTGATGCCGAATGGGCATCGATTGTACATGAAAAGGCCTCGATGTGTGTTGATGGTGGTGAGTAGCTTGGATTTCTCGGTCAATTCTTGCGTCATATACACAGATGTGAGGTATAATTTTGAGAAAAGTTTACCTCCAGCCAATGTGGCAAGTAAGTCCTCCGCTCTGGGCAGTGGGTACTGGTCCTGTCGGGAGACTCTGTTTATGGTAGATTTGTAGTCCCCACAGATTCGTATGGATCCATCAGGCTTCATGACTGGGTCGATGGGACTTGCCCAGTCGCTAAATTCCACAGGTGATATAATGCCGTCCCGCAGAAGCCTGTCTAGTTTGTGTTCAATCTTTTCCCTCATCACACAGGGTACAGCTCTGGCCTTGTGATGGACCGGTCTCGCATCCTGTGTGATGTAAATTTTGACTTTGGCCTCTTTGAAAGTGCCCACACCTGGCTGAAAGAGATGTTCAAATCACTTTATAACTGTTGAGCAGGAGGTCCGTTCCTCTAATGACATGGCATGGAGATCATCCCATTTCCAGTTTAGTTTTGCCAGCCAGCTTCTCCCCAGCAGTGCTGGGGGCTCTCCGGGGACAATCCACAGGGGAAGTCGGTTCACTGTCCCTTTGTGTGTGACAGAGAGCATGGCGCTGCCGAGGACTGGTATGATTTCTTTGGTATAGGTCCTTAGTGTGGTGTCGACCCTTGTGAGTTTTGGTCTGTCTCTTTTATGCGGCCACAGTCGTTCAAATTGTTGAGCGCCCATGAGAGATTGACTCGCTCCTGTATCCAGCTCCATGTTGACAGATATCCCGTTGAGTAGGACCCTCATCATTATAGGAGGCGTCCTGTTGTAGGAGCAGCGGCAATTGATTGTGTTGACCCGCTGTACATCGGTGTCCCGGGTACTGTCCCCACCATCTTCTGGTCCGCTTTCCGGCCCATCCGATTCGTATACCAGCCGAGCTGCCGTTTTTTTGCACATGCGGGCCAAATGCCCTGTATATTCACAATTTCTGCAAACAGCCTGCTGAAATCGACATCCCCTTGACGAGTGCCCACCCCCACACCTCCAGCACAGACCTGTTCTATTGTTTAAAGTGTTCTCAAAGAATGAGCTGCGTCTGGCTGATCTCTCTTGAGCTTCTCTCAGTTTGTAGTTGATTGCTCGCATTGTGCGTTGATGAGGTGTGAACGGCCATTCCTGTGGCCCTTGATGGCTTCTGCCTGCTGTCGAGAGCCTGTTCTCCCAGTTTTGTCTGTGTGTGGGGGTAGCAGCTTGTTTAGTGCTGTGAACTTCTTGTTACAATATTTCGTTAGTTTTCGTACCTGCATTGTAAATCAATCTCGTTTCTTCTTCCCCTACCAAGTATGTCTGTGCAACCAGTGCTGCTGCCTCTAAGGTCAGGTTCTTGGTCTCTATGAGCTTTCGGAATATGCCTGCATGGCCTATTCCTTCAATGAAAAAGTCTCTCAGCATTTCTCTCCTCAGTTCATCGGAGAACTCACATAAACTGGCCAACCTCCGAAGTTCCGCCACGAAGTCGGGTATGCTCTGGCCCGCACAGCGTCTGTAGTTGTAGAACCTGTGTCTGGCCATGTGTAGGCTGCTCGCTGGCTTCAGGTGGTCTCTTACCAGTGTGCTCAATTCTTCAAACGACTTGCTTGCTGGTTTCTCGGGTGCCAACAGATCCTTCATTAAAGCGTATGTTTTCGAGCCACAGCTGGTCAAGAGATGGGCTCTTCTCTTGTCTGCCTTATCGTCGCATAACCAGTCTTTGGTTACAAAGCTTTGCTGGAGCCTTTCTTTAAAGTCCTCCCAATTGTCTCCCGTGTTGTACTTTTCATCTGATCCGTTGTTCGCCATTCTGTGGATTCTGTAATCCCGTAACCCGTCGCCACTGTAAAGTCCTGTCCCCTCAGTACAGATTCACACGAGGCATGTACTGAAGTCAAGGTCACTCTGGACCTGCACCTTTATTTCACAGCTCTGGAATGCTGCACCTGCCTGAGACCTGTGCTTATATACCTGACTCTTGAAAGTGCACCCCTGGTGGTAAGGTATGCTGGTGGTTACAGGTCATATCTTATTACAGTCATGTATAGCATGTTGGGATACAGCTATATATAATAATGAAAGATACATGATACTATCTGTTTTTGTATTTCGTGCTAGTTTACTTTCATAATCTATCTTCTCTCTCTGTATCATTTTTTTAGTTGTTCTTTGCTGGCTTTTAAAAATTTCCCAATCCACTAGTCTTGGCCACATTGTATGCCCTTGTTTTCAATTTGATACCATCCCTTATATCCTTAGTTAGCCACGGATGATTATCCCTTCTTTTGCAATCTTTCCTTCTCATCTTGTATTCTATGGCTTGGCCAATAAAGGCAAACATTCCATATGCCTTCTTAACCACCTTATCCACCTGGCCTGCTATTTTCAGGGATCTGTCGACAAGCACTCCAAAGTCCCTTTGGCCATCTACACTTCTAAGTGGCTTACCCTTTCCTTATTAGCCCTCCCCAAGTGCGTTACTTCACACTTCTCTGAATTAAATTCCATTTGCCACTGTTCTGCCCACCTGACCTGTAGATTGATATCCTCCTGCAGGCCATGACTTTCCTGTTCATTATTAACCACACAGCCAATTTTAGTGTCATCTGCAAATTTTTTAATCATAACCCCCTGTATTCAAATCTAGATCATTGATGTATACCACAAAAAGCAAGGGACCCAGTTCTGAGCCCGGCAGAACCCCACTGGAAACATCCTTCCATTCACAAAAACATCCATCAACCAGTACCCTTTACTTCCTACCTCTACCTCAGGGTAGCCTTGAGGAAAAGGTCATAGAGTGCATAAGGGACGGGTTCTCGGTAACGGATCCAACGATGGGGTAGGCTATCTTAGATCTGGTCCTGTGTAATGAGACAGGATTAATAAACAATCTCCTAGTGAAGGATCCCCTTGGAATGAATGATCATAGCAAGATTTAATTTTAAATTCAGATGGAGGTGAGAAAGTTGGATCTCTAACCAGCGTACTAAACTTAAATAAAGGAGACTATGAAGGTATGAGGGCAGAGTTGGCTAAAGTGGACTGGGAAAATAGATTAAAATGTAGGACGGTTGATGAAGAGTGGTGTACATTTAAGATATTTCACAACTCTCAAGAAAAATATATTCCAGTGAGGAGGAAAGGATGTAAGAGAAAAGATAGCCATCCATGGTTAACTGAAGAAATAAATTAAAAACAAGGGCATACAAAGTGGCCAAAACTAGTCGGAGGACAGAAGATTGGGAAGCTTATAAAAGCCAGCAAAGAATGACTAAAAAAAAATGAAGAAAGGGAAGATAGACTATGAAAGTAAACCAGCACAAAATATAAAAACAGATAGCAAGAGTTTCTACAGGTATATAAAAAGGAAAACGGTGGCTAAAGTGAATGTTGGTCCCTTAGAGGACGAGACCGGGGAATTAGTAATGGAGAACATGGAGATGGCAGAAACTCTGAACAAATATTTTGTATGAGTCTTTACGGTAGAGGACACTAACAATATTCCGACAGTGGATAGTCAAGGGGCTATGGGGGGGGGGCGGGCGGACGGGTGTGGGGGAGGACCTTAACACAATCACCATCATTAAGTTGGTGGTACTCAGTAAGATAATGGGACTAAAGGCAGATAAATCCCATGGACCTGATGGCTTGCATCCATGGGTCTTAAGAAAAGTAGCGGCAGGGATTTTGGATGCATTGGTTGCAACTTATCAAAATTCCCTGAATTCTGGGGTGGTCTCAGCAGATTGGAAAGCTGCAAATGTAACGCCCTTATTTTAAAAAAGGAGGCAGACGAAAAGCAGAAAACTATAGACCAGTTAGCCTAACATCTGTGGTTGGGAAAATGTTGGAGTCCATTATTAAAGAGGCAGTAGCAGGACATTTGGAAAAGCAAAATTTGGTCAGGCAGAGTCAGCATGGATTTATGAAGGGGAAGTCATGTTTGACAAATTTGCTGGAATTCTTTTGAGGATGTAACGAACAGGGTGGATAAATGGGAACCAGTGGATGTGATGTACTTGGACTTCCAAAAGGTATTTGACAAGATGCCACAAAAAAGGTTACTGCACAAGATAAAAGTTCACGGGGTTAGGGGTAATATATTAGCATGGATGAGGATTGGTTAACGAACAGAAAACAGAGAGTCGGGATAAATGATTCATTTTGTGGTTGACAATCAGTAACTAGTGGGGTGCCGCAGGGATCAGTGCTGGGACCCCAACTATTTACAATCTATAGTAACGACTTGGAAGAAGGGACCAAGTGTAATGTAGCCAAGTTTGCTGATGATACAAAGATGGGAGGAAAAGCAGTGTTTGAGGAGGACACAAAAAATCCGCAAAAGGACATAGGCAGGCTAAGTGAGTGGCCAAAAATTTGGCAGATGGAGTATAATGTTGGAAAGTGTGAGGTCATGCACTTTGGCAGAAAAAAATCAAAGAGCAAGTTATTATTTAAGTGGAGAAAGATTGCAAAGTGCTGCAGTACAGCAAACCTGGGGGTACTTGTTCATGAAACACAAAAGGATAGTATGCAGGTACAGCAAGTGATCAGGAAGGCCAATGGAATCTTGGCCTTTATTGAAAAGGGGATGGAGTATAAAAGCAGGGAAGTCTTGCTACAGTTATGCAGGATATTGGTGAGGCCACACCTGGAATACTGCGTGCAGTTTTGGTTTCCATATTTATGAAAGGATATACTTGCTGTGGAGGCAGTTCAGAGAAGGTTCACTCGGTTGATTTCGGAGATGAGAAGATTAACTTATGAGGAAAGGTTGAGTTGGTTGGGCCTCGACTCATTGGAATTCAGAAGAATGAGAGGTGATCTTATTGAAACGTATAAGAGTATGAGGGGGCTTGACAAGGTGGATACAGAGAGGAAGTTTCCACTGATAGGGGAGACTAGAACTAGAGGACACGATCTTAGAATATAAGGCCGCCCATTTAAAACTGAGATGAGGAGAAATTTCTTCTCTCAGAGGGTTGTAAATCTGTGGAATTTGCTGCCTCAGAGAGCTGTGGAAGCTGAGGTATTAAATAAATTTAAGACAGAAATAGACAGTTTCTTAAATGATAAGGGGTTATGGGGAGCGGGCAGGGAAGTGGACCTGCGTCCATGATCGGATCAACCATGATCATATTAAATGCCAGGGCAGGCTCGAGGGGCCGTATTACTCCTGCTCCTATTTCTTATGTTCTTATGTTCTAAGCTAATTTTGGATCCAATTCAGCACTTTGCCCTGGATCCCATGGGCTTTTACCATTGTGACCAGTCTGCCATGTGGGACCTTATCAAAAGCTTTGCTAAAGTCCATATTTACTATATCATATGCACTACTCTCATCGACCCTCCTGGTTACCTCCTCGAAAAATTCAATCAGGTTAATCAAACATGATCTTCCCTTAACAAATCTGTGCTGACTGTCCCTGATTAATCCTTTCCTTACTAAATGTAGATTGATCCTGTCCTTCAGGAGTTTTTTCCAATAATTTTCCCACCACTGAAGTTAGGCCGACATGTCTGTAATTACTCGGCCTATCCCTTCTTAAACAAGGGTACCACATAAGCAGCCCTCCAGTCCTCCAGCACCATGCCTGAATCCAAAGAGGACTGGAAAATGATGGTCAAAGCCTCTGCTATTTCCTCTCTTGCTTTGCTCAACAGCCTGAGATATATTTCATCTGGGCCTGGAGACTTATCCACTTTCAAAGCTGCCAAACACCCCAATACCACCTCTCTCACTATGTCTATTTTGTTCAGAATTTCACACTCCTCCTCGCTAGCAGTATCAACATTGCCCCTTTCCTTTGTGAAAACAGACGCAAAGTATTCATATCTTCCACCTCCACACACAGATTACCCTCATGGTCTCTAATAGGTCCTACCCTTTCTTTAGTTATCCTTTTGCTCTTAATATATTTATAGAACATCTTTGGGTTTTCCTTGATTTTACTTGCCAAGAATTGTTCATGCTCTCTCTTAGCATTCCTAATATCCTTTTTAATTTCACCTCTGAACTTTCTATATTCCTCCAGAGATCCTACAGTATTTAGCTGTCGGTATATGACATAAGCTTTCCGTTTTTTCTTTATCCTCCCCTGTAAGTCCCTAGACATCCAGGTGGCAATAGAATTGTTATTCCTAATGTTATGAGCAATGAGATAATGACCAGTTAATATTGATGATGTTGGTTGAGGGATAAAAGTTAGCTAGGCACAAGGAGAACTCCTCTGTTGTTCTTTATATTGGTTCCATGGGATACTTTATGTTCACCTGAGACCTCGGTTTATTGTCTCATTCGAAAGGCGGCACCTTCAACAATAAAGCACTCCCCCATTACTGCACTGAAGTGCCAACCTAGATTATGTGCTCAAGTCTTGAAGTTGGGCTTGAACCATGACCTTCTGACTCAAAAGCGAGTGTGCTAGTACCGATATAGCAGGAATATTGATCCTGCTTCTTTTTAAGATAGTAAAAATGCAATTAGTGTTTTAAGGAACTTAAGGCCGGTTTCCACGTCAAGGCTGAGAATGCAGATATTGTATTTTTCTTGGGAGCAGGAGGGTGGTGCTCAAGGGGATGAGGCTCTCTCAGCAATCAGCAGGGAGCGGTGCCTTAGTTAATTGAAGTGTTTAATGTTCTTATACTGTAATTGCAGACGTACAGTTGACATTTATTACATAAGCGCTTTAAACAACATGAATAGTGCCAGGAAGCATTCATGGAGAATTTTTAGGGGAAAACATGACCCCATCAAGGCTTACAGCCTTTATTCTTCCTGATTCCTGCCCCTCGCAAAAATACTACCAGATCGCAGAAAGTTCTGAATGTTACCACATACTAGAGCCCCCACTAGATTCCACCCACTTAATCCACCTGGAAATCAAGACCACTCCCCATTCATCCCAGCCCCTGGGGCCCCCTCTATCCAGAATCTCTGCACTGTTCAACCAACCTCCCTTCTCCCATACCCTGTGACACCACCTCCACCCCAGTCCCCCAGCAATGATCCCAGGCCTCCATCCCACACTCATGAATCAAATGCTTGCCGAGCTCACCACTTTGTCTGCTGCTCGCAAACCCCATCAACCTCCATTGCTGCCCTTACTTGACACAGCACTCTCAGCCTTCCTAGATATTACAACTACTTTCCAATTTTTCCAGACCCAACGGATACACATCCCAGCCTTCCCAATTACAGAAATCCCTCTCTCAATAAACCCATACTCTGCCACCTCATTCCAGTGTATCCTAACTCTGAGACCACTATCCCACCAACAGTCACACCCCAGCACCATCCTCCCACCAGTTCTACACTCCTGCTATATCTGTCCCAATTCTCCAAACACTGGAAGCCATGGTACTTCAAGACGTAAGAACATCTCCCAGAAACCAACACACCTTCTACTCCTCCCCGGAGCGCACTGGATACCGCCAAGGCAACATCTCGGCTGTTGTGCTGAAGACCTGTGCTCCAGAACTAGCCGTGCCTCTAGCCAAGCTGTTCCAGTACAGTTGCAACACTGGCAGCTTTCCGACAATGTGGAAAATTGCCCAGGTATGTCCTGTCCACAAAAAGCAGGATAAATCCAATCTGTACAATTACCACCCCATCAGTCTACTCTCATTCATCAGTAAAGTAATGGAAGGTGTCATCGACAATGCTATCAAGCGGTACTTACTCACTAATAATCTGCTCACCGATGCTCAGTTTGGGTTCTGCCAGAACCACTCAGCTCCAGACCTCATTACAGCCTTGGTCCAAACATAGACAAAAGAGCTGAATTCCAGAGGTGAGGTGAGTGACTGCCCTTGACATCAAGGCAGCATTTGACTGAGTGTGACACCAAGAAGCCCTAGAAAAACTGAAGTCAATGGGAGTCAGGGAGAAAACGCACCACTGGCTGGAGTCATACCTAGCACAAAGGAAGATGGTTGCCCCAAGGCATCGCTGCAGGAGTTCCTCAGGGCAGTGTCCTAGGTTAAAACATCTTTAGCTGCTTCATCAATGACCTCCCCTCCATCATAAGATCAGAAGTGGGGATGTCCGCTGATGATTGCACAGTGTTCAGTGCCATTCGCAACTCCTCAGATAATGAAGCAGTCCGTGCCCGCATGCAACAAAGCCTGGACGACATTCAGTGATGGGCTGATATGTGGCAAGTAACATTCACGCCACACAAGTGCCAGGCAATGACTATCTCCAACAAGTGAGAATCTAACCACCTCCCATTGACATTCATCATCATCATCATAGACAGTCCCTCGAAATCGAGGAAGACTTGCTTCCACTCTAAAAGTGAATTCTTAGGTGACTGAACAGTCCAATATGGGAATTACAATCTCTGTCACAGGTGGGACAGACAGTCGTTGAATGAAAGGGTGGGGTGCTGGTGGCCGATATGCTGTGGTACCGGCTGGTCACTTTGACCCCTCTCTCTGCGTTTGTCGCTAAGATACAGAAGAAGCTGGTGGACTTCTTCTGGAACAACAGGAAGCCCTAGGGCTCTGCCGCGGTCTTGAGTCTCCCGCTTAGGGAGGGCGGTCAGTCGTTGGTGTGCGTCAGCACCCAGCTAGCGACTTTCCACCTTCAGACCCTGCAGAGATACCTTTACGTTGAGCCCCCTCCTAGGTGGCGTGCGCTGGCGACGTATTTCTTCCGCCAGCAGCACAGCCTCAACGCTGATACGCAGCTCCTGTTTGTGAGCTTGGGGGGCGTCAGGACCGCCGTCCAGGGGCTGCCTGTCTTTTACAAGGAATTCACCAGGGTCTGGAACAAAGTCTCCGCCGGCTGGAGTGGCGGCTGTCCTGCAGGAGCCGCTGCTCGGGAATCCGTACCTCCACGACCGAGGTTTTAGGTGGCAGTCGGACGAGAGGGTTGTGGCTGGTGAGGTGACCAGGGTCAGGGACCTGCTCGATGGTGGAGGAGTGGGCTGGATGGCGCCAGACATGCTGGCACGGCGCCTAAATTCGGCCGACGTCCGCCGCACGGCCGATGCCATCGAGTCGCTAAAAACAGCTCTGGGCCTTGACTCCGTTAGGTGCATTGAGGAGGCTCAAGCACGTGGGGAGATCCCGTCTGAACTGACTCCCGTCCGGACGGAATTCCTCATCGGCGCCAAACCCCGGAACCTCCCTTGGGAGCCGGCGCCTCACAACTTGAGCCGCCTCGGGGAAATCTCCTCCGTGCCTTTCAGTTCTGTGCGGAGGGGTTTCCTGTACGGGCTGCTCCTGCACACCCTCAACTTTGCCATCCTCGAATGCCGACCGGACACGCCATGGCGTACCATCTTGCCGTCCGGAGGAGGCGGGGGTTCCCGATGGAGTGCCCTCTACGTGGGAGTCCTCCCACTATTTATTGGGGACTTGGCCTGGAGAGTGGTGCACGGAGCAGTCCTGTGCAATAAATTTTTAAGCCATTCACTGGCTCCCAGGCCGCCTGCAATTTCTGCGGTCTGGAAGAGTCCGTGTTCCATGTTTTTATGGAGTGTGCGAGGTTGCAGCCCCTGTTCCATTATTTAAAGGGGCTGCTCCTCAATTTATACTTGCATTTCAGTCCCACACTCCTGATCTTTGGGCACCCTGTGCGGAGGGGAGCGAGTAGATCCGAGGGCCTCCTCGTAGGACTGCTCCTGGGCACGGCCAAGGGTGCCATCAGCCGGTCCAGGCAGCCGGCAGTCGAGGGGGTTGGTCAGCCCGACTGCCTGCCTCTCTTCCGTGCTTACATCCGGGCCAGGGTGTCCCTGGAGATGGAGCACGCGGTGTCCACCGGTACGCTCGCGGCCTTCCATGAGAGGTGGGCACCGGAGGGACTGGAGTGCATCATCACCCCCGGCAACCAAATTTTAATTTGATTTTATATGTTTTAAAGTTTAATTTGTTTTAATTGCCGGGTTTTTAGTGTCCCCCTCCCCTTTTATAGGGGGCACTTGTAAATTCTGGTTTTAGAGCCCAAAAAAGACCACAAAAAAAACCTACAGAAAATACAAAAAAAAACAAAAAAGGGCCTTGGGAAATGTTTGGGGTGCCCTCCAGATTGAGGGGCACTTGATTTAATGTTTACTTTTTGTCCCCAAAAAGAGTTGAAAGGGTGGGGAATCTGGTTTGCCGCATGCTCCTTCTGCTGCCTGCGCTTGTTTTCTGCATGCTCTCGGCGACAAGACTCGAGGTGCTCAGTACTCTCCCGGATGCACTTCCTGCACTTAGGGCGGTCTTTGGCCAGGGATTCCCAGGTGTCAGTGGGGATGTTGCATTTTATCAAGGAGGCTTTGAGGGTTTCTTTGAAATGTTTCCTCTGCCCACCTTGGGCTCGCTTGCCATGTAGGAGTTCTGAGTAGAGCGTTTGCTTTGGGAGTCTTGTGTCAGGCATGCGAACAATGTGGCCCGCCCAACGGAGCTGGTCGAGTGTGGTCAGTGCTTCGATGCTGGGGATGTTGGTCTGATTGAAGATGCTAACGTTGACCTTGACATTTAGTAGCATTACCATTGCTGAATCCCCCATCTTCAACATCCTGGGCCATTGACCAGAAACTTAACTGGACCAGCCACATAAATAATGTGGACACAAAAGCAGTTCAGAGGCTGGGTATTCTGTGGCGAGTGTCTCACCGCCTGACTCCCCAAAGCCTTTCCACCATCTACAAGGCACCAGTCAGGAGTGTGATGGAATACTTTCCATTTGCCTGGATGAGTGTAGGCCCAACAGCACTCAAGAATCTCGACTCCATCCGGGACAAAGCAGCTCACTTGATTGGCACTCCATCCAACACCTTAAACATTCACTCCCTCCACCACCGGTGCACCGTGGCTGCAGTGTGCACCATCTACAAGATGCACTACAGCAACTCACCAAGGCTTCTTTGACAGCACCTCCCAAACCCATGACTTCTATCACCTAGAATGACAAGGGCAGCAGGTGCATGCGCACACCATGGGAACAGTAAATTACAGTAGCATAGTGGTTATGTTACTGGGGTTGCAATCCAGAGGCTTGGATGAATAATGCAGAAATGTGAGTTCAACTGGTAGCTGGGCAATTCAAATTTAGTTAATTAAATCAATCTGGAATTAAAAAGCTAGTATCAGTAATGGTGACCATGAAACCAGCAGAGTGTCGGAAAAACCCATTCACTAATGTCCTTTAGGGAAGGAAATCTGCCGTCCTTACCTGGTCTGGCCTATATGTGACTCCAGACCCACAACAATATGGTTGACTCTTAACTGTCCTCAGAAATGGCCTAACAAGCCACTCAGTTGTACCAAACCAATATGACAAAGTCAGCACTTTGGGATGGGCAATAAATGCTGGCCTTACCAGCGATGCCCACATCCCAGGAATGAATAAAAATAAAATTGTTGTTGTTTTGTGTTAGAGTGGGTCCGTGGAATTTTTATAACACAGGAGGGGAGCCGCAGAAGCAAAAAGTTTACGGACCCCTGCTATACAAGTACACCTAGCTTACAGTCTGTTCCAATTTGTTTTAACTTCTTTGCCCATGGTCTGCTGCAGCTTGCGAAAGTGGAGGGCGTGCCCAGGAAGTGACATGGGAAGAATGATCCAATCAGCTGTGTTGGAATAAATTTGCCTAGTTTCAAATAAACCTGTTTAAGCGTGATGCAGACACGTTACACGAAGGTCATACAGGAAGTGTGTGACGGTTCGTGGAGTGTGCAAAAACCTTCACTATAATACCAGCAGACTTCCCATGGCGTCTCTCACGCTGAGCCGATGATGTGCTGCTTACTACTATCCGACAATAATATATTATCAGGGCCACCGATTTATGGAGATTGAAGAAGTGAAATTGCCCTTTTTATTACAAAGTGTTATGAGAGTGTTAGTGGAGTTTTCAGGTTTAAATTATATCTACACGTGCAGTGTATGATGAATATCTGAAGTGAACTTACGACAAGCAACATTCTCTGTCGTGTGTGTGAATTTAGAACGTTATCCTTATAGATTCCAGCACTTAGCTTGTGATAGAGAATTCAAACAGGCTGCATTTAGACAGACTGTGAAAATTCACAGACCCCCAAGTCAAGGCTGCTTTGTGCTGCTCAGCATGTTGCATTAACTCATCAATCAACTTGACATTTTCGGACCTTGGGTAGCGAGCCAATAAAACGTTAAAAGACTTTCAATTGAGCCAATAAGGTCAAAGAAGGCGAGTTCTTTTCTGTAAATTGATCCAGGCATAAATACAGCCATTTTGACCATATGTCTCAGTAAGAACAAAGACCTGGCTTGAAGCCAAGCAGTTTGTTGCTCTCTGCCGAGATTAAAAAGTTAAAACTACAATCGGAGTTCGTATTTCATTGGAAATTAAGAGATCTAACAATTTTGGCACTGCGAACAGGATCGCTGAGGAAAGAAACTGAATTTTGGACATCGGACCTACATACTGAGGTAAGGACTCCTCTTTTTAAAAAAAGTCCACGGTCAAAAGTCTAAATTCGCCTCTCCTTCTACGCGATTCCAAAAGCCTCCGGTTTGCGAACCCTCTGGTTGGTAGTTGGCTCGAGGTCCCATAGACGTCTAAACTTCGGCGGTGTGTTAGTGAATTAATCACCGACCTATTGACCGGCTAGCAGGCCTACGACTCGAGACCCCAGTAAAGAACTCAGTAAAGAAATGGCAGCAGGAGATAAGGGCAAAGAATTGCCTACAACTGTTAAAGGTGGGCAGGCACCACCTCAAGTTTCGCTAGATTTAATTCTCGAACAGTTGAAAGAATACATAGAGTAACAATTCAACTTATCTAAAACCTGTATTAAGATCGAACAAAAGTACGGAACCTCCAAAGGACAATGGTCCTTGGACGAGATTAAAAGGGTCTGGGGAAAAATGACCCGTATGAAAAATAAAGAGCGAACTAGATGGTCCCTCGCCGTTATGGGCCAGATCCGAAAGCGGAATGAAATTATAATGCGTTCCCAACATGATCGAGAACTGACCAGTACAAAGGATCAATTGCAAGCAGTTTGTGTGCAGCTGCGACAGAAAAAGCTTGAACTTGAAAAGCTGGAAGCGGAAGTTAAAGATCTTAAAGGTGAAATTAAAGAATGCAAAAAATCATTTGGTCAAGAGACAGTAATAGGAAAAAGAAAATGTATTGATTAATTCCCAGGGTACCCATGTTTGGATAAATTAAAAGCGCAAACCTGAAGACACGACCGAGGAATAGATACGGATTCTGAATCCTCCGACGATACAGTGTCGGAGGATGATGAAGAATTAGGGGTGCGCTTTGCCCCGTTTTAAAAAAAGACGAGTTGTAGTCAAATCAGAAGAGACTGCGGATGAGGGCGGAACAAAAAAAACGAAGAAAGGGTGTATGCAGAATACTTAGTTCATGATCCGGCAGACCCAGAGAAAATTGATAAATGGTCCAAAGAATTGCCCAATCCAAAGAAAGGGGGAGTAAAAACGTGGGACCAATTGGACCGCTTAAGAAATATATATCAACTTCATCCCTGGGACGGAGTGCAAATTTTGACCATAATGGTGCCAAAAACACAGGGAAGAAAATTGCACGACAAGGTAGATGAAGCTTTGGGGCAGAATGAGCAAGAATTAGACGCAGGATGGGAAGCGATTAAACACTGGCTGCAAGCCTTCAGTCCAGCTAAGACAGACTGGGGAAAAATTGCAGCCTGCCAACAGAAAGGAACAGAGGAGGTCCTGGAGTATGACGAGCGGTTTAGATGCACGTGGCTAGAACATTCGGGTATGAATAATACGGATGAGGAAATGGATGAACAAGTGTTTGGACCCCTGAAAGCAGCTTTCGTGGCAGGTCTAAAGCCAGAACTGTCCAAAATGCTTAAGGTAGTGTTACCGGACTGGGAAGGTAGAGGAACTACCTTTGCAGCATTGGTGGATCGATGTAACCAATTAGATCGGGATATGGGAGCTAAAGTCCGAGCTGTACAGGCTATGGGATGGAAATCCCAGGATTCCGATAAACAGTCATTAGGAAAATTACCCGGAAAATGTCATTATTGTGGGAAAGAAGGTCACTGGGCCAAGACGTGCAGGGCAAAACAGAAAGGTCGTGGCTGGGGAAGAGGACGCAGCCAGGGATACAATTCAGCCAACAAACCAGGCTTGTCACAAGATAACGACCTCATAGAAGCATTTAAGCGACTGACAATACAACAACAGAAGGAGTTACTTGGGATAGCAAAAAACGATTAGAACCCACCCTGGCCCTCCTCCTCGCACTAATACAACAAAGGGGAGATGGGCTATATATAACAGTGAGGGTGGGCGATAAGGATGTGGACTGTCTTTTAGACACAGGGGCTGAATTAACATGCTTACCCCTACAATGCACGAAACAGTATCCCATCAGACCAACTGCCATCGCGGGAATCTTACCGGTTATTCAGCAATTGGAGAAACAAGGAGTGCTTATTAAAATGCATAGCTCCTCCAATAGCCCCGTGTGGCCGGTACAGAAATCTAATGAGACTTGCCGTTTGACTGTCGATTATAGGAAAGCTAACCAGTGTATTGATCAAAAAGCTCCTTTGGTCGCAGATCCCTCCACCATTTTTAATGCCCTCAAACCGGAACATAAATATTTCTTGGTTATAGATATGGCCAACGGATTTTGGTCAGTGCCTCTGGCACCGGAGGTTCGACAGTGGTTTGCTTTCACGGTCCAAGGACAACAGTATACTTGGACCCGGTTACCGCAGGGTTTCCACAACAGCCCTACGGTATTCCACATGGCTTTACAAAGCCATTTGCGAGAATTACCTCCCCTGTCATCCACAGTCATCCAATATGTAGACGATATCCTGCTAGCTTCAAACACGGAAGAACAGCATGAACATGATTTACGAGCTTTGCTGGATCACCTTCGGCTGAAAGGACATAAAGCCAGCATCGACAAAGCACAAATATCCCAAGAAGAGGTTGTATACCTGGGGCAAAAGATTTCACAAGGAAAGAGAGAACTTACCCAGGATAGAACTGCAGCCATTCGGGCTGCTAAAAAACCCACCACTATTCAGGAACTAAGGTCTTTTTTGGGATTGTGTAACTTTAACAGAAATTGGATTGACTCCTTCACACAGCTTGCTCAGCCATTGAATGATATTTTAAAGGGGAAACGTGCCTCTAAAGAAGCCATCACCCTCACTAAAGAACAGCAAGAGGCCTTCCTGAGTTTGAAAAAGGCTTTGTGTTCGGCACCGGCTCTGGGAATCCCCGACAGTGGTAAGCCATTTACCCTGTTTGTCCATGAGAAAGAAAGATATATGACAGCTATACTGACACAAGAACATGGGGATCGGCAAAGACCCATTGGCTATTATTCGGCAAAACTGGATGCGGTAGCCCTCAGATGGGGAAGTTGCCTAAGGGCCATGGAAGCTACATGTCGAGCAGTAATGATCACTGCGGGTCTAGTCCTCGACCAAAAGCTGATTGTCCAGTGTCCCCACACTGTACACGCTTTGCTGTCTATGAATAGAATGTTTCAGGTGACAGCAGCAAGATGGACACGCTGCACAGCAGTTTTGGAAGCTCCTAATCTCCATATCGTCCGGGCCAGCCCGGTTAATCCCGCAACTATGCTCCCGATGTCAGAATCGAGGGAGCAAGAGGGGGGAGAATGTGAAGAGCATGACTGCTTGGAGATTTTAAAAGAAACAGAAGAAGCAGCCTTAGCAGCAGAGGAGCCTCTGCACAACCCAGACCTCATCCTGTTTACAGATGGTTCCTCCTTTGTTGACAATGGTACCAGAAAAGCAGGATGGGCAGTTACAACCTTATATGAGGTAGTGGCAAAAGGATGTTTACCCTCAGGAACGTCAGCACAACAGGTCGAGTTACGGGCCCTGTCAGAAGCATGTTGAATAGCAGAAGGACAGACAGCTAATGTCTACACAGATTCGCGTTATGCTTTTGGAGTCGCTCACGACTTTGGTATGTTATGGCGGAAAAGATGATTTCTCACTGCTGCTGGTACACCTATCCGAAATGGAAAAGAAGTCTGAGACTTACTGGAGGCCATACAATTACCTCAGGAAGTGTCCATCCTGAAGTGTAAGGCCCATACCAAGGAAAATACCACAGAAGCACAGGGAAATGCCCTAGCCAACCAGGCAGCTAAAGATGCCGCCTCACAGGGCGTTCCCCCAGAAGAACCAACACAGATGTGCAGATTGAAAGCACTCAGGACTCTGACACGAGACCTTCAAACAATGCAAGGCGAGTGCTCCCGAGAGGAAAAATGGACATGGATTGAGGCAGGAATGAAGCTATGCGAAGATGGTGTCTGGAGACAAAGAGTTACCGACAAGCCAGTCGCGCCACAAGCGCTTATGCCTTTTTTAGCACAATAGATCCACTCGTGGGGACACTTGGCCTCACAACAGATGACGGCACGGTTCCAGAAAAGCTGGTGGGGTCGGGGATTTAAAAAACATGCCCAGCTGGTAACAGACCGCTGTGTGGTCTGCCAGAAAAATAATTCTGGACCCATCACGGTAATGCCCCAACTGAGGCCCCCTGCCCCTGTCGGACCATTCCAGCATCTGCAGGTTGATTATATATCTCTTCCTTCATACCAAGGATACACTAACATTCTTGTCATGGTCGACAGATTCTCTAGATGGGTAGAAGCTGTTCCAACTAAAAGAGCCACGGCCAATCACACTGCAAAGGTCTTGTGTAAGGATTACATTCCCCGATGGGGAGTCCCGAGTAGCATTGACTCAGATCAGGGAACACACTTCACAGGTGCTGTCTGCCAAGAAGTCTGTAGGTTACTGAACATTACGTGGGATTTACACTGTCCTTATCATCCACAATCATCAGGACAAGTAGAACGAATGAATCGAACTTTGAAACAACGGCTTGCCAAATATCACCAAGAAGGAACACCATGGCCCCAAGCACTACCAATAGTGCTATGTAGCATTAGGGCAACCCCGAACAGAACTACAGGTCTAAGCCCATTTGAAATTATAACAGGAAGACCCATGTCGCTGCCAGGAACTATCGATTTACGGAAAGCTGATGTTCACTTAATGAGTGACACTTTGTTATCATACTGTCAGAACTTAACCAATGCTATTAGTTCTGTTTCCCGACAGGTATCGGCAGCTTGGGGTAATCCACCCAAAGGAGGACACGACATCATCCCGGGAGTCTGGGTCTATGTGAAAAAGTTGCATAAAGAACCTTTGGGTGCCAAGTGGGAGGGACCTTATCAAGTGTTATTGACCACCCAGGCAGCTGTTAAAGTCCAAGGAAAGAAAGCCTGGATCCACGCTTCACACGTTAAACGAGCACCCGTAACTGAAGCTGAAATCTAATAAGGACAATTACATTTTGCGAAAATGTATAAATTTACTGTATTATTGATTGTAGGTATTCTAGGCATATACTTCTTACTAGCCGACCCTCTGCACCAAAGGGAAATAGTAGGGTAGCAAGGGAATTACAGGTAAATACCTTTTACTTTTATATTGTTTGTTTATGTTGATTAAATGTTGTTGCGACCAGGCGGCTGTAGCTGCTGTCCCACAGGTGAGACACCTTGCAGGTCCCAGCAGACCATCTGTACGTGGCACAGGGGTATGTTATACTTAAGGAAAAGTTGTTTATTGATTTGGATTAAATTGGAATAAGGTTAATTAACCTACTAAAAGCAGACTTCCATTGTGGCCATGATGGAACTCGGGTTGGTGTATATTTGTGTGGAAGCTACTAGTCCGGACATGTGGCGAAACACATCAACAAATTTTAGAAGGAAACTCTATTAACATGTATGAAATTATTTTGTTGAATGTTTAACCAGTGATACCTGATGTTTTATGATTCAGTTTGTGAAAGAATCAAAGGGGGGATTGATAGAGAATTCAAACAGGCTGCATTTAGACAGACTGTGAAAATTCACAGACCCCCAAGTCAAGGCTGCTACGTGCTGTTCAGCATGTTGCATTAACTCATCAATCAACTTGACATTTTCGGACCTTGGGTAGTGAGCCAATAAAACGTTAAAAGACTTTCAATTGAGCCAATAAGGTCAAAGAAGGCAAGTTCTTTTCGGTAAATGGATCCAGGCATAAATACAGCCATTTTGACCATGTGTCTCAGTAAGAACAAAGACCTGGCTTGAAGCCAAGCAGTTTGTTGCTCTCTGCCGAGATTAAAAAGTTAAAACTACAATCGGAGTTCGTATTTCATTGGAAATTAAGAGATCTAATAGCTTGCGTTCTACACACTCCAGATGCAAGACAATCTTGGTGTGGTGGGGGCTGGGAAGAGAGAGAGAGAGAGAAAGCCATTCAATGACCTGGAGACTGGAATTTACAAACAGTTATAACTGTTCCCTGATTGACCTCCACCGTTTAAAAGTAACCACAGTTATCTGGGTTTACCTGTTTAATCTCGTGGGCTTAAAGTCACAGGCCAGGATAGCTGTTAAATATCACAACCATCCTTCAGACCTGAGACTAATGTGAACAAAAACCACAAGAGATTTGCTAGTTACCTTTTTTCCAAAAAAGAAGCTCTTCATTAAAAACTCTTTGATATGACAATATTGGTGTTGGGTGCCCTGATGGCTTTTTGAGTTTACCCAGTCAAAAACGGAATCATACAGACCAGAAAGTTGGGTGTTCCATCTCCAAAGCATAGGAGTTCTCCTCTGGTGTCCTGGCCAATTATCAATACTTAAAAAAAACACAGATTACATGGTCATTATCATAATGCTGTTTGTGGGAGCTTGCTGTGCACAAATTGGCTGTCGTGTTTCCTACATTTCAACAGTAACTACTCTTCAAAAATGACATTGTTGGCTGTAATGTGCTTTGGGACATTGGTAGTTGTGAAAGGCACTATATAAATGCAAGTCTTTCTTCTTTCTCTCCAGGCTATGATGACCTAGCTGCTCTCAACTGGGTCAGTGTTGGGGGCTGCTGCAAATTGGTCTCAGTATTGCTAAAGTCAACCAGGCTGCACTTCCGATGCATGAGTGCGAATGTTAAGTGCGTACCCGAGTGGGCTCAACCGTGCTGCTCTTGTGGGTGGGAAAAATAGGTAGGAAAAATAAAAAAGCAACTTATTATTTAAATGGGGAGAGATTACAAAATGCTGAGGTACAGAGGGATCTGGGGGTCCTTGTACATAAAACACAAAAAGTTAGTATGCAGGAACAGCAATTAATCAGGAAGGCAAATGGAATGTTGGCCTTTATTGCAAGGGGGATAGAGTATAAAAGCAGAGAAGTCCTGCTACAACTGTACAGGGTATTGGTGTGGCCACACCTAGAGTACTGCGTACAGTTTTGGTCTCTGTATTTAAAGAAGGATATACTTGCATTGGAGGCTATTCAGAGAAGGTTCACTCGGTTGATTCTGGAGATAAGGGGGTTGACTTATGAAGATAGGTTGAGTAGGTTGGGCCTATACTCATTGGAGTTCAGAAGAATGAGAGGTGATCTTATCGAAACATATAAGATAATGAGGGGGCTCAACAAGGTGGATGCAGTGAGGATATTTCCACTCATAGGGGAAACTAAAACTAGGGGACATAGTCTCAGAATAAGGGTCCGCCCATTTAAAACTGAGATGAGGAGGAATTGCTTCTCTCAGAGGGTTGTAAATCTATAGAATTCTCTGCCCCAGAGATCTGTGGAGGCTGGGTCATTGAATATATTTAAGGCGGAGATAAAGAGATTTTTGAGCAATAAGGGAATAATGGGTTATGGGGAGCGGGCTGAGAAGTGGAGCTGAGTCCATGATCAGATCAGCCATGATCTTATTAAATGGCGGAGCAGGCTCGAGGGGCCAGGTGGCCAACTCCTGCTCCTGTTTCTGATGTCCTTGTGTTCTTATTGCAAAGGGAATGGAGTATAAAAGCAGGGAAGTCTTGCTACAACTATACAGGGTATTGGTGAGACCACACCTGGAGTACTGCGTACAGTTTTGGTCTCCTTATTTAAGGAGGGATATAATTACGTTGGAGGTAGTTTAGAGAAGGTTCACGAGGTTGATTCCTGAGATGAAGGGGTTGTCTTATAAAGAAAGGTTGAGCAGGTTCAGCCTATACTCATTGAAGTTTAGAAAAATGCGAGGTGATCTTATTGAAATGTATAAGATTCTGAGGGGGCTCGACAGGGTAGAGGCAGAGAGGATGTTTCCCCTCGTGGGGGAATCTAGAAGTAGGGAGCATAGTTGCAGAATAAAGGGCCGTCCATTTAAAATGGAAATGAGGAGGAATTTCTTCTCTCAAAGGTGTGTGAATCTTTGGAATTCTCTACCCCAGAATGCTGTGGAGGCTGGGTCATTAAATATATTTAAGATGGAGATAAATAGATATTTGAATGATAAGGGAGTCAAGGGTTATGCTCCCGAGAACTTTGCACCATTTCCAGTCATCAGCCAACTGAGGTGAATCGCCTCAAGTTAAAAGTAAAAGTTAGGCTGCAAGCCCTCAGCAACTAGCCAAGGTAGCATCGTGCTATCAGTGCCTGGGACAACACATTGCTCAAAGCTGTCCATATGTGAAGGCAGAGTGTTTTTTCTGCAAGAAAACTGCACCTTGCAAAGGCATGCCGACTGAAGAGTAAAATGACTTTCAAAGCTAGAAGTAGAAATTGCTAGACATTACATAGCATTTAAGAGAAGCAACATGACAAACGTCATCAGGAGCACAAGGGTACCTAACAGCGATTCGCAAAGTCTCGTCATTCAAGTAGATGTTGCAGGAACCAGGAACTGGTGCTCCATGAGCATAGTACAGGAATCACTATATCTCGATAAGTTACGTGATTTTGCACTGGAAAAGTCGAAGGTAGAGCTGTGAGGCTATTCAGGAGAGCAAACTCCTGTTGTAGGATGTATCACCATACCGATAAAATACAAGGAACCATTTCAGAGTTTGCCTGTCATAGTAGTGGCAGGAGACAAGCCTGCCTTGATAGGTAGAAGTTGGTTGGGATCACTGAAGCTGGATTGGAATGAGATTTTTTGTGTGGAAACGAAATTTTCATCAAAAGATGATGCCATCAAGCAGTATCCGAAGGTGTCCTGTGAAACAGGCAGTTTGAGCCAAGACTTCAAGGCGAGTGTCAGAGTGCAGAAGGATGCTAGACTAATTTACTGCAAGCCACGTCCCATACCATATGCACTCAATGAGAAAGTTGAGTAAGAACTCAAAAGACTAGAAACTGAGAACATTATCTCTAAGGTAGATCACAGTAATGCTAATGCTATGTCCAGGTTGCCATCCCCATCACAAGTTACACCTAATAGAGAAGAAGTGTTCTATTTTTCATGCATTGATGAACTGCCAGTCACAGTTAAAGAGATTGGTAAAAAAACCAAACGTGACTCAATTTTGTCAAAGGTATATGATTATGTAAGAAATGGCTGGCCAAACCAGGTATCAGAGGAAGATAATCATCCATACTTCGTTTGTAGGAATGAATTATCAGTAGATAAAGATTTTGTCATGTGGGGTGCAAGAGTAGTTATTCCAAGTAAGTTCAGGTCCAAATTGTTAGGAGATCTTCATGACCAGCACCTGGGAATGTGCTTGACTAAGAGCTTTGCACACAATTACTTATGGTGGCCAGGTTTATATAAATATGTAGAGTAGATTGTTAGTCAGTGTACAACATGTAAATCGGTAAGCAGCAAACTACCATCAGTATCATTACAGACATGGAAATGGCCTTCCAGGGTGTGGCAAAGGTTACATGTAGATTTTGCTGAGCTAGAAGGACAACAATTGTTCATTGTGATTGATAGACAGAAAGCAGGAAACTTTTGACCAGTTAGCCTGTCGTTGGGAAGATGCTGGAGTCCATTATTAAGGAATAATAGCAGGACATTTGGAAAAGCATAAAACAGTCAAGCAGAGTCAGCATAATTTTATGAAAGGGAAATCATGTTTGACAAATTTGCTGGAGTTCTTTGAGGATGTAATAAGAACATAAGAACATAAGAAATAAGAGCAGGAGTAGGCCATACGGCCACTCGAGCCTGCTCTGCCATTCAATAAAATCATGGCTGATCTGTTCATAGACTCAGCTCCACTTCCCTGCCCGCTCCCCATAACCCATTATCCCCTTATTGTTTAAGAAACTGTCTATTTCTATCTTAAATTTTTCAATGTCCAAGCTTCCAAGAACAGGAAGGATAAGGGGAAACCCTTCAACAGGCTAAGTGAGTGGGAAACATTTGGAAGATGGAGTATAATGTGGGAAAATGTGAGGTTATCCACTTTGGCAGGAAAAATAAAAAAGCAAATTATTATTTAAATGGAGAGAAATTACAAAATGCTGCAGTACAGAGGGACCTTGGGGTCCTGTGCATGAAACACAAAAAGTTAGTATGCAGATATAGCAAGTAATCAGGAAGGCAAATGTAATGTTGACCTTTATTGCAATGGGGATGGAGTAAAGAAGCAGAGAAGTCCTGCTGCAACTTCACAGAGTATTGGTGAGGCCACACTCTAGAGTAGTGCGTAAAATTTTGATCTCCGTATTTAAGGAAGAATATATTTGCATTGGAGGCTGTTCAGAGAAGGTTCACTAGGTTGATTCCTGAGATGAAGGCGTTGACTTATGAAGATAGGTTGAGTAGATTGGGTCTATACTCATTGGCGTTTAGAAGAATGAGAGGTGATCATATTGAAACATATCAGATACTGAGGGGGCTTGACAAGGTAGATGCAGAGAGGATGTTTCCCCTCATGGGAGAATCTAGAATAAGTGGGCATAGTTTCAGAATAAGTGGTCGCCCATTTAAAACTGAGATGAGGAGGAATTTCTTCTTTCAGAGGGTTGTAAATCTATGGAATTCTCTGCCCCAGAGTGTTGTGGAGGCTGGTTCATTGAATATATTTAAGATGGAGACAGACAGATTTTTGTGCAAGAAGGGAGTGAAGGGTTATGGAGAGTGGGCAGGGGAGTGGGCAGGGAAGTGGAGCTGAGCCCAAGATCAGATCAACTATGATCTTATTGACTGGTGCAGATGGCTCGAGGGACCAAATCAGCCTAATTTTGCTCCTATTTCTTATGTTCTTATGATGGTCATTTGATGTGGGTAGAAGTGTTTCTGATATGGACAATAACAACAATTAAAACACTAGACAATTTGCGAAGATTGTTTTCTTTATATGGCCTCCCAGGAGAAATTGTGTTTGGGCCGCAATTTTGTTCAGAAGAATTTGCTCAAAAGTCAGGAGCAGAACAGTGTGAAACATACCAAGTTCCACCATGCCACCCTGCTTCAAATGGTGCAGCAGATAGCGCAGTACAACTTGTAAAACGTGCCCTCATCAAGCAAATGTTGGATCCAAATCCAAGGAAATAGCAGTTGTCGTTGGACCACAAACTAACACATTTTATAAATACTTATCGTAATACTCCTCATACAACTACTGGTGGAACACCATCTGTTATTTATGTATACTTGTATTTACTCTGTACGGCCACCAGAGGGCTCATCCCCTGGTGTCCCAAGGGATCCCATAATCCCTTGGGAGCACAGGTATTTAAGGAGGCTCCACAGATTGGAGAGGCACTCTGGAGACCTGCAATAAAATACTAAGGTCACACTTTACTTTGAGCTCACAGTGTTCAGTCTGACTCTTTCTCCACACACAACTGGCGACGAGATACAGATAGCGAACCAAAAGATGCAGGGAACAGTGGGCATCCTGGAGAAATTCTCGGAGGGAAATGATTGGGAAACTTTTGTGGCCTACGAGCTAGATGGGGAAGAGAGTGCTGCCAAATGAAGGGCGATCCTTCTCACCTTCTGTGGGTCACCAACGCATGGCCTCATGAAGAATCTGCTCACTCCAGCGAAACCCACAGAGAAATCATACGACAATTTGTGCACACTACTCTGAGAGCATTTGAACCTGAAGGAAAGCGTTCTGATGGCGAGGTATCGGTTCTACACCTACAAAAGTCTGAAGGCCAGGAAGTAGCGAGTTATATCGCTGAGTTAAGACGCCTTGCAGGACATTGCGAATTTGAAGGACATTTGGAGCACTTGCTCAGAGACTTTTTTGTACTTGGCATTGGCCACGAAACCATACTTTGCAAACTTTTGACTGTAGAGACCCCAACCTTGAGTAAGGCCATAGCGATAGCCCAGGCGTTCATTGCCACCAGTGACAATACGAATCAAATCTCTCAGCACACAAGTGATGCTACAAGTACTGTGAACAAAGTGATGTTGTTTTCGAATCATAATGTACAGGGCAGGTCACACATACCTGCAGCTACATGTCCGCAGGTGTCTCAGAGTCCACCATCAAGAGTGATGAATGCAAGGCCATCGTTTCCATGCATGCTGATTCAAAGAGTACGTTTGCAAGGGCTGTGGAACAATGGGACACCTCCAACAAGTGTGCAGGCGAACTGCAAAGCCTGTTAAACCTGCAAACCACCACGTTGCAGAGGAGGACAGATCCACGGAGGATCACAATGAATCAGAGTCTCAGACCGAGGAGGCAGAGGTACATGGGGTGCACACATTCAACAAGAATTGTCCCCCGATAATGCTGAATGTTGAACCAAATGGACTCCTGGTGTCAATGGAGCTGGATATGGGCGCGAGCCAGTCCATCATGGGCAAAAAGACTTTCGAAAGGTTGTGGTGCAACAAGGCCTCAAGGCCTGTCTTAACTCCAGTTCATATGATTCTAAGAACTTACACGAAAGAACTGATTCCTGTAATCGGTAGTGCTACCGTAAAGGTCTCCTATGATGGAGCGGTGCTCAAGCTACCATTCTGGGTGGTACCGGGTGATCGTCCCAAGCTGCTCGGCAGGAGCTGGCTGGGAAAGATACGCTGGAACTGGGATGATGTCCAAGCGCTATCGCCTGCTGACGACACTTCGTGTGCCCAGGTCTTAAACAAATTTCCTTCGCTGTTCGAACCAGGCATCAGGAAATTCCAAGGAGCAAAAGTGCAGATCCACCTAATTCCGGGGGCGCGACCCATCCATCACAAGGTGAGAGCAGTTCCGTACATGATGAGAGAAAGGGTAGAGATCGAGCTCGACCGGCTGCAAAGAGAGGGCATCATTTCCCCGATCGAGTTCAATGAGTGGGCCAGTCCTATCATCCCAGTCCTCAAGGGAGACGGCAACATCAGAATCTGTGGTGATTACAAAGTAACTATCAATCGTTTCTCCCTACAGGACCAATACTTACTGCCAAAGGCCGACGACCTCTTTGCAATGCTGGCGGGAGGAAAGACGTTCACGAAGCTGGATCTGACTTCAGCCTACATGACGCAGGAACTGGAGGAATCAGCGAAGGCCCTCATCGGCATCGACACGCACAAAGGTCTTTTTGTTTGTAACAGATGCCCGTTTGGAATCCGATCGGCGGCGGCGATATTCCAGAGAAACATGGAAAGCTTACTGAAGTCGGTCCTGCACACCGTGGTCTTTCAGGATGACATCTTGGTCACAGGCCGGAACACAGTCGAGCATCTGCAGCACCTGGAGGAGGTTCTTAGTCGACTCAACCACGTGGGGCTCAGGTTCAAATGCTCGAAGTGCGTTTTCCTGGCACCTGAAGTGAAATTCCTGGGAAGGAGGATTGCGGCGGATGGCATCAGGTCCACCAACACGTAGACGGAGGCAATCGAGAACGCACTGAGGCCACAGAACGTGACGGAGCTGCGGTCGTTTCTGGGACTCCTGAACCAATTTGGTAACTTCTTACCGGGTCTCAGCACACTGTTAGAACCATTACATGTCTTACTATGAAAAGGGGGCGAATGGGTTTGGGGCAAAAGCCAAGAAAATGCCTTTGTAAAAGCGAGAAAATTGTTATGCTCAAACAAATTGCTTGTGTTGTATGATCCATGTAAGCGTTTGGTACTAGCATGTGATATGTCGTTATATGGCGTCGGGTGTGTATTGCAACAAACTAATGATTTCGGGAAACAGCAACCAGCTGCTTATGCATCCAGGAGTCTGGCTAAGTCTGAGAGAGCCTACAGCATGATTGAGAAAGAAGCGTTAGCGTATGTCTATGGGGTAAAGAAAATGCATCAATACCTGTTTGGGCTAAAATTCGAATTGGAAACTGACCATAAGCCACTTATATCCCTGTTCTCCGAGAGTAAAGGGATAAATACCAATGCATCGGCCCACATCCAAAGATGGGCGCTCACGTTGCCCGCATAGAACTACTCCATCCAGCACAGAAAACTGCGCCGATGCTCTTAGTAGGCTGCCATTGCACATCACGGGGGTGGAAATGGCACAGCACACAGATCTAGCCATGGTTATGGAAGCATTTGAGAGTTAGAAATCACTCATCATTGCCCAGCAGATCGAAACCTGGACAAGCTAGGACCCCTTATTATCTCTAGTCAAAAGCTTTGTGCTTCACGGGAGCTGGTCCAGTGTCCCAGTGGAAATGCAGGAATGATAAAGCCGTTCCAGCGGTGCAATGATGAAATATCTATACAGGCAGACTGCCTTCTGTGGGGCAATCGAGTAGTGGTCCCCAAGAAGGGCAGAGATACCTTCATCAGTGACCTCCACAGTACCCACCCAGGCAGCGTAATGATGAAAGTGATAGCCAGATCCCACGTGTGGTGAACCGGTATCGATGCGGACTTAGAGACCTGCGTTCACAGATGTAATACATGCTCGGAGTTAAGCAATGTACCCAGGGAGGCGCCGCTAAGTTTATGGTCTTGACCCTCCAAACTGTGGTCCAGGTTACATGTCGACTATGCAAGCCCGTTCCTGGGTAAACTGTTTCTTGTGTTTGTCGACCCGTACTCCTAGTGGATTGAATGTGAGATAATGTCGGCTAGCACATCCGCTGCCACCACTGAAAGCCTGCGGGCCATGTTTGCCACACACGGCCTACCCGATGTCCTGGTGAGCAACAACAGGCCATGTTTTACCAGTGCTGAGTTCAAAGAATTCGTGATCCGTAACGGGATCAAACATGTCACATCTACTCCTTTTAAACCAGCATCCAATGGTCAGGCAGAGAGAGCAGTGCAAACCATCAAGCAAGGCTTGAAGGGGGTACCTGAAGGCTCACTGTTGACTCGTCTATCCCGAGTCCTGCTTAGCTACCACATGAGACCCCACTCACTCACTGGGATCCCACCTGCTGAAATGCTCATGAAAAGATTACTTAAGACAAGGCTCTTGTTAGTTCACCCTGATCTACATGAGCAGGTAGAGAGCAGGCGGCTTCAACAAAGTGCATACCATGATAGCGCAAATATGTCATGCGAGATTGAAATCAATGATCCTATATTTGTATTAAATTATGGACAAGGTTCCAAGTGGCTTCCCAGCACTGTCGTGGCCAAAGAGGGGAGCAGGGTGTTTCGGGTCAAACTTTCAAATGGATTCCTTTACCGGAAGCACTTGGACCAAATCAAACTCAGATTCACGGACTATCCTGAGCAACCCACCTTGGACCCTACCTTCTTTGATCCCCCAACATACACACCAGTGGCAACTTACACCAAGGTTGACCATGAAGCAGCACCCATCATCCACAACAGCCCAGCAGGGCTCAATACACCAGGCAGCCCAGCAAGGCCAGCTGCACAGCAGCCCAGTGAGGGACCAACAAATTATTCAACAACACCAGCTTTCACACTGAGACAATCAACCAGGGCAAGAAGGGCCCCAGATCGACTCACATTGTAAACAGTTACATTATTGACTTCGGGGGGGGGGGGGGAGTGTTGTTATCTATGTATACTTGTATTTACTCTGTGCAGCCACCAGAGGGCTCATTCGCTGGAGTCCTAAGGGATCCCATAATCCCTTGGGAGCACAGGTATTTAAGGAGGCTTCACAGGTTGGAGAGGCGCTCTGGAGACCTGCAATAAAAGACTAAGATCACACTTTACTTTGAGCTCACAGTGTTCAGTCTGACTCTTTCTCCATACACAACACCAGCAGAGTTGTTTCTCATGACAACCATGAACCAGGTTCTCATTGTTAAATACAAACTTGGCACAGTCCGTAGAAGAGAAATAATCAAGACAGAAAGCGGATCATGATCGAGGTAGATTAATTGAGAGAAGTGTGAAATGGAATTAGAAGGTTAGAGTGAAGAACCATCACCATAAAGTGTTTACCAGGAAGAGTAGTGAAGATATGTGGTCCTCGCACATATTTGGTCAAGATGTTTGATCATGGAAAGGTTAGATTTGTTCACATTGATCATATTTTATCTACAGATGTAGAAGGAGTTGAAAGTTGGAATGATTCTATTATTTCTGACGAGTCAGATAGTCTTGTTACATGTGGAGTACCAGTAGCAAATCCTACATCAGATATACTCATAATAACTTTAATAACTTTCATTTACATAGCACCTTTAACATAGTAAAATGTTCCAAAGCACTTCACAACAGTCTTACAACACATTAGATATTGACAAGGGAGGGAAAGAGAGAAAAAGCGGGAGAAGGAAGTATAAAATAGGCAAACAGCTCGGGTCTGAAGCGACAGCCAAAATGCGCACGCAGATAGACACAAGCGAAAAAACAAAAAAAAGCAATTCAAATTACATTGTAAATAATACAATAAGGAGTATACAATAGTAAAACCAGTATAATAAAAATTAATTATAATTAATCAACATTAAATAAGATATAAAATAATTATAAATTAAGTTAAAATTAGAAAATCAGCAATTGAAGCAAATTAAATAGGTTTTTAGCTTTCTTTAGAATTAATTCCCTGTCCATTGATTCAATTAATATGGGAGAACCAATTACTGTCCTCCATCCTTGTGATGCCATAACGTCATTACATTTTATTTCTTATTTTGCCCTCTTGAGAGGTCCGTTGAGGCTCCAGGCTCAAGCTGTCTCCATTGTCAGGGAGCAGCTTTTTTCTAACCTCCTTCCAGCTGCCCCAGGCTTGAGCTGCCTCCGTTGTCAGGGAGCAGCATTTTTAAAAACTCCTTGCAGCTGCTCCAGTCTCGAGCTGCCTCCGTTGGCAGGGAGCAGCATTTTTGTGAACTTCCTCCGGCTGTTCCAGGTTCGAGCTGCCTCCGTTGCTAGGGAGCTGCTTTTTTTGGAAACTCCCTCCAGCTGCTCCAGGCTTGTGCTGCCTCCGTTGTCATGGAGCAGCTTTTTTTAAAAAAAAAACTTCCTCCAGCTACTCTGGGAACAAAACTACTAGAAACAAATCCAAGAAAAATTCAGAATTTAGATCCGAGTCCCGGTCAGGCAGACAAACGATCTGAAGTTGTAGAGAGTCCAAAGTTAGATCAAGGGTTGCCCTTGGAGAAAAAACTCTTCTCAGGCTCAGCCTAGAATGAGAATAAGTTCGACGATTGGAAGATTCTGTTCAAGAGAGAAGGGGGCTGAAATTGCCCTCCAACCAAAACACAGCACACGCACCCCGCTTCTACTATTTTTACTGCCGTGGTGGTTGAGGTGGCCTCTTGAGCGAAATTCCACTCTTTGGCTTTTTTTTCAGATGGACCGGAAGTCGCTCATAACGGGGGCAGAAGTGGGGCGGTGAATACACTAGCTGGACGGAAGTTTGGGGGTGCGGAGCGGCTGCTGCTGTCAATCATCAGGGTAGTGCTGATGACGTAATTACGGTGTCACGTCACCACGGCTCTCCCCGTCACTTAAAGGGGAGAGCATGCGCAATTTCTAAAGTTCGGGCCACTGGGCCACCAGGGAGGGTTCGGCTGGGCCAGCGGCCTGGCACCCAAGAGGGTTGTGCCAGGCTGCCCCAGCCGAACCCGGGGACATAATTGTCAGACCGTCATGGCAGTTGGCCGACAAAAAAAAAACATGGTGGCAGCGGTGGTACGTCCTCCCCTTTAATGGGAGCTGTACCACCATTGCAGAAGGCCACAGCCTCAGTGCACCATCGGCAAAAAGCAGGTTTTGGCACCGCCCGGCGGGAGGAAGATTTTCATGGCGGAATTACGGGTGGTAATATCGGTGGTGCGCACTCTGATGATGCACTTAGCACGGATCAGCTGCAGGGGAGCGGTGGGTGGTGGGGGGAGCAGAATTTTGATAATGGCGGCCATTATACGAAAAGTTGACGGCCATTGGACTCCGCAGCGTGGCCGCCGATTTCTGGTGTTGAGAGGTCTTAAGGAAAGGGGCAATTTCAGCCCCCACGTATCCTCTTTGAAACAGAAACTCAGTGGTTACGTTTGATTAGTTAATATGGAAAAATAAATCCATATCTTTTGTTGTGTATACCATGCAAGTTATGTATAATGATTATTTTGTTATGATTATTTCTTCAATAGGGAGGGAGAAGTGTAATGGAGCTCCCCTAATGGTCTACTGCTCCACCTAGTGGACTACTGATGTACTGCAACTACTGATGTAAATAATAAAAGGGTCATGTGGCAAAGTCACATGATGACAGTTTCTCTGTAAGAGTCATCTTGTGTAGTGGTGTCGTAAGAGACCAAGTTCCATGCATAATATTTCTCTGTTAGATGAATAATGGGCCATTAAGTAAGGTGCCATTGGTGACTGACAGACATTTACCCCAGTGAGGAATCAACAATTTCAGGAGAGTGAGAAAATTGGTGAGAATAGTGAATTTAACAAATGTTCTAAAGAATAATGTATTGCCTTAAAATAGTCTAACTTTTAAATAGTGGCCCATTTGGCAGAATACTTAGACTTCAACACGATACCAATATGATATCTTTCCTCTGTCCAACCTTTGCCAACAAATCAAGGATTTCAAAGTATTAGCAAAGTTTATAAACGTTTTAGCAAATAATATATTCCATCTCTCATTTGAAATTTTTACAAATTAATTCTTTAAAATCGCTCTGAATTCGTGGTAAATGTTGATGTTTATTGATGTAGAGGTGAGAGTACTTGCCCTTGACATCAAGGCAACATTCAACTCAATATGGTACCTAGCGGCCATGGGAAAACTGATGTCGATGGGACTCAAAGGGGAATCCATCCAGTGGCAGGGGTCATACCTGATGCAAAGGCGATGGTGGTGGTTGTTTGAGGCTGGTCACCTTCACTCCAGGATATCGAAGGGGTCCCTCGGCGAAGTTCCCTCGGCCAAATCATCTTCAGTTGCTTTATCAATGACATTATCTTTATTATAAAGGCTGGAGTGGGAATGTTCATTCCCAGTTGCACAGTGTTCAGCTCTGATGAAGCAGCCCATGCCAGCCTATAACAGGACATGAATAACACCCAGGCTTAGGCTGACATGTGGCAGGTAGCATTTGCTCTGGGTACACAAACGTATTAGGTAATAACCATCTCAAAGGAGAGAAAGCCCAGCCATCTCCCCGTAACTTTCAATGGCACCACAATTGCCAGGTCCACCACCATCAACATCAACATGGGCAACTGGGTCACCACGGGCTGCTCCATCAGAGCTGAACACTGTGCAACTGGGAACTGGAGAAGCTGAACTGGATCAACACGGTGGACAGGCAGAGACTGTGGCATACTCTGCCAAGAGTGGCTCAGCTCCCCACCCCTTCAAAGCTTTCCCACCATCTGCAAAGCCCAAGTCAGGAGTGTGGTGGAATACGTGTCATTTGTTGGATGGGTGAAGCTGCAACAACATTCAGATCAGCCATGATTTTGAATGGCAGAGCAGGTTTGAGGGGCCGTATGGCCTACTCCTGTTCCTATTTCTTATGTTCTTATGTTAACATTCTAGAAGCCAGACACCATCCAGGACTAAGCAGTCTGTTAATTGGTGCTGCTGCCACTGGACTCACTAGCCAGACCTTCCATCATCAGCACACTATGACTGCAGTATAAGGACCTACAGAGTGCGCTGCAGCAACTCACAAAGGTTACTTCAGCAGCAACACTCTACACTGCGACCTCCAATAACAAGGACAAGGGCAGCAACGTTAGGGCAACACCGTCACCTCCAAGTTCCTCCAGGTTCAAGGAGCAGGCCCACCAGTTCCTTCTCTGGGCAATTAAGGGAAGGGCAATAGCTGTGGCCTTGCCAATGTCACCTACTCGAGGACAAATGAAAAAGAATGTTCTGTACATAGTGTAATCTAATCGCAGCCCATTACAGACTATTATGAAGTGCTTGTATATGGCACAGCACTGTCCTTCCTATTTTCTTTCCCTTTGAAGATAAAGCACTCTAATGCTCCATAGCAGCTAAAGTGAAATGAAACATTTCACTCTACGCATATAGCCAGACAAGTCAATGAGAACTCAAGTCAAGCTTGAGTTAAGTGTCTGCGTATTAAAAATATATGAGCCAAAAACAAACTTGAGAGGTGGTGCAGAGGTAGGGCCAAAAGTGACATACAGTAACACACTTTTATCAGTCACTCTGGCATGTGTACTCAAATTCAGTTTTAAATGTTTTCTTTTTAAAAGTCAGCTAAATTTAGCAGCGAACAGATTGAGAAAACTTATCTATTCATCTGGTGGTAACTAACGGCTGTTGCCATTATCACAACGTGGTAGAAATATGAAAATCTCTTACAATATTGTAAGCAGTCAACCGTTTCCATCTTGATCATTTATCTTTTGGAGCAAGATTTCCTCTGGTCGCTACGTGGTGGCAACAGCATGCTTCGAACGGGAAGATTTCCTACAGTCACTACTTCTGGCACAATGGTCCTCATACGGTGCTCGTGCAAGTAATAGCAATTTAAAAAAAAATTGTTCCTGGGATGTGGGCAAGGCCACCATTTATTGCCCATCCCTAAGTGCCCTTGAGAAGGTGCCTTCTTAAACCGCTGCAGTCCATGTGGTGAAGGTACTCCCACAGTGCTGTTAGGGAGGGAGTTCCAGGATTTTGACCCAACGACGATGAAGGAACGGTGATATACTTTCAAGTCAGGATGGTGTGTGACTTGGAGGGGAACGTGGAGGTGATGGTGCTCCCATGCACCTGCTGCCCTTGTCCTTCTAGGTGGTAGAGGTCACGGGTTTGGCAGCGTGTTGCCGAAGAAGCCTTGGTGAGTTGCTGCATAGCATCTTGTAGATGGTACACACTGCAGCCATGGTGCATCGATGATGGAGAGAGTAAATATTTAAGGTGGTGGGTGGGCTGCCAATCAAATGGGCTGTTTTATCAGAAATCTTTCTGAACTGTCATAAAAAGCCAACTGGTTCACAAATATACATCAGGAGAGGGACCTGCCACCTCTGAACTGGCCAGGCCTACACATGACTCCAATCCCACGCCGTATGGTTGACTCAAGTCCTTGGGCAACTAAGGATGGAGAATAAATTCTGGGCAGAACTTTGTAAGATGGGCGGCAGTGAGTCTGCTGTATACACTGGAAAGAAAAGTCAGGCGGGGTGTATAACAGGTGGCTGATCCACCGCTACCTGTTTTCCACCCTCACCGAAGTTGAAAGCTCTGCGCATAATGTTGCCCCTCTCCCAGGAAGAAATAAAGGAACAGGGGAGCATTAAGAACAGGTGTCGGCCATTCAGCCCTTCAGACCTATTCAATTAGATTATGGCTGACCTCTCCCTGAACTCCATTTTCCCGCACTGACTGAGGGCATTGTAAAATCACCACTGGCAGCTCAAGTAGCATTACACAGGGCTAGGTGTGTTGGAAAACTGGCACTGAGTGTGTATTGTAGGATCTGCCGAAATGTCCCACATTATGAAAATGAAAGCCCAACAAAAGTTGTGTTCCATTCCCGGACTCGACCCTCACCACTGCTCCTCCGAGAGATTGAATTCCCATACACTGTAGACAGCAGAGTTCAACCCCCAGAACAGCGGCAGCATCAGGTAGGAGACAGGAGCAGCAGTGAGAAAAATGTATAAAGATGGAACGATATCAATATTTGGAAAATATAGGCTGATCCCTGTCCTCTGAATAGATTGCAAAATCCTCACTCTTGCTTATCATTGAGCACATTTGCCTCCCAATTGTTGCATCAAATTTAGGTGATCTTAGTATTACAGAAGGTGCCGTCAGTTAATATGGAAAACTCATGGGTCCAACGTATATGATCTTGGGATTGCCACAGTAGGAGCAGTACTTTATATAGAGAAGGTTTTTGACTGGATGGAATAAAAATATCTTATACATGTTGAACCTCCCTTATCCAGGACTCCCTCGTCCGGCACCACCCCTCGTCCGGCACCATTCCCGGCCACCCCGACATGAACAAATTGAACAAATTGAAGTCCTTCTTTGCTGCCGACTCCTGCAATCGCTGACCTGACCCCGTGATCAACTGCCACCCCCGCCCCCCCCACGATCTCTCTGCCGCACTACGAGCCCCAAGCTAGACAGCCCCGATATCCCCTTGCTCAGTACCTGTACCATCCAATGTAACGTGACCTCCCCTCGTCCGGCAAAATCCCTTATCCAGAACTGGCCAGGTCCCGAGGGTGCCGGATAAAAGAGGTTCAACCTGTATATACACTCTAACCCCATTATTAAGTAGATGTCAATCACTCTTGACCAGCTTTTTAACTAGCACTGTTCCTTTTCCTGCTCTTTCTTTGTATGTGATCAGCCAGTGGTGCCTGCCCTCCCCATCAATACTTGTACTGACTTTGGAACTAAAGGGTTTTCTGTGGGGTAATCACAAACATAGGATGTTGCTGAACGACATTAATATATAAACTCTTTCAAAATAAAATCTGTTTTAGTCCTTCAGTTTCTCGGCTAATGTCGACTCATTGGCCTGGAAATGAGTTCAGGCCATGTTTGAGGTGTGATCCCTGCACCCAAAGATGGAAGGCCAAGGATCAAATCAGTTTGCGGGCCTCAGTTCGATAATCGCGCCAATCTACCAGCACTAACTGTACCTCCATAGGCAACTCGCCCAACTAAAGAATCGAGTTTTAACTGCCCCCAGGTCAGTCCCGGGAGGGCTGTGGGGGTGGTGTGGTTCTGGGGAGGGGGGGGGGAGGTGCGGGAACAAGGACAGCGGGAGGAGACCTACTGCGCTCATTGGCAAAGGCAAAGCCCCCAAAGCCTACAATAGGGGCACAATGAAGTCTAATTCCTAACCTCCTGTCCAGACTCAGTATATAAAGTAATTGAACAAAATCTGGCAAAATGGTTGCTATTATCTCAGTCAGTGTGGTGGGATGAGGGCGTGTGCCAAAATGGCAGCCAGGTACTGAATGAGTTGCGTACTTATCATGATCCATCTAACAATCTCATATTTAAAAGAAAAAAGAAAATGCAAGCTTATTTTGACGATGCATGCTATCTAATTTAATTTAATCTCTACTCAAGGGTTTGTTAATGTTGTGGTCATATTACTGGACTGGTAATCCTCGAGGCCTGGAGTATTAATCCACGAAAATGTGAGCCCAAATCCCACCATGGTAGTTTGAGAATTTGAATTCAGTTTAAAAAATCTGTAAATAAGTATCATTAAGTGGCCATGAAGCTGCCAGATTGTCGTTAAAAAGCCACCTGCTTCTCTCTTAAGTGGCCTAGCAAGCCATTCAGTTTTGTCAAACTGCTATTTAGGGCAACTAGTGATGGGCAATAAATGTCAGCCTTGCCAATGGCGCCCACATCCCGGTAATTCATTCTTAAAAATTGTTTGCCATTCACAACATGTTCTTTTATAGTGGGTTTGAAATAAGAAGTGTAAAAAAAAAACTCGGACAAACTGTGGGAACAAACATTTGGTTTAAAATTCCTAAATATGTTCAATCAAATACACAGTGTAAATGAGAAGATCTATTTTTACTGTACAGAGAGGGGGATGAGACAGTTTCTTCATTCAGTGATGACACAAAATGGTGGCTTCCAGCATGAAGCAATGGGGATTGTTGGAGGAGGCATCAAAAAAGATTGATTTTACATTTCAAATTTTCTCTGGAATTTCGGTGGACAGTTAGGAAAGCAAAGGTTGCAGGTAAGCTCCAGTAATATTTTGAGTGTTTTTTTTTTCCATGAGTCTCCCTTTAATACCATCAGTAATTTAGTCCCTGTGTTTATTTTAGCGAGACTGATGCCCAGAAATCGGTTTATCAGCACTTACAGTGCCGAAGGATAGAGTGGGATTGAGCTTCCCAGACCCATGAATCATAACAAAACCATATGGCATTCTTAGGACAGCAAATGATGTACTGTCTACTCTCAAACTCCACCACATGTCCATGGATTGCTGATGCAGGAACAAAAGAAGGCTTCAGTTGGATATTATAACACTGCACAACTACTATCAACATATTTGGTTGGAAAAAAATTAAAACCTTGTTGTTTCAGTCGGCTGGCAAAATTTCTGACAAATGGAAAAATTGATGAATATTAACTTCCATCTGTCATCAAGAGTGTTGGCATAGACTAATCCTTTCATCCACACTGAGCAAAGAACATTTTGTCTCAAGCCTCACAAGCCTAAAATAATTCTAATTGTAAAAGATCTCTTGCATTGACGGACTTTGAATCATTCCAAATAATTGTGTGCAGGAACTCAATTATCCAATACAGATTCTTTTCAGTATGGGCCACAGCTTCATTCCCTTACGTCCCCATTGTTATATATGCAACCCTATGTAACCAGTATTATACCGCCACCAGAGGGCGCTCCTGTTGGAGTCCCAAGTGATCCCAGCATCCCTTGGGAGCACTGTATATAAGCAGGCCTCCCATGCTGTACTTGCACTCTGGAGTAGAATAAAGGAACTAAGGTCACACTTACTCATGTCTACAGTACTCAGTTACACCACTTTATTACGAACATAACAACTGGCAATAAGATAACGAACCATCACGCAAAAATGCAGAGAACTGTTGGTATTCTGGAGAAATTCTCAGAAGGGGACGATTGGGAAGCCTTCGTGGAGCGACTCAACCAATACTTTGAGCTGGAAGAGGATGAGAACGCTGCCAAACGAAGGGCGATCCTCCTCACCCTCATGGTCTCATGAAGAATCTACTTGCTCCGGTGAAACAAACAACAAAATTGTATGAAGAACTGTGTACGCTGGTCCGGGAGCACCTAAATCCGAAGGAGAGTGTTCTGATGGCAAGGTATTGATTTTATACATGTCAACGTTCTGAAGGCCAGGAATTGGTGAGCTATGTCGCCGAACTAAGGTGCCTTGCAGGACATTGCGAATTCGATGGATTCCTGGAGCAAATGCTAAGAGACTTTTTTGTGCTTGGCATTGGCCATGAGGTTATCCTTCGCAAACTATTGACTGTTGAAACACCGAACCTGAGCAAAGCCAGAACGATAGCCCAGGCATTTATGTCCAACAGCGATAACACCAAACAAATTTTGCAGCATAAACAGGCTTCTGCAAGTACTGTACACAAAGTAACATCGTTTTCAGGCAGGAATGCATATGGCAGAACGTACACGCCTGCAGCTGCACGACCTCAGATGACTCAGAGTCCACCATCAAACGTTAATGCGAGGCAGTTAACACTTTGTTGGCGCTGTGGAGGAGATCATTGAGCCCATCAATGCCGCTTCAAACACTATCCATGCAAAGGCTGTGGAACAATGGGACACCTCCAGTGAATGTGCAGATGAGCTGCAAACCCTGCAAACTACCATGTTGCCGAGGAAGATCGATCCATGGCAGATCAAACTGAACTAGAGACTCGAACCGAGGAGGCAGAGGAATACGGGGTATACACCTTCACCATGAAATGTCCACCGATCATGTTGAAAGTCGAACTGGATGGAATTCCAGTATCCATGGAATTGGACACGGGTGCGAGTCAGTCCATCATGAGCAAAAAGGCCTTCGACAGGCTTTGGTGCAAAAGACACACAGCCCAAGCTTAACCCCATTCACACCAAGCTGAGAACTTACACTAAAGAGCTGATCCCTGTAATTGCAGCGCAGCAGTAAAAGTCTCCTATGATGTGCACAAACTCCCACTTTGGATTGTACCAGGAGATGGCCCCACACTTTTCGGCAGAAGCTGGCTGGGAAAAATCCGCTGGAACTGGGACGACGTCCGAGCACTCTCGTCCGTCGACGATGCCTCATGTGTCCAGGTTCTGAGCAAGTTTGCGTCGTTGTTTGAGCCAGGCATCGGAAGTTTCTCAGGGGCGAAGGTGCAGATCCACTTGGTTCCCGGTACACGACCCATCCACCACAAGGCACGGGCGGCGCCATATATGATGCGAGAGAAAGTGGAGATCAAGCTGGACAGGCTGCAACGAGAGAACATCATCGCGCCGATGGAGTTCAACGGGTGGGCCAGTCCAATTGTTCTGGTTCTCAAGGGCGATGGCACTGTCAGAATTTGTGGGGACTATAAAGTAACGATTAACCGTTTTTCGCTGCAGTACTAGTACCTGTTACCCAAGGCAGACATTCTATGTGTGACCCTGGCAGGAGGAAAGACGTTCACCAAGTTGGACCTGACCTCGGTCAACATACATGACGCAGGAGCTGGCGAAATCTTCGAAAGGCCTCACCTGCAACAACACGCATAAAGGTCTGTTCATCTACAATAGATGCCGTTTGGGATTCGATCGGCCGCGGCTATTTTTCAAAGGAACATGGAGAGCCTGCTAAAGTCGCTTCCGCGCACCGTGGTTTTCCAGGACGCCATATTGATCACAGGTCGGGACACCATCGAACACTTGAAGAACCTGGAAGAGGTTCTAAGTCGGCTAGATCGTGTGGGACTCAGGTTGAAACGCTCGAAGTTTGTTTTCCTGGTGCCAGAGGTCGAGTTCTTTGGGGGGAGAATCGCGGCAGACGGCATCAGACCCACCGACGCCAAGACGGAGTCCATCAAGAATCCGTCGAGACCACAGAACGTGATGGAGCTGCGGTCGTTCCTGGGACTGCTCAATTATTTTGGTAATTTCCTCCCCGGGTTAAGCACCTTGCCAGAACACCCTACATGTGTTGTTGCGCAAGGGGGAATTCACAAGAGGCTGCCTTTGAGAAAGCCAGAAATCTGTTATATTCCAACAAACTGCTTGTTCTGTATAACCCAGGTAAATGTTTAGTGCTAGCTTGCGATGCGTCTTCATACGGGGTCGGGCGTGTGTTACAATATCTGTAACAAGCCCACTGATCCCCACACACTTCCTCCCATCCTGCTTCCTGTAAGGACTCTATTCCACTCTCCCAGTTTCTCTATCTCTGTCCCATCTGTTCTGACGATGCCACCTTCCATATCAGTATTTCCAATATGTCTTCCTTTTTCCTCAACTGAGGATTCCCCTCCACCATGGTTGACTGGGTCCTCGACCATGTCTGTTCCATTTCCTGCACTTCTGCTTTCACCCCTTCCCCTCCCTCCCAGAACCATGATAGGGTTCCCCTTGTCCTCACCTTCCACCCCACCAGCCTCCACAATCAACGGATCATCCTCCGCCACTTCCGTCACTTCCAGCATGATCCCACCAGCAATCACATCTTCCCTTTCCCTCCCCTTTCAGCATTCCAAAGGGACCGCTCCCTCTGCGACATCCTGGTCCACTCCTCAAACACCTCCAACATCCGCTCCACTTCCCAAAGCACCTTCACATGCAAGCGCTGGAGATGCAACACCCCCTCCCTTCCCACTGTCCAGGGCCCCAAACGCTCCTTCCAGGTGAAACAGCAATTTACTTGGACTTCTTTCAATTTAGTATACTGTATTCACTGCTCATGATGCGGATTCCTCTACATTGGGGAGACCACTTTTAGGAACACCTCCGTTCAGTCCGCAACTGACCACGAACTTCCAATCGCCTGTCACTTTAATTCTCCATTCCACTCCCACTCTGACCTCGGCCTCTTACTGTTCCAATGAAACTCAATGCAAGCTCGAGGAACAGCACCTTATCTTTCAATTAGGAACTTTACAGCCTCCTGAACTCAACATCAAGTTCAACAATGTCAGACCATAACCTCCGACCCCATTTATTCACATGGCAGCTGTTGATAATTCTGCCATTCCCATTTACACCTCTTCTAGATTTATCTTTTGTTTCTTTACTTGTCCCATTACCATCTCCTTTTGTCTTGCACCGTCACCTCTTTAGTCATTTAATCTCTCCTGCCTTCCACCCTATCACCAACCTTCTCTTTTCTTTCCTCCCCTCTGCCCTTTCCCTGTCTCTGCACTTGCTTAAAACCTGTGATATCTCTAACTTTTTCCAGTTCTGATGAAAGGTCATCTAACTCTGTTTCTCTCTCCACAGATGCTGCCTGACCTGCTGAATATTTCCAGCACTTTCTGTTTTTATTTCAGTTTTCCAGCATCTGCAGTATTCTGCTCTTGTATATCTTTTCCACTATTTCCGGTTATAAGGAGCAACAGGGAGCTACTTTGAAGAAGCGGAGATGATAAAACAATCTTCCAGCAGCTAATCCTGAAGTGTTCTGTGAGTTAACAGAAAATTGAGAAAAAGACCTTGATGTCGAATTAATTTTGGCAATAAGTATTCATGGGGTAGAATAATTCAGTTTAATACAATCTCTGGAGCCTAATGGATATCAGCTACACTATACATTATAAGAACATAAGAACATAAGATATAGGAACAGGAGTAGGCCATACGGCCGCTCGAGCCTGCTCCGCCATTCAATAAGATCACGGCTGATCTGATCATGGACTCAGCTCCACTTCCCTGCCCACTCCCCATAACCCCTTATCCCCTTATCATTTAAGAAACTGTCTATTTCTATCTTAAATTTAGTCAATGTCCCAGCTTCCACAGCTCTCTAAGACAGCAAACTTCCACAGATTTACAACCCTCAGAGAGAAGAAATTTCTCCTCATCTCTTTTAAATGGGTGGCCCCTTATTCTAAGATCATGCCCTCTAGTTCTAGTTTCTCCTATCAGTGGAAACATCCTCTCTGCATCCATCTTGTCAAGCCCCCTCATAATCTTTTGATAAGATCACCTCTCATTCTTCTGAATTCCAATGAGTAGAGGCCCAACCTACTCAGCCTTTCCTCATAAGTCAACCCCCTCATCCCCGGAATCAACCTAGTGAACCTTCTCTGAACTGCCTCCAAAGCAAGTATATCCTTTCGTAAATATGGAAACCAAAACTGCACGCAGTATTCCAGGTGTGGCCTCACCAATACCTTATATAGCTGTAGCAAGACTTCCCTGCTTTTATACTCCATCCCCTTTGCAATAAAGGCCAAGATACCATTGGCCTTCCTGATCACTTGCTGTACCTGCATATTATCCTTTTGTGTTTCATGTACAAGTACCCCCAGGTCCCGCTGTACTGCGGCACTTTGCAATCTTTCTCCATTTAAATAATAACTTGCTCTTTGATTTTTTTCTGCCAAAGTGCATGACCTCACACTTTCCAACATTATACTCCATCTGTCAAATTTTTGGCCACTTACTTAGCCTGTCTATGTCCTTTTGCAGATTTTTTGGATCCTCCTCACACATTGCTTTTCCTCCCGTCTTTGTATCGTCAACAAACTTGGCTACGTTACACTCAGTCCCTTCTTCCAAATCATTAATATAGATTGTAAATAGTTGGGGTCCCAGCACTGATCCCTGCGGCACCCCACTAGTTACTGGTTGCCAACCAGAGAATGAACCATTTATCCTGACTCTCTGTTCTCTGTTAGTTAGCCAATCCTCTATCCATGCTAATATATTACCCCCAACCCTGTGAACTTTTATCTTGTGCAGTAACCTTTTATGTGGCACCTTGTCAAATGCCTTCTGGAAGTCCAAATAGACCACATCCACTGCTTCCCCTTTATCCACCCTGTTCGTTACATCCTCAAAGAACTCCATCAAATTTGTCAAATATCATTTCCCCTTCATAAACCCATGCTGATTCTGCCTGACCGAATTTTGCTTTTCCAAATGTCCTGCTACTGCTTCTTTAATAATGGACTCCAACATTTTCCCAACCACAGATGTTAGGCTAACTTGTCTATAGTTTCCTGCTTTTTGTCTGCCTTCTCTTTTTAAATAGGGGGCATTGCATTTGCAGTTTTCCAATCTGCTGGGACCTCCCCAGAATCCAGGGAATTTTGGTAAATTACAAGCAATGCATCCACAATCCCTGTCGCTACTTCTCTTAAGACCCTAGGATGCAAGCCATCAGGTCCAAGGAATTTATCTGCCTTTAGTCCCATTATCTTACTGAGTACCACATCCTTAGTGATTGTGATTGTGTTAAGTTCCTCCCCGCCTATAGCCCCTAAACTATCTACTGTTGGAATATTGTTAGTGTCTTCTCCCGTAAAAACTGATACAAAATATTTGTTCAGAGTTTCTGCCATCTCCATGTTCCCCATTACTAATTCCCCGGTCTCGTCCTCTAAGGGACCAACATTTACTTTACCCTCCCTTTTCCTTTTTATATACCTGTAGAAACTCTTGCTATCTGTTTTTATATTTTGTGCGCGTTTACTTTCATAGTCTATCTTCCCTTTCTTAATCATTTTTTTCATTGTTCTTTGCTGGCTTTTAAAAGCTTCCCAGTCTTCTGTCCTCCCACTGGTTTTGGCCACTTTGTATGGGACAATCAAGGGAGATACTACACTAGGAAATGTAAACTGGAACCAGGCCCATTGATTCATTTTGGCTTTTGAACATCAGATTCAAATGCTTAACAAGTTGCAGCCAAAGTTCCAATTCTGCTTAAAGTAAACCAGCTTAGTGGACCATCACAGGACATGGATGTAAATAAACATCACATAGAATCATAGAATTGTACAGCACAGGAGGAGGCCACTTGGCCCATTGTGTCCATGCCAGCTCTTTGAAAGGGCTATCCAACTAGTTGCACTCTCCAGCTCTTGCCACATAGATCTGCAAAATTTTCTTTTTCAAGGCTATATCGGATTCCCTTTTGTAGGTTACTATTGATTTTGCTTCCAATGCCTTTACAGGCAGTGCATTCCAGATCACAATGACTCACTGCATAAAAAAATTCTCCTCATCTCCCTTCTGGTTCTCTTGCCAATTATCTTCTATCTGTGTCCTGCATTTACAGCTTTTGTAGTCTCTGCACATAACTGAAATCCCTCATCCGTGGTCATCATCATCGTCATCATAGGCAGTCCCTCGGAATCGAGGAAGACTTATTTCCACTTAAAAGTGAGTCTTTATGTGGCTGAACAGCCCAATACGGGTACCACAGACCCTGTCACAGGTGGAACAGATAATCGTTGAGGGAAAGGGTGGGTGGGACAGGTTTACCGTACGTTCTTTCCGCTGCCTGCGCTCGATTTCTGCATGCTCTCAGCGATGAGACTCAAGGTGCTCAGCGCCCTCCCGGATGCACTTCCTCCACTTAGGGCGATCTTTGGCCGGGGACTCCCAGTGTCAATGGAGATGTTGCACTTTATCAGGGAGGCTTTGAGGATGTCCTTGTAACGTTTCCTCTGCCCATTTTTGGCTTGTTTGCCGTGAAGGAGTTCCGAGTAGAGCGCTTGTTTTGGGAGTCTCGTGTCTAGCATGTGAACAATGTGGCCTGCCCAGTGGAGCTGATCAAGTGAGGTCAGTGCTTCGATACTGGGGATGTTGGCCTGGTCGAGGACACTAACGTTAGTGCATCTGTCTTCCCAGGGGATTTGTAGGATCTTGCGGAGACATTTTAATTGGAGGGGGTTAACTTTACAGTAATTAAGGTACTTCTGCTATGAATAGTGTAATATTAGGGCTTGGTTAAGTGCTGTGTTCTATAAGCTCATAAGGTTGGAAAGAAAATGGCCGCTGCATTTAGCCTGGAATGTTCCTGGATCAGCTGACAGTTAACGGGTTAAGAAGAAACTGCTAGACGTGCAGATTTCTAAAGTGATGCAAACTGTTGTAAAATACTTGAAATACAGGAGGAGATAAGCAGATTCTCATAGTGTCACATCAAAAGATCAAGTGACATCATAAAGCAGCGTCCTCTATTTTTGGGGGTTAAATAAAACTACAAAGGACTCACAAGAGTTCATTTTTTACAATTGGAAACATTGTAAAAGTTTATAAATAGAACATATCACAGACTGTAGTGCAATATGATAAATGTCTTCACTCATGAGGCCAGCCATCTCATTATCTGGTCAACCTCACTGAAGATATTTATCAAATCTCACTGTTGGTCATGAAATATTGTCTATTAATCATCACATGATGTGTTTTATTGGTACATATTCTTCTGTAGCCTTAAGATGTAAGTATCCAGATTAGAGCGGGGTAATTTATTTGGACGATTTGAAAAAAATCTGAATGATGAAAACAGCAAAAAAAACCTGACACATAAATTACTGGTCACTCCAGGTAATGGCCAATCCCATCGCTCCCTGTTACTGTTATCAGTGTGACAATGTAGCTTTCACACTCAACATCCAGTATGCATAGCTGTATGAATGCTCCCATCCAGCATGGTCACTGGAATGATGCATAAGACCATCATTATTAGTTAGTTTTCACAAAACCCACAGTTTACGATGCACTGATGTTGTACTGATGCGCATTGACTCACACGTAACAAAACAAAACCAACTTACCTTTATAAAGTGCCTATAACATAGGAAACCATCCCAAAGCACTTCACAGAGGGCCAATCATAAAAAAATGGATATATTAGGAGGGCTGGCCAAAACTTGCCAATAGATAGGTTTTAATGAGGGTCTTAAAGGAAGAGAGCGAGATGAAGAGATAGCAAGGTTCAGAGACGGTGTCCGAGAGCGTGAGGTTTAGGCAGCTCAAAATACAGATGGCATTGGTAGGGCAAAGGGAGTGGGTGAGAATACATAAGAGACCAGATTCAGAGGAACAAAGAGTTCTGGGTATGTTTGTGGGGTGTGGGACGGTGGGTGGGGGAGGGGTATGTGTGGGGAGAGTGATGGCTGCAGAACTGAAGGATGCCACACAGAGAGTGATAGGCGAGACCATAAAGGGATTTAAGCATAATGCTGAGTGTTTTAAATTTGAGATGTTGTGGGATTGAGAGCCAATTTAGGTCAGCAAAGATAGGGTTGATGGGTGAGTGGGACTTGATGTGGGATAGGATATGGGCAGCAGATTTTTGGATGAGCTGGGAGGTCTGTAAACTTTAAGCCAACGAAGAGAACAATGGAATGGTTAAGTATAGAGGTGACAAACACGTGGGTGAGGATTTCAATACTTTCAGGTTCAGGCAGGTGTGGAGGATTGTGATGTTACAGATTGGAAAACCGCAAATATAATACCCCTATTTAAAAAAAGGAGGCAGACAGAAAGCAGGAAACTATAGACCAGTTAGCCTAACATCTGTTGTTGGGAAAATGCTGGAGTCCATTATTAAGGAAGCAGTAGCAGGACATTTGGAAAAGCATAATTCAGTCAAGCAGAGTCAGCATGGGTTTATGAAAGGGAAATCAAGTTTGACAAATTTGCTGGAGTTTGAGGATGTAATGAGCAGGGTGGATAAGGGGAACCAGTGGATGTGGTTTATTTGGATTTCCAGAAGGCCTTCAATAAGGTGCCACATAAAAGGTTACTGCACAAGATAAAAGTTCACAGGGTTGGGGGTAATATATTAGCATGGATAGAGGATTGGCTAACTAACAGAAAACAGAGAGTCAGGATAAATGGGTCATTTTCCAGTTGGCAAACAGTAACTAGTTAGGTGTCACAGGGATCAGTGCTGGGGCCTCAACTATTTACAATCTATATTCATGATTTGGATGAATGGACCAAGTGTAATGTTGCCAAGTTTGCTGATGATACAAAGATGGGTGGGAAAATCAGTTGTGAGGAAGACTCAAAAAATCTGCAAAGGGATATAGGCAGGCTAAATGATTGGGCAAAAATTTGGCAGATGGAGTATAATGTGGGAAAGTGTGAGGTTATCCACTTTGGCAGGAAAAATAAAAAAGCAAATTATAATTTAAATGGAGAAAAATGGCAAAGTGTTGCAGTACAGAGGGACTTAGGGGTCCTTGTGCATGAAACACAAAAAGTTCGTTTGCAGGTACAGCAAGTAACCAGGATGGCAAATGGAATGTTGGCTTTTATTGCAAGGGGGATAGAGTATAAAAGCAGAGAAGTCCTGCCACAACTGGACAGGGTATTGGTGAGGCCACACCTAGAGTACTGTGGACAGTTTTGGTCTTATTTAAGGAGGGATATACTTGCATTGGAGGCAGTTCAGGGAAAGTTCACGAGGTTGATTCCTGAGATGAAGGGGTTGACTTATGAGGAGGTTGAGCAGGTTGTTCAGAAGTATGAGGGGTGATCTTATTGAAGCATATAAAATACTGAGGGGGCTCGACAAGGTAGATGCAAAGAGGATATTTCCACTCAGAGGGGAATCTAGAACTAGAGGGCATAGTTTTAGAATAAGTGGTCACCCATTTAAAACTGAGATGAGGAGGAATTTCTTCTCTCAGAGGGTTGTAAATCTGTGGAATTCTCTGCCCCAGAGAGCTGTGGAGGCTGGGTCATTGAATATATTTAAGGCGGAGATAGTCAGATTTTTGAGCGATAAGGGAATAAAGGGTTAAGGGAGCAGGCAGGGAAGTGGAGCTGAGTCCATGATCAGATCAGCCATGGTCTTATTGAATGGCGGAGCAGGCTCGAGCTAGGGCCAGATTTTCAACTTTTGGGTTTTTTCAGTGAAAACGGTAGCGATATGTGAAAATGAGTGTTTACGCTGCGCTACCGTTTTTAGGCCGAAACTTCGGGTTTACGCCTGCGCCATCGGTAAGGGGGGCGTTGCATGAGGATTCGCGGTGCAAAAATGTGCGATTTGCCAAATTTAGTCCAGGGCCAGGGGCACTGCGAGAGAGGCATTGGGAGGGAGGAAAAAAAAATTCCAAACAACATTCCAAAAACATTCACAAAACCCTTAGCTAGCAAATCGCTGAAAAATAATTTTTAAAAAACTTTAACTTACCTTTTTTGCAGGTTTTACTACTTATCGCTGCTGTCAGGGCTGCACCGACAGGTTTGACTTGTCGCTATTCTGGGCGTGGCGTACGGGTCGGGAGAGAGCCGAAAGTATGACAGTAACACAATCCGCGGCGTTGCATGCCGGTGCACCTCTCCCCGGCGGTACCTGAAACAGCTACCCGAGGATCCCACCAGGGCTTTGCGACCGGGTTTTCGGCGCAGAGGGTCAAATCGTAGCATAAACCCTGTTGCAAACTTGCCGAAAATCCGGCACTGGGTGGGGATAATGTATTGTCATCACAATCACAAAGAAAGTTGTTTGCGACTTCGATTAGCAGATTTTGATGCTATGTAAGGCGGAATCCTGATTGGAGGGATTCAAACAGAGAGTTGCGGAAAAGATTGGCACGGAATCGTGAGGTGACAACACATTGAAGGATTTTGGAGAGGACAGGGAGGTTGTAGATGAAATAATAGTTTACAAGGGCAGAGGGATTGAGAGGCAATTTTTGATGGGGGTGGGGTTGATGATGGGGGTTTGTGAAAGGGAGAGCGAATGTGGTTTAGTTGCTCTTGGTATAGACATTCGTGGGCTTTGGTAGCACTAGGTTATGCACCTGGGCTTTGGCAGAACTGTAGTGGGTGTCCTGACACTGACAGTGTTGCTCTGGGGTTGCTAGGGTTCGGCAGAATGGAGGAGGGGGTCCTTTGATCAGGCACTAGTGCGGAGGAGGAACCTGAGTTCGGCAGAACTAGAGATTGAACATGAGGTTAAGCTCACTAATGGGTTCCCGATGTCTGTCAGCATTGCGGAGAGGAGCAGAACATGAGCCTCACATGGTTGGCGACGAGGGATGAAATTTCATGTCTAGTAATACTGGTTTATGACTTTCTAAGGGTTCCCATTTTGTGATTAATTTCTGGATATATATTTGTGTTTTGTCTATCTCTGTCTCTCTGTTTCTGCCCCTCTCTGTCTCTATCTCTATATTTGTGTCCTCTCTCTCTCTCACACACACACACATATAAGGAAATGTAAACATTATAAGTGCAAGGACTAATTATGGATGGTAATCTTAGCTTTGAAAATTCAATTTGTTAGTCTTTTACCTGTAAAAACAAATTAAATGAGATCAGATACTCTGTATGTCCCTCTGTCTGTCAGCTTTTATATATTTATATTAACTGACTAATGTGAGATATTTGCACTGTCTCTGAGTTCAATGCCCAGAGATCTAAAGTTTGAAGAACTCAAAAAGCTACAACAGGTATATAATCAGTCGTTTCTCTTTACTCACTCACAATCAGTTGTATACATGTGTGTGCGCAGACACACAACCACAGCCTCTCTGTTTAAAAAACACTTAATATTAATTTTACCTGAATAAAAATTTTGTAATTTGTCCTCAAATAAATTTGCAAAACCTTTGAGCAGAAACGTTGCTAGAATATTTTAACAGCACATCTGACTGTATGGTACTGACGAACATTGAGAAATTAGAAATTGCACATGCCCAAACTGTACAATCCAAATGTAGCTCACAAGTCACAACGTTGGGCAAAAATGTCAAGTCGAAGGCCAGGCTTTGGGGTGAAGCTGAGGCCTGCAAATGGAAACGTTAAATGGTCAGTAAAAGACACAAATACCACAAGTTTGATGGATACATGTTACTATAAAATATGTATTTACATTTTTTTTTGTTCAAACCTTTATTTTGGATGTCAGCAATTTCAGTTATTGAGAAAAAATAGTGGATTAAAAAAAATCAGGATGCATTTTGAGCAGTATGTGGCCAGATTGTGCAATTAGACTGATGAGTAGGCTAGAAGGTCATATGTGCATAATTTGGTGGGTGGGCAGATGTTGATCATGGTGTGCAGAGGTTGCTGGGACGCGGGTGGGTGGGCAGATGTTGATCATGGTGTGCAGAGGTTGCTGGGACGCGGGTGGGTGGGCAGATGTTGATCATGGTGTGCAGAGGTTGCTGGGACGCGGGTGGGTGGGCAGATGTTGATCATGGTGTGCAGAGGTTGCTGGGACGCGGGTGGGTGGGCAGATGTTGATCATGGTGTGCAGAGGTTGCTGGGACGCGGGTGGGTGGGCAGATGTTGATCATGGTGTGCAGAGGTTGCTGGGACGCGGGTGGGTGGGCAGATGTTGATCATGGTGTGCAGAGGTTGCTGGGACGCGGGTGGGTGGGCAGATGTTGATCATGGTGTGCAGAGGTTGCTGGGACGCGGGTGGGTGGGCAGATGTTGATCATGGTGTGCAGAGCTTGCACCACGATGGTTTGGGGCAGGCTAGATGGACCAGCTGGACTTTTCACGTCTGTTGTGTTTGCATGTTAAAGACTTGCACAAAAAGAGAAATAGGTTGCAGGCAAAAACAGATTGTGGGTCATGATATTCTGCTCATATGAAAGAAAGAAAATCTGAATGACTCTGGCTTTTGCTGCAGTATAATGTGTGCCAGAACCATGTGACAGGAAGCAACAGAATATAAATTGCACTGAGTCTGGCATGGGCAATGAAGGGAAATTATCGCCAAATGAACACGAGCAGAACGGTCTCGTTTTTCTTCTCCTTTAAAAGTTATTAATAGGATTTGTAACAGATTTATAGCATTTCCATTAAATATTTTTCACATTCCGTTCAGATAATATCATTACCTAGAATTACATAGAAGTTACAGCACAGAAAAAGGCCATTTGGTCCAACTGGTCTGTGCCAGCGTTTATGCTCCACACGAGCCTCCCCACACCCTGCTTTATCTAACCTTATCAGCATATCATTCTATTCCTTTCTCCCTCGTGTGTTTATCGAGCTTCCCCTTAAATTCATTTCTTCTATTCGCTTCAACCACTCCTTGTGGTAGTGAGTTCCACATTCTAACCACTCTCTAGGCACAGATGCTTCTCCTGAATTCCTCACTGGATTTATTAGTGACTATCTTCTATTTATGGCCACAGGTTTAGGTCTCCCCCACAAGTTCAAACATCTTCTCTACTTCGGCCCTATCAAACCCTTTCATAATCTTAAAGACACCAGTTAGGTAACGCCTCAGCCCTCTCTTTTTCTAGATAAAAGAGCCCCAGCCTGTTTAGTCTTTCCTGATAGGTATAACCTCTCAGTTCTGGTTTCACTAATTAGTGACACTATCTTTTTTAAGCGAATGTTAAATTTATAAATATTCTAAACCAAACATCATTTTGCCTCCACCTGCATGTCATCTGCATCTCAGCCTTGATCTAATTGGATGATGGAATAGGCTCGAGGGGCTGACTGGCCGACTTCTGTTCCGACATTCCTATCACTATTGAACACAGATTTAAAAATCTCTTTACCTAATTAACTTTGAATGTTTGGTATAAACAGAATACTTTATGAAGTCCTGAGGGATATGCTTTAGATTCCATGAGTGGACTGAATCTGGTAAAGCACAAGTAATAACTCCCAAGCAGGTTGTGGTCAGCGTCAAGAGTGAGATACAAATCATATATGAGTCTTCATAATTTATCTATTAATTATACTCTATTTGCACAGAACAAAACCGAACACGAGTGAAGATTGTGATCCTATTGCGTAACCTTGGTTACAATGATTTTTTTAATATAGTATCTCATGGACCTATCTGCAAATATCATGTTATAAATTAAATGTATTTGATTCAAATCATTACCCATTTCAGTGTGCAAGCTCGTGCAGCTGCATCAAAACATTCGTTGAGCAGTCCTAGTTTAAATGGTGCAGCTGTGCCACATTTAGAACCAGGCCCCTGGGAAAGGAAAACACGGCCATTGTCCGCCTTGCCCAGCAACAACACATCTGTTGGCTGATTGTAAGGCTGCATTATGGGTAAGTTAGTGGATCGGGCCACACTGTCCTCTTGACTAAAAAAAAATCTGTACGAGAGAAAGCAGGCTTGTTCAAACATTGTGGAGAAATGGAAGCGATTTAATTAATAAAATGGATAAAATACAAATGGCAAATGGCTGTTGCAGAATCGTAACTTAATTTTGGGTTTCAGATATTATAAAGCAAAACCATTCTGGTTTTATGTCTATCATCTGAATCCTGAGGTAAGTTACAGTCATATCATCACTTTATAACAGGGATGTTCAAACTGCTTCATATGGATCGGGTCCTGGCAATTCGTCCCTCAAAGACTAGGCAACCCAATCTTATATTTTTTATTCCTTAGTTTATGTTGTTTGAATTTTGTGGCCTGGGAGGTTTGAAAAGGGTTGTTACCTTATTGGTGAATAAATCCTAAGTCAGACAACAGATTTGTTAACATCACCAACATATTGGCGTCCGTGACTTCAGCTGCTAGGCCAAAAGCTTTGGAATTCCCTCCTTAAACCTCTCTTCCTTTCTAAGTCTCTCCTCTTTTTAAGATGCTCCTTAAAAAAATACCTCTTTTGTTCGGTGTTGAATTTTGTTTGATAATGCTCATATCAAGCGCCCTGGGACATTTTACTAAGTTAACTGCACTATATAAAATCAAGTTGTTGTTGCTGATATATATTCAAATCAAAGGAACTTAAATGCTATGGGCTCAGTTTTCCCCAGTTAACTGCGCCGTATTTTTGGCGCGCACCGCTTTTTTGGGCGTAAAATAAAATATCCAAGTTTCCCCAAAGTTTCTGTGCCAGCATAACTCAGTTAGTTATGATTTTTTTTAGATTAGGAGTTTTTTGCGTCATACGGGGGCGGAACCTGACGTCTGTTGTCAGTTTTTCAGATTTAAGCAAGTTTGGCCAACTTACATTTTTCCTTGGACGGCGTATGTGACCACTCCCAAAAAACATTCTGGGCACTTAAGAAAAAGCAGTGCACGTTAAAAAATTGGCACAGAAAGATGTCATTGTTTTTATTCAAAGTTTTGGAGGGAGTCAAAAGAAAAAGAATATGCATCGTGAAGCTTAATTTTTTTCAAACTCAAAAGGGAGAACATGGAAATCTAATGCAATTGTTTAATTTTGGATTTTTTTCAAAGTGCCACGCCACCACCAAACGTCTCGTCACCGGACTCAAGTGTCGGAGCGTCGGCCGGCAGAATTGTTCCCTTGCCCGGAAACAGGGGCTTGGGGCTCGGGGCTCGCCTTCAAAAGAAGCCCGGGGAGGGTGGGGGGGGGGCGCGGGGGATGGAAGCTGAACTATACAACAGCTTCAAAAGAAACCTGGGGAGGGGAGGGGTGGTAGGGTGGTGGGGGCAGAGCTGGCTGCTGGGAGACAAAGGGTTTGGTCTCGCTACCTGGCTCATGACACTCCTTCGCGTAACCCGTACGGAAGCTGACCGGGAATACAACATCTCACACATTGCGACATGCAGCATAATGGAGAGGACCATTGGCATCTTGAAGCAGCGGTTCCGATGCCTGGACCATTCCGGAGGCTACTCGCAGTACTCCCCTGAGATTGTTGGTCAGTTCACTGTTGTGTGCTGACTGCTACATAACTTAGCCACCATGAGGCAACAGCAGCTGGTAGTAGAAGACCCATCGGAGGTGAGAGTGGCTGATGATGAGGAAGATGCAGATGACGAGGAGGAGGAGGATGAGGAGGAAGCCATGCAACTACCGGAGCCCGGAGCACGATGGCGGAGGAGGGCGGGCCGTCATGCCCCTTTAACGATTGCTCGAGCCTTGCACCAGCAGCTCATCCATGAACCCTTTGCTGCCTGAAGGTTCAGCGGCAACTATTCCAAATGAACCATGTTTACTGTTCCGTAATGTTGTGTTGTGTTAATGGAACAAATAATGGAAATTATTCAGCTATAATTTAAAATAAATTTTATTCAAAAGTTTAACACTTGTTTATACTTAACTTAACTTTAATAAAAATATTCTTGTATCAAACTTTAAAGTTTTCAGTTAAGATCACTTACAAATGTTAAGATCACTTCCAAACTTTTAAGCGTAAATTTACATAACTTACAAAAAACTTTTAATTTGAGAACAGTAACCACAATAATAACAATAACAACAACAGCAAAGAAAGGCTGCACCCATCTCTCCTCCACCTTATTCTAAGATTGCCCACTGCACTTGGTCTTGTTGACTCCCGCAGGCGGTGGCGCAGCTTTTCTCGGGTTGGTACCAAGCTTATTCTTTCAAACATCTCGGGTAATGCGCACTTCTTGATGGGGGATGGTGGGGGGGGGGGGGGGGGGGTCAGCCGGTAATGTGGAGGGCCCGGCATGGGCCTCTTCAGAGGCTGGTCTGGGGATTGGAGTGGCAGTGGCAGTTGATTCTGTCAATGGTCGTGGGGTCTGGGTGTGTTCCATTATTGTAGCAGCTAACTCCGACATTCCCTCCCTCATGTTCACTGACAGTGTATCAGCTCCCTGCGACATTCCCTCCCTCATGTTCACTGACAGTGTATCAGCTCCCTGCGACATTACCTCCCTAATGTTCACCGACAGTGTATCAGCTCCCTGCGACATTCCCTCCCTCATGTTCACTGACAGTGTATCAGCTCCCTGCGACATTCCCTCCCTCATGTTCACTGACAGTGTATCAGCTCCCTGCGACATTCCCTCCCTCATGTTCACTGACAGTGTATCAGCTCCCTGCGACATTCCCTCCCTCATGTTCACTGACAGTGTATCAGCTCCCTGCGACATTACCTCCCTAATGTTCACCGACAGTGTATCAGCTCCCTGCGACATTCCCTCCCTCATGTGCACCGACAGTGTATCAGCTCCCTGCGACATTCCCTCCCTCATGTTCACTGACAGTGTATCAGCTCCCTGCGACATTCCCTCCCTAATGTTCACCGACAGTGTATCAGCTCCCTGCGACATTCCCTCCCTAATGTTCACCGACAGTGTATCAGCTCCCTGCGACATTCCCTCCCTAATGTTCACCGACAGTGTATCAGCTCCCTGCGACATTCCCTCCCTAATGTTCACCGACAGTGTATCAGCTCCCTGCGACATTCCCTCCCTAATGTTCACCGACAGTGTATCAGCTCCCTGCGACATTCCCTCCCTCATGTTCACCAACAGTGTATCAGCTCCCTGCGACATTCCCTCCCTCATGTGCCCAGACAGTGTTCCCATTTCTCATAAGAGTGTTTGTTACTTCTTCCGACAGTCCCGATACCTCATTACCCACCCCACTGATGGTGTCCAGGAGTGATTGCATAAGGTCAATGCTCTCTGCACTCATTGCCATCACCTGAACCACACCTGTTAGATCCTGCACCTCAGGAGAGTGCTGCAGAGCTCTCCTTCCCCTCCTCACCCAGGGTGTGGCTCGTTGCATCCCACTGGGACCTGCAACCTCGGACGGTGGGGCCCTGGGTGTGCCTTGCTGCACCCCACTGGGACCCTCAGCCTCGGACAGTAGGGCCCTGGGTGTGCCTCGCTGCACCCCACTGGGACCCTCAGCCTCGGACGGTGGGGCCCTGGGTGTGCCTCGCTGCACCCCACTGGGACCCTCAGCCTCGGACAGTGGGGCCCTGGGTGTGCCTCGCTGCACCCCACTGGAATCCCTAGCCCCGGACAGTGGGGCCCTGGGTGTGCCTCGCTGCACCCCACTGGGACCCTCAGCCTCGGACAGTGGGGCCCTGGGTGTGCCTCGCTGCACCCCACTGGAATCCCTAGCCCCGGACTGAGTGAAACAATGGAATGTCCCACCAACACTCGTACCCTCCATGGGCGACACCAACACCTCCTCCAGAGTGAGTACAACAGTGGGGGGCTTCATCCATCACCTCCTCCTGCTCCTGCTCCTCCCCCTCCCCATCCCCCTCACCCTCACCCCCATGCTCTTGGTCTGGAAGATAGGATTGGAAGATGTTCTCCTCGTCAGGCTCGTCCGCATTTGAATTTTCTTTTGCATCGGCTTCAGCCTCGTCGGGATTGGCTTCAAGGTCTGTAAAATATAACAGAACAGACAAATGGTTAGCAGCAGAGGAGGGGGCAGGGTGGGTGGCATGAGTAGACTCACACAGCGCAGGCAGCAGGCTGGTTTGAAGGATCATCATCATCATAGGCAGTCCCTCGGAATCGAGGAAGACTTGCTTCCACTCCTGAAGTGAGTTCTTTGGTGGCTGAACAGTCCAATACGAGAGCCACAGACTCTGTCACAGGTGTACAGACATTCGCTGAGGGAAGGGTTGAGTCTCGTATCTGGCATGTGAACCATGTGGCCCGCCCAGCGAAGCTGATCGAGTGTGGTCAGTGCTTCAATGCTGGGGATGTTAGCCTGGACGAGGACACTGATGTTGGTGCACCTGTCCTCCCAGGGGATTTGCAGGATCTTGCGGAGTCATCGTTGGTGATATGGCTCCAGCGACTTGTACATCGTTGAGCTACAGTACGTGGATGATGCCTGCGTCTGCGCACATTCTGAGGCTGAACTCCAGGATATAGTTGTAATGTATATAATGACTCGAAAGACTTGTTACTGTAAGCTCACTCAGGTGCAAACCTGGTTCAACTTTATTCGTGCCCAAAGTGCGCACATGACATGGTACTCGCTCTTATATAGCAGGACCTGCGCACATGCGCGTACAGCCCGATGACCTCCGACAGTGGTGCCCCCTGGTGTCTAGTGACCGCAAGCATCAATACATAACAACATCCCCCTTCAAGATCTTAGTATCAGTCTCTTTACAAATTAAGACAGTCTGGGGCTTTTCGCTCACGAGTTGATTGTCTCAGTTCAACTCCAGTTCTGGGCGAGCGTTCTGAGTCAGTTATGACTGGAGGCTGAGTAACCGATCTGATGGGCGTGGTAATGACCCTATCAGAGACTAAAAGTCCAGATTCAGTAATGACAGCAGAGTCTTCTGATGAATGAACATTGGTTGGTTGGTCACTGACTGTCTCTTCCTCAACCGGTTCCAGTTCATCCGTGTGCCACAGTTTTATCTGATCAACATGTTTCCTGCATGTTTGCCCATTCTTGAGCACAACAATAAACACTCTGTTACCCTCCTTGGCCGTAACAGTACCGGTGATCCACTTTGGACCTTGACTATAATTCAGCACATAAACTGGATTGTTGACAGAGATGTCATGTGACACAGCAGTACGATCATGATCCCATTGCTGATTTTGAGGTCTGTTTTCAACAGGATCATTCAAATCAGGATGGACAAGAGAAAGCTTGGTCTTGAGACTTCTCTTCATCAGTAGTTCAGCAGGGGAGACCCCAGTAAGCGTGTGAGGTCTTGTCCTGTAACTAAGCAATGTACATGACAAATGAGTCTGCAGTGAACCCTGAGTCATACGTTTTATGCTTTGCTTGATCATTTGAACCGCATGCTCTGCTTGACCATTAGACACAGGTTTGAATGGAGCAGACCTTACATGCCTGATACCATTGAGTTTCATGAACTCCTGAAACTCAAGACTTGTGAAGCAAGATCCGTTATCGCTCACAACAATGTCAGGCAAACCATGTGTAGCAAACATGACACGAAGTTTCTCAATAGTAGCTGTGGACGTACTGGATGGCATAATAATACACTCTATCCACTTTGAATATGCATCCACCACAACAAAAAACAACTTTCCCAGGAAAGGGCCCGCAAAATCGATGTGTATCCTCGACCATGGTTTAGATGGCCACGACCAAAGACTCAGCGGAGATTCCGCTGGTACTTTACTTAGCTGCATGCAAGTGTTGCACTGATGCACACATGATTCCAGATCAGAGTCAATTCCAGGCCAATTCCAGGATGAGCACTGGCAATGGCTTTCATCATGACAATACCAGGATGAATGCTATGTAGTTCATGTCTAAATTTTTCTCTGCCTTTCTTAGGCATAACAACACGATTGCCCCATAGTAGACAATCTGACTGAATGGACAGTTCATCTTTGTGACGGTTGTAAGGTTTGGTCTCATCATACATTTCCATAGGTATTGCAGACCAATCACCACTGAGGACACAATGTTTCACAACCGATAAAATAGGGTCATGGCTTGTCCAGATCCACACTTGTTGAGCAGTGACAGGAGTTCCTTCACTCTCAAAAGCATCCATTACTAACAGTCGACCTGCAGGTTGAGGCATCGCCACTTCAGGTGTGGGCAACGGCAGATGACTCAGTGCATCGGCACAATTCTCAGTGCCAGGTCTATGATGAATAACATAATCATAGGCAGACAATGTCAAAGCCCACCTCTGGATACGGGACGATGTATTGGTATTAATACCTTTTTTTTCCGAAAACAATAAAATGAGTGGCTTGTGATCCGTTTGAGTTCAAAAAGAAGACCAAACAGGTACTGTTGCATCTTTTTGACCCCATACACACAGGCCAAAGCTTCTTTCTCTACCATGCTGTAAGCTCTTTCCGCCTTTGACAAACTTCTCGAAGCATACGCAACAGGTTGTAGCTTACCCGACTCATTTGCTTATTGGAGTACACAGCCAACCCCATATGATGAAGCGTCACAGGCCAATACAAGACGCTTACACGGATCATAGTGAACAAGCAGCTTGTTCGAACAGAGCAGATTCTTGGCTTTCTCAAAAGCTCTACCTTGAGATACACCCCAGACCTAGTTGTTGCCTTTTCTGAGCAGCATGTGCAGTGGCTCTAATAAAGTGCTCAATCTGGGTAAGAAATGACCAAAGTAGTTGAGTAGCCCAAGGAATGAACGCAGCTCCGTTGCATTCTGAGGTCTGGGTGCATTTTTGATGGCCTTGGTTTTCGAATCAGTAGACCTGGTGCCATCAGCAGCAATCTTCCTCCCCAGGAATTCAACTTCAGGTGCCATGAAGACACACTTTGAACGTTTCAGCCTGAGTCCCACTTTGTCCAGATGATGTAGGACTTCATCAAGATTGTTCAGATGTTCAGCAGTGTCGCGACCTGTGACCAGAATGTCACCCTGAAACACGACAGTTCTAGGAACGGACTTCAGTAGACTCTTCATGTTCCTCTGAAATATGGCTGCAGCCGAACGGATTCCAAACGGACACCTGTTGAAGACAAACATTCCTTTATTAGTATTGATGCAGGTGAGTTTCTTCAAAGTGTCGACAAGCTCCTGTGTCATACAGGCCGACATCAGATCCAGTTTAGTGAACGGCTTTCCACCAGCTAGCATGGCGAACAGTCATCAGCCTTCGGTAGCGGATACTGATCCTGTTTCGAAAATCGGTTAATCGTAACCTTGTAGTCTCCACAGATCCTGACAGTGCCATCACTCTTTAACATAGGAACGATAGGACTGGCCCATTGATTAAATTCGACCGGTGATATGACCCCTTCACGTTGGAGTCTGTCAAGTTCAATTTTGACCTTCTCCCTCATCACGTACGGAACAGGCCGAGCTTTGTGATAGACAGGTCTTGCATCAGAATCCAGGTGAATCTGCACCTTGGCCCTAGTAAAATTGCCAATGCCCGGTTCGAACAAAGAAGGAAACTTCTTCAGCACTTGAGCACACAAAGTGTCCACTTGATTTTCTCGAGTCAATTCCTGCCGAACAGCGTTGGACCATTGCCTGGGACGATTCATAATGGTAAATCGTGAACCACACCATCATACGACACCTTGACTACTGCACTGTCAATCATCGGTATGAGTTCCTTAGTGTAAATACGCAACTTGGCATTGACTGGACTCAGCTTAGGCTTCACAGCCTCAGTGTTCCACAGCTTGTTGAATGTCCTTTGGCTCATTATTGACTGACTCGCATCCATGTCCAGCTCCATTGATACAGGCACACCATTCATTTTCACATTAACCATTATCGGTTGGCTCTTTGTCAGGAACGAATACAGACCATACACTTCCTCCTCAGGTATCTTGGGTTGCATATCCGGGCCAGCACTGGACTGGTCATCATCATCAATGTGATGAGCAGCAGCACGCTTGCACAGTTGTGGGCACATTCGCTGAAGATGCCCCACTCTCGAACAGCCTTTACAGATGTACTGTTTAAACAGACACTGATGAGGCCGATGATTGCCCCCACAACACGAACAGGGTGAACTCGGATTTGTATCATTTGGCAGACTTTGAGCAGCTACAGGTTTCACATAAGCAGCTGAGTAGGCCCTGCCATAAGCAGCTCTGCCAGACGATGACACAATTTGCCATGGAGCTCCGACTCTCTGATGACATCTGCCTTAAATCATCATCAGTCGTCATGCATGCCTGGGCAATCGCAATGGCCTTGCTCAAATCCAGCTTTTCTGCAGCCAATAATTTCCGAAGGATCACATCATGGTTGATGCCTATCACGATGAAATCTTGCAGCATGTCTTCCAACGCGTTTCTGAACTTACACGGCTCAGCCAGACGTCTTAGGTCGGCGACAAATCCTGACACATCCTGGCCCTCAGCACGAACATGTGGGTAGAAGCGATAGTGTGAGATGATGATCCCCTCTTTTGGCTTGAGATGTTCATGCACCAGAGCGCACAAGTCCCCATACTCTTTGTCCATTGGACGTGCAGGCAAGGGAAAATTCTTTCTGAGGCCATAAATTTTTGGACCACAAACGGTGAGGAAAACCGCCCTGCGCCTAACTGCGTCACCAGCTTCCTCCATTTTGTTGGCCACGAAATACTGATCCAGGTGGTCGATAAAATCCACCCAATCCTCGCCACCCGCGAATCTCTCCAGAATTCCAATGGTGCCCATTGTGCATGCGAAGGTTTTTAAGTTACTTCGTCGCCAAATGTAATGTATATAATGACTCGAAAGACTTGTTACTGTAAGCTCACTCAGGTGCAAACCTGGTTCAACTTTACTCGCGCCCAAAGTGCGCACAAGACATGGTACTCGCTTTTATATACCAGGGCCCGCGCACATGTGCGTACAGCCCGATGACCTCTGACAGTGGCGCCCCCTGGTGTCTCGTGACCCCAAGCATCAATACATAACAATAGTCGATGTATTCACCGAGGCATATGAAAGCATGGGCCTTACGCTTAACATCCGTAAGACAAAGGTCCTCCACCAGCCTGTCCTTGCCCGCACAGCACTGCCCCGCAGTCATCAAGATTCACAGCACGGCCCTCGACAAAGTGGTCCATTTCCCATACCCCAGGAGCCTCTTGTCAACAAAGGCAGACATTGATGTGGAGATTCAACACCGCCTCCAGTGCGCCAGTGCAGCCTTCGGCCTCCTGAGGAAAAGAGTGTTCGAAGACCAGGCTCTCAAATCTACCACCAAACTCATGGTCTACAGGGCTGTAGTAATACCCGCCCTCCTGTATGGATCAGAGGCATGGACGATTTGAAGGAACACGATGAATGATAGCACATTGAATCAACCGAAGCGTAGCTGACAGCGACATTCCCATGAACCAAAGCATGGCTAGGACGCGCAGTACTTAACATTTAGCAAAGCCAGACTGTGGAATTGGCAGGACTTACCCTCTCCCTCGAGTGAGGGCCCAACTTGTGCAGTGGTGGTTGCTTTTCTCCAGGCAGGGCCCATCAAAGCAGCGACCCTGTCTTCCGAGGGTGACAGTGGGTGCAGATTTGCTGGGCCTCCTCCTGTTCGAGTTCTCTCTCTTTTGTTGTGTGTCACCTTCCTCTGCAAAGGTGAAAATATAACTTTTTAGAGAGGGTGTTTTTCTGCTGGGTGGGCCATACAGATGGTCACATTTATAATTGCAATTGCATTGCAGAAATTAAAATATTATTTACACTAACTACTTGACCAAGGTCCTGCCACTTCTTTTTGCACTGGCCTCCAGACCTCGGGGTGGTCACCATTGCACAGTGATCTTCTGCAAGTTGGTTCCAGTGTTTCTTCATTTCTTTTGGTGAAACTTTTATGTGACCTCTGCTGGTGTCCAGCTCCTGCCACCTGGCCTCAATTACAGTCACTAGTGCCTCCACTTCATCCTGTGAGAAATTCTTGGTCCTTGAGCCGCGTTGCATCTTGTATTGCAGCTCCGATTTTTCCAATGAGAATTAAAATTCACACACACAACTGGCTCTTTAAAAATGGCTGAATGCTGACCGGGAGCTGTGCTGGGCATGTGTGCCCATAGCAGTCACGTCAAAAACGTCAGTTCTTTTTTCCGCGCATGCGCAGATTGGGGCTGGTTCATCGTTTTTCGACACAGACATTAGGCTCCACCCTCTGAAGCTAAAGAACAGGCTGCGTGGCGCCAATTTCAAAAATTAGAATGGGGAAACTTGCAAGTTATTTTTTGGAGTAGTCAGGGCCAAATAAACGGGCGTAACTCTTGCAATATGCCAAAAAACACCATTGTGGAAAATTGAGCCCAAAATGTGGTCACTGAATCTTTGTCTTACACATCTGCTCTCTATTTTCTATCATTTGTTTCTAATATACACAATGAAATGAAGCAATAGCCCCAAAATTCAGCCGCCAGAAAGCTGGTGCTGTTAAGGCCTTTTTTCCCACATTAGCGCTGCAGGTTTTTGACCACAAAAAAGTGTTCCAGTCTTATTAGCCCTGCAAAGCTGAAATTTGCAGTCTTAATTAGGGCATTATTCCCACGGGAAATTCATCCTGAGGGTGATGTGACAGCTGCCATTGCTGCACAGGCATGAGAGAATGAGCGGGAATCAGCGACTAGGGTCCTGAACTTAAGGAAAGGTAACTTCGATGGTATGAGACATGAATTGGCTAGAATAGACTGCTGAGTGATACTTAAAGGGTTGACGGTGTATAGGCAATGGCAAACATTTAAAGATCACATGGATGAACTTCAACAATTGTACATCCCTGACTGGAGTAAAAATACAACGGGGAAGGTGGCTCAACCGTGGCTAACAAGGGAAATTAAGGGTAGTGTTAAATCCAAGGAAGAGGCATATAAATTGGCCAGAAAAAGCACCAAACCTGAGGACTGGGAGAATTTTATAATCCAGCAGAGGAGGACAAAGGGTTTAATTAGGAGGGGGAAAATAGAGTATGAGATGAAGCTTGCTGGGAACATAAAAACTGACTGCAAAAGCATCTATAGATATGTGAAGAGAAAAAGATTAGTGAAGACAAACGTAGGTCTCTTGCAGTCGGATTCAGGTCAATTTATAATGGGGAACAAAAAAATGGCAGAGCAGTTGAACAAATACTTTGGTTCTATCTTCACTAAGGAAGACACAAATAACCTTCCGAAAATACTAAGGGTCCAAGGGTCTAGTGAGAAGGAGGAACTGAAAGAAATCCTTATTAGGCAGGAAATTGTGTTAGAGAAATTGATGGGATTGAAGGCCGATAAATCCCCGGGGCCCGATAGTTTGCATCCCAGACTTAAGGAAGTAGCCCAAGAAACAGTGGATGCATTGGTGATCATTTTCCAACAGTCTATTTACTCTGGATCGGTTCCTATAGACTGGAGGGTAGCTAATGTAACAACACTTTTTAAGAAGAGAAGGAGAGAGAAGGTGGGTAATTATAGACTGGTTAGCCTGACATCAGTAGTGGGGAAAATGTTGGAATCAATTATTAGAGATGAAATAGCAGCACATTTGGAAAGCAGTGACAGGATCGGTCCAAATCAGCATGGATTTATGAAAGGAAAATCCTGCTTGACAAATCTTCTAGAATTTTTTGAGGATGTAACTGGTAGAGTGGACAAGGGAGAACCAGTGAATGTGTGTATTTGGACTTTTAAAAGGCTTTTGACAAAGTCCCACAGAAGAGATTGGTGTGCAAAATTAAAGCACATGGTATTGGGGGTAATGTACTGACGTGGATAGAGAATTGGTTGGCAGAAAGGAAGCAGAGAGTCGGGATAAACGGGGTCCTTTTCAGAATGGCAGGCAGTGACTAGTGGGGTGCCGCAGGGCTCAGTGCTGGGAGCCCAGCTATTTACAATATACATTAATGATTTAGATGAGGGAATTGAGTGTAATATCTCCAAGTTTGCAGATGACACTAAGCTGGGTGGCGGTGTGAGCTGTGAGGAGGACGCAAAAAGGCTGCAGGGTGAATTGGACAGGTTAGGTGAGTGGGCAAACGAGTGGCAAATGCAGTATAATGTGTATAAATGTGAGGTTATCCACTTTGGTGGCAAAAACACGAAGGCAGAATATTATCTGAATGGTGGCAGATTAGGAAAAGGGGAGGTGCAATGAGACCTGGGTGTCATGGTACATCGGTCATTGAAAGTTGGCATGCAGGTACATCAGGTGGTGAAGAAGGCAAATGGTATGTTGGCCTTCATAGCTAGGGGATTTGAGTATAGGAGTAGGAAGGTCTTACTGCCGTTGTACAGGGCCCTAGTGAGGCCTCACCTGGAATATTGTGTTCAGTTTTGGTCTCCTAATCTGAGGAAGGACGTTCTTGCTATTGAGGGAGTGCAGCGAAGGTTCACCAGACTGATTCCACGGATGGCTGGACTATCATATGAGGAGAGACTGGATCAACTGGGCCTTTATTCACTGGAGTTTAGAAGGATGAGAGGGGATCTCATAGAAACATATAAAATTCTGAGATGAGGAGAAACGTCTTCACTCAGAGAGTTGTTAACCTGTGGAATTCCCTGCCGCAGTTAGTTGTTGATGCCAGTTCATTGGATATATTCAAGAGGGAGTTAGATATGGCCCTTATGGCTAAAGGGATCAAGGGGTATGGAGAGAAAGCAGGAAAGCGGTACTGAGGTGAATGATCAGCCATGATCTTATTGAATGATGGTGCAGGCTCGACGGGCCGAATGGCCTACTCCTGCACCTATTTTCTATGTTTCTATGTATCAGTGCTGCTTTGGAGAGGATGGGCGCGGCTCTGCAAGAGTCGACGGAGCGTCTAAGTGCTGTCATATCTCGTGGCTTTCAGACTGTGGCTGCTCGCATGCAGTCTCAGTGGATGCCCCCAGAGACCTCAGTGTTGCTTTTGCGGCTGGGTCTACCACGGGCCACGGGGGACCTTCTGGTGTGGTGCCACAGCACCGACCTGAGCTCCCTGTGCCGCCCCTGGTGAGTTACTCAGGCTCCTCGGCACAGGATACAGATGATGCACTCCCTCCAGCTCTCAGCATTCCCTGCACCTGACCTGTCACTCTGCCAGTGTCTCCACGCATGGCCTCGCCCGTGCCAAGCCAGACTGAACTGTCCCAGGAGGGTGTTAACCAGTCTCCAGCCGGCCCTTCCAGGCCCAAAGCTGCTCGAGGGCGTCCTAGAAGAACATCTGCAGCTTCCACACAGGGAAGACAACAGCCTTCCCGGACCCATGAGTCAGGGGAGACACTGAGGTGAAGTTGCACGTTAGGCACGTGCAAGAGGGCTTATAAGGAAATGCACAAGGGTGGTAAATGATGTTTATATGTTATTTTTCTGCATTGTTTATTATTCTGGTAGTTTGGAGTTATATTGATTATGTATTAAATTTTTATTTTTTGCACCTATATCGGGGCTGCTGTATAATGTGAGGTGGGCATCATCATCATCAATAGGCAGTCCCTTGGAGTTGAGGATGACTTGCTTCCACTCTAAAAGTGAGTTCTCAGGTGACTGAAGAGTCCAATACGGGAACTACAGTATCTGTAACAAGTGGGGCCGACAGTGGTTGAAGGATCGGGTGGATGGGGGGGGTCCTGGGTTGCTGCACGCTCCTTCCGCTGTCTACACTTGGTTCCTGGTTGCTCTCGGCGATTAGACTCGAGGTGCTCAGCGCCCTCCCGGATGCTCTTCCTCCACTTTGGGTGGCCTTGGGCCAGGGATTCCCAGGTGCCGGTGGGGATGTTGCACTGTGTCAAGGAGGCTTTGAGGGTGTCCTTGAAGTGTTTCCTCTGCCCACCTGGGGCTCACTTGTCAGGTCGGAGTTCCGAGTAGAACGCTTGCTTTGGGAGACTCGTGTCGGGCATGCGGGCGATGTGGCCCTTCCATCGGAGCTGGTCGAGTGTGGTCAGTGCTTCAATGCTGGGGATGTTGCCCTGGGCGAGAACACTGACGTTGGTGTGTCTGTCCTCCCAGGGGATTTGCAGGATCTTGCGGAGGCAGCGTTGGTGGTACTTCCCCAGTGCTTTGAGGTGTCTGCTGTACATAGTCCATGTCTCTGAGCCATATAAGGGGGCGGGTATCACTACTGTCCTGTAGACCATAAGCTTGGTGACAGATTTGAGGTCCTGATCTTCGAACACTCTCTTCCTCAGGCGACTGAAGGCTGCGCTGGTACACTGAAGGCGGTGTTCGACCTCATCACCGATGCCTGCCCTTGCTGACTGTAGGCTCCCGAGGCATGGAAAATGGTCCATGTTGTCCAAGGCCACGCCATGGATTTTGATAACTAGGGGGCAGTGCTGTGTGGCAGGGTCAAGTTGGTAGAGGACCTTTGTCTTATGGATGTTTAGTGTGAGGCCTATGCTTTCGTACGCCTCGATGAAGGTGTTGACGATGGCTTAAAGTTCAGCCTCTGAATGTGCGCAGGCGCAAACGTTGTCTGCGTACTGTAGCTCGATGACAGAGGATGGGACGGCCTTGGACCTAGCCTAGGGCCGGCAGAGGTTGAACAGATTCCCATTTGTTACCGCACGAAATGCTGAGCTGGGGCAACGTTTCCAGTCTGAGCTCCTGGATTGAGATTTCAGTTTTCTCTCTGTGAATCTCGGGATCTCTATTTCTCTCTCTCCCAATCAAATTTTCTCTTTCTGATTCTCATTCCCTTTCCTCACTTCTATCTCCTTCTCCGTTTTCTTTTGCTCCCTTCCCTATCTCTCTCTCCCTCTCTCTCTGTATCACACTCTCTCTTTCCCTCTCCCTCCCTCTCTCTCCCTCTCTCTCTCTCACCCTCTCTCTTTCTCTCTCCCTCTCTCTTTCCCTCCCTCTCGCTCTCTCTCCCTGCTTCTCTCTTCCTCCCTCTCACCTTCTCTCTCTCCTTCTCTCTCGCTCTCTCTCTCTCACCTCTCCCTCTCTCCCTCTCTTTCCCTCTCCCTCTCTCCCTTTCCCCCTCTCCCTCTCCCCCTCACCCCCTTTCTCTCTCCCTCCCCCCAGAGTGTGGATTCTGTGCTGAACTCCTTGGCTGCATTGAAGAGGCTCCTGGGCTTGTTGCTGAGCAATACGGAGCTGGCTCTGGGACCTCGCCCCGTCCGGAGCTCGCTGATCTCCCCCAGATGATCTTTGACTGGAATTCTCTGCTGCGGACTCAGTTGCTGCCGTCGAGCCAAACCGGCTCCGAGATCTCTGCCAGTCTGCACCGGCCCTCAAAGCTGGCGAGGGCACCGTCAGCTAATGGGCCGGCTTCTTCGCGCTGAAAATGGGTTTGGAGGTGGAGCGGCAGCGGTATGCACCTTTAGCGAGTCACTTCTGCCGCAAGCCCCACACCGCCACGCGAGTCGGTCGATCGCGGCGGTGGCCCACACCGCTGCAAAAACCTCCTGGGCTGAATTTACGTCGGGGCGGCCAGTTGAGCCCCAAGCAGCGGCCATTCAATTTTGACAAATGGCCGCCGCAAATGGGCAGTAACTTCCCGGGACCGTGAATTTCGGGGCCAATGTCAAAAACAGGTACTCTGCAGCACGTCATATTGGAGCTCAATCGTCCAGGTGTGTTCTTCTTCTTGGGACAGGCTTATCTACACCCTGTCTGTTTAACATGGAATGACATAGGGAACGTATGACCGATGATGTGACCGATGATGAAGAGAAGAATATTTTGAGGTTTTTTTTTGCCATTTGGGAGTTGAAAAACTGGCTTTTGGACCAATTGAGTAACATTGCTCTGGTTTCCAAAAAGGAGCAGGGAGCAATGAAAGGAAATGGCCTTTAAAAGCTTGAAACTTAGAGAAAATAGAAAATAAGGGGGTAAAGAATTTGTGGGGTTTACGCCACCGGTTACTGACAACAAAATGCTGCCGAGAAGGCTGCTGCTGCTCTTTCACCAGCTGGTGGCAGGTTGTGCAGTGTCCTCCATTTCCAAGGCCTGGCAGCGCTGCTGTTAAGAAGAATCACCCTGCAAAGAAAAATGAAGGAGTGGTGACATCAGTCGACGTGAAGCGCTGACCTCACGTCACCGTGGCGAACTTGGATCCCTTTCTGAGTTCACCACTGGGTCCTAAGCTGACCATATCAACCTAGCGTCCAGCAGACCGACAGAGGCACTGTCAGCACCTCTTAAAGGGACACACAATCTTTCACGTAAGTTTGTATTTAAGCTTTTGGACTGTTTCAAAATTTTTTTTTTACTGAAGTAGTGGTTTGCTGCAATAGATATTAAAAGTATTTTAAGTGTGTAGGGAGTTCTGCTGGATGCTTTCAAGGCCTCGGATGGTAAAGGAAGGCCTCTGAGAAGACAGAAAATACTCCAAATACTCAGCAGGTCAGACAACATCCGTGGCGAGAGAGAAAAAGAGTTAACGTCTCAGGTCAAGATGCTGCCGAACGTGCTGAGTATTTCCAGCATTTTATGCAGTTATTTCAGATTTACTGTATCCACTCGCAGAGGGAAGAAGAAGCTGAAGAGGAGAAAGCAGACCGAAGGAGGCAAACAAACAGCCTTTTTTTGGGAGATCCGGGATGGAAACATCAGCCTGCAGTACCAGTGACCACAACCCCAATTCCCCTTTCAACATTTGTCCCACACCTTACCTTCCCTCTGTTACTGACCATCACATCCTCTTGGCCACGATGCTGAAATAAAAGCCACCACAAAGCAAATTTTCCAATCAACTTTATGCATCTATCCATCCAATATGATATCAAGCAATCAGCTCATCACCCTTATGCATCCTCTTAGTGACTGTCCTGTGCGTGCCTTTGCCTATCCTAGTGATGTCACGCAGTGCTCCCCCAGTGGCTGCAGCGTGGCTGGTGGAAGGCTGCTGACTTTCACTGGGGACACTGCAAATGGACACGCAGGTCTACTGCGAGGAGCTGGTGGTGGGAAGTGTCAAATCGAGTGACGGTGTGTCTTCTCCTTCTTCTTCTCCTCCTCCTTCACCTCCTCCTCCTCCTCCTCCTTCATCCTTTGTCCTTCGGTCTTCATCTTCTTTTCTTGGCCAACCACTGGCTGGGCAGTCTGGATTTCTTGGGTGTGTGAAATGAGGCACACACAGGACAATCACTAAGAGGGTGCACAAGGGTGGAGTTGCGGTGAGGGGAGGACAGGAAAGCCAGAGGTGCATGCCAGAAGGAGGGTAATGTATGAGTATACCGCTACCCTATATCTTTCCTGCTCCGCCACTGACCAAGGGCTCAGCCATGCCCCTGCCAAGAATGGCCTTCACCATCTCCTCAACCGTGTGAGGTGAGGCTAGAAATGAGAGATGTGTCTCCTCATTGCTGCCCGATTGTTGGTAGGTGAGTGATTCGGGGGGAGGGGGAGTCATGCATTGAGCAGTGTGTGAGGCTAGTGGTGCAGTTGGTTGGAGATGACTTTTGAAGATGCATTCACTGACCTTGACCAGTGGTCTGAGGTCATGAAGCTTCTTTGGGCACTGGAGCCAGGTGGTGGGGGTGCCACTGCTGACCTTGATGGCCTCGGTGATCTGGTCCCACATCATTCTCTCTGGAGGGCCTCCTGGCCCCTGTCGGTAGAGGACCTCTCTTGCAGTGTTGACCCCCTGCACAAAGCTGGAGTGCTACGCGCGAGACCCTAGGTGCCCCTTCCCTGGCTTGCTGAGCCATTTGTGTTAGTGCTGAAGCACTTCTCCCATTTTTTGAGGATTAGAAGGTAATTCAGGTTTAAGTGCTGAAGACTCCCATTTGGGACTTTTAAATGTTACATTTTTTTAAAGACAGCAAGGGCTGAAAACTGCATTTTTTTTCACTTCATTTTAATTTTTATTAGTTCGGAAGGTATTGCCCCTTTAATTCATAGCCCTTCTAATTGCCCACAATTCCTTGCGAACTCCCTTGCCTCGCTCCCAGATGCTGTTAGAAACTGGAACACGTTTCAGAAAGGGAACTTCGACTCCCAGCCTGCACTGACGCCACCAGAAGGAAGTTACACAGTAATTTAGTACTAGGCTAAAAAATCTTTAGCCCCCAGCGCGAATTTTTCTCGCTTAACGTTTCGTCCATTTTCAGTAGCCGTTACCCTCAGATTTCGGTGACACTGACAACTCTCATGGTGGCCATGAATATTTCCCCCCTAAATCTTAAGTAATGTGGAATGGAGAATACTAGTTTGAAGAAGGGGAGACTCAAAGTAGCTCAGACACAGAAGAAGAAAACAAAGAAAGGGTGAGCACAACTAAACTCAACAATGCATTTTAGTGTTTAAGTTAGTAATGTTGATTTAATATTACTAGTAATAAAGTTATTACTGTAAAATCAGTGTTTTTTCAGCACCACAGCGAGTGAGCTAAAAAGTTACAAAGCTATTTGGCCCAGGGAGGCAGATGTTTCTATTGACCTAAAAGCAAGTCTATATGTGACCCATGAATGTAGTACTGGACTCACACTGACAGAAGTTATACCGCTATCGCTGTAGGATAATATTCTCCTCAGTTCATAGGAAGGTGCTTTCAGAGAATTATTTTGCAAAACTAGAAGAGAACGAAGACATTTCTTTTCTGGGTGGCCATTTTCTACCTGGGTTTTTGAGATCCAGTGGCAATAGTTATCAGTGGCTAGAAACCTTCTACCACAGGTGAGTAACACCGGCAGCAATTGCTTATCATTGAAGTACAAAACACTCTCGCTTATTGTTGAAACCACGTTGCTTTTCTGGCTCATGTGCTAGCTGTGATGTTGATATATATGGCTACCCATACCTGGCGATACTATGAGTCGGAGAAAATAGCGCTGATAGCAGGTAGAATCGCTACAGCACGGAAGGAGGCCATTTGTCCCATCGCGCCTGTGCTGGCTCTTTGAAAGAGTGATCCAATTAGTCTCACACCCCTGCTCTATCCCCTGCAAATTTTTATTTTTCAAGTATTTATCCAATTTCCTTTTGAAAGTTACCTATGAATCTGTTTCCACCATCCTTTCAGGCAGTGTATTCCAGATCATAACAAGTGGCTGCGTAAAAAAATTCTCCTCATCTCCGCTCTGGTTCTTTTGACAATTATCTTAAACCTGTGTTCTCTGATTATCAACCCACCTGCCAGTGAAAACAGTTTCTCCTTATTCATTTTATCAAAAACTTTCATAATTTTGAACACCTCTTTTAAATCTCCCCTTCACTGCATTTATAAGGCAGCTTTGACGACCTCAGGATGTCCCAAGCTACTTTACAGCCAATAAAATATTTTGAAGTTATAACGTAGGACATGCAGCTTCCAAATTGCACACTGCAAGCTCCCACAAACAGCAATGTGATAATGACCTGATAATCTGTTTTTAGGTGTTGGTTGAGGGATAAATATTGGCCAAGACACAAGGGAGAACTCCCCTATTCTTCTTTGAAATAGTGACATGACATTTTTTACGTCCACAGATTACTGCAGATGGAGCCTGGGTTTAACGTCTCATCTGAAAGATGGTGCCTCCGACAGTGCAGCGCTCCCTCAGTACTGAATAGGAGTGTCAGCCTAGATTTTGAATTCAAGTCCCTGGAGTAGGACTTGAACCCACAACCTTCTGACTCAGAGACGAGAGTGGTACCCACTGAGCCATGGCTGACAATCCCAACTATATTGAATTTGTTGCTGTAAAAATCAGACCCAGGAGCTTAGTGCACAGTATTGTGGTGTAAAACCTCAGAGGAAGAATGTGATGCATTGCACAGCTTGTTGGGCCATATTTGCTCTTTCATGGTGACAACTGGTTTTGAATTCCGTCTTGACACACAGCATGAAGGACATCAATGACCTCAATAACCTCCCTCATGGTCAGCTGTTACGCGTAAGGTCACAGCTGAATAGCATTGTGATCTGTCTCAATCTACAACACCGAGCTAGCCTGAATCAAAGGCTAACTGGGTGAACCCCACTTCTGAGAGTCTACCAAAGTAGTAGTTGTGAAGAATGGAAATGTTACTCAGGCAACTGAGAGTATTCTTTTGGAGCTGGCATTGAAACTCTGTGTTAGGTGGAGCCTGTACTGTATCAGACCTATGCTCCTGGATGCTGTTACTGGGTGCAATTTGGGAAAAAGATAAGTAGTTCTGGTTGCTGACATTTTCATCTCACGCCTTGATAGGAACATGACAGTTATTAAAATTAATAATAAGAAAGACCCATATGATCCACTTTGTCAAACCAAAGTCTTCCATCCTAGTTAGGTGGGTTTATTTGGCATTTTCAATAGGATACTCACAATGCCACTACACTTTCTGCCTTTTTTTGTTTCCCCAGATACCATACAAAGATGCAAAATTGATTCTCAGGGGACACTAGGAGCTGCAATCCAGCTGCAAGTCCTCCTGATTAAGGGTAGGGTCATATATTTTCAACACCTTGAACTTTTATCTGCATTATTAGCCAAACAAATGGAATCCCCGTGGTCTAATTTGATAGTAAAGGTTACTAAAATGGGCCTCTGACTGAAGATTGCAATTATTCAGATTTCTGGGACAGATATGTTTCCTCATTCTTGATTTCTTACAAAATATTCAGTTTGGCTAAGTGTCTTAAAAGCAGTTTAATCTTGCTTCAGTGAAAGCTGCATAAGGGCCTAGACTTAATGAAAGTACTCCATTATTGTTGTCAAGACTAATGTTGGGTTCACAAGGTTTTCCGTTTTCTTTAACCAACATTTGTGGTTTAATGTCATTACTTGTATCCAACGATGTTCGTATCTCTGCATCATACTTTGGAACTGAGCCCAAAGAAACTCAGTCGCAATCCTTATATTTCAAATATTTAACTGGTGCATCTTTCCATTTAATGATTTAAATTTTTGCTAATGTTTCTCTAATGGATTAACCAAATGGAATATTTGACCGACCAGCAATTCAACAGCTTTACGTGGCCTTACCCATACCCAGTGAATAGAACGAAGGAATTGTCCAGTTATAATTTAATATGATAGGGTAGATAAAGATAAACTATTTCCTCTGGTGGTGAGAGTCCAGAACAAATGGGCATAACCTTCAAGTTAGAGCTAGGTGGTTCGATGCGATATCAGGAAGCACTTCTTCATGCAAATGCAAGAAGAAATCTGGAACTCATTCCCCCCGCCCCAGAAAGCTTTTGAGGCTGGAGGTCAATTGAAAATTTCAACACTGATTTGATATATTGTTAGGCAAAGGTATTAAGGGTGACAGAACCAAGGCGGGCAAATGGAGTTAAGATACAGATCTAATTGAATGGCAGAGTAGGCTTGAGGGCTGATGGCCTACTCCTGTTGCTATGTTCCTAAGATTATACAATTATTTCCACGGTCTTTGATCCAAAAAGATCTTGACTAGGGTTCCAAAGAACCAAAAGGTTGGGTTGAGGTTTATGTAAGAGAAGGCACAGGATCTCAAATTCATGCAATTTTGCATAGAAATCTTGTGATTTACCATTCAGTAATCAGTGTTATCAGCCCCGATATTAACTTGGAGGTGGGGATGGAGTGGTGCGGGGGGTGGGGGGGGGGGTAGCTTAGTGGTTGGGAAACCCAGAGAAATGACAGGACCTGATTAGCATTTTCGGAATCCGTTTCCTGCCACAGCCAGCCAGATTGAGGTGCTGGCTGACTGCTGGGCAGGCAGGCCTTTGGCATCTAATCACAACTCGGGAGTGGAGAGGAGGGAGGGGGAGATAGGGGGTGGGGAGACATTGATGGGGGGAGGCCCAGGAGGGGTCGGGGGGAACATCGATGAGAGGAGGCCTGGGAGGGGTCGGGGGGGGGAACATCGACGGGGAGAGGGCCGGGAGGCATCAGCGATGGGAGGAGGGGTCGGGGGGCACATCAATGGGGGAAGGGCCAGGTGGGGTCAGGGGGGACATCGATGGGAAAGGGGTTGGGGGGACAGCGATGGGAAGAGGGGTCAGGGGGCACATCGATGGGGGGAGGGGTCTGGGGGGAAAGTGATGGGGAGGGGTTGGGGGGAACATCAATGGTGGGAGCGGGCGGTGGGTGACATCGATGGGGGTCGGTGGGGACATCGATGGGGGTCGGGGTCAGTGGGTGACATCGATGGGGGGAGGGGTCGGTGGGGGACATCTATGGGGGGAGGGGTCGGTGGGGGACATAGATGGGGGGAGGGGTCGTGGGGGACATCTATGGGGGGAGGGGTCGGGGGGACATCGATGGAGGGAGGGGTCGGGGGTGACATCGATGGGGGGAGGGGTCGTGGGGGACATCGATGGGGGGAGGGGTCGTGGGGGACATTGATGGGGGGAGGGGTCGTGGGGACATCGATGGGGGGGGTCGGTGGGGGACATCGACGGGGGCAGGGCCGGGAAGGGTCCGGGGACATCAATGTGGGGATGCTGTAAAAGATCGGGGCTAGAGGGAAACATTGATTGGAGGGGGCTGGTGGGAGGGGTTGGGGGTAACATCGACTGGGGGGCACCGGGTGGGACATCAATTGGGGGGATACTTGGAGAGCGATAGGGGTAGCCCTGGAGATGTCAGAGGAGATGGGGAGAAGATAATGGGGGGCACATGGCGGATATGGGGGGAGGGCAGGAGGAGATCGCGGTCCGTGAAGGACATCGGGAGTGCATCGGATCGCAGGGGGTCGGGGGGTCCGATCGTATGGAGTGGGAAACAGATTTTCTTGGGGAGCCAGAGTGAAGCACTCCTCTTGGCACACTCGCAGTGCTGGAAAAGCATTTAACTCTTCCATGCCACAGTTCCCACCTCTCTTTAGCTGCCGGGTTTCCTGAGGTCCGGGTAATCCGGCTGGCAAGCAGTAAAGCTGCAACAGAGAACATCTCTGAGGGATGCGTTTATTGCGACTAATTAAATGACCGCCCTGTCTCTGATTGGCTTTCCATTATTACATGACCTATTGCTGATTGGTTCCCTTGAAGGATAAGCCACACCCTGAAGTTTCTCTGGAATGTGTAACTGGAACCGCCCAGCCCAAGTTCTGTCTTTGCAAATTGTAATTTGATCCATTCTGACCCACACCCCAAAGTCCCTTACCCCAGCGCAAGTGCATCCCTCCCCCAGCTGAAGTCCATTATCACAGCGCAAGTGCATGACCTTACCACCCCTCCCCCCACCCCCAGCACCATAGATGGGGCATTGTTTGGGCCATGGATTGTTAACAGATTTATTGGATATGAAGTGAATAGTGACACTGTAGTGACTTTTGGATTTCATGCACTCCAACCATGTCCCTGATGCACCGAGCTTTCCAAGAAACGTGATCCGAGTTCCCTATCTCGTCCCCACCCCCGGGATGTCTCTCTTCCCCCCCCACACCGCGTGTCTCTCTCACTCCCTCCCCCCCCCCGTGTGTCTCTCACTCCCTCCCCCCTTCCGTGTGTCTCTCTCTTCCCCCTCGAAATCGAGGAAGACTTGCTTCCACCCTAAAAGTGAGTTCTTAGGTGACTGTACAGTCCAATGCGGGAATTACAGTCTCTGTCACAGGTGGGACAGACAGTCATTGAAGGAAAGGGTGGGTGGGGAGTCTGGTTTGCCGCACGCTCCTTCCGCTGCCTGCGCTTGCTTTCTGCATGCTCTCGGTAACGATTTGACAGATGGAGAATAATGTGGGAAAATGTGAGGTTATCCACTTCGGCAGAAAAAATAGAAAAGCAAATTATAATTTAAATGGAAAAAAGTGTTGCAGGACAGCGGGACCCTGGGGGTCCTTGTGCATGAAACACAAAAAGTGAGTATGGAGGTACAGCAAGTAATCAGGAAGGCAAATGGAATGTTGGCCTTTATTGCAAGGGGGATAGAGTATAAAAGCAGAGAAGTCCTGCTACAACGGGGTATTGGTGAGGCCACACCTAGAGTACTGCGTACAGTTTTTGTCTTCGCATTTAAGGAAGGATATACTTGCATTGGAAACTGTTCAGAGAAACTGTTCACTAGGTTGATTCCGGAGATGAGGGGGTTGACTTATGAAGATAGGTTGAGTAGGTTGGGCCTATACTCATTGGAGTTCAGAAAAATGAGAGGTGATGTTATTGAAACATAAGATAATGAGGGGGCTCGACAAGGTGGATGCAGAGAGGATATTTCCACTCATAGGGGAATCTAGAACTAGGGGACATAGTCTCAGAATAAGGGGTCGCCCATTTAAAACTGAGATGAGGAGGGATTTCTTCTCTCAGATGGTTGTAAATCTGTGGAATTCTCTGCCCCAGAGAGCTGTGGACGCTGGGTCATTGAATATATTTAAGGTGGAGATAGACAGATTTTTGAGTGATAAGGGAATAAAGCATTATGGGGAGCAGGCAGTGAAGTGGAGCTGTGTCCATGATCAGATCAGCCATGATCTTATTGAATGGCAGAGCAGGCTCGAGGAGCCAAATGGTCTACTCCTGCTCCTATTTCTTATGTTCTTATGTTCTGTCTTAAATGGTCGACCCTTTATTCTGCAACTATTTCCCTTGCTGCCAGATTCCCTCATGAGGGGAAATATCCTCTCTGCATCTACTCTGTCAAGACCCCTCAGAATCTTATATTTTTCACTAAGATCACCTCTCAATCTTCTAAACTCCAACGAGTATAGGCCCAACCTGTTCAACCTTTCTTCATATGACAACCCTTTCATCTCAGGAATCAACTTTGTGAACTTTCTCTGAACTCCCTACAATGCAATTATATCCTTCCTCAAATAAGTGGACCAAAACTGTACGCAGTACTCCAGGTGTGGTCTTACCAACGCCCTGTACAGTTGGAGCAGTCCCTGCTTTAATACTCTATCCCCCTTATAATATTCCATTTGCCTTCCTGATTACTTGCTGCACCTGCATACTAACATTTTGTGTTTCATGTACAAGGACCCCCAGGTCCCTCTGTACTGCAGCATTTTGTAATCTCTCCTTATTTAAATATAAATTTGTTTTTTTATTTTTCCTACCAAAGTGGATAATCTCACATTTTCCACATTATACTCCATCTGCCAAATTTTTGCCCACTCACATGTTTTGCGTCCTTCTCACAAATTGCTTTCCCACCTATCTTTATATCATCAGCAAACTTGGCTACGTTACACTCGATCCCTTCATCCAAGTCATTCATGTAAATTGTAAATAGTTGAGGCCCCAGCACTGATCCCTATGGCACGCCACTAGTTACAGTTTGCCAACCTGAAAATTACCCATTTATATCGACTCTCTGTTTTCTGTTAGTTAGCCAATCCTCTATCCACCCAATCTGGTGAGCTCTTATCTTGTGCGGTATCCTTTTATGTAGCACCTTATCGAAAGCTTTCTGGAAATCCAATTACACAAGATCTTCTGGTTCCTCTTTATCCACCCTGCTCATTACACCCTCAAAGAACTACAGCAAATTTATCAAACATGATTTCCCTTTCATAAAACCATGCTAACTCTGCTTGACTGCATTATGATTTTCTAAATGTCCTGCTACTACTTCCTTAATGATGGACTCCAGAATTTTCCCAATGTCAGATGTTAGGCTAACTGGTCTATCGTTTCCTGTTTTCTGTCTCCCTCCTTTCTTACATAGGCATGTAATATTTGTGGTTTTCCAATCCACAGGCACCTCTCCAGAATCCAGGGAATTTTGGTAGATTACAACCAATGCATCCACCATTGCTGCAGCCGCTTCTTTTAAGACCCTAGGATGCAGGCCATCAGGTCCAGGGGACTTGTTCACCTTTAATCCCATTAGTTTTTCTAGTACTTTGTCTCTAGTGATAGCGATTGTTTTAAGTCCCCCTCACCCACCCCCAATAGTTCTTTGATTATAAATTATGGGGATGTTTTTAGTGTCTTCTACTGTGAAGACCAATACAAAATATTTGTTCAAAGTCTCTGCCATTTACCTGTTCACTATTATTAATTCCTCAGCCTCATCCTCTAAGGGACCAACATTTATTTGAGCTACTTGCTTCCTTTTTATATACCTGTAGAAGTTCTTACTATCTGTTTTTATATTTCTTACTAGTTTACTCTCATATGCTATCTTCTTTGTCTTTATCATTTTTTTAGTCATCCTTTGCTGGTTTCTAAAAATTTCCCAATCCTCTGGCCTTCCACTGTTCTTTGCAACATTGTATGCCTTTGTTTACAATTTGATACCATCCTTTACTTCCTTAGTTAGCCACGGATGGTTCATCCTTCTCTTAGAGTCTTTCTTTCTCATTGGAATATATCTTTGTTGAGAGTTGTGAAATATCTCCTTAAATGTTTGCCACTGCTTTTCTGCAGTCTTACTCTTTAATATATTTTCACAGTCCACTTTAACCAACTCTGCCTTCATACCTTTGTAATTACCTTTATTTAAGTTCAGGGCACTAGTTTGTGATTTAGTTTTCTCACCCTCAAACTGAATTTGAAATTACACCATGCTATGATCAGTCTTCCCAAGAGTTTCCTTCACTACGAGACCTAATACAGATTTGTTACACATTACCAGATCTAAAATAGTCTGCTCCCTGGTTGGTTCCATAATGTATTGTTCCAAGAAACCATCCCGCATACAATCTATGAACTCTTCCTCAAGGCTACCTTTGCCAATTTGATTTGTCCAATCAATATGAAGATTAAAATCGCCCATGATTATTGTCGTTCCTTTCTTACAAGTCTCCAATATTTCTTGATTTATACTCTGTCCTACAGTGCGGCTAATGTTTGGGATCCTAAAGACCACGCCCACCAGTGACTTCTTTCTGTTATTATTTCTTATCTCCACCCAAACTGATTCTACATCTTGATCCTCTGAACCATTGTCATTTCTCACTACTGCACTAATCTCATCCCTTATTAACAGAGCTACCCCACCTCCTTTTCCTTTCTGCTTATCCTTAGGGCAAATACCCTTGAATATTCAATTCCCATCCTTGGTCAACTTGCAACCACGTCTCTGTAATGGCTATCAAATCAGAGGAAGTTTGGCCTGTGGGTTAGGGGAAAGAAGGGAAGTGGCAGAGGCAGCTGATCGGATGGTCTCAATCTTTGAGACAAAGAAGTCCATGAGCTCCTCCCACTTGTTGTTGGAGATAAGTGTGGTGGAGACAGGGGAGAGAGATTTAAGAAGATGGTTAGCAGTAGGGAATAGTAGCCGGGGTATATCTTTGCATTTTGGAATGATCCTGGAATAGTGAGCAGTTTTGGCAGACAGGAGTAGGACCCGATAATGCTTTTCGTGGTCCAGCAAAGATCTAGCAGTGAATGGCTAAACCAATTGCCCGCCACATCCATTCAAGTCTGCATCCCTTGTACTTGAGGGAGCGATGATGAGGGCCATACCAGGGAGAATGGCCAGGGTGAGAGAGAGTAATGGTTTTAATAGGGACTAGGGCATGAAAGGTGGTGGTGAGGGTGTGATTGAGCAGACTTCTGCCCCCAGAAATGTCATGGTGAATGGAAGGCCAATGGCTAGACAGTTTAAAGTTGATAAGTGCAGTTGTAAGAGAGTTGGGAGAGAGTTTTTTCAGGGGTGGACACAGAAGGAAGTAGGGTTGGTTGAGGGAAGGGGGTGTGATTGGACAGCGAAACAAGGTAATGGTCAGAGATGGCCTTATCTGCAATTGACATGGTAGGAATAGCAAGGCCACGAGAGATGGCAACGGCTATATAAAACCGCTATATAAATCTTGCATTTATATAGCGGTTTTGATGTAGTAAAATGTCCCAGGCACTTCACAGGAGTGTTTCCAAACAAAATTGAACACCAAGCCACATAAGGAGATATATGACAGGTGACCAAACGTTTGGGAAAAGAGGTAGGTTTTTTGGAACGTCTTACAGGAGGAGAGAGAGGTAGAGAGGCGGAGAGGTTTAGGGAGGGAATTCCAGAGCTAAAACAAATATTAATATGTACTAAAACAATGGCACAAATCAATAATAGTCAAAATATTGAGAGTGATCACAGTGCTGATCATATCAAAGGGCCTTTAAGTTGCTCCAGCTGCAACGTTCTGACCTGACACAACATTCCCTCGCTCAGGTTTTGAATAATTACCATGAGCTTTTCATGCGTTAATTTCCTCTGGCCGCAGCTTTCAAAAGTGTATCGCAAATGTGTTAGAAATAGCACACTTAATGTACCATCTACAAGATGCACTGCAGCAACTCGTCACAGCTTCTTTGGCCGCACCTCCAAAACCCGGGACCTTTACCACCTAGAAAGACAAGGGCAGCAGGAGCATCAGAACAACATCACCTCCAAGTTCCCCTCCAAGTCACACACCATCCTGACTTAGACATATATCACCTTTCCTTCATCGTCACTGGGTCAAAATCCTGGAACCCTCTCCCTAACTCCACTGTGGGAGAACCTTCACCACACGGACTGCAGCGGTTCAAGAAGGGGGCAGCTCATCACCACCTTCTCTCGGGCAATTAGGAATGGGCAATAAATGCTGACCTTGTCAGCGACACTCACATCCCATGAATTAATTTTTTTTTAAATTGCAACTTTTTGTAAAATGTGAACTGTGATTGTTATGGAACATCGAGAAGGATCCTCGAAAGCCAGACTCAAAAGTGCTGAATAAAATGTGTTTCTACAGATCCCTTTGGGTTATGGAGATCCTTTATAAAATGTTCTGTTATGTGTTTGACCACGCAACCTGAAAACAATTCTATCACTTGGCTTCGGTACAAGGTCTTGCTGCAAATTAGTCTTTGGGTATTGGTCTTGTGAACTAATAGTGCTTCGTTTGTTGTGGAGGTGAAATTTAAAGCCTACATTTAAAGTAAAAAAATCGCACAATCAATAGATTAGAAATATGAAATACATTTTGATTAAAAATATAAACTGGACCAATGCTTCTGAAATATTACACTTTGCCACTTTTAAGAAACAATTCTGAATTGTAAGATTTTATTGTCTTTAAGTTTGAATGTAAGAACATAAGAAATAGGAGCAGGAGGCAGGAGTAGGCCATACGGGCCCCTCGAGCCTGCTCCGCCATTCAATGAGATCAGGATTGACCTTCAACTTCAACTCCACTTTCCCACCTGATCCCCAAACACCTCAGCAAATGAATGTGTGGGAATTGTGTTCTTAGCAGCTGTGTTTTGAGCAGGTATTGAAGTTGCTGCAGCTGTGATGGTTTAATTTTAAAATAAATTGCTCAGGAAAATGGCATATGTAAAATTATCGAAATTAAAAAAAAAAATTCTGATTGAACATACAGATCCTCAGCAGCAAATAAGGGGCCGAAACTGATGAACTTAACGCCCACTGCCGCCCACTGCCACTGACATTCCTCTGCTCGAACCACCCAGTGCCACTTTCGTCGTGGCCTGGAGCGGGCGGGAGGGGAGAGCCGCCGGGAAGTGCCCGCCGACGTCAGCGGACGGCCGATGCGTGTAAGTACACTCCTGCCCGCCACAATGCCATATTCATGCGGGAGGGAATCGCCGGGAGTCAGCGGCAGGACGGCGGTAGACCGCTGACCGCAGGCAGTTCTGTCCTCAACAGTAAGTGTGAAGATGCTGTAGAAAAGGTTAGTGAAGTTTATTTCAATTATTTCTTTACAGGAACTTACCTGGATGGGGTCTCCTGAAGGTCATCAGATGTGGGGTTTTATTTGTTTTTGATGCTTTTTATTTTTATTTCCTCGACCCTCCGTGGACCAGACTCCATCCTCGGCGGCACTTGTGTGGCAAGCGCCTTTGCCGCCGTGAATGAGAGCTCCCGCCCACCCGCCAACCTTTGAGGGACCTGGGTGATGAAAACCCCGCCCAAAGAACCGTCAGGGATCTCGGTGGCCATCGGCGGCTCTTTGGGCGGCACTTGTGCGGATGGAGGCCTTCATCAAATTTGGGTCTAATGTCTCTAGATATGTCCCACCAAGAATAATCATAAACAACTGACTTATTATGTTCTGTCTTTGGTGCTTGAAGTGTATTATGTGCCAGCACATAATTAATGCTGGGTTTCAGAATGCCTGGTTTAACTGAGCAGCTCCGTTTAAAGTTGAGGTATTGCTTCTTGCTAGATAGTTACACGAATTGGCATTAAATCTGTATAAATATAAAAGTACTGCATATTGTTAGTTGAAATTCTATACTTATTTCATCCGTACCCTTCTCCATTAAAAACAAACATTTAAAATGTTATTGCCATGGTTTATTTATGAACAGCTCTGCTCTTGACTTATCCAGTGTACACACAGACCATCTGTTACCCATTCTGAATCTATGAATCAACCTAAGTTGGTAAAGTGCCTGTTGGAAAACAGATATAGTATTATAGTTCATAAAAATAAAACTGCATCTTCTTTTTCCAACTTCCATACGAGCTTATTTTAATGGCGTACTTGCTTCCATATAAATATAGCTTCATACCATCGTATTATCGTATTAAGTTTAGAAGAATGAGAGGTGATCTCATTGAAATGTATAAAATTCTGAGAGGGCTTGACAGGGGAGAGAGGCTGAGAGGTTGTTTCCCCTGGCTGGAGAGTCTAGAACTAGGGGTCATAGAACATAGAAACATAGAAAGTAGGTGCTGGAGTAGGCCATTCGGCCCTTCGAGTCTGCACCACCATTCAATATGCTCATGGCTGATCATTCCCTCAGTACCCCGTTCCTGCTTTCTCTTCATACCTCTTGATCCCTTTAGCAGTAAGGACCACATCTAACTCCCTTTTGAATATATCTAATGAACTGGCTTCAACAACTTTCTGTGGTAGAGAATTCCACAGATTCACAATTCTCTGAGTGAAGAAGTTTCTCCTCATCTCGGTTCTAAATGGCTTACCCCTTATCCTTAGACTGTGACTCCTGGTTCTGGACTTCCCCAACATCGGAAACATTCTTCCTGCATCTAACCTGTCCAATCCCGTCAGAATTTTATATGTTTCTATGAGATCCCCTTTCATTCTTCTAAATTCCAGTGAATATAAGCCTAGTCGATCCAGTCTTTCTTCATATGTCAATCCTGCCATCCCGGGAATCAGTCTGGTGAACATTCGCTGCATTTCCTCAATAGCAAGAATGTCCTTCCTCAGATTAGGAGACCAAAACTGCAAACAATACTCAATGTGTGGTCTCACCAAGGCCTTGTACAACTGCAGTAAGACCTCCCTGCTCCTTTACTCATATCCCCTCGCTATGAAGGCCAACATGCCATTTGCCTTCTTCACCGCCTGCTGTACCTGCATGCCAACTTTCAATGACCGATGTACCATGACATCCAGGTCTCGTTGCACATCCCCTTTTACTAATCTGTCACCATTCAGATAATAATCTGCCTTCCTGTTTTTATTACCAAAGTGGAGAACCTCACATTTATCCACATTATACTGTATCTGCCATGCATTTGCCCATTCACCTAACCTGTCCAAGTCCTCCTGCAGCCTCCTAGCATGCTCCTCGCAGCTCGCACTGTCACCCAGCTTAGTGTCATGTGCAAACTTGGAGATATTACACTCAATTCTTTCGTCTAAATCATTAATGTATATTGTAAATAGCTGGGGTCCCAGCACTGAACCCTGCGGCACCCCACTAGTCACTGCCTGGCATTCTGAAAAGGACCCGTTTATTCCCACTCTTTACTTCCTTTCTGCCAACCAGTTCTCTATCCACGTCAATACATTACCCCCAATACCATGTGCCTTAATTTTGCACTCTAATCTCTTGTGTGGGACCTTGTCAAAAGCCTTTTGAAAGTCCAAATACACCACAGCCACTGGTTCTCCCTTGTCCACTCTACTAGTTACATCCTCAAAAAACTCTAGAAGATTTGTCAAGCATGATTTCCCTTTCATAAATCCATGCTGACTTGGACCGATGCTGTCACTGCTTTCCAAATGTGTTGCTATTATATCTTTAATAATTGATTCCCCACCACTGATGTCAGGCTAACCGGTCTATAATTACCCGTTTTCTCTCATCTTCCGTTTTTAAAAAGTGGGGTTACATTAGCTACCCTCCAATCCATAGGAACTGAACCAGAGTTCATGGAATGTTGGAAAATGATCACCAATGCATCCACTAGGGCCACTTCCTTAAGTACTCTGGGATGCAGATTATCAGGCCCTGTGGATTTATCGGCCTTCCGTCCCTTCAATTTCCCTAACACCATTTCCTGATTAATAAGGATTTCCCTCAGTTCCCCCTTCTCACTAGACCCTCGGTCCCCTAGTATTTTCTGGAGGTTATTCGTGTCTTCCTTAGTGAAGACAGAACCAAAGTATTTGTTCAATTGCTCTGCCATTTCCTTGTTCCCCATTATAAATTCCCCTGACTCTGACTGCAAGGGACCTACATTAGTCTTCACTAATCTTTTTCTCTTCAGATATCTATAGAAACTTTTGCAATCAGTTTTTATGTTCCCTGCAAGCTTACTCTCATACTCTATTTCTCCCCCTCCTAATTAAACCCTTAGTCCTCCTCTGCTGAATTCTAAATTTCTCCCAGTCCTTAGGTTTGCTGCTTTTTCTGGCCAATTTATATGCCTCTTCCTCGGATTTAACACTTTCCCTAATTTCCCTTGTTAGCCACGGTTGAGCCATCTTCCCTTTTTTATTCTTACGCCACACAAAGATATACAATTGTTGTAGTTCATCCATGTGATCTTTAAATGTTTACCATTGCCTATCCACCATCAACCCTTTAAGTAACATTCTCCAGTCTATCCTAGCCAATTCACGTCTCATACTATCGAAGTTTCCTTTCTTTAAGTTCAGGACCCTCGTCTCTGAATTAACTGTGTCACTCTCCATCTTCATGAAGAATTCTACCATATTATGGTCACTCTTCCCCAAGGGGTCCCACATGACCAGATTGCTAATTAATCCTCTCTCATTACACAAGACCCAGTCTAGGATGGCCTGCTCCCTAGTTGGTTCCTCGACATATCGGTCTAGAAAACCATCCCTTATACACTCCAGGAAATCCTCCTCCACCATATTGCTACCAGTTTGGTTAGCCCAATCAATATGTAGGTTAAAGTCACCCATGATAACTGCTGTACCCTTTTTTCATGCATCCCTAATTTCTTGTTTAATGCCATCCCCAACCTCCCTATTACTGTTTAGTGGTCTGTACACAACTCCCACTAATGTTTTCTGCCCTTTGGAGTTTCACAGCTCTACCCATATAGATTCCACATCATCCACGCTAATGTCCTTCCTTACTATTGCGTTAATCTCCTCTTTAACCAGTAACGCTACCCCACCTCCTTTTTCTTCCTGAATATTGAATACCCCGGATGTTGAGTTCCCAGCCTTGGTTACCCTGGAGCCATGTCTCCGTAATCCCAATTACATCATATCTGTTAACAGCTATCTGCGCAGTCAATTCATCCACCTTATTACGAATGCTCCTTGCATTGAGACTTAGAGCCTTCAGGCTTGTTTTTTTAACATTCTTTGTCCTTTTAGAATGATGTTGTAATGTGGCCCTTTTTGATTTTTGCCCTTTATTTCTCTGCCCTCCACTCTTGTTTTTCTCCTTCCTAACTTTTGCTTCTGCCCCCTTTTTACTTCCCTCTGTCTCCCTGTATAGATTCCCATCCCCCTGCTATTTTAGTTTAAACCCTCTCCAGCAGCACTATCAAACACTCTGCCTAGGACATCGGTTCCGGTCCTGCCCAGGTGCAGACCATCTGGTTTGTACTGGTCCTACCTCCCCCAGAACCGGTTCCAATGTCCCAGGAATTGGAATCCCTCCCCCTTGCAACATTCCTCGAACCACATATCCATCTGAGCTATCCTGCAATTCCTACTCTGACTAGCACATGGCACTGGTAGCAATCCTGAGATTAATAACTTGGAGATCCTAAATTTTAATTTAATTCCTAGCTCCCTAAATTCAGCTTGTAGGACCTCATCCCATTTTTTACCTATATCGTTGGTACCTATATGCACCACGACAACTGGCTATTCACCCTCCCCCTCCAGAATGCCCTGCAGCCGCTCAGAGACATTCTTGACCCTTGCATCAGGAAGGCAACATACTATCCTGGAGTCTCGTTTGCGGCTGCAGAAATGCCTATCTATTCCCCTTACAATAGAATCCCCTATCCCTATAGCTTTCCCACCATTTTTCCTGCCCTCCTGTGCAGCAGAGCCACCTCTGCTTCCATGGACTTGGCTGCAGCTGCCCTCCCCTGATGAGCCACCTCCCCCAACAGTGCCCAAGGTGGTGTATCTGTTGTGGGGGGAGATGACCGCAGGGACCCCTGCACTACCTTCCTTCCACTGTTCTGTCTGATGGTCACCCATTCTCTATCTGGCTGTGTAATCTTTACCTGTGATGTGACCAACTCACTCAACATGCTATTCACGACATCCTCTGAATTGCGGATATTCCACAGTGAATCCATCCGCAGCTCCAGTGCCGCAATGTGGTCTGTCAGGAGCTGCAGCTGGATATACTTCCTGCACACATAGTAGTCAGGGACACTGGAGTGTCCCTGATTTCCCACATAGCACAGGAGCATGTCACGGGTCTGGGCTCTCCTGCCATGACTTAACCCTTAAATTAACCTAATTGGTAACAACGCCACAGGTTTCTTAATGATCAGAAAAGAGAAAGAAAAAGAAAAACATTAAATACTCACCAATCCACCAGCCAATCACTTACCCTCTTGGCTGTGATGTCTTTGTTTACCTTCTGCCCCTGCCCCAGCTGGCCTCCTCCGACTTGGTCACCTTGAAACCACGTCTCTGCAATGGATGCTTTCCTGTGATGTCATGCATTGATTTCTTTTTACTTCCGTCCCCTCACAGGTCTGTTTACGCTGCTCCCAAGTTAGCTCCTCTATCTCCCACTCTGATCTCGTGCTGTTTAAATCTCCCAGGTCGGCTCTCGCTCCTTTATCTCCCACTCTCTTGGTCTCAGGATAAGGGTTGGCCATTTAGGACTGAGATGAGAAACATTTTCTTCACTCAGAGGGTTGTGAATCTTTGTAATTCGCTATCTCAGAGGGCTGTGTTTGCTCAGTCATTGAGTATATTCAAGACATTGATCAATTTTTGAACACTAAGGAAATCAAGGGATATAGGGATTGGGTGGGAAAGTGGGGCTGGGATCGAAGATCAGGCATGATCTTATTGAATGGCAGTGCAGGCTTGAATATGGGCTACTCCTGCTCCAATTTCTTATGTTCTTATGTTCTTATTAAAGTAATACAATATGGAATCCCAAGTGACTGCTTGCACAGAAACACTGGAGCAGGCGCTAAATCCTGAAGTTGCGGTTAGTTTCAAAGGCGAAATGACACCGAACGCTGCCAGTTCACATCATCAAGACTGCAAATTCCAAGGCAATGTGTATATCTGAGTGTCAAAGGAATTACATAGAATTTACTCTATTTACTGCATCTCACCCTATCTCATCCTATTCTTTTCTCCCTTATGCATTTATCGAGCTTCCCCTATGTTATTCGCCTCAATCAGTCCCTGTGGTAGCGAGTTCCACATTCTGACCACTCTCTGGGTAAAGATGTTTCTCCTGAATTCCTTATTGAAAATGACCAACTCTGAGGCCGAAGATAATTTGCGTGCCGACTGTTCACTTTCCCCTTTCAATACACACTTTGACCTTTTGTGGATCTGACTTGGTAGAAACATTTCTCAGCTTATCTTTTGCTTTCAAATGATGTTGCATGAAGCGTGCACCACAGCAAACAAGGGATACTGAATACAGAGCATGTGGACTATGTGCCGAATTTTTATTGGCCCTTACGGCTAAAGGGATCAAGGGGTATGGAGAGAAAGCTGGAAAGGGGTACTGAGGTGAATGATCAGTCATGATCTTATTGAATGGTGGTGCAGGCTTGAAGGGCCGAATGGCCTGCTCCTGCACATATTTTCTATGTTTCTATGTTTCTATCCCTTATGCCAGGGGAATTGGGGAGGTAGTGGGCTGAAAATGGCAGGGCACTGACCTGCTGCTCAGTGGCTGCTACAGTATTCATCGGGCCTTATCTCTGGGTGGTCAGAGGGTCCCCAGGTGTCAGATGGTAGTGGGGTTGCCAAACCTCTCAGATTGCCCTGGACTCTCCAGATTAATGATTAATCTCCTGGACATGGCTGCAAGCAACACGGGACAAAAATCAAAGGATCATTAACCAAGTTGTGTTTGTTCAATTTTCTTTGCCTATTTTTGATTTTTTTTAAAAATTCATTCACAGGATGTGGGCATCGTCAGCAAGGCCAGCATGTATTGCCCATCCCTTATTGCCCTGGAGAAGCTGGTAACTAGCTAAGCCACTTCAGAGGGCAGTTAAGAGTCAACCACGTTGCTGTGGGTCTGGAATCACATATAGGCCAGACCAGGTAAGGGCAGCAGATTTCCTTCCCTAAAGGACATTCGTGAACCAGATGGGTTTTCACGTCAATCTGATCGTTTCATGGTCAGTAGCTTTTTAGTCCAGACATATTTCATTTTTTGAATTGAAATTCCCCAGCTCCTAGGGTGTGATTTGAACTCATGTCTCTGGATCATTAGTCCAGGCCTCTGGATTACTAGACCAATAACATAATTTAGTTATAAAAAATAATGGAGATTGGAAAATAAAGGTGTTTGACTGACAGTCAAGGTACATCTAATTGAGTAACAAGTCTGTTTGCTTTCCGACTGATGCGGGGAGGTGGTGTGCCGTGAGGATGGGCATGTCGGGCGAGCAATGGTGAGAGCGTGAGGGCAGTGCGGTTGGAGGCGGGAGGTCAAGTGATGAAACCTCTGGCAATTTGTCTAGCCGGAGTTGGCAACCCTCGGCGGGAGGCCCACTTACAATGGCGGTCAGGGTGCATTGACGTTAATAGGACCCCGGCTGAGCTGGCTCCAGGCTCCACAAACCCAGGCTTGAAACTCTGCCACTCTAGCTCCACCACCCGCTCCCCAGGAAACTCCAGGCTGCCTGATGCTGCGGTGGCATTCTTAGGATAAGGGGTAGGCCATTTAGGACAGAGATGAGGAGAAACTTCTTCACTCAGAGAGTTGTTAACCTGTGGAATTCCCTGCCGCAGAGAGTTGTTGAGGCCAGTTCATTGGGTATATTCAAGAGGGAGTTAGATATGGCCCTTACGGCTAAAGGGATCAAGGGGTATGGAGAGAAAGCAGGAATGGGGTACTGAGGTGAAGGATCAGCCATGATCTTATTGAATGGTGGTGCAGGCTCAAAGGGCCGAATGGCCTAGTCCTGCACCTATTTTCTATGTTTCTATGGCCTGAAGCCGGCTGCTTGCCCCTGGGGTGCTCTGTATCCGGGGGCAGCCTGTTAGCCCAATGAAAGTGAGGCCCAGTCCTTGAATTGGACTGGGCCTACTGGCGAGATTGCCAGGTGACCGGCTGGCACAGTCCAGCAGCTGGATGCCCGCAGGCCACATTGGGGGACAACCCACATCTGTATCTTACGGATAAACTGAAAAGCCGACATTTTGTGTTGCAAACATTGAACAGCCTGGAAGGTCCTCCAAAGGGTTAATTATAGCTTCTTTGCTCAAGTCTGTACCTCTGTGGGGCTGAGAAATATTTCTGAGCTCAGATTGCGTTGAAATATTTAAAAACATGTAATGACGTTTACCCCTCGGCATTCCTCTTTTATGCTTTTGCACTGGACTGCCAAGGAATTTGAACAGATCAAAAATGGTGGCTTCTCATCAGTGCGCCTGAGAATTTAGAAATTCAAAATGGATATTTCTGATGATGATATCTCACAATGCCTTTTTGATGAAAGCACCATGTGCTCCAACAGACATGAATACGCATAGGTATTGGCCTGTTTATCAGATAAGAGCACTAATCACCTCATGCTGAATTAAGCTATCCAATGATTACTCCAAGCTGACCACCGAACTGCCAACATGAGCATGAATATATTAGAAAAATCCAAACAAGCAGACTTATATTAAACTGCCAGTTTCTAATCAGCGCAGTTAACTAGCTTTCATTAATCTTTCATTGGGATGTAGTTTGTCAGCAGCTCGTGCAGAGTGCTAATGTTAACAAGACCACTTAACAAACATGACCAGTTAATCAATGAGAATTTAACACCACCCCCAAAAAGAAAGATTTGTTGTCAGGCATAGTTGTCGTAATTACAATAAATGTAACTTGGTTAAAAATTAAAAGGTATCCATTAGCGCTGACATTATAGATTATCCTCCTTCTGGTTATTGCTTTTAAATAAAGCACAGTTTCTAAAAGGCTTTCAAGATTTGTAATAAAAAGTACATTATTGCATTTTTACTAATACATCTTCCAACCCTAGGTCTGCAGATCAATCTGCAAAGTAAATTCTACATGTCAGGAGAACTTATGTTAAACTTAGTCATACACATACTAAAAATGGAACTATTTATAGCTGGAGAAAATACAGCTAATAAGTAAGTGCAATGCACAATTCCTACTTTCCAAAATGTCAGTTCATATTCAACCTTCATTCCAGATACCCTACAATTACTTTGTCAACAGAACTAGGAATAGTGATAGATGATGCATCAGTTCATGAAACCAAACTTTCTGCGAGTTACTTAAGCTGAATCTAAGTGCTTTTACATTCAAGGGCTTCTTGGTAACAGTGGGTTTATATTTATCACCCTGCCACTTTAGTTGACTGTATCAACCTCCTCACTCCTAGAATATGGACACTAATGGAGGCGTGTCCCTATTGCTCTAAAGGGGTCATGAATTCATTCTGCTAACACTTCCATGGAGTAACTGCATGCTATGTTTTCAGTGCTTTATCACAAATAAAACTACCAGCAACTGTTGTTATTCGACTGTAGGAATTCAATCTCTGATTGGCTTCCGCAATTCTGTGACCCTCATGACCCCTAGCTCACCGCTCTCGCCTCAAACTAATATACTGCTTCCATCTTGCAGTCTTGCAGTTAGTTAGTGAGGTTGTATTAGACTCAGAAAAGCCTGTGTTGTGATTGCAGGACTTTGGTTATGAGAAATCCTGTCAAAGATCAATAATAGTCTTCCTGCTTTAATAATAGTTTGATATGATTTGTCACAGGCTGGCCCATAGATTCTTCCAATTTTTATTGTCTTGCTCAGAGTTTTGAACCTCTTCCTTGAGATATGAGTTCAGCTGGGGAAAGCATTTTAAAAGCCATATTTTGTATGGCTTTGTTATTGCACAAACTCACAGCCTCGGTCGTATTTTCTAAAGGGTGTACTGGCACATTCTGGCAGAGATGTTCCACTCTGCTGTGTAAGTGGGTGGAGGTACACACTGGATGGCTGGAAGTTATTTTTCACAGTACTAACATCAGTTTACGGATGGTCAGGAGATTTTCACAGGTTGCTCGGTCAGTCAGCTGAGGTTTCCAAATCCTTTTCGTAAAATCATAGAATGATACAGCACAGAAGGAGGCCATTCGGCCCATCGCCCCGTGCCAGCTCTTCTGTAGAGCTATCCAATTAATCCCACTCTCCGCTCTTTCCCCACAACTCTTTCATTTTTTTTCCCTTCAAATATTTATCCAATTCTCTTGCAGAATGTTACTATTGAATCTGTTTCTATCACCCTTTCAGGCAGCACATTCCAGCTCACAACTCGCTGTGTGAAATAATCTTTCCTCATGTCACCTCTGGTTCTTTTGCCAGTCACCTTACAGTTCCCGGCCCTTCTGCCATTGGAAACATTTATTTACTCTATCAAAACTATTCATGATTTTGAACACCTCTATCAAATCTCCTCTTAACCTTCTCTTAACCTGCTGCAAAGAGAATAATCCCAGCATCTCCAGTCTCTCCACAGAACCAAAGTCCCTCCTCCCTAGAACCATTGTTAATCCTGAGATGAGTTTCCAACATTGCCAAGAGCATATTAACGGATCAGTTAACTCAAAGCTGTTTGTGGGATCTCATGGTGTGCACATGGATGTCATGTTTCTCTACATCACAACAGTCACTTCAAATTGTTGTATATGAGACATTTTGACCTGTTTCTGAGAGTCAGCTTATAAACGAAAATCTCTGTTTCTTTTAAGATTACAGTTTAAAGATGATAAACGGCCATGTCCCAATGTGATATTACTTCATTTCACATCAGAGAGCAAGAGCAATACAATACTTATGTCTGTGGTTTTACTAAACTCTGTGGGTTTCCTTAATCCTTAACTAAAACTAATATTGAAAACATTCCAGAATGTAGCAGCTCAATGTTTGTATAGCTCCAGTCTGACCCAAGCTGAGACAGGGCCTGAATTTACCACCACAACTCTCAGCATCGTTCACATTTGTGCTTGGGCCCCACCAAGGTGGAATCAGACTTGTAATAAATCAGAAAGAATCAGAGAATAATGCAGCACGGAAGGAGGCCATTTGGCCCATTGCGCCTGCACCAGCTCTTTGAAAGAGCTAGTCCCACTTCCCCTGCTCGTTCCCCATAGCCCTGCAAATATTTCCATTTCAAGTATATATCCAATTCCCTTTTGAAAGTTAGTATTGAATTGGTTTCCGCCAGCGTTTAAGGCTGTGCATTCCAGATAACAACAACTCGTGGGTTTAAAAAAAAATTCTCATCTCGCCTTGGCTTTTTTTGCCAATCTGTGTCCGATGGTACCGACCCTCCTGCCAATGGAAACACTTTCTCCCTCTCTACTCTATCAAAACCCTTCGTCATTTTAAACCTAGCATTTTCCAAGTGCCCAGAATGGCTTTTATTTAATGATCTTTGGCTTACCAAGGTTTTACTGATCATTTGAAATGCTGGCTTTGTTAACATACATCTGAACAAAATAAAATGGTGGTATTCCGATAGCACTAGAAATCAATTCGGCTGGATAAAATAAATTAGACATAAGAGTGCCTGCAATCGGCTAGAATCAGCATAAAGTGTAGATTATGGAGGAATTCCAAACTGAGTCTTAAGAGCAAGAAAAGAGCAGGTCCATCAGAAGCTCCATCTTGGTCTTTATGGAACCTCCTCCACCTACTGATAGATGCCTACAACCACATTGAACCTCCAACAACAACATTTGTACCACTCCTCGCATACAAGAAAATGTCTTGAAGTGCTTTCCGTTGAGGAGGAAGAAAAGATGGATGCTAATCAAGATGCAGGACAGAAAACAAAACATGATTAGGATGAAGCTACCAAAAACATGGTAGAAGATAAAGTTTTTAAAGACATTTTTGGAAGCAGGTAATAAAAGTGGCAGTCTAACATGGACTGGGCAGAGGACTGGAGTGAGGTGACTGAACAAATGGTCATCAGTGGTGGAACGGGAAGCTAGGAGGAGCCTGGCGCTGGAGGAGTATCAGCTCTGGGGGAGTATCTGTGCTGGAGGAGCCCGATGCTGGAGAAGTATCTGCGATGGGTGAGTATCTGCACTAGGGAAGTATCTGTGCTGGAGGAGTATCTGTGCTGGAGGGGCATCTGCGCTGGAGGAGTATCTGCCCTGGAGGAGTATTTGCGCTGGGGAAGTATCTGTGCTGGAGGAGTATCTGTGCTGGAGAGGTATCTGCGCTGGATGAGTATCGGCGCTGGGGGAATATCCACTAGGGAAGTATCTGCACTAGGGGAGTATCTGTGCTGGGGGAGTATCTGTACTGGAGAATTATCTGCGCTGGAGGAGTATCTGCACTGGGGGAGTATCTGCGCTGGGGGAGTACCTGCGCTGGGGGAGTACCTGCGCTGGAGGAGTATCTGCACTGGGGAAGTATCTGCGCTCGAGGAGTATCTGCGCTGGGGGAGTATCTGCACTGAGGGAGTATCTGCGCTGGGGGAATATCTGCACTAGAGGATTATCTGTGCTGGGGACATATCTGCGCTGGAAGAATACCTGCGCTGGAGGGGTATCTGCGCTGGAGGGGTATCTGCGCTGGGGGAATATCTGCACTAGAAGAGTATCTGTGCTGGGGAAATATCTGCGCTGGAAGAATACCTGTGCTGGAGGGGTATCTGCGCTGGAGGGGTATCTGCACTGGAGGGGTATCTGCACTGGGGGCGTATCTGTGCTGGGGAAGTATCTGTGCTGGGGGAGTATCTGCACTGGATGAGTATCTGCACTGGGGGAGTATCCGCTGGGGGAGTATCTGCACTGGGGGAGTATCTGCACTGGAAGTGTATCTGTGCTGGAAGAGTATCTGCACTGGGGGAGTATCTGCACTTGGGAAGTATCTGTGCTGGGGGAGTATTTGCACTGGGGGAGTATCTGCACTGGGGGAGTATCTGCACTGTGGGAGTATCTGCACTAAGGGAGTATCTGCGCTGGGGGAGTATCTGCACTGCGGGAGTATCTGCGCTGGAAGAGTACCTGCACTAGGGGAGTATCTGTGCTGGGGGACTATCTGCACTGGGGGAGTATCTGCACTGGGGGAGTATCTGCGCTGGAAGAGTACCTGCACTAGGGGAGTATCTGCACAGGAAGAGTACCTGCACTAGGGGAGTATCTGTGCTGGGGGACTATCTGCACTGGGGGAGTATCTGCATTGGGGGAGTATCTGCACTAGGGGAGTATCTGTGCTGGGGGACTATCTGCACTGGGGGAGTATCTGCACTGGGGGAGTATCTGCGCTGGAAGAGTACCTGCACTAGGGGAGTATCTGCACAGGAAGAGTACCTGCACTAGGGGAGTATCTGTGCTGGGGGACTATCTGCACTGGGGGAGTATCTGCACTGGGGGTGTATCTGCACTGTGGGAGTATCTGCACTAAGGGAGTATCTGCACTGGGGGAGTATCTGCACTGGGAGAGTATCTGCGCTGGAAGAGTATCTGCACTAAGGGAGTATCTGTGCTGGGGGACTATCTGCACTGGGGGAGTATCTGCACTGGGAGAGTATCTGCGCTGGAAGAGTATCTGCACTAGGGGAGTATCTATGCTGGGGAAGTATCTGCACTAGGGGAGTATCTGCACCAAGGGTGTATCGGCGCTGGGGGAGAAGCTGTGCGAGGAGATATAAGACTGAAAGAGATCAATGAAAGCAGGGTGGGAGTACACCATGGAGAAATTTGAAAGTCAGTCTGGGGATTCGCAAGACATTGGGACCTTGGGAAAGAGGTGAGCAAGGACATTTGTGGAAGTGCGGGACCTTGTGTGTGTGAGGACACAGGCTGTGGCATTTTTGGAAGAACTTAAAATTTTGAAGGGTTGAGGTCAGCTCGGCGAACACTAGAGACATCATGTCCTGAGGTGGTGGAAGCAAGGACTAGGGTTTCAGCGGTGCGGGAGAGGATGGGGCAGAAGTGAGCTTTATGGCAGAGGCAGAAGAAAGTCTTGGTAATAAGGTATATGTGGGACAGGAAGCAGTGAGTCAGCCTGAATCTCCAGAATAGTACAAGCTTCTAAACTAAGCGTATAATTCTGACTAACTGCAATGCAGGAAGGATTTGTCCATGGTTGCAGCACCTGCCACATCATGACGACCCAAAGCACTTTACAGCCAAATAAATATTTTTTGAAGTGCAGTTGCTGTTGTAATTTAGAAAACGCAGCAACCAATTTGTGTACAGCAAGCTCCCACAAACAGCACTGTGATCCTGACTAGATAATCTGTTTTTAAAGTGGTATTGGTTCAGGGATGAATGTTGGCCAGGACACTGGGGAGAACTCCTCTGTTCTTCTTTGAATAGTGCAATGGGATCTTTTACGTTTACCTGAGAGGGCAGGCAGGCCTGCAGTTTAATGTCTTATCTGAAAGTTGGCACCTCCAACAGTGCAGCACTCCCTTGATATTATACTGAAGTGTTGAAGTGCAGATCAGGAATCATTATGCTTCACAGAATGTGAGAGTGCATGTGCATAGTTGCTGTTATAACCTACAAGCCCATTCTCAAAGGTATTCGACTCTGTCCGTTTTCTAACTCGCACCAAATCCCGCTCACCCATCACCCCTGTGCTCGCTGACCTACGTTGGCTTCCGGTTAAGCAATGTCTCCATTTCAAAATTCTCATCCTTATTTTCAAATCCCTCCATGTCCACTCTTTCTCTGTAATCTCCTCCAGCCCCCCAACCCCCCGAGATGTCTGCGCTCCTCTAATTCTGCCCTTCTGAGCATCCCAGATTGTAATCGCTTAGCCATTGGTGGCCGTGCCTTCTGTTGAATAGGCCCCAAGCTCGGGAACTCCCTGCCTAAACCTCTCCGCCTCTCTACCTCTCTTTCCTCCTTCAAGACACTCCTTAAAACATATCTCTTGTCACCTGTGCTAATTTCTACTTATATGGCTTGGTGTCAAATTTTTATCTCATAATACTCCGATGAAGTGCCTTGGAACATTTCACTATGTTAAAGGCGCTATATAAATACAAGTTGTTGTTGTTGAGATAACCCACGTAGAAATAAATACTCTCGCTGTGAATCTGTTTCACATATTCTATGGGGAAAACATTCTTCTGTTTCCCAGTCTTGCTGTAGGGTTGCTAATTTTATACTTGTGTCACTGTATCTATGGATTTCCTAAAACCATCAACCATTCCATCACCTATTTCCTGGCTTGGGATTCAAGGGTGTATCCCTTAGGAGTTAACTGAACCAGATCAATTTAAAATCATGTCATTGATGCTCTCCAGCAGTGTGCATTTGTTCTTGTACTCAGTTTCTAGAAAATAGTTTTTCTTCTAGTAATTTCTGTCATCTAAGCGTGTCATAGAATCGTAGAATAATACAGCACAGAAGGAGGCCATTCGGCCCATCGTGCCTGTGCTGGCTCTTTGCAAGAGCGATCCAATTAGTCCCACTCCCTGCTCTTTCCCCAGAGCTCTGCCAATTTTTCCACTTCAAACTATTCATCCAATTCCTTTTTGAAAGTTATTATTGAATCGGCTTCCACCATGTCAATAAAGATAAGCAACCATGCCAATATTTATCCACCTCACCGACATGCATTATTCCTAAAACCTTAGTTTGACCCCTGATTTGACCTACCCCACATTTTCTGTCAATTCAGCCTTGTAGAGACTTGGGTTTCCTCATCCTGTTCTACAAATGGGATCAGATTTATCAAATTTTCAATGGTGTAATTCTTCAAATGTTAGGGAAGTATGGATGCAAGGATTTTAGTAACGGGACTGTTTGCCATTGAAAACCGAGGGGGCGTTCTGCCACCCCTCTGCTATTTTTGGAAGTTCCCTTGTAAAGGGCGGAACATCTGCCCACTCCTTGCCCGCCAGATATTGTCGGGGAGGGGGTCCGTTCAGTGGGAATGCCTTGCTGGCCTCATTCAATCGGGAGCTGGGGCACAGCCCGATACACCAAGTAAGGTGAGGTGTATTGACCTTCAGGTGGATAGAAATGGGTCCCAGCGGGCTGGGAGGGGGGAGGAACTACCAAAGAAAAGTTATGTTTGTTGGATATTTGCCGTGACTGGCATCCTTTTAAGGACCAAGGGATACACAGGCAGATGGTTTGTGGAGGTGCTTGGTAACCCCAACCCCAATGGCAAGGTGAGTGCCAGAGTTTCCAGCAGCATGGCACACTTGTGTTCATATTTATCACATTTTCAGTAGTGTTAAGTTACAAGGAGTGATTACACAATTTAGAGTTGTATTCCCTGGAATTTAGACAGTTAAGGGGTGATCTGATCGAAGTTTTCAACATATTGAGGAGAACAGATAGGGGAGATAGAGCGAAACTATTTCCGCTGGTTGGGGACTCTAGGACTAGGGGGCCAGATCTTTCAGGAGTGAAATTAGGAAAGACTTCTACACACATAGGGCCCGAATTTGGTGAAGGCTCCCGCTCGCCCAAATGCTGCCCAAAGGACTGCCGATGGCCGCCCATCAAAAAGGTCCTTCAAAGGGCGGCGGGCAGCAAATGAGGGATTTATGCCGCCAATCTAGGCAGAAGCCGGCGGGAGCTCCCAATCTCGACGGCAAAGGCGCTTGCTGCCCAAGTGCCGCTGAAGATGGAGACAGGCCCACGGAGGATTTAAGACCTGCAAAGAAAAATCATCAGGGGAAAAAAAACATCGAAAGACCTTCAGGGGGCCCCCGTTGAGGTAAGTCCCTGTGGAAAAAAGTATTAAAAAATATTTAACTCACCTTTTTTTCAGGATCTTCAGGCTTATCATCGGGGACAGACCAGCCTCCAGCCAGCAGTCCACACCTGTTCTGGCGCCGACTCCCGACCGCACCAATCTGGCATCTCGGCAGGCGGGAGTCCGCTTACGCCACTTGGCCGTCCGCTGACATCAGCGGGCGCTTCCCGGCAGTTCTCCCCTCCCGCTCGCTCTAGCCCACATTGAAAGTGGCACTGGGCGGATCTTCCAGAGGAATGTCGGTGGCAGTCGACGGCACTGAGTTCATCAATTTTTGGCCCAAAGGGTGGTAGAGGTTTAGAACTCTCTTCCGCAAACGGCAATTGATACTAGATCAATTGTTAATTTTAGATCTGAGATTGATAGATTTTTGTTAACCAAAGGTATTAAGGGAAATGGGCCAAAGGCAGGTCTACGGAGTCAGGTCACAGATCAGCCATGATCTTATTGAATGGCGGAACAGGCTCGAGGTGCTCAATGTCCCACTCCTGTTTCTATGTCCCTGTGTTCCTTTTCCTATATGCTGGCCTGCCCCATTGAAAACTAGCTAGGCCCGCACTGACCTGTAACCACAGGGAACGGGTCGCAAAGAATTCTGCCCCCTTCCCCCCCCCCCACCCTCCGCCCCTCCCCCACCGCCCTGCTTTATATTATCTGGAGATTATATTGGTGTAAATACTAATGCAAAAACTTAACAGACGGATCATGTAACGTTGTTGCCTTTGTATCCATTTCAGAAATGGCTGTGACTGGGCCATATCTGCTGCACGAATTCCCATTGTTTTCTATTATTAGAACTTTTTTGTCAGAAAAGTGAAAGGATTACAACATACCGGAGCAATGTTGGAAGTGTAATTAACACTCGCGCTGACTTGGTGTTAAATGCTCTATTCACTTTGTCCTTGAGTGGAAGCTTGTTATTTTATAGTCGTTTGCCATGATGGTGAGTGTACCATATTAATATTTAAATAAGCACATATTGCAATCTCTGGTGCAGTGGCGACTCCCACTGACGCTGACAGATCCCATGGTACCGTGGGGAAGAAATGGATACGTAGATTATCGGTGAGTCCAAAGCAGATTCTCTTTTTTTTTCCTGTTATACGTTTGATTATAAGAAAGAAACAATTGCCTGTTCGTGTCTTGCCTGCAGCACTAGAAAGGCTGGTCTTATTGTACCGTTCACCTGAGAATTTTTTCTGATGTCTTAAAAAAAAAATCTGGTAACAATTACTGAGTGGCGGAGAAAGAAAAGAGGCCAGATTTTCAACTCATGTACCAGGTGGTTGTCGGGTCCACTCAAATCTCTGATTTCACAAGGTTATTTCTTGACATGAAGTATTTCTTGTGTCATTCACCGTATAAAAACAGCAATCACATGCATTGAACAACAGCAACAACTTTCATTTATACAGCACTTTTAAAGTGATAAAATGTCCCCAGGCGTTTCACAGGAGCGATTATCAGACAAAATTTGACACCGAGCCACATAGAGAGATACTAGGAACGGTGGCTAAAAGCTTAGTCAAAGAGGCAGGTTTTAAGGAGCGACTTAAAGGAGGGGAGAGAGACAGAGAGGTTTAGGGAGGGAATTCCAGAGCTTAGGGCCTAGACACCTGAAGCCACAGCCGCCAATGAGGGAGTGAAGGAAATCGGAGATGCTCAAGATGCCAGAATTGGAGGAGCGTAGAGATCTCGGATGGTTGCAGGGCTGAAAGAGGTTACAGCGATAGCCAGGGGTGAAGCTGTGGAGGGATTTGAACACAAGGCTGATCATTTTTAAATCGAGGAGTTGTCCGACCGGGAGGCAATGTAGGTCAATAAGCACAGGAGTGATTGGTGAATGGGACTTGGTGCGAGATAAGATGTGGGCAGTGGAGTTTTGGGTGAGCTGAAGTAGACAGAAGGTCGTGGGAGGTTGGCCAGGTGCAAGAGCACAGCAAGAGCTTGTACGGATACCAAGCTGCTCAATTAAACTAAACTGTGGCAAGACCCCAAAGGCAATGCCTTAAATCATGGCCCAAGGAAGACAGACACCTTAAATATTTACTCCCTCCCCCACCCGGATACTGCAGTGTGCACAATCTACATGATGCACTGCAGCAACTCAGTAAGGATTCTTCTAAAGCACCTCCCAAACCCTCTACCATCTAGAAGGACAAGGGCAATGGGAACTCCACCACTCCAAGTTCTCTCCCAAGTCACACACCATCCGGACTTGGAAATATATCGGCGCTCCTTCACCATCACTGGCTCAAAATCCTGGAACTCCCTCCCCTAACAGCACTATGGGAGTTCCTTCACCACACGGATTGCAGCGGTTCAAGGCGGCTCACCACCACCTTCTCAAGGGCCATTAGGGATGGGCAATAAATGTTGGCCTTGTCAGTGACGCCCACATCCAGTGAATGAATAAATACAAAAAAAGACAGATCTAGCGATTGGTTGACATTCCTGAGGCAAGTAGAAAGATTCCAACATAACAATCATGGTTCCCTGGAAGCAGTAACAGTAACAACATAAGGACTTAAGAAATAGGAGCAGGTGTAGGCCATACGGCCCCTCGAGCCTGCTCCGCCATTTAATACTATCATGGCTGATCCGATCATGGACTCAGGTCCACTTCCCTGCCCATTCCCCATAACCCCTTATTCCTTTATCAATAAATATCAATTAAAATGCATGAGAAAAAGGAATTAAATGTAAATAATAATTCTGTACAAAATCCAACATTAGAGAGCAGAGAAAACCTATTGGAATAAACAGGAGGTTGATTTGCGTGGCGGTGAGGGACTGTGGCAGGGAAATAAACGCTTGTGGTGCTCTTTCATTTGCTAGAAAATCCCACAGCAGCACTGAACTGTTAGCCATGGCTTCCCATTAGCTGTGACGTGCTTCCATCTCCGACTATCCTCTCGATCACACCGTACCTTTGCTACCCCTCGTGCTTCTGATGCTAGTGCCTGAAGCCCCTCGCAAAGTTGGCGTCATGTCCTGACCATGCCCCGCCCCCCCGCACACCCACTCCACCGCTGAGATTGTTTTCTTCTATCGCCATGATATTGCCTGCCTTAGCTCCTAACTTTCTCCCACTTGAATGGTGGAACAGGCTCGAGGGGCTGAATGGCCTCCTCCTGCTCCTGTGTCCCCCGCTGCTCAGACCGTGGTTCATTTATCACTGTGAGACTCCACTTATTTGATGCTCTCACAGCCTGCCCTCCTGCCTCAGACCTCCACAAGCTGAAGCTCATCAAAAATATCACAACCAGTGTCCTCATTCACACAAAGCCCTGCACTCCCATCGCCCTTGTCCTCTCTGAATTCACATCCGCCCATGGCCATGCCCCACTTAGTGAGCTCTTCCAGTCTTACGTCCCTCTCACACGAATCTTTTCTCAAACACTGGGCTTCTCCTTGTCCCCCGCTCTCTTCCAATCCTCCGCCGGTAGCCCCTCATTCAGCCATTCAGCTGCTGTCTGAAACTCCCTTCCCTGCTTTCAAAAACCCCTTTCTTTGCCATCCCTTTGGTCCCCCTCCTCTTTTGCCCTCCCACTCCGGGTCCACTGTTTATTTCCTTCCTCAATATAAAGCACTTTGGGAGGAGTGCAAGTTTTTGTGGTGTTTCCCATGCCTCTAATGCCATTCAAATTTTCTGACCATGTCCTCCGAGTCTCTAGCCTGTCCTTCTTGCATCCTATCTTGCTCTCCCAATATGTCTTGAAGGCTCCCCCGCTCTCCAGATGTCTTTTGTGGGTTCGGTGCTATGCAGCAGGCTGGTGTTCCATATTTTCATTTTTCTGCTGAGTTCGGGCACATTTGTTATGCCTTCATTTTTGGGGGGGTCCTCGTTTCTTTATTGCATGAGTGTAGAAAGTGTCTTGCCTCATGCCTGCTAAATGATTAAACAGTTGGAGGGAATGCAATTTACATTTATGCGGCATTTGTCACTGCCTTTAAGTAAACTATGTAATATAATGTAATCATAAAATCAAACATTGCTTAAGTGTAGTAAATCTCTTCTCTGACTGCATTTTAATCAAAGATAATGAATCCCAATGGTTCTATAAATCACAGAGGTTTCATATGCAGCAGAACATATATTACAGATTTTGAGACGTAGCATTTGTCTAACAGAGAGGACATATTGGTGATAATGTGCTGCTCCAACGACTCAGTGGTGAACTGCACCATCCAGAGTGGTACAGAGCCATACAGACTAGGAAGGTCCCGGGTTTGATGCCTAGTCTGGGCTGAGTTAGCTAAACTCAACCAGAATGCCAGTGGAAAAGTGGAAAAGTCAGGTGCGATTCTAGTCCTTTGCCACTTCCTGGAACGTGCATGCAGATTTTTGGAGGGAGCAGGATTTGGCTCTGCTGAGACTCCCCAACTATTGGACGGCCTGCCAACGCTGACCTATTGGAACATAAGAACATAAGAAAAAGGAGCAGGAGTAGGCCATTTGCCCCCTCGAGCCTGCTCTGCCATTCAATATCATGGTTGATCTGATCATGGGCTCAGCCCTACTTCTCTGCCCGCTCCCCGTAACCCTTTACGCCCTTCTCGCTCAAAAATCTGTCTATCTCAGTTTTAAATATATTCAATGAGGCCAGCCTCCACTGCTCTCTGGGGCAGAGAATTACATAAATTTACATCCCACTGAGAGAAGAAATTTTCTCCTCATCTCAGTTTTAAATTGAGGCTTGCGCATGAAGGATTACTTTGGTGAAAGACCGGAGAAGTTCTGTGGAATCATAACTCGTGGAGAATCACTACCTTCGGGGGAAGAGGGGAGGAAAAAAAATTCCAATTCAAATGTACCTTATAGTGCACATGTTTATTACTTAACAAAAAAAAGTTGTACTTAATTACAGGTTGGCTTACTTTCTGGTCTGCTTTCAATAATTGGTTTAATTGATGTTTTGGTTACTGCGCTATAATGCCTTACCTCTGTGATTAATAGTGAAAAATGTGGCTTGATAATAAATTTGCCAAAGTGGATTAACCACAGCTTAGCCACACTGCTATAAATGTTAAAGTGGTGCTGTCATCGGTGTACATAAGACTCTCACATCCTGGTAATTTTATTGAACATTGCCCATTCTGTGTTCAGCTTTTCTAAGCTGAAAACAACAGCCATGAAAGTAAGCTGTGGGATCACAGCAGAGAAAGTCATTTTAAAATAAAATAGCACAGAAAGAAATTTCTGAGTAAAATAACACGGAAAGGAATTTCAGACCAATGTGCTAAGTGCTCACATCTTTAAATTCAAGGCTGCTGTGAATCTAACCATTAGTAATTTATTATTACCGTATGTAATCAATGCTTTGAGATTGTTGCATGAATAAATGTGTACTATCCTAAATTCTTTCTCAATAGCAATAAATAATTTTCATGTGGGTGTTTTGATCCAAAACAATCACTTTTATAAGATCGCAGCTGCGCAGGTATTGAATCTTCGTATTACAATGAGCTCCTCTTTCTAGATTAAAGAGCTAGTGGATACTTTTACAGTCATCACCATGGGCAGTCCCTCAAAATCGAGGAAGACGTGCTTCCACTCTAAAAGTGAGTTCTAAGATGACTGAACAGTCCACTACAGGAATTACTGTCTCTGTCACAGGTGGGAGAGACAGTCGTTGAAGGAAAGGGTGGGTGGGGAGTCTGGTTTACCGCCCACTCCTTCCGCTGTCTGCGCTTGGTGTCTGCATGCTCTCGCCGACGAGACTCGAGGTGCTCAGCGCCCTCCCAGATGCTCTTCTTCCACTTAGGGCGGTCTTTGGCCAGGGACTCCCAGGTGTCGGTGGGGATGTTGCATTTTATCAAGGAGGCTTTGAGGGACACTTACAGTATTGCTCCCCCCACCGTCCTGGTCGGAAAGCTGGCGGGATTGTGGAAATAAGGCCCAGCGCTCATCATGGCTTGGCCTTGTCTGTAGGGCCAACAGGCTGGCAGTGCAAGAAATCCTCCTCCCACCTACCCAAAGTGAAGATCTATTCAGGGTTTCTACCAATGTAGATTGGAGCAATTGAAATTCCCAGGTAAGCATATGATTTGAATCTCTTTGGGTAATTTCCTACATTACAACAGTAACTACACTTCCAAAGGCACTTAATTGGCTGTAAAGCGCTATGGGACGCCCTGAGGTCATGAAAGGTGCTATATAAATGCAGGTCTTTTTTTCTTTTTAACATCTTACAAAAATATATAATCAATTTGAGAACTGAGGTAGGCGCAATTGAGATGTCAGTTGTGCATAAAGTTCACCCGATGCTGAGCAGATTATGTGATTGATGATAATGAAACTTAGATGATTTTGCATTTCAAGAATATGCATTATAAACTACAGCAGTTGGAAAGGAAAATGGGTGACGATCATGGGAGAGTCGCAGTCAGTGAGCAGAAATGACACGAGCTTATTGAGCACATGCACAGATGTAAGGAAAGCAAAGGGAAAATGAAAGCTGCCTGGAAAACGTGTGCTAATTTGCAGTAATCAGGATATTGATTTGTTTTCAAATCCCTCCATAGCCTCACCCCTCCCTATCTCTCGAACCTCCTCCAGCCCAACAACCCTCCTCCAATTCTGTTCTCCTTGGCGCAACCCCAATTTATTTCGCCCCACCATTGGCGGCCGTGCCTTCAGCTCCCTAAGGCCTAAGTTCTGGAATTTCTTCCCTAAACTTCTGCTGTATGCCCATGGTATAGAAGAACACAAGAACATAAGAAATAGGAGCAGGAGTAGGCCACCTGGCCCCTCGAGCCTGCTCCGCCAATTAATATCATGGCTGATCTGATCATGGACTCAGCTCCACTTCCCTGCCCGCTCCCCAAAACCTTTTATTCCCTTATCGCTGAAAAATCTGTCTATCTCTGCCTTAAATATATTCAATGACCCAAGAATTCCAAAGATTTACAACCCCTTGAGAGAAGAAATTCTTCCTCATCTCAGTTTTAAATGGGCGGCCCCTTATTCTGAGACTATGCGCCCAAGTGTCCGCCCTCTGAACAAACGGCGCATCTCCTTAAGGTGCAGCGACTTTATGGAATAAAAAGGGCGCCGAAAACTTACGTTGTGATTCTCTGGTCTCCTCAGGACGACTTCGTGCTCGGGGTCGGGGTCGGGGTCGGGGTTGGGGTCGGGGTCAGGTCTCGGTGCTGAAAACAGTACCGGGACCTCTGCACATGCGCGCAAGTGTGTGTGCGCATGTGCAGTAGCTCCTCGCCTCCGAGGCTGTGTGGGAGGGGCGCGACCCTAGCCCTGGCCAAATGGGCTCCCCGGGCGATGGTTGGGACTCGGGCCTCCCTCCCGTTCAGCTCCCTCCCCTCCTCCCGTTCAGTTCCCACCCTCCCTCCCGTTCAGCCTTCGCCCCCCTCCCTCCTCCTCTTCTCTCCCCCGCCTCATCTCCCCCCTCCTCTCTTCCCCCAACCCCCCTCCTCCTCCTCCTCTCCCTCCTTCCCTCCCCTTCCTCACCCTCCCTCCCCCCCTGCTCTCAACCCCTCTCCTCTCCCCTCTTCTCCTTCCCCTCCTCTCCCTCCTCCTCCTCTCCCTCCTCCCCCTCTCCTCTCCCCCTCCTCTCCCTTTCCCCTCTCACCCCACCCCTCGTTGTCAGAAACACAGAGACACTGACAGAGACAGAGAGACAGACACTGACAGAGACAGAGAGAGACAAGGGCAGGGGGGGGGGGGGAGGTCCGTCCCAGCATGCTGTTGGAGAGCTCCCGGTGCTGCAGTAGGTGAGTAGAAACTTAATGTTTTATTGATTGATTGATTTTTTAATTATTTTTTTCATTTTTAATTTTTTTTTATTGGTTTATTGGTTGATTTATTTATCATTTATTATTGATGATGGCTCTTCATTTGTAAAAGTGAAGTGTTTAATGTTTGTAAACCCCCCTTCCTCCCCCACCACCATCTCTCGTTTCCTACGCCTGATTTATAAGTGTAGGCAAGGTTTTTCTGAGCGTACAAAAATCAACACTTACTCCATTCTAAGTTAGTTTTGAGTAAGATTTCGCTGCCTAAGCTTGCAAAATGGGCGGTAAGTGGATGGACACACCCCCTTTTGAGAAAAAAAATCTGTTCTAAAATGAAACTATTCTAACTCACTAGAACTGGAGCAAACTAAATGCCGAGAATTGCAATTTCTAAGATGCTCCATTCTAAATTAATAGGAGCAACTCAGGCAGAAACTTGAGCCCTATCTTGCCTAGTTTTAGTTTCCCCTATGAGTGGAAATATCCTCTCTACATCTACCTTGTCGAGCCCCCTCATTATCTTATATGTTTCGATAAGATAACCACTCATTCTTCTGAACTCCAATGAGTATAGGTCCAACCTACTCAACTTATCTTCATAAGTCAACCCCCTCATCTCCGGAATCAACCTAATCAATCTTCTCTGAACAGCCTCCAATGCACGTCTATCTTTCCTTAAATACGGAGACCAAAACTGTACGCAATACTTCAGGTGTGGCCTCACCAATACCCTGTACAGTTGTAGCAGGACTTCTGTTTTATACTCTATCCCCCTTGCAATAAAGGCCAACATTCCATTTGCCTTCCTGATTACTTACTGCATACCGACTTTTTAATGTTTCATGCACAAGGACCCCCGGGTCCCTCTGAATGGCAGCACTTTGCAATTTTTCTCCATTTAAATTACAATTTGCTTTTCTATTCTTTCTGCCAAGGTGGATAACCTCAAATTTTCCCACATTATACTCCATCTGCCAATTTTTTGCCCGCTCACTTAGCCTGTCTATATCCCTTTCCAGATTTTGTGTGTCCTCTTCACACATTGCTTTTCCTCCCATCTTTGTATCGTCAGCAAACTTGGCTACATTACACTCGGTCCCTTCTTCCAAGTCATTGATATAGATTGTAAATAGTTGAGGCCCCAGCACTGACCCCTGCGGCACCCCACTAGTCACTGTTTGCCAACCAGAAAATGACCCATTTATCATGACTCTCTGTTTTCTGATTACCCAATCCTCTATCCATGCTAATATATTACCCCCAACACCGTGAACATTTATCTTAAGCGAAGATTAGGCGAACTATTTTTTGGGGTCCTTCCTCATCCTAAATTCTCCCACCTGCATTTGGTTTTTACAAATTTGAACTTAAATGATAATGAAATCCTTATAAAATGAGCATAACTTTACATATACAACCATCTACATCGGCCCAGACAAAAGAGACACAATCTCTATTACTGCAGTTCACTGGAAGCATTCTGTTTGTCTTAGGAAAACAAGGTTGTGGATTTATTTTCTCTCAAGGACATTCTTTCTTCATCCTGAGGTATTTAAGAGGAAAAATCTGAGTGAATAGGGATCAGGCCTCCCTGTTAACATGGACCCGAGTGAGTTGGCCAATTTCACTTCTTCCACCTCCACCACCATCAAGCACAGATGAACTGCTCATTCATGTTATCGCCACTTGCCGGGATCTTGCTGCATGCAAAATCACTTATACTCTTGACTAAGCAAGAACAGTCATTCAATTCAAGGTAATCATTGTATTTGAAGTGCTTCAAGAAGATTTCTGAGAGAGATGTGTAAGCAGAGTTTCCACTGCACCTCTGACAAAGTTACAACAGCGGATCGAGAGAAGTTCCCAGGAAACTTCCAGCCATTGGCAGATGGGCCGACAACCAGGGGGCATAGATTTAAAGTAATTGGGGGGAGGTTTAGAGGGGATTTGAGGAGAAATTTCTTTACCTAGAGGGTGGTGGGGGTCTGGAACTCACTGCCTGAAAGAGTGGTAAAGGCAGGAACCCTTACCACAATTAAAAAATACTTGGATGTCCATTTAAAGTGCCGTAACCTACAAGGCTACGGACCAAAAGCTGGAAAGTGGGATTAGGCTGGATAGCTCTTGGTCGGCCGGCATGGACACGATGGGCCGAAATGGTCTCCTTCCATGCTGCAAATTTCTATGATAAGGCACTATATAAATGCCAGTCCCTTTTGCCCAAATGCTTTTTGTATATCTTACTTCCTTAAGGTTGCTATTATTACACAGATCTGTGCATCCTTACCCTCAGGTTAATATTACATTTAAAACACATTTTCTGCGACCTTTACTGATTTTTAAAAAAGACTTGCATTTATATAGCGCTTTTCACGACCTGAAGACGTCCCAAAGTGTTTTACAACCAATGAAGTATATCCAGAAGAAATCACTTTTAATAGAAAAACTGCTCACTATGGAGTTAGTTGACATTGTGGGAAAGGAAAATATTCAAATGAAAAACTGCAGGATAACAAGCTCAATTTATTCATCGCAGAACAAGCATGGGGGGTGAATGAAGATCTGCAGTAAAGAGCTGTGTTGTTGTTAAATGAGCTATTTAAATGTATAATTAACAGGACTTGCATTGTCTGCTAGTAACTCTACTAAATCTTTATTTGAAATTCAGAAACGATTACATGTTTATGTTTAAGCTCAATATTTTATATTTTCCATTTTATAATGTTACTGTGAGCAATTTACAATAATTTGTGAGGCGGCAGCTATTTTGCAGGAGTATTTCTTAAAGGGCCAGAACTGTGTTCAAAATCTGTGCTAAAATCCTTTAAGGCTGCCTTCACACTATAACTGGCATGCTGAAAAAAAGATTGTTCTTGGGACATAGGTGACACTGCATTAATTGTCCATTCCTCATTGTCCGAGGAGATGGTGGGCCTCCTTGAACCGCTGCAGTCCTTGAAAGAAAGAAAAGCTTGCATTTCTATAGTGCCTTTAACAACCTCGGGATGTCCTAAAGCACCTTACAGCCAATGAAGTACTTTAGAACTGTAGTCACTGTTGAAATGTAGGAAATGTAGCAGCCAATTTGAGCACAGCAAGGTCCCACAGACAGCAATGTGATGATGACCAGATAATCTGTTTTAGTGATGTTGATTGAGGGATAAATATTGGCCAGGACACCAGGGATAACTCTCCTGCTGTACTTTGAAATAATACCTTGGGATCTTTTACATCCACCTGAGAGGGCAGACGGAGTCTCGGTTCAACATCCGAAAGATGGCACCTCTGACAAAGATGCACTCCCTCAGCACTGTACTGGAGTACTAGCCTAGATTTTTGTGCTTAAGTCTCTGGAGTGAAACTTGAACCCACAACCTTCTGACTCAGAGGCGAGAGTGATACTTACTGAGCCATGGCTGACAACTGTAGCGAAGGTGCTCCCACAATGGGATTGGTAGCAATTCCAAGATATCGGCCCAGCAAGAATGAAGGAACAACAATATAAGCTCAAGTCAGGATGGCGTGCAACTTGGATGGGAACTTGGAGTGATGGTGCTCCCTCGGTGATTTCTGCTCTTGTCCTTCTCAGTGGTAGAGGTCACAGGGGAGGGAGATGCAGTCAAAGTAACCTTGGTGAGTTGCTGCAGTGCATCCTGTAGATTATACATACGGCAGCCACAGTGGACCAGAGATGGAGGAGGTGAATATTGAATCCAGTGGCAGCGGCACCGTGCGATCTAGTGAACTGCTCTGTCCTGGATTGTGTTGAGCTTCTTGAGTGTTGTTGCGGTTGCATCGTCCAGGAAATTATTGAGTATTCCATCACATTTTTGGTTTGAAACCTTGTAGATGGTGGAGAAGTGATCAGGAGGCGAGGCACTCACTGCAGAGTGCATAGCCTCTGCCCTGCTCATGCAGCTATGATGTTGATCTGGCTGGTCCAGTTCAGCTGCTTCTGGTCAATGATGACCTGACATGGTGTTGATGCTGGGGAACACAGCAAAGGTGGGGCCATTTCTGACACTTTTTTCGACATCACAAACGCACACATAAGAACACAAGAACATAAGAACACGTACACATGATGCTCCACAGGAACTTGTCATGTGACCTTGTCACGTGATCCTTTGATTATTGGGACTAACTATTGGTACTGCACTTTTTTTAAACATACAGCCATCTGTCAAGCCCTGACTGACAGGCAACAAGCCCCTCCCCTGTCAATTTCCGCTCTCCCCACCCGTCTCTCCCCCCCCCCTCCCCGGCCGATTCATTCCATGCGTGTGATGCCGAGCAGCAGGATCTGAGGCTCTGACTCTCTTCCGCCACCCCTCCCCCCGGCATAGGCCCGATGGTGGCAGTCCTGGACCCGATAGCGGCAGGAGGAGGTGCCCAATGGTGGCATGGGGGCTCAATGGTGGCCGCCCCGGACCCGATAGCGGCAGGAGGGGGTGCCCAATGGTGGCATGGGGGCCCAATGGTGGCTGCCCTGGACCCGAAGGCTGGGGGGAGTGAGAGATGCTGGGGGGGAGAGAGAGAGAGAGAGGGGGAGGGAGAGAGAGAGAGAGAGAGAGAGGCTGGGGGAGAGAGAGAGAGGCTGGGGGAGAGAGAGAGAGAGAGAGAGAGGCTGGGGGGAGGAGGAGAGAGAGAGAGGCTGGGGGGAGGAGGAGAGAGAGAGAGGCTGGGGGAGAGAGAGAGGCTGGGGGGAGAGAAATACTGGGAGGGAGAGAGAGAGAGAGAGAGAGAGAGAGAGACATGGTTGGGGGTTGTCGGAGGGAACCCCCGACAAGGGTCATCATTGGAGTGGATGATATTCAGAAGTCACGACACCGTCACTATTCACTTCATACCCAATAAACCTGTTAACAATCCGTACACAATACCCCATCTGTGGTGGGGTGGGGCGGGGTGGGGGGAGGGGGGGAGGATGCACTTGCGCAGGGATAAGGTACTTCGGCTTGGGGAGGCATGTACTTGGACTGGGGTAAGACACTCCGGCTGGGGGCGGGATGTACTTGGACTGGGGTAAGACACTCCGGCTGGGGGCAGGATGTACTTGGACTGGGGTAAGACACTCCGGCTGGGGGCGGGATGTACTTGGACTGGGGTAAGACACTCCGGCTGGGGGCAGGATGTACTTAGACTGGGGTAAGGCACTCCGGCTGGGGGAGGGATGTACTTAGACTGGGGTAAGGCATGTCGGCTGGGGGCTGGATGTAATTGGACTGGGGTAAGGCACTCCGGCTGGGGGAGGGATGTACTTGGACTGGGGTAAGGCACTTTGGCTGGCCCTTGCTGTCTTCTGGGGAGCTCTGTCCTCTGTTGCTTCAGGAAGTCAAAGTGGATCGAGTTACAATTTGCAAAGTCAGTGAGACCTTGGGACGGACGGTTCCAGTTGCACAATCCAGTGAAACTTCAGGGCGTGGCTTATCCTCCAAGGGGACCAATTAGAAACAAAGGATGGAGCTTGGTGGCTATTTTGTCAGTACAAATAAACACGTCCATAATTATTATACATCAGCAGTTTCATTATCACAGTAGTTCACTAGGTGGAGCTCTATTACACCATTAAAGGTCATGGGGAGATGACTAGGCTCTCCCCTAATCAAGGTCATCGTTAACTGGCACTTACGTGGTGCAAATATTACGTCGTTGCAAGTTGATTTTGCTTCACCCTGTAGTTCTGGTGTAAATACAGCATAAATCAGTAGTTAGGAGGAAAGAGTCTTATTCTGCTTCATTCCAGAATCAGTTTTGGTCTGAAGTAAAGGTTTACAATACACAAGAATGGTGTTGATAAGAAGTGTAAATTGCTTCGTCTTGATGTTAAACTTGTAGTGTAAACATACAGAAAACCCATATAAGGGGCTCTTGAAATTCTAACATTGCTTTATGCTCAATCTATTGAAAGGCTCCAAAATGCAAGCAGCCCATGTCTCACCTGATGCAGGATGTTGAAGATGGAACCGGAGACTATAAGAGCATTCCCGTTCAATCATACAATGCTGACATCCATCGCGTTACCAACACAGAAAATGTAAATCAATGTAAATCAATGCAAATTAAAAAGTAGGACCTCAAAAGTAGTAATCTCAGGATTGCTACCAGTGCCATGTGCTAGTCAGAGTAGGAATCGCAGGATGGCTCAAATGAATACGTGGCTTGAGCAGTGGTGCAGTAGGGAGGGATTCAAATTCCTGGGACATTGGAACCGGTTCTGGGGGAGGTGGGACCAGTACAAACCGGACGGTCTGCACTTGGGCAGGACCGGAACCAATGTCCTAGGGGGAGTGTTTGCTAGTGCTGTTGGAGAGGAGTTAAATTAATATGGCAGGGGGATGGGAACTTATGCAGGGAGACAGAGGGAAGTAGAATAGGGGCAGAAGGAAAAAATACAAAGAAAAAGTAAAAGTAGAGCGCAGAGAAACCCAAGGCAAAAGGCAAAAAGGGCCACTTTACAGCAAAATTCTAAAGGGGCAAAGGGTGTTCAAAAGACAAGCCTGAAGACTCTGTGCCTCAATGCAAGGAGTATTCAGAATAAGGTGGACAAATTAACTGCGCAGATAGCAGATAACGGATATGATGTAATTGGCATCACGGAGACATGGCACCAGGGTGACCAAGGCTGGGAACTCAACATCCACTGGTATTCAACACTTGGGAAGGATAGACAGAAAGGAAGAGGAGTTGGGGTGGCGTTGCTGGTTAAAGAGGAAATTAAGGCAATAGTAAGGAAGGACATTAGCTTGGATGATGTGGAATCGGTATGCGTGGAGCTACGGAATACCAAAACGCTAGTGGGAGTTGAGTACAGACCACCAAACAGTAGTAGTGAGGATGGGGACAGCATCAAACAAGAAATAAGGGATGTGTGCAATAAAGGTACAGCAGTTATCATGGACTACTTTAATCTGCATATTGACTGGGCTAACCAAACTGGTAGCAATGCGGTGGAGGAGGATTTCCTGGAGTGTATTAGGGATGGTTTTCCAGACCAATATGTCGAGGAACCAACTAGAGGGCTGGCCACCCTAGACTGGGTGATGTGTAATGAGAAAGGACTAATTAACAATCTTGTTGTGTGAGGCCCCTTGGGGAAGAGTGACCATAATATGGTAGAATTCTTTGTAAAGATGGAGAGTGACACAGTTAATTCAGATACTAGGGCCCTGAACTTAAGGAAAGGTAACTTCGATGGTATGAGATGTGTATTGGCTAGAATAGACTGGCAAGTGATACTTAAAGGGTTGACTGTGGATAGGCAATGGCAAACATTTAAAGATCACATGGATGAACTTCAACAATTGTACATCCCTGTCTGGAGTAAAAATGAAATGGGGAAGGTGGTTCAACCGTGGCTAACAAGGGAAATTAAGGATAGTGTTAAATCCAAGGAAGAGGCATATAAATTGGCCAGAAAAAGCAGCAAACCTGAGGACTGGGAGAATTTTGTAATACAGCATAGGAGGACAAAGGGTTTAATTAAGAGGGGGAAAATAAAGTATGAGAGGAAGTTTGCTGGGAACATAAACACTGACTGCAAAAGCTTCTATAGATATGTGAAGAGAAAAAGATTAGTGAAAACATATGTAGGAAAACATATGCAGTCAGATTCAGGTGAATTTATAATGGGGAACAAAGAAATGGCGGACCAGTTAAACAAATGCTTTGATTCTGTTTTCACGAAGGAAGACACAAATAACCTTCCGGAAATACTGGGGGACCGAGGGTCTTGTGAGAAGGAGGAAATGAAGGGTATCCTTTTAAAGCGGGAAATTGTGTTAGGGAAATTGATGGGATTAAAGGCCGATAAATCCGATAGTCTACATCCCAGAGCACTTAAGGAAGTGCTCATCGAAATAGTGGATGCATTGATGATCATTTTCCAACAGTCTATCGATTCTGGATCAGTTCCTAGCGACTGGAGGGTAGCTAATGTAACACCACTGTTTAACAAAGGAGGGAAAGAGAAAACGGGTAATTATAGACCGGTTAGCCTGACATCAGTAGTGGGGAAAATGTTGGAATCAATTATTAAAGATGAAATAGCAGCGCATTTGGAAATCAGTGACAGGATCGGTCCAAGTCAGCATGGATTTATGAAGGGGAAATCATGCTTGACAAATCTTCTGCAATTTTTTGAGGATGTAACTAGTAGAGTGGACAAGGGAGAACCAGTGGATGTGGTGTATTTGGACTTTCAAAAGGCTTTTGACAAGGTCCCACACAAGAGACTGGTGTGCAAAATCAAAGCACATGGTATTGGGGGTAATGTACTGACGTGGATAGAGAACTGGTTGGCAGACAGGAAGCAGAGAGTTGGGATAAATGAATCATTTTCAGAATGGCAGGCAGTGACTAGTGAAATGCCGCAGGGCTCAGTGCTGGGACCCCAGCTCTTTACAATATACATTAATGATTTAGATGAAGGAATATCTCCAAGGTTAGGTGAGTGGGCAAATGCATAGCAGATGGAGTTTTATGTGGATAAATGTGAGGTTATCCACTTTGGGGGCAAAAACACGAAGGCAGAATATTATCTGAATGGCGGCAGATTAGGAAATGGGGAGGTGCAACGAGACCTGGGTGTCATGGTTCATCAGTCATTGAAAGTTGGCATGCAGGTACAGCAGGCGGTGAAGAAGGCAAATGGTATGTTGGCCTTCATAGCTAGGGGATTTGAGTATAGAAGCAGGGAGGTCTTACTGCAGTTGTACAGGGTCTTGGTGAGGCCTCACTTGGAATATTGTGTTCAGTTTTGGTCTCCTAATCTGAGGAAGGACGTTCTTGCTATTAAGGGAGTGCAACGAAGGGTCACCAGACTGATTCCCGGGATGGCAGGACTGACATATGAAGAGAGACTGGATCAACTGGGCCTTTATACACTGGAGTTTAGATGGATGAGAGGGGATCTCATAGAAACATATAAAATTCTGATGGGATTGGATAGGTTAGATGCAGGAAGAATGTTCCCGATGTTGGGGAAGTCCAGAACCAATGGACACAATCTTAGGATAAGGGGCAGGCCATTTAGGACTGAGATGAGGAGAAACTTCTTCACTCAGAGAGTTGTTAATCTGTGGAATTCCCTCCCGCAGAGAGTTGTTGATGTCAGTTCATTGGATATATTCAAGAGGGAGTTAGATATGGCCCTTATGGCTAAAGGGATCAAGGGGTATGGAGAGAAAGCAGGAACGGGGTCCTGAGGGAATGATCAGCCATGATCATATTGAATGATGGTGCAGGTTCGAAGGGCTGAATGGCCTACTCCTGCACCTATTTTCTATGTTTCTATGTTTCTATGTAATGGTTTGAACTACAAATGTAGTTCTTATGGGCCCAAGTTTCCACAAGAAAAAAAACGGGCGCCCCTCCGAGCTGGGCGCCTAAAAAAATCCTCGGTATTCTCCACCTACCTGCAGGTCCTCTGGCCCTCGGCGCAGCCAGCACGAGCTGTGGGGGGGGGGGGCGGAGCCAGGTCCCGGCGCTGAAAACAGTGCCGGGACCTCTGCACATGCGGGCTACAGTCGGCACGCAAGTGCAGTAGCTCCAGGCGCCGAACTGTGTGGGAGGGGCCCGAAGCACGCAGCCCCTAGCCCTGGCTGAATGGCCTCACTGGGGCTGCGTGAATAAGGCTCCTCCCACGGCCAGCTCCTGCTCCCCGCCAAGACCCGACACCCGCTCCCCCTCTCCCCCCCGCCCGCCAACCAGACCCGACCTGACACCCACTCCTCGCCCCCCCCCACCCCCCCCCCGCCGACCAGACGCGACCCGACACCCACTTCCCCCCCCGCCCCCCCCGCCGACCAGACCCGACCCGACACCCGGTCCCCTCCCCCCGCCGACCAGATCCGACCCGACACCCGCTCCCCCCCCCCCCCCGCCGACCAGACACCTGCTGCCCCCCGCCCCCCAGACCCGACCCGACCCCCGCTCCCCCCCCCACCGCCCCGACCCCCGCTCCCCCCACCCGACCCGACACCCGCTCCCCCGCCCCGACCCGAGACCCGACACCCGCTCCCCCCCCGACCCGACACCCGCTCCCCCCCGCCCCGACCCCCGCTCCCCCCCCGACCCGACACCCGCTCCCCCGCCCCGACCCGAGACCCGACACCCGCTCCCCCCCCCGACCCGACACCCGCTCCCCCCCGCCCCGACCCCCGCTCCCCCCCCCCGACCCGACACCCGCTCCCCCGCCCCGACCCGAGACCCGACACCCGCTCCCCCCCGCCCCGACCCCCGCTCCCCCCCCCGACCCGACACCCGCTCCCCCCCCCACCGCCCCGACCCCCGCTCCCCCCCCCAGACCCGACCCGACCCCCGCTCCCCCCCCCACCGCCCCGACCCCCGCTCCCCCCCCCCGACCTGACACCCGCTCCCCCGCCCCGACCCGAGACCCGACACCCGCTCCCCCCCCGACCCGACACCCGCTCCCCCCCGCCCCGACCCCCGCTCCCCCCCCCGACCCGACACCCGCTCCCCCTCCCACCGCCCCGACCCGAGACCCGACACCCGCTCCCCCCCCCCGACCCGACACCCGCTCCCCCCCCCCGACCCGACACCCGCTCCCCCGCCCCGACCCGAGACCCGACACCCGCTCCCCCCCCCCCCGCGCTCCTGTTCCCCGACCGGCCCGTCCCCCCCCACTGGACCCGACTCCCGGACTGGATCCGATCCGACCTGACCTCTCCCTTCCCTACCCCCTCCCTCCCCCTCTCTTTCTCTCTCTCTTTCTCTCTCCCTCCCTCCCTCCCTCTCTCTCCCTCCCTCCCTCCCTCTCTCTCCCCCCCCCCCCTAGCGACACGAACGGCTTTTTCCCCCCCCCCCATCCCCTCCCGCTCAGCGGCACGAACGGCTGCAGAATTCTCCCTGGCTGAAGCACTTTCACACAGGTAGGAAAATGGTTTATTTAATCTTTTCTTGGCTTATAAATGTTTATTCAGGTTGGATTTATTTGTATAATATTTGTAGAAGTATAAATAAGGATTTATTGTCGAATTTAATGACTTCCCTTCCCCCCCCACCTCGTTCTGGACGCCTAATTTGTAACCTGCGCCTGATTTTTTAATGTGTAGAACAGGTTTTTTCAGTTCTACAAAAATCTTCACTTGCTCCATTCTACTTTAGTTTGGAGTACATTTTCACTGTGGAAACTTTCAAATCAGGCGTCAGTGGCCGGACACGCCCCCTTTTGAAGAAAAAATTCTATTCTAAACTAGAACTGTTCTACCTGACTAGAACTGCAGAAAAAAAAATGTGGAGAATTGCGATTTCTAAAATAGTCCGTTCTCCACCAGTTGCTCCTAAAAATCAGGCACGAATCATGTGGAAACTTGGGTCCATAGAGAAGATCCACACAACTTAAGAAATACCTGTGAGTATATTCGCAAAAAGTGCAACGCACGTTCCTGTTGGAAATACTAAACTCTAACGTGAGTAGCCAGAGTTCAGCAAAGGAAGAATGGATCGTTAAAGTGACCTTCAGTTGAACAACATTACATAATGTGCAGGAGGGGCAAATCTTTGAGGCTCCCAGGGCATGCTGGACCCACAACCCTACGATGCAAAATCACAGGCTGGAGGTGTGCACTTGTGCTCTTTCACAATTATACGTTCCCCGCAGATGCCCGGAGTTGCCTATCTTGAGAGTGCACACCCCAGCCTGTAGTAGTGGAGAGTATACCCTAGATTTTTAACTTGACATTATTGGATGGTAATGGGTCCTGAAAGGTTCTGTTCTGGGTTTTTTAAAAGAGGAATCCTCTACATTGTAACCAGTGATTGCACTGTTCATTACTGTTTTGAAATATTTTGAGTTTTGCTATAAAACCCAGTGCATTTTGCCAGTGTGAAAACCTCATTGCGCGGGTGGCTGGCTAGAGATCACTCGTCCTGGCGCTGAAGGTGCTCTTTGAGTTTTCAAAGTCATGAAAGCTGCATGAGAATGTACAAAGTAGCGTAAACTTTAATAACCCGAGCTACAACAGTTTGCGCGGCAGTAGACGAAGATTGGGGAATCAGGCCTAGAGTTTTAGCGGTTCACACTATTAGATTTAGTGATGCCCCTAAGCTAGCACCATGGCGCTGCTATCAGCGCTCACTGGACTAATCCAACCTCCCCCTACCCAGGGGACAGAAATAAACAAGAGCCTGCTAAAGCGGATCCTAATTCTGTAATGGTTTGAGCATTGAGGGTTCCTGATGCTCACTGTAGCTTTATAATTAAAACACTTGGCTTTCGTCCATGCCTGGCAGAGAGAACCAGTACCCACTGAGGCAGCTGCACCTCCCTCTAATCTTGACTATTCCATCTCACCAACTGCAATGACGTCTGGAATAGGTCCAGCTCTGACCTCATCACAGAAATCGTTGGATATCACTTTCCCACTACAGTTAATTGTTTCTATGGTTACGAGCCAAAAAATTAAAACATTAGAACTTCACTTTCAAAAGAAAAAGAAAATGTTATTAATAGGATAATAATGGAGTTGTTCAATGTGATTAGATATTATCTGGTTATCCTCTCTGGTGGAAATCAGTAAAAATACATCCAGTATAAAGAAGAGTGTGAACACATTACAAACACAGAGCAAAGCCAGGTACTAAAGTGTACAAAACAAACTTGATAAGATCACGTTGTCAGGGTACGGTAAACCTGTCAATTAACACAAGAGCCTAAGATTACTGTTGACAAAATTAGTGGAGAAACACTTAAGCTGGCTACTTGGCTTTATTACTTGGCTATTTGGATGTAGGCAGAAACACATTTCCACAGTGAGGTGGGATTATCGAGCTCCAGATTGGCTAGGCCGCACATAGAATATTGTGTCCTGTTTTGGATGCCTCGCTTTAGGAACAATGTCAAGGCTACAGAAAGGATACAGAAGAGATTTAGGGGAGTGATAACAGGGAGAGGTTTAGTTATGAGTTGAAACAAAACAAACTGGGATAAGAACAGAAAACACTGGAAACACTCTGCAGGTGGAGAGTAAAACCGTGTTAAAGTTTCAGGTGGTTAATGTTGTGTATCTGTAAAGCATGCACTCCCATGTTCCGCCACCAGGGAGCGCATCACCTGAAGTCCCAAGTGATCCCAGCATCCCTTGGGAGCACTGTCTATAAGCCGACCCCGAAGGCCTGTTCCTCACTCTGGAGTGTCTTAATAATGACTGAGGTCACTGTTACTTTAACCTCCCTGTGTGCAGTCTCAGCTGTGTTAGGAACACAACAGTTAAGATCTAAAGTTGTTAAACTCAATGGTCAGATGGCAAGGCTGTAGAGTGCCTAGTAGAAAGATAAGGTACCATTCCTTCAGCTTGCGCCTAGCTTCATTGGAACAGTGTAGGACAATAAGGGCAGAGACGTGGGAGTGGTTTTGAAGAATTAAAGTGGCACTGGAGGATGGCTGCACCAGAGCCACTGGGAGTGGAGGAGGTGTGGACTAGTGATTGGGGTGGAGATCCCCTAGCGGTGGGGCAGTCTGCACCCCTGGGGTCAATCTGCCTTTCTTCTGCCATGTTCTCGTGCCCTGGCAACCCTCTCCATGTTTCCCTTCCCCTCTGCTATTCCGCTTTAACCATTTTCATCTCCTCTGGACCCATCTTTTGTTTCAATACTTGTTCCATTATCACCCCCTTTTGCCTGGCACCAGAATTCCCCCTTTGTTCTTTACCTGCTCATCTTTATCCTGCCTCTGTACTGCCTTAAAAGCTGCTCATCTCTAACATCTCCTAGTTCTGATGAAAGACCTCCTGCTCCTAAAATGAGCAAACCAGCATGTTTGAAAAGTAAGGCTCTGTTGGCATTAATGACCTTTCACTCAAGCAATCTTGGGGCCATTACTAGGTCCATTACTAGGGGTCCTTACAATAGAACTTGCGCCTGCTTTCAGCCAAGTGAGAATGTAATTGGCAACACCCCCCAGAAACCCTCCCATCCCCACAAAGTAGTCTTACAATGATGGGAAGGGGGCTAAGTGCACACAAAAACTCACCTACACCACCTCCTGACCAGAATTTGGACTTCTTGGGCAGAATCCTGGTTGATTTGCACTTCAACGCATTTTGTGCCCCACCCCTCACACACGTTCTGCCTGCTCCATGCCCTCCCTGACCCACAGAACTTTGGGCCCTAAGAATGAAACAGTAGGTAGAGGAATGCCACACAAATAAATAAGCATTTTGGCAACAGTAATTTCGAGGCTAACATTTTTTTGCCAGCCTACCTTAAACTTAAAAGAGGGAGGATTTAAAACAGTTTAGATTTTATTACTTTACCCAGAGAGTGATGAATGTTATGAACAGATTGTTGAGGGAATGGAGGCTGCCTGTATATTAATGGAACAGACTGCTAAGGTGGCCAGTGCGGGCTGATTGTATAAGCAAATTCACGAGAGATTTGGATAATTACCTGGAGTTGAAGAGTTATGATGGATATTGTAGGAGACAATGTTTCCTAGACCTTGGGGCTAGCCAGATTGTTTCCTGGTCCTGGATAATCCTGTCTTCCCTGATTCATAATGTAGAGTGGGATAAACTAGGTAGTCAAAGCACAAGAATTAATTCTTGAATTAGCCTGGAAATCCAGCTGTTACTAAGGGTGTCATGTATCTTACGTTATTATATATAACTGTATCCCAACATGCTATACATGACTGTAATAAGATATGACCTGTAACCACCAGCATACCTTACCACCAGGGGTGCACTTGCAAGAGACAGGTATACAAGGACAGGTCTCAGGCAAATGCAGCATTCCAGAGCTGTGAAATAAAGGTGCAGGTCCAGAGTGACTTTGACTTCACTACATGCCTCGTGTGAATCTGTACTGAGGGGACAGGACTTTACAGTGGCTACGGGTTACGGGATTACAGAATCCACAGAATGGCGAACAACGGATCAGATGAAAAGTACAATGCGGGAGACAATTGGGAGGACTTTATAGAAAGGATCCAGCAAAGCTTTGTAACCAAAGACTGGTTAGGCGATGATCAGGCAGACAAAAGAGCCCATCTCTTGACCAGTTGTGGCTCGAAAACATACGCTTTAATGAAGGATCTGTTGGCACCCGAGAAACCAGCAAGCAAGTCGTTTGAAGAATTGAGCACACTGGTAAGAGACCACCTGAAGCCAGCGAGCAGCCTACACATGGCCAGACACAGGTTCTACAACTACAGACGCTGTGTGGGCCAGAGTACAGACTTCGTGGCGGAACTTCGGAGGTTGGCTAGTTTATGTGAGTTCTCCGATGAACTGAGGAGAGAAATGCTGAGAGACTTTTTCATTGAAGGAATAGGCCACTGAAGGCAGGCATATTCAGAAAGCTCATAGAGACCAAGAACCTGACCTTAGAGGCAGCAGCACTGGTTGCACAGACATTCTTGGTAGGGGAAGAAGAAACGAGGTTGATTTACAATGCAGGTACGACAACTAACGAAATAATGGAACAAGGAGTCCACAGCATTAGAAAAGCTGCTACCCCCACACACAGACAAAACCGGCAGAACAGGCTCTCGACAGCAGGCAGTGGTGCCAGAAGCCATCAAGGGCCACAGGAACGGCCGTTCACACCTCATCAACCCACAATGGGAGCAATCAACTACAAACTGAGAGAAGCTCAAGAGAGATCAGCCAGACGCAGCTCATTCTTTGGGAACTCTTTGAACAATGGAACAGGTCTGTGCTGGAGGTGTGGGGGTGGGCACTCGTCAAGGGGATGTCGATTTCAGCAGGCTGTTTGCAGAAATTGTGAATATACATGGCATTTGGCCCGCATGTGCAAAAAAACGGCAGCTCGGCTGGTATACGAATCGGATGGGTCGGAAAGCGGACCAGAAGACGGTGGGGACAGTACCCGGGACACCGATGTACAGCGGGTCAACACGATCAATGGCTGCTGCTCCTACAACAGGACGCCTCCTATAATGATGAGGGTCCTACTCAACAGGATATCTGTCAAAATGGAGCTGGATGCGGGAGCGAGTCAATCTCTCATGGGCGCTCAACAATTTGAACAACTGTGGCCGCATAAAAGAGACAGACCAAAACTCACAAGGGTCGACACCAAACTAAGGACCTATACCAAATAAATCGTACCAGTCCTCGGCAGCGCCATGCTCTCTGTCATACACAAAGGGACAGTGAACCGACTTCCCCTGTGGATTGTCCCCGGAGACCCCCCAGCACTGCTGGGGAGAAGCTGGCTGGCAAAACTAAACTGAAAATGGGATGATGTCCATGCCATGTCATTAGAGGAACGGACCTCCTGCTCAACAGTTATAAAGCGATTTGAACTCTCTTTCAGCCAGGTGTGGGCACTTTCAAAGGGGCCAAAGTCAAAATCTACATCACACAGGATCATAGACTGGTCCATCACAAGGCCAGAGCTGTACCCTATGTGATGAGGGAAAAGATTGAACATGAACTGCGGGAAGGCATTATATCACCTGTGGAATTTAGCGACTGGGCAAGTCCCATCGTCCCAGTCATGAAGCCTGATGGATCCGTACGAATCTGTGGGGATGACAAATCTACCATAAACAGAGTCTCCCTACAGGACCAGTACCCACTGCCCAGAGCAGAGGACTTATTTGCCACATTGGCTGGAGGTAAATTAGTCCTCACATCTGCGTATATGACGCAAGAATTGACCGAGGAATCCAAGCTACTCACCACCATCAACACACATCGAGGTCTTTTCATGTACAATCGATGCCCATTCGGCATCAGGTCGGCAGCTGCCATATTCCAGCGCAACATGGAGAGTCCGATCAAGTCCATCCCGGGGACGGTTGTATTTCAAGACGACATACTTATCACAGGCAGGGACACCGACTCCCATCTCCGTAATTTGGAGGAAGTACTAAAGCGGTTGGATCGGGTAGGCCCATGAGTCAAGAAATCCAAGTGCCTGTTTCTCGCACCCGAGGTTGAATTTTTGGGCAGAAGGATTGCCGCTGATGGAATCCGCCCAACAGAGTCCAAAACAGAAGCAGTTCGCCTGGCACCCAGGCACCGGAATGTCTCAGAACTGCGCGCCTTTCTCGGGCTACTCAATTACTTTGGGAACTTTATGCAGAACTTAAGCATGCTGCTGGAGCCTCTCCACGTGCTACTCAGGAAGGGGTGTGATTCGTTTTGGGGGGACGCCCAGGAACGCGCCTTCAATAAGACACGCAACCTTCTGTGTTCCAACAGTGTTTTGACTTTCTTTGACCCAGGTAAAAAACTAGTTCTCACATGCGATGCGTCAGCGTATGGGGTCGGGTGCGTTTTGCAACATGTCAATATTGCGGGCAAATTACAACCCAGAGCTTATGCCTCCAGGTCACTTTCGCGGGCGGAGCGCGGGTACGGAATGGGAGAGAAGGAGGCGCTCGCGTGCGTGTACGGTGTCAAAAAGATGCACCAATACCTTTTCGGGCCAAGTTCGCGTGAGAAACCGACCACAAGCCCCTCACCTCTCTCCTATTCGAGAGCAAGGCAATAAACGCCAACGCCTCGGCGCGAATTCAACAGTGGGCACTCATGCTGGCGTCCTATGACTATACCATAAGGCACAGACCAGGCACAGACAACTGTGCTGACACGCTCAGCAGGCTACCCCTGGCGACCACGGAAGGATCTGACGAACAGGACTGTGAGATAGTCATGGCAATCAATGCCTTTGAGTCCACAGGTTTGCCCATGACAGCTCGCCAAATCAGAGCCTGGACGGCCAGCGACCCCACGTTATCCTTGGTAAAAAGATGTGTCCTAACCGGTGACTGGGCAGAGGCTCGCGATGCCTGCCCCGAGGAATTAAAACCCTTTCACAGGCGCATGCATGAGCTATCACTACAAGCAGACTGCCTGATGTGGGGCAGCCGAGTAGTCATGCCTCTGCAAGGCAGAGAGGCATTTGTCCGGGAGCTCCACCGCGAGCACCCGGGGATTGTTCTCATGAAGGCCATAGCCAGATCCCACGTCTGGTGGCCTGGTATTGACGCGGACTTGGAGCTCTGCGTCCGAAGGTGCACCATTTGTGCCCAATTCAGCAATGCCCCCAGATAGGCTGCACTGAGCCCCTGGCCCTGGTCTAGCAAACTGTGGTCACGGATGCACGTCGACTATGTGGGCCCATTCATGGGCAAAATGTTCCTCGTCATTGTAGATGCATTTTCAAAGTGGATCGAATGCACCATTTTAAACTCGAGCACAACCTCCACCACTGTGGAGAGCCTCGCAACCATGTTTGCAACGCATGGAATCCCTGACATATTGGTCAGTGACAATGGTCCATGCTTCACCAGCGCAGAATTCCAAGACTTTATAATTGACCACGGCATAAATCACGTCAAAACGGCACCGTTCAAGCCGGCCTCCAACGACCAGGCGGAGAGAGCAGTGCAAATCATTAAACAAGGCATGCTTAAAATCCAAGGTCCCACGCTGCAGGGTTGCCTGTCGTGACTGCTGCTGGCATACAGATCTCGTCCGCACTCACTGACTGGGATCCCCCCCGCGCAACTGTTGATGAAAAAGACTTTAAAAACAAGGCTCTCATTAATCCTCCCAGACATGCACGAAATCGTTAAGGCAAAGCGCCATAAGCTGACTGAGTACCATGACAGAAATTCGAGGGGGAGATGCAACGAGATAGGGGACAAAGTGTTTGTACTAAACTATGGCAGGGGTCCCAAATGGCTTGCAGGGACAGTAACGGGCAAGGAAGGAAACAGGCTACTGGTAGTACAAATGGACAATGGCAAAACCTGCCGGAGGCATGTAGACCAAGTCAAAAGTAGATTTACCAACAACACTGCAGAACCGGAGGCAGACTACAATGTGGAACTCGCACCACACCTGGTGGACAGACAGAGGGAACAACCTGAGGAAAGGGCAATCCCAACAGACAGCCCAGGCGAGTCAACAACAATCACACCAATCGAAACAGACAGCCCAGGTGAGATACCAGCAACCACACCCAAAGAAAAACAGACACCAAGGCAAACAACTGAACCACAACTCAGACGCTCCACGCGAGAACGTAGACCACCTGAGAGACTGAACCTATAAAGACAATAAGACCTTGGGGGAGGGTGATGTCATGTATCTTACATTATTATATATAACTGTATCCCAACATGCTATACATGACTGTAATAAGATATGACCTGTAACCACCAGCATACCTTACCACCAGGGGTGCACTTGCAAGAGACAGGTATATAAGGACAGGTCTCAGGCAAGTGCAGCATTCCAGAGCTGTGAAATAAAGGTGCAGGTCCAGAGTGACCTTGACTTCACTACATGCCTCGTGTGAATCTGTACTGAGGGGACGGGACTTTACAAATGGAGTACTGCATTTGTCAGAGGTGCAGTCCTTTGAATGAGCTGTTAAACTGAGGCTCTGCCTGCCTGTTCAGGTGGACAGGAACGATCCCATGGTGCGATTGGAAGACGAGCAGGGGAGTTCTTCTGGTATCCGTTTATCGCAATTTATCGCTCAACCAACACTACCAAAAGCAGAGTAACTGGCCATTCATCTCTGCAGTTTGTGGGACCTTGCTGTGCATAATTTGATTGCCGCGTTTCCCCACTACACAACAGTAATAACACTTGAAGAGTAATTCATTGGCTGTGAACCTCTTTGGGACATCCTGAGGATGTGAAAGGTGCTATGTAAATGCAAGTTCTTTAAAATAAAGGCTTAAGATTTGTTAAATGGCAGACAAAAGAAGGTGTCAGGCATTGTTGAGCCTTCATACCACAGTTTGGCACTCTGAACCTCTGGGGCTCGAAGGACAAGAGTTTGGTTTCGATGAAATTTGACTATTTAAAAAAAGCTGAAGGGTCCGACATGAATAAGATTCTCTAAGAATTTAGAGGGGGGAAACTAAATGTGTTGGAGTTGCTAAAAAGCAAGTGATTATGAACCAAGAACACGGACATGCTGTAAAGCACATTTATTGCTGCGCTTGATATTGTACAATGTGCAGTGACAATAGCTGAGACTGAAGTAATCGGACATGGATTGAACGTCGGAGCCCTGACACCAGAGGAGGTGCCAGGTCCATGTACCACAGGTAGAAATGTTACAGCTACTCTTTATTCTGACCACATTAGGACTTTCCCTTGGCACGGTTGTGGATTGACTCATTTATTTTTCTTGTGTTAAAGGCAGTTTTCATGCAGAGCCCCATGCTATAAATCAATTGCTTTCAACACTCCTTGTGTTCAAGTAACTTAACTTGGTTGACTTTGGTGGCCATGCCAACAAGGTGCATTGATGGGCATTTTGATTTTAGAAACATAGAAATCCACAGCGCCGAAGGAGGTCATTTTGGCCCATCATGTCCGCGCCAGCCGACAAAGAGCCGCACGGCCCTCGGTCAGCAGCCCTGAAGGTTACATATAAACCTATGAACAATGAACAATGGCGGAAAGGTAAAGAGCACCCAGCCCAACCAGTCCGCCCCACACAACTGCGATACCCCTCACACCGAAATATTCTACATTCCACCCCAACTGGAGCCATGTGATTTCCTGGGAGAGGCAAAAACCTGATAAAAACCCAGGCCAATTGAGGAAAAAAAATCTGGGAAAATTCCTCTCCGACCCATCCAGGCGATCGAAACTAGTCCAGGAGATCACCCTAGCCATATTCGATTCCCTGCAGTACTTACCATCGTTTTGTGTTTTCCAAGCATGAAGCCAAGTTGGGGGCTTCAGGTTTCTGGCCACAGATTGGCATATATTCTGTTGGAGCGGGACATCTCACGCAAGCTCCATTAGTTAGACTTTTTCCCTCACCTTTCTGCTCGGAATTGTTTGGCCTTGTAAGTCGGTGTAAGTGGAAGCTGATTACTGAGGCATCTGGGACCTTATTGCACAGTCTATCTCCTTAACCAATGAGATTTAAAGATTGAGAAAGAAACTGAGGAATTATGCAGAAGGATTTAGAGTGAATTAAATTCAAATCAGATACAAGGGATAAAGAGAGAGAAAGAAAGATTGGGTTAAGAGAGAGAAAAAAATGACAGAAAGGGAAAGTGAGAAACAATGTTAAATTTTTAAAATCTCTAAGAAGAATTTACTACATGTAGGAGTGAGACTCAACAATTGTTCCCTTTCTGGGCCGGAGAGGTTGATTGGCATTGCATTAACAACGATAATAGGGTACTTACACTGTTACGTATGAGCCCTAACTTTCTGCGGTGAGTTTAATTCGAGATTAATGTACAAATCCATTAAAAATCATAGGGAGGTTGAGGGCGAGCTGCTGTTTATGCGAGGTTAACGGCGGAGCGGTGCAAATCAACCAGCAATTTGTGGCGATTTGCAATTCATAGGGGAATTCTCTTCCTCGCTACAGATTGCTGGACGATTTACTCATTATTAGCAGCAAGCGCCATTAAACTCGCTATCGTTTTGTCAGCAAATTCTGGGCCATTAACTTGTGCGAGCATTAACCTCCGTTAAAAAAGTGGGAGACTGGAACTCGTTACAAATTGCCACGACAATACCACGTATTTCATCCTAGAAATTCTGCCCAGACGCAACTTAATTGTCCACCAGCCAAGGGAAAGAAGATGGAAGACGAGGGTAAATTCTGACAAATGGTCACAGACCTGAAACGTTAACTCTGTTTCTCTCTCCACAGATGCTGCCCGACCAGCTGAGATTTCAGCATTTTCTGTTTTTATTTCAGATTCCAGCATCCGCAGCATTTTGCTTTGGTATTTGTGTGAGGGTAAATATTTAGATGTGAGTGCTGTGGCACTTAAGCAGACCTTGAAGGTACAAAAATAACAAGCAAACGGTTAAAATAAACTCAACAACACCGTTCAGTGTAATAAGGAGGCTGAAAGGACACCGCTGCAGTCATGTCATGCACAGTCTGTACTTCTTGTTACTGCATGCACAGCAGGTTTCTGCTTCTGAAAATTATCCATTACAATTGTATCAATATTTTTATATTTTGTGAGACAGGATGTGGAGATGCCATCAGAAAATTAGATTTGACTCTGACATTAGGGGGTCCGGTCAACAATCCAATTCCATGTTTTTCTATTGAGACGCAAAGATTTGATATAATTTTGGTTAGAAAACATTTTAAAATTAAACAATTGAATTTCTAGCTGGTCTCGTGGAGCACTTAGCTTAAAAGAATACACTCCCAAATCAAAGCTTTTCAATCATCTTAAATATTATTTTGATGTTATTTGCCTTAAGTATAGAACGCTCTTGAATTGTATTGAGCATCTGACTGACTCATAGGTGATGTATAAAGGTATTACATTTATATATTTGCAATATTTGGATTGTGAGTGGCATCTGGCTGACAGGACTTAGAAAGATATATGATATGAAGTGAATCCCACAGCAGTCGTGAACAAGATTGTTCGTATTTATCAAGATGTATTAGGCTGATCTATTTTTCAAAATTATGATTGCTGCACAAAAAAGCAAAGAGTGCTGTGTCCATAATAATAGATGGATAATGGTTTCAGTCCTTAGCTCATGACTCATTGATGGTAAAGAGAATTATCTTGTTGTAAGTCGCCTGTCCTGAAAGGCACAGACCAATTAAAAGTTTTCCATTTACAATCACTTTAAACACTCTGCAACTAAATGCTAATTGATTGTGTCCCATAAAACAGCTGCCCTAGTACTAATCTATCGAGTGCAGTATACTTGCTTTACTGATTATACTTAACTCCCTCTCTGTTGCTAAGGTGTTGTAAAATTTTTCTTATAAATGCAATGTGATCATTAACTCTTTGGGGCCAATTCTCATCAAGGCCTCCGCCCACCCAAGTGCCGCCCAAAGTGCCACCGAGTCCCTCCAACTCCCGCCCGCAGGAATCTGGGAGCTCAGTTGCACCCCTCGGCCGTCCGCTGAAATTAGCAGGCGGTTACCGACGGCTCTCCCCTCCCGTCCGCTCCAGGCCACCCCGAAAGTGGCAGTGGGCGCATCTTCAGGAGAAGTGGGCGGCAGTCGGTGGCAGCAGGCGGTGGGCTGATGAATTTCAGCACCTTTGATTTCATTTTATAACCCGTTGATGCTCCTCTTATTGCCTGTTAGTGTGCTAGTTGTCCAAAGCTCTGCTGCTCGTATCTTAACTTGTGCCAAGTCCTGTTCACCCATCATCCCTGCGCTCGCTGATCTACATTGGCTCCTGGTCCGGCAACGTCTAGGTTTTTTCCAAATCCCTCCATGGCCTTGCCACTCCCTGTCTCTGTAACCTCCTCCAGGTCTATATCCCTCTGAGATCTCTGCACTCCTCCAATTCCGGCCTCTTGCGCATCCCGATTTTCATCGCTCCACCATTGGCTGCCTAGGCCCCAAACTCTGGAATTCCCTTCCTAAACATTTCCACCTTTTCTACCTCTCTCTCCTCCCTTAAGACGCTCCTTAAAACCTACCTCTTTGATCAAGCTTTTGGTCACTTGTCCTAATATCTCCTTATGTGGCTCGGTGTCAAATGTTGTTAGATAACGTCCTTGTGAAGATCCTTGCTTTGTTAAAGACGCTATATAATATCATTTGTTATTGCTTGGCAGTACATAGTCCCGGTTCATTGTGCCATATCCGTAGCACTAATAGTGTCTGCCATCCCATTGCTATCAGCATGAGCTGATTACTGTGTTGTATACCAGATATGAGGTAACTGTCTCATTTCCACACCAACTTTCAGCACCATTAATCACAGCTCAGATACAGCAGCATAAAGTAAGGTAGCAGATGGAGTATAATGTGTGGAAATGTGAGCTTATTCACTTTGGTAGGAAGAACCGAAAAACGGAATATTTTTAAAATGGTGTGAAACTATTAAATGTTGGTGTTCAAAGAGATTTAGGTGTGCTCATACAGGAAACACAGAGTTAGCATGCAGGTATAGCAAGCAATTAGGAATGCAAATAGTCTTTATTGTAAGGGGGTTGGAGTACAAGAGTAAGGGGGCAAAAATTGCACTTTCTATAAGGCCTGTGGCTGCCTGAAAGTGGCGGCCACGTTTCGGAGTGGATTGACTGACGATCGCAGCATTACCCTGATCGATATTTCTGACGGTGCAGGTATCTGCCCCGCTCCCACTACCTCCACCCCGCTCCTTTGTATGTGTCGTTAACTATGTCATCAGATCACGCACTGCCTCGGAAGCTAAATTGCCCTTAAATCGTCCTCTGGTGCCGACGACAGGTTTTTGGGTCGGCACACACTGCTTGCTGAAGACCACCAGCGGCCTTTAAAGGCGTGGTGCGTATCCCACCATTCTTGTCGGCCAGATTATTCCGGACGGTTTAAAGCATTGCAACTTGCCTTCTTGACACCGGAATTGAGGAATAGTGGCCCAGGGTCTTCATACTCTGCAACAGAGAGCGCTGATTGAGGAGGCTGGGCTTGAGGATGATCATTAAATGGGGTCAGTGCTGGCAGTGGAATGCCTCCTGCACATTGTGCGAGGCAGGGAGGCATGCAGGAGAAGATGGTGCCGGCTCCAACGGTTGGAGTGGCAGCGGGCAAGGGACACGGCTCACATGGCTGAGGAAGGTGCAGAAGGCCATGGAGATGGTGACAGAGCTGAACCCAGAGACGTGCACCAGGAAGGACCTCAGGATGGGCCTGCCATCAGGAGGAGGGTCAGGTAGGCAGAACTCCAGCTCCACATGCTGGCCCAGATGGAGAGGAGGCAGCATGCACAGGAGACAGATGCTTGCCAGAACCAGGCTGCAGAGGGGGAGGACCAAGAACAGCAGGAGGGAGAAGGCAATGAGGCAGCTGTCAGAGGAAGATGCCGACAGAGACGTGGTGGCAGAAGGCCCAGTCATCAAAGGGTCTACAGACAGCAGTTCTCCTACATGGACCTCAGTGATGACCATTGTCTCCGGAGACTGCGATTCCTCAAGGCCTCAAACAAGCTTGAGGGCAGCTCTGTCAGTCACATCAAAGGTTACCATCGCCCTGAATTTCTAAGCGACTGGATCTTTACAAGCTGCAACAACAGGCATTTTGAACATTTCCCAGTTTGCCATGGTTCATTCTCGGGTTGGCAATCAGTAACCAGTGGGCTGCCGCAGGGATCAGTGCTGTATAAGAGGAGGAGGGACTACATATCCTTTCCTATGAGCAGGGAGAAGCAGTTGGAGTGGCAGACTGGATTCGCCATAGACTGTATCCACGTCGCATTGAGGGCGCCACAGAACATTCCCGGGATCTTCCGTAACTGCAAGGGATTGCACTCCCTCAATATCCAGCTGGTGTGCGACCACAACCAAAAAATCGTGGCAGTTGGTGCCCAGTACCCTGGCAGCAGGCATAATGCTTTCATCCTGTATGCCAGGTGTGTTTTCTAGGCCAAACCAAGAATGTGGCTGGCTCCTTGGAGACCAGCGCTACCCACTCTGCACTTGGCTGTTGATTCCCCTTTTCCACCCCAGGACTGCTGCGCAGCAATCATACAATGACTCTCATTCAGCCACCAGGTGCATCATTGAGCAAACCATCGGAATCCTTAAATAGAGGTTCCGTTGCCTGGATTGCTCAGGAGGAGTGCTGCAGGACTTGCCTGAGTGGGTGTCCCTATTCGTCGTCATCTGCTGCATGCTTCACAACCTGGCAATCATGAGGGCGAGGCAGCAGTACCACCTGAGGAGGAGGACCAGGAGGAGGAAGCGCAGCAGGAGGAGGAGGAGGCACTGGAGGAGGAGGCAAAGGAGCACGATACGCAGGACGAGGAGGAAGAGGCATAGGAAGAGGACCGGGATGCGGGTCAGCGGCCATGCAGGAGATGGCATCGCCATCCGGACCCTGCAAGGGATGTCCTAAACGGTCTCATTGCTGCTCGTTTCCGCTGAGTTCATGCACACTTTAGCCTTCATCTGTGCATCACCATGGCCAAACCAATGAGCCCTTTCACACATCATTGCTCACAGTGAAACGAGAGACCTGCACAGATATTCAAAACCAAAATAACGATTTATTACACAACAAATAATGGTGCAACAAAACATACACATTATCAATTGTCACTTTTGTGCATTTCCTTATAACCCCTCTTACGCATACCTATTCTGGAACTACCCCTGAATAGGTATGCGTAAGAGGGGTTATAAGTGTCTCCCCTGTGGCGGCATCATGGGTCCAGGAAGACTGCTGTGTTTCAGGTATAGAAGCTGCAGATGTCCTTCTAGGATGCCCTTGACCAGCTCTGGTCCTGGAAGGGCCGACTGCAGACTGGGCCGCATCCTCCTCGGCAATTCAGTCGGAATTGGCTGGGGCGAAGCCATGGTTGGCGGCAATGGTGGAGTGGGAGGTCTCAACTCAGGACTGCTGTGTTCCTGAGAGAGCACATCAGGATTCTGGTCCGAGGAGCCTGCGCCACTCCCCCTGGACAGCACCTCACCATCCCCACCAATCTGCTGGAGCACAGGTCGGTGGGGTGGCGCGACACATGAAGGCATCCGGTGGCCCTGGTGATGTACCCAGCCAAGATGGCAGCAGTCAGCTCTCGCGTGGCATCCAGCTGAGACTGCATGAGAGCAGACACAGTCTCGATCCCACCAGACACGACAGCAGTAAGATGCTCCGTGGCCTGTTGCTGAGAGTGCATGAGAGTATTCTGAGCTTCCAGGCCAGCGGCCATCCTCTCCAATACAGCACTGAGACATTGGCTCCCTGGCGCTTGTGCTTCAATAGCAGCTGCCACATCGCCCACGACATGCATCATCACAGCTGGCTCTGCACGGTCACTCTGGGAGTCCACCATCGTCAGCACACCGGCAGCACACCAGCACTCTCGGGCGCCCTTGCCATTGCCCCCAACATCTGGGAATGCATGGCCTGCACCCTTGTTTCAAAAGCCACCACATCGAATGGCTCATCGGAGTCCTCTGTAGCAGAACTTGCGTGTGAACTCGCCCCCCCCGGAGTGATGGCATCCGAGGTTCCCTTGGCCCTTCAGCATGCTGCAGCCCGCTGGGCCCCGATGCATCACCCAGTGCAGACCCCTCTCCTAAATCTAACTGACCTGACCGCGGACTCCTAGTGTATGAGCTGGTGTGGGGGAGTGTAGGAAACAGTGATGTGGTGCTGGCACCAGTGGCCCCCTCTTCATCGCCCTCATCGGACATGCCGTCAATGTCTGCACTCGCCTCAAGGGTCTCGGTCTCGCTCTGGCTCACACTCGGGGTATCATCTGCAATCATAAATGGCACAAGGAGTTCCGTCAGGGTGAGGTAGGGCATTGCACTATCCAGCAAGCAACTTGCACACAATCATAACGAATTGACTGGTAAACACTTGGACTTTCAGAGAGAGATGTCATTAAAGGAAGCCCTTCACTTACCGATGCTGCTCCCAGCGGGATCCACATTGCCGGCAGCCACAGGTAAGCCAACATGTTGGCCCACTATCCTCTGCACCCTCTCCTCGATGTCACTGAGCTGCTGGATATCGGCCGCACCCCCACCAGCCTTCTGTTGCTCCAAGGCGTTGTGCAAAGCAAAGAAGGGTTGCTGAGTAGCAGTGTCTGAGGCCTTGGCAATTAGTGCAAGTGTGGGTCCATTACATGCAGGTACAACTCTCACTTCAAAGGGACTCTCCATTGTGAGCATGCACACATAGATATAGAGGCCTCGGCAATCAACTAGTGCTTCAGTGACTCTATAGTGAAGGTGGGAAATAAAAGAAGGTGAAGGAGAGGCTCGCAGATGGAAGGTGAGTAGTTGGGGGAACGTGTACTCACTTTCATTAGGCGAATGATGTCATTCTGCCTTTTGAGGCATTGGGTTCAACATCGGAGAAGCGGCTGGCCTTCCTTAAACCTCTTGCATTAGCCATTCCTTCACAAGCACCAGAGGCAAACTCAAGGCTCAGGGCCCAGCTGCAAAACCTGCCCTTTAAGGCGGCCAGGGAGCTGTTGCCTCAGTCAATCGGCATCAGCTGAATTTCACAACCTAATCGGGCAGTCCGCCTCCCCCCCCCACTGCTACAAAGCGCCCATTCCCGCCACCAACACCCCAACCCTCCTTTTTTTCCACCAAATTGCTGAATTTCACTCTAATGGCCGCCCCATCCATTACAGACGCCAAAAAGCAATAGGTTTTGGGCGGAGGGCAATTTCAGCCCCAGGAAATCTTGCTGCAATTGTATGGGGCTTTGTTGAGAGTGCACTTGGAGTACTGTGCACAGTTTTGGTCTCCTTATCTGAGGAAATAAATACATGCCTTAGAGGCCGTGCAACAAAGGTTCACTAGATTGATCCCTGGGATGAGAGGGTTGTCCAATGAGGAGAGATTGAGTAGATTGGGCCTATACTCTCTGAAGTTTAGAAGAATGAGAGGTGATCTCATTGAAACATATAAGATTCTGAGGGGGATTGACAGGTTAGAGGCTGAGAGGTTGTTTCCCCTGGCTGGGGAGTCTAGAACTAGGGGGCATAGTCTCAGGATAAGGGGTTGGCCATTTAAGGTTGAGATTTGGAGGAATTTCTTCACTCAGAATGTTGTGAATCTTTAGAATTCTCTACCCCAAAAGGCTGCCGATGCTCAGTAATTGAGTATACTCAAGGTTCGGATCGATAGATTTTTGGACACTAGGGGAATCAAGGAATATAGGGATCAGGCAGGAAAATGGAGTTGAGGTCGAATATTAGCCATGATCTTATTGAATTGCGGAGCGGGATCGAGAGACTATGTGGCCTACAGCTGCTCCTACTTCTTATGTTCTTACATTCTTAAATCTAACTCTATCTGAGTCTGTTACTGTTGGTTGTTGGTTTTTGGATACACAGACAAAGAAACCAAGTTGGCATTCTTCCAAAAGATCCCCAGTTCATGGACATTTTGATCCGACACCCACTCTTCCCATGCTTTTAAATTTAACTCTTGAATTGTGACCTGAGCAAGGTTTTAAAAGAGGATTGAGATGCCAAACAGCAGCAAGTGAAGTGCTTCAGGTGAAGGTGACGGCAATGCAAATCCTCAACAACACTAATATTACAGGCGGTGGGAAATGAGCGAATCAGTGGGGCGAGTCTATTGGCTTACGTGCAGAACAATGCACCAGCACAACGGAATGCCCTGTTTCTGTACTATTCTGTGATTCTAATATTTCAGACACCAGCAGGGGGCCTTGGTCAGGCAGTAATAGCCAACTGTATTTCCCAAATAACATGAGGGTTCAATACTATCTTTAACAATTGTTCCTTCGGCAGCGAATAGAAACAAAGCAGGATTGCTTTGGCATTGATGACTTTGCTAACATTCTAGGTATCATCAACTTTTTTTTTTAAACATGGCTTCCTGGGATGTGAGCATCGTTGGCACGGCCAGCATTTATTGCCATCCCTAATTGCCCTTGAGAAGATGGTGGTGAGCCGCCTTCTCGAAATGCTGCAGTCCTTGTGGTGAAGGTACTCCCACAGTCCTGTTAGGAAGGGAGTTCCAGGATTTTGACCCAGCGATGATGAAGGAATGGCAATATACTTCCAAGTCAGGATGGTGTGTAACTTGGAGGGGAACTTGGAGGTGACAGTGTTCCCATGCACCTGCTGGCCTTGACATTGTAGACGGTAGAGTTCGCTGGTATGGGGTGTGCGGGTGAACAAATCTTGGCGAGTTGCTGCAGTGCATCTTGTAGATGGTACACGCTGCAGCCACGATGCGACAGTGGTGGAGGGAGGGAATGCTTAAGGTGATGGATGGGGTGCCAGTCAAACGGGCTGCTTTGTGCTTGATGGTGCCAAACTTCTTGAGCATTGTTGGAGTTGTATTCATCCAGGCAAGTGGAAAGTATTACATCACACTCTTGACTTGTGCCTTGTAGAAGGCGGAAAGACTTTGGGGAGTCAGGAGGTGAGTCACTTTCTGCAGAATACCAAGCTTCTGACCTGCTCTTGTAGCCACAGTATTTATGAGGCTGGTCCAATTAACTTTGTGGTCAATGGTAACCCCCAGGATGTTGATGTTGGTGGATTTGGCGATCGTGATGTTGTTGAATTCCATCCAGACTTGGAAATATATCGCCATTCCTTCATCGTCACTGTGTCAAAGTCCTGGAACTCCCTCCCTAACAGCACTGTGGGAGTACCTTCACCACATGGACTGCAGCGGTTCAAGAAGAGGCTCACCATCACCTTCTCAAGGGCAATTAGGGATGGACAATAAATTCTGGACTTGCCAGCGATGCCCATATCCTGAAACGAATTTTAAAAAAGCATAGGATATACGACATAGAAATATAGACATAGAAAATAGGTGCAGGAGCAAGCCATTCAGCCTTTCGAGCCTGCACCGCCATTCAACATGATCATGGCTGATCATGCAACCGCAGTACCCCACCCCTGCCTTCTCTCCATACCCACTGATCCCTTTAGCCGTAAGGGCCATATCCAATTCCCTTTTGAATATGTCCAACGAACTGGACTCAACAAATTTCTGTGGCAGAGAATTCCACAGATTCACAACTCTCTGGGTAAAAAAGTTTCTCCTCATCTCGGTCCTATATGGCTTACCCCTTATCTTTAGACTGTGACCCCTGGTTCTGGACTTCCCCAACATCGGGAACATTCTTCCTGCATCTAACCTGTCCAATCCCGTCAGAATCTTATAAGTTTCTATGAGATCCCCTCTCATTCTTCTAAATTTCAGTGAGTATAAACCTAGCCGATCCAATCTTTCCTCATATGTCAGTCCTACCATCCCGGGAATCTGTCTGGTGAACTTTCACTGCATCCCCTCAATAGTAAGCACATCCTTCCTTAGATTAGGAGACCAAAACTGCACACAATACTCAAGGTGTGGTCTCACCAAGGCCATGTACAACTTCAGTAAGACTTCCCTGCTCCTATACTCAAATCCCCTCACTATGAAGGCCAGCATGCCATTTGCTTTCTTTACTGCCTGCTGTATCTGCATGCCTACCTTCAATGATTGTTGTACCATGACACCCAGGTCTCGTTGCACCTCTCATTTTACTAATCTGTCACCATTCAGATAATAATCTGCCTTCCTGTTTTTGCCACCAAAGAGGATAACCTCACATTTATCTACATTATACTGCATCTGCCATGCATTTGCACATTTACCTAACCTGTCCAAGTCACCCTGCAGCCTCTTAGTATCCTCCTCGCAGTTCGCACTGCCACCCAGCTGTGTCAAACTTGGAGATATTACATTCAATTCCTTCTCTAAATCATTAATGTATATTGTAAATAGCTGGGGTCCCAGTACTGAACCCTGCGGCACCCCATTAGTCACTGCCTGACATTCTGAAAAGAACCCGTGTATTCCTACTCTTTGCTTCCTGTCTGCCAACCAGTTCTCTATCCACATCAATACATTGCCCCCAATACCACGTGCCTTAATTCTGCACACTAACCTCTTGTGTGGGACCTTGTCAAAAACATTTTGAAAGTCCAAATACACCACATCCACTGGTTCTCCCTTATCCACTTTACTAGTTACATCCTCAAAAAACTCTAAAAGATTTGTCAAGCCTGCTTTCCCTTTCATAAATCCATGCTGACCTGTACCGATCCTGTCACTGCTTTCCAAATGTGCTGCTATTACATCTTTAATAATTGATTCCAGCATTTTCCCCACCACCAATGTCAGGCTAACTGGTCGATAATTCCCTGTTTTCTCTCCCTCCTTTTTTAAAAAGTGGTGTTACATTAGCTCCCCTCCAATCCATAGGAACTGAACCAGAGTCCATGAAAATGACTACCAATGTATCTACTATTTCTAGGGTCACTTCCTTAAGTACTCTGGGATGCAGACTATTAGAGTGGGAATACACAGGTCCTTTTCAGAATGGCAGGCAGTGACTAGTGGGGTGCCGCAGGATTCAGTGCTGGGACCCCAGCTATTTACAGCTAGACCCCTGGGAATTTATCGGCCTTTAGTCCCTTCAATTTCCCTAACATAATTTCCTGACTAATAAAGATTTCCCTCAGTTCCCCCTTCTCGCTAGACCCTCGGTCCCCTAGTATTTTCGGGAGGTTATTTGTATCTTCCTTAGTGAAGACAGAACCAAAGTATTTGTTCAATTGGTCTGCTATTTCTTTGTTCCCCATTATGAATTCACCTGATTCTGACTGCAAGGGACCTACATTAGTCTTCACTAATCTTTTTCTCTTCACATATCTATAGAAGCTTTTGCAGTCAGTTTTTATGTTCCCTGCAAACTTACTCTCATACTCTATTTTCCCCCTCCTAATTAAACTCTTTGTCCTCCTGTTATTTTCTGAATTTCTCCCAGTCCTCAGGTTTGCTATTTTTTCTGGCCAATTTATATGCCTCTTCCTTAATTTCCCGAATATCCCTTGTTAGCCACGGTTGAGCCGCCTTCCCTTTTTTATTCTTACGCCACACAGGGATGTACAATTGTTGTAGTTCATCCTTGTGATATTTAAAAGTCTGCCATTGCTTATCCACCATCAACCCTTTAAGCATCATTCTCCAGTCTATCCTAGCCAATTCACGTCTCATACTGTCGAAGTTTCCTTTCTTTAAGTTCAGGACCCTAGTCTGTGAATTAACTGTGTCACTCTCCATCTAAATGAAGAATTCTACTATATTATGGTCACTCTTCCCCAAGGGGCCCCGCACGACCAGATTGCTAATTAATCCTCTCTCGTTACACAAGACCCAGTCTAAGATGGCGTGCTCTCTAGTTGGTTCCTTGACATATTGGTCCCTTATACACTCCAGGAAATCCTCCTCCACAGTATTGCTACCAGTTTAGTTAGCCCAATCAATATGTAGATTAAAGTCACCCATGATAACTGCTGTACCCTTATTTCACGCATCCCTAATTTCTTGTTTGATGTCACCCCCAACCTCCCTACTATTGTTTGGTGGTCTGTACACAACTCCCACTAGCGTTTTCTGCCCTTTGGTGTTTCGCAGCTCTACTCATATAGATTCCACATCATTCACGCTAATGTCCTTCCTTACTATTGCATTAATCTCCTCTTTAACCAGCTACCCCACCTCCTTTTCCTTTCTGTCTATCCTTCCTGAACATTGAATACACCTGGATGTTGAGTTCCCAGCCTTGGTTACCCTGGAGCCATGTCTCCGTAATTCCAATTACATCATATCCGTTAACAGCTATCTGCGCAGTCAATTCATCCACCTTATTACGAATGCTCCTCGCATTGAGACACAGAGCCTTCAGGCTTGTTTTTTTACACTCTTTGTCCTTTTAGAATTATGTTGTAATGTGGTCCTTTTTGATTTTTGTCCTTGATTTCTCTGCCCTCCACTCTTGCTTTTCTTCTTCCTACCTTTTGCTTCTGCCCCCATTTTTACTTCCCTCAGCCTCCCTGCATAGATTCCCATCCTCCTGCCATTTTAGTTTAAACCCTCCCCAACAGCACTAGCAAACACTCCCCCTAGGACATTGGTTCTGGTCCTGCCCAGGTACAGACCGTCCAGTTTGTACTAGTCCCACCTCCCCCAGAACTGGTTCCAAATTCCCAGGAATTTGAATCCCTCCCCCTTGCACTATTCCTCAAGCCACATATTCATTTGAGCTATCCTCAATTCCTACTCTGACTAGCACGTGGCACTGGTAGCAATCCTGAGATTACTACCTTGGAAGTCCTACTTTTTAAATTTAACTCCTAGCTCCATAAATTCAGCTTGTAGGCCCTCATCCCATTTTTTACCTATATCGTTGGTACCTATATGTATCACGACAACTGGCTGTTCACCCTCCCCCTCCAGAATGCGCTGCAGCCGCTCCGAGACATCCTTGACTCTTGCACCAGGGAGGCAACATACCATCCTGGAGTCTCGTTTGCAGCTGAAGAAATGCCTATCTATTCCCCTTACAATAAAATCACCTATCCCTATAGCTCTCCCACTCTTTCTCCCGCCCTCCTGTGCAGCAAAGCCACCCTTGGTGCCTTGGACTTGGCTGCTGCTGTCTTCCCCTGATGAGACATCTCCCCCAACAGTACCCAAGGTGGTGTATCTGTTTTGGAGGGAGATGACCGCAGGAGACCCCTGCACTACCTTCCTTCCACTGCTCTGCCGAATGGTCACCCATTCGCTATCTGGCTGTGTAACCTTTACCTGCGGTGTGACCAACTCACTAAACGTGCTATTCATGACATCCTCAGCATCACGGATGCTCCACAGTGAATCCATCCGCAGCTCCAGTGCCGCAATGCGGTCTGTCAGGAGCTGCAACTGGATACACATCCTGCACATGTAGGTGTCCCTGATTTCCCACATAGCACAGGAGGAGCATGACACGGCTCTGGGCACTCCTGCCATGACTTAACCCTTAAATTAACCTAATTGGTAACAACGCCAAAGGTTTCTTACTGATAAGAAAAGAAAAAGATAAAGAAAAAAGAAAAACTACTCACCAATCGACTAGCCAATCCCTTACCTGTTTGGCTGTGACGTCACACTCGATTTCTTTTTTGCCTTTTGAACCTGAACCTGCTCTCCCTCTGTTGAGCTGCTCTCCCGACTACCGCTCTTTTATGGGCCTCGCTCGCCCTCTGTTGCAGGTAGAGCGAGGCCCATAAAAGGGCGGCAGTTGGCCCAGCCAGCCCATGCCGGTGTTTATGCTCCATTCAAGCCTCCTCCCGTCTTTCCTCATCTAAATCTATCTGCAAATTTATTCCCTTCTTGCTCATATGCTTGTCTAGTCTCCCCTTAAATGCATCTATACTATTCGCTTCAACCACTCCCTGTTCCACATTTTCGCCATTCTTGGGTAAAGAATTTTCTTCTGAATTCCGTATTGGATTTCTTGGTGACTATCTTATATTGATGGCATCTAATTAGGCTCTCCACCACAAGTGGAAACATTCTCTCTGTATCCACTCTATCAAAACAGTTCATAATTTTAAAGACCTCTATTAGGTCACCCCTCAGCCTTCTTTTTTCAAGAGAAAACAGACCCAGCCTGTTCATCCTTTCCTGATATGTATACCCTCGCATTTTTAGTATCATCCTTGTAAATCTTCTCTGCACCCGATCTAGTGCCTCTATATCCTTGTTATAATAAAGTGACCAGAACTGTACACAGTACTCTAAGTGTGGTCTAACCAAAATTTAATACAGGTTTAGCATAAATTCCCTACTTTTCATTTCTATGGGCTAGAACCTCCACTTTTGAGCTTATCACCCAAAAATGGCCGTTATTTCTGGCATGGGCAGTAAAAATGGGCTTTCAGATTGCCGGCTTCTCGCCCATTCTCAAAACACCTAGTTTACATTTTTGAAAATGGATGTTACTGTGAGCGGTAGCATTAAATTTTTTTAAACTTCTACCAGAAAGTGTGGCCATCCTTAGCAACGGCATGGCAATGCTCGATTCCCGCAATTCAGGAGGTCAAGGGTCACCATGACATGCGCAGAAGAGGGGACAGAGAGAGAGGGAGCACAGAGGGACTGAAGGCATGGCTGGGTGTGGTATGGCTGCTTTTGGAGGAAGGAGGGAGACTTTCGAGCTTCTCAGCAAGTAGACAAACAAAAAGTAGCTGTTAACAGCCCCATATTAGACAGAATTTGCCCTGTAACGGACAGCGAGGAGGAGGCATCACAGCACGCTGTGGAGACTGATGCTGGAGAGAGCATTGAGGTGGGAGAGGAGCACATTGGAGGCCGCAAAAGAGCCAGGAGGTTTCGGACGAGGCAAATGCCTCCCTCCTGCAGGAGGTCAAGTCACGCTGGGATGATTTGACACAGGGAGGGCGTGGGAAGCCCACCCCAAAGGCCTACCAGAGGATATGGACCGAGATAGCAGAGGTGGTCTCGTCGGCAACCAACGAGGTGCGTGAGGGCAACCAATGCCGAATGATGGAACGACCTTGTGGGATCCGCAAGAGTAAGTATTACATTGATTTACATGTACGTATGTATTTCTATAATTTGATTTGTAACAGTCATGAGTGAGTGTCAGCAGAGGTCTTGCATTTTTGCCGGGAATATTTTACTCAAAGCCTGCGGTCATGGTGTATGTCTTTAGGTAAAGAATGATAATAATCCTAATAATCATGATTACATCTGTCGGTTATGTGTTATATCAGTGTCTGTGACAATACCTAGCAATGATATCACACAGTGATCTCATGCCATGTTGTCCTGTCACCTTTTACTGAAGAAGCTATCGACGATGAGGTCCATGCAGAGGCGAACGGGTGAGGGGGCCACCAGTCCCCAACGACATCACTGAGATGGAGGTGCGAGTGCCAACACTCGTGGGAAGCACACCCGGACAGCCACGGAAGCATCTGCAGACCCTGAAGTGATGCCACGTGAGTAAAGCTTACACTATTGCGTGATGTAAAGTCAATAGATGCCACACCAACTCATATCTGACCAATCATATATGATAGATGATTTCTAAAAGTGTCATAGAAATAATGCTGGCCTAAAGAAAATCATTGCAATGCACAATGTGTCATGAAATGTGATGTCTGCGATGATTTTGAGAGCGGTGGTGCTTTTGTCGTGCATATGCTGTGTGTGGCGCTGGACTCACCTTGTCACCCTAGCACCCACTTCTCCTCTAACAACCTCATTTGTGTCTTGCAGCTCAGCCAGCAATGCAGCCCCAGGCAAGAAGGTAGGGGTGCAGGGCAGGAGTCGGCGTATGATCCTACTACATCAGGTCCTCCGATTGTCGCCCGTCAATCCACTGAGTCTGTTCTCGATGGATGAGAGCGATGGAAGAACCTGCATCGGCACACTCCAGAACCCATTCCACACCAAGTTCATCTATTGGTCCACCTGTCATTCCTGCCTCCACTCTGGAGGTTCCGGCCCCAAGCACCTCTCCACTGGGCATTTGTCCCCAGGACGGCGCCGACCCCGCGGAGGTCTCGTGGATGCAGCAGGTCTGTTCCACGAGCGCCATATGACAGCAGAGAGATGGTACAGTTGTTCAGGAGCACTGTAGACTTTGGTGACCAGCTCATCGAAGCTTTGGGAGGCATATCCCGACACCTGGTCACCATGACCGAGTACACCTGGTTACCATGACCGAGTACATGGCAGAGGCGCTGGATGCGATAGCCAGGAACACTGCTGCCACAGGCCTCCCAGTGGTCCCCGAGCGAGGCACTCCACCCCTAGGTTCCGCACCACCACTGCGAACGACAGATGAGAGCAAGGACCAAATCCTGCTTCTGCATCAGAGAATGTTGCCCCTTCGGCACCCCCCACTCCCGTACCCGTGCAACCACCGCATCTGCCTTCACCTCCCACCCCACCCGCCCCCCAATGAGGCACAGCCTGAGGAGCTCCTTGGCCAGGTGCCGTGGAGCGAGGAGGGGAAGGGGTAGAGGTGGGGAGAAGAAAGAGAGGGGGGAAGGAAAGTGATGTGCATGTGCGCAGGTGATGGCTGTGTTATATCTCCATCTGGGTGTATGCAATTTGTTGCAATGTATGGGGGCTGGGGACCACGCTCCTGCTTTGCCTTTGTATTCTGTGTTGCGGGACATGTTGACCATGTGATTGATGTCAATGGTGGAAAAAGCCACGGTGTGGGCGGGGGTTGGGTGTTATTGGCTGTGATACTTATGATTTCAGACCAATGTTGGTATTAAACTTTTGTTATTGAACATAACCTTGTTGCGCATTGTCTCAGATAGCTGGACCGTTACACACCGGTGATTCCTTACCGTGAAAGGGTTAAATACAACTTAACATCAATCAACGTAAACTTTAACTGGCACCAAGGTTATGGGCACCATTGATGTCTGAGCTGCACACACACAGCAGTGTGTCAGCGTTGTCACTCATATCAGCGCTCTTTCAGGCAAATCTTTCCAATATCAGCTCCTCACGTAAGAGTGGGATTTAACAACTGCCAGCCACACAGCTGTTGTTCGTTCTGGTTAGTTCCACTTTTTGTGGGCGGTTTTTTGAGCAAGCGATATTGTGGGCGGTATGTGTACGAGGTGGTGAAATTGAAGATGGGCAATCTCCATGGCTGCTAGTTTGCGTAAATATGCTCTTCGAGACAAAAAACAATCAGTAGTTAATATTGAAACTCGGCATTAATTCCGTTTGTAAAGTAACGCTGGGCATTGAATTCGCCCAATCTGCTGATTCCGTCCAAAAAAAGTGGGCGGGCAGTGATATTTTTTCTCGCCGTTAAGCGCATTGGGAAATTTAACGCTCGGCAATAAGTCTCCTAAAAAAACCCGTCAGTTTCCATTTTGTGCCAGAATGGGCGATATCTGGGCGTTATACATTATTTCAGTGGTAAAATGGGCGTTAAGTGGGCATTAAGCAGGCAAAAAAGTGGAAGTTCTAGCCCATCACCTCTTGAAATAAACCCGAATGCTTGGTTTGCTTTTTTATGACCTTGCTAACCTGTGTCGCAACTTGTAGTGATTTGTGTATTTGTACTCCGAGATCCCTTTGTTCCTCTACCCCACTGAGACTCGCACCCTCCAAGTAATAAAGTGACCTCCCTATTCTTCCTACCAAAATGTAGTACTTCACATTTAGCTGTGTTGAACTTCATTTGCCAATTATATGTCCATTCTGCAAGTTTATTAATGTTCTCCTGTAATTTGTTGCAGTCCTCCTCATTATTAACTATCACCCCCAATTTGGTGTCATCCTCAAATTTAGAAATTGTGTTATTGATTCCATGGTCTAAATCATTAATATAAATTGTGAACAACAGTGAACATAAGAACATAAGAATTAGGAACAAGAGTAGGCCATCTAGCCCCTCGAGCCTGCTCCGCCATTCAACAAGATCATGGCTGATCTGGCCGTGGACTCAGTTCCACTTACCCGCCCGCTCCCTATAATCCTTAATTCCCTTATTGGTTAAAAATCTATCTATCTGTGATTTGAATACATTCAATGAGCTAGCCTATCTGAATCTCTTTGCAGCCTCTGTGTCCTCTACACAACCCGCTTTCCCACTAATCTTTGTGTCATCTGCAAATTTTGTTACACTACACTCTGTCCCCTCTTCCAGGTCATCTATGTATATTGTAAACAGTTGTGGTCCCAGCACTGATCCTTGTGGAACACTATACCCACCTTCTGCCACTGTGATGAGCTACCTTTTACCCCTACTCTCTGCTTTCTGTCTTGAAGCCAGCTAGCTATCCATTTTGCTACTTGTCCCTGATTCTGCATTCTCTAACCTTGTTCATTAGTCTATTATGTGGATTATCGAAGGCCTTATCTACTGCATTACCCTTGTCTACTCTCGCTTTTACCTCTTAAAAAAATTCAATGAGGTTGATCAAGCAAGACTTTCCCTTTTGAAATCCATGCTGAATATTCAGTACTATATTTTTGTTTCTAGATCTTCTTCTATTTTCTCCTTTAGTAGGGACTCCATTATTTTTCCCACCACCAATGTTAAGCTGACTGGCCCATAATTCCCTGAACATTTTCTATTCCACTTCTTAAATATAAATATTACATTAGCTATCCCAGTCCTCTGGCACTACACCTTTTTCTAACAAATTATTAAATATGTGTAGTAATGCCTCTGCTATTTCTTCCCTAGATTCTTTTAAAATGTGTGGATGCAATCCATCTGGACCAGGGGTTTTATCTTCTTTGAGTTTGATTAGTTTATGTAATTTTTTTCATTTTAAATGTACTTACCTCATTACTAATCTCATCATCAAATGTCATGTCCACCTGTTCTATCTCCCTGTTAAATACTGAAGCAAAATAATGATTTAATATTTCTACCATCTCTCTATCGTTACCTGTGGTATTATCCTGTCTATCCCTGAATGGTCCTATTCCCATCCCAACCTTCCTTTTTTTTTATTGATGTGCCTGTAAAATATTTTACTATTTTGTTTTATGTTCCTTGATAATTTACTTTCCTAGTTTCTCTTTGCCTTCCTAATTGTTTTTTTGACTTTCTCCTAATCCCTTCATATTCTCCCTTATCACACACTCCTCTGCTGTCTATGTACTTAATGTATGCCTCTTTCCTTACCCTTGTTTGTTCCCTTATGGATTTATTCATCCATGGAGTATCATTAGTGTTTAGTTCGTTCTTTCCTTTTAGCAACATACATTGTTCCTGCACTCTATTGAACACTGTTTTAAATGTTTCCCATTGCTGTTCTACATTGTTTTTTTGACAATATTGTTGCCCATTTTATTTTCCCACATTCTATTCTCAGCCCCTCAAAATCAGCTTTTCTCCAATCTATTAACATGGTTTTCATCATACTTATGTCCTTCTCTATTATCATCTTAAAGTGTATTATAATATGGTCACTATTGCCTAGATGTTTCCCTAATTTTACTTCTCTTAGCTGCTCTGGTTCATTCTCCATTACTAGATCCAAAAAGGAATCCTCCCTAGTTGGGCTTTTTACATATTGGGCTAGATTTTCAGTTTTCAGCGGAAATGGTAGTTTTACGCCAAAATTACCGTTTTCATTGTGCTACTATTTTTAGGCTGAATTTTCGGCCTTTACGTATGCACCAGTAAAGGAGGCACGATGATTCAGAACACAAACCGTGAGTTTCGGCAACTTTAGTCCAGGGCCAGGGGTGCTGCGAGAGAGGCCTTGGGAGGGGGGGGGGGGGGGAGAAATAAAAAATAAAATTCCAAAAAACATTCAACAACATTCACAAAACCCTTAGCAACTAAATTGCTGAAAATTAATTAAAAGATAAAAACTTTTTTTGCTGGTTTTCATACTTACTGCTGCTGGCATGGCTTTTGACAGGTCCCACACAAGAGATTGGTGTGCAAAATTAAAGCACCTGGTATTGGGGTTAATGTACTGACGTGGATAGAGAACTGGTTGGCAGATAGGAAACAGAGAGTCGGGATAAACGGGTCCTTTTCAGAATGGCAGGCATTGATTAGTGGTGTGCTGCAGGGCTCAGTGCTGGGACCCCAGATATTTACAATACATTAATGATTTAGATGAAGGAATTGAGTGTAATATCTCCAAGTTTGCAGATGACACTAAGCTGGGTGGCGGTGTGAGCTGTGAGGAGGATGTTAAGAGGCTGCAGGGCGACTTGGACAGGTTAGGTGAATGGGCAAATGCATGGCAGATGCAGTATAATGTGGATAAATGTGAGGTTATCCACTTTGGTGGCAAAAACACAAAGGCAAAATGTTATCTGAATGGCGGCAGATTAAGAAAAGGGGAGGTGCAATGAAACCTGGGTGTCATGGTACATCAGACATTAAAAGTTGGCATGTAGGTACAGCAGGCAGTGAAGGCGGCAAATGGCATGTTGGCCTTCATAGCTAGGGGATTTGAGTATAGGAGCAGTTGTACAACTGCAGTTGTACAGGGCCTTGGTGAGGCCTCACCTGGAATAGTGTGTTCAGTTTTGGTCTCCTAATCTGAGGAAGGACATTCTTGCTATTGAGGGAGTGCAGTGAAGGTTCACCAGACTGATTCCTGGGATGGCAGGACTGACATATGATGAGAGACTGGATCGACTGGGCCTATATTTACTGGAGTTTAGAAGGATGAGAGGGGACCTCATAGAAACATAAAATTATGACGGGACTGGACAGGTTAGATGCGGAAGAATGTTCCCGATGTTGGGGAAATCCAGAACCAGGGGTCACAGTCTAAGGATAAGGGGTAAGCCATTTAGGACCAAGATGAGGAGAAACTTCTTCACTCACTCAGAGAGTTGTTAACCTGTGGAATTCTCTACTGCAGAGTTGTTGAGGCCAGTTCGTTGGATATATTCAAGAGGGAGTTAAATATGGCCCTTACGGCTAAAGGGATCAAGGGATATGGAAAGAAAGCAGGAAAGGGGTACTGAGGTGAATGATCATCGGTGATCTTATTGAATGGTGGTGCAGGCTCGAAGGGCCAAATGGCCTACTCCTGCACCTATTTTCTATGTTTCTATGTTTCTGACAGATTTGACCTGTCGGTATTCTGGGTACGGCATACGGGTCAAGAGAGAGCCGAAAGTACGACGCAAACGCAATCTGCACCGTTGCACATCAGTGCACCTCTCCCCAGCGGCACATGGAAGTACTGCCGCAAATTGATACCCAAGGATCCCGTCGACTGGGTTTCCGCCGCGGAGGGGCAAATCGCCGCGAAAACCCGGTCGCAAACCCAGCAAAATTCCGGCCCATTGGGTTAGGAAGGAGTCCTGTAAACGTTATAGGAACTCCATTCCATTATTCCCCCTTTCCCACCTCTTCTGTCCAATTAATATTGGGGTAGTTGAAATCCTCCATGATTATTATTCTATGTTTCTTACTCATTTCCCGAATTTATCTGCATATTTATCCTCCACGTCCCTTCCACTATTAGGTGGTCTATAGACTACACATTAGTGTGATTGATCCTTTATTATATTTTATCTCTTATCCATATGCATTCTATTATTGTCTGCGTCACTTTTTCTACTGACATTATGTTATCCTTAATAAGAACAGATACTCCACCTCCCCTTTTCTCTCTCTCTCTCTCTCTCTTTTCTAAATATTTTGGTGCTGAAATTGCCCTCAGCAAGAAATTGGGAAGGGCACTTTGAATTAACTGGAAATTTACCGCCTGGTGGGAGTCAGAGGGACAAGCCGGGAAATTGGGCTCTTTAACTCTGACACCGCCCCCCATTAGAGGCGGTAACGGGCCTTAAAGAAGGGGACAATTCTCGCCCCTGCCCCCATTATATCCTGCAATGATTAATTCCCAGTCCTGATTTTTCTGTAGTCATGTCTCAGTAATCCCTAGTATGTCTGGTTCCTTGCAACACATGATTGCCTCCAGCTCCCCTGTTTTTATTATTTGCATTGCTGTACAGGCGGTTTAACTCATTTCTAATAGGATTTCTTCTCACTTTATGATAAACCATCTTTATGATAAACCAGCTCAGTGCTGGGACCCCAGCTCTTTACAATATATATTAACGATTTGGATGAAGGAATTGAGTGTAATATCTCCAAGTTTGCAGATGACACTAAACTGGGTGACGGTGTGAGCTGTGAGGGGGACGCTAAGAGGCTGCAGGGTGATTTGGACAGGTTAGGTGAGTGGGCAAATGCATGGCAGATGCAGTATAATGTGGATAAATGTGAGGTTATCCATTTTGGGGGCAAAAACACGAAGGCAGAATATTATCTGAATGGCGGCAGATTAGGAAAAGGGGAGGTGCAACGAGACCTGGGTGTCATGGTTCATCAGTCATTGAAGGTTGGCATGCAGGTACAACAGGCGGTGAAGAAGGCAAATGGTATGTTGGCCTTCATAGCTAGGGGATTTGAGTATAGAAGCAGGGAGGTCTTACTGCAGTTGTACAGGGCCTTAGTGAGGCCTCACCTAGAATATTGTGTCCAGTTTTGGTCTCCTAATCTGAGGAAGGACATTCTTGCTATTGAGGGAGTGCAGCGAAGGTTCACCAGACTAATTCTAGGGATGGCTGGACTCTCATATGAGGAGAGACTGGATCAACTGGGCCTTTATTCACTGGAGTTTAGAAGGATGAGAGGGGATCTCTTAGAAACGTATAAGATTCTGACAGGACTGGACAAGTTAGATGCAGGAAGAATGTTCCCGACGTTGGGGAAGTCCAGAACCAGGGGACATATTCTTAGGATAAGGGGTAGGCCATTTAGGACTGAGATGAGGAGAAACTTCTTCACTCAGAGTGTTGTTAACCTGTGGAACTCCCTGCCGCAGAGAGTTGTTGATGCCAGTTCATTGGATATATTCAAGGGGGAGTTAGATATGGCCCTTACGGCTAAGTGGATCAAGGAGTATGGAGAGAAAGCAGAAAAGATGTACTGAGGGAATGATCAGCCAGTCGAGGAGGTGGGAGCTCGGAGCAGCGCGAGTCCGGGGTCGGCGAGAGGCCTATAAAGGCCAGCGGGAGTCAGGCAGTTCGAGCAGTCAGTCGAGGAGGCGGGAGCTCGGAGCAGCGCGAGTCCGGGGTCGGCAAGAGGCGTGCCGGTGCAGCTACAGGGAGAAGGCAAAGAAAGAAACAAAGGTGACGTCACAGCCTAGGGGGTAAGTGATTGGCTGGTGATTGGTGAGTAGTTTTTCTTTTTCTTCTTATATTAGTCAGTAACTTTTAACATTGTTGTTGCCAATTTAAGTGTATCTAAGGGTTAAGTCATGGCAGGAGAGCTCGGTCGGGTGTTATGCTCCTCCTGTACCATGTGGGAACTCAGGGACACTTCCGGTGTCCCTGACGACTACGTGTGCAGGAAGTGTATCCACCTCCAGCTCCTGACTGTCCGCGTTGCGGAGTTGGAGCTGAGGGTGGATTCACTCTGGAGCATCCACGATGCTGAGAATGACGTGAGTATCACGTGTAGTGAGTTGGTCTTACCGCAGGGAAAGGGTCCACAGCCAGCTAGGGAATGGAAGACCAGCAGGAAGAGTAGTGCAAGGAAGGTAGTGCAGGGGTCACCTGCGGTCATCCCCCTGCAAAACAGATACACTGTTTTGAGTACTGTTGAGGGGGATGACTCATCAGGGGAGGGCAGTAGCAGCCAAGTTCATGGCACCGTGGCTGGCTCTGCTGCACAGGAGGGCAAGAAAAAGAGTGGGACAGCAATAGTGATAGGGGATTCAATGGTGAGGGGAATAGATAGGTGTTTCTGCGGCCGCGACCGAGACTCCAGGATGGTATGTTGCTTCCCTGGTGCAAGGGTCAAGGATGTCTCGGAGCGGGTGCAGGACATTCTGAAATGGGAGGGAGAACAGCCAGTTGTCGTGGTGCACATTGGTACCAATGACATAGGTAAAAAAAGGGATGAGGTCCTACGAAACGAATTTAAGGAGCTAGGAGCTAAATTAAAAAGTAGGACCTCAAAAGTAGTAATCTCGGGATTGCTACCAGTGCCACGTGATAGTCAGAGTAGGAATCATAGGATAGCGCAGATGAATACGTGGCTTGAGCAGTGGTGCAGGGAGGGATTCAAATTCCTGGGGCATTGGGACCGGTTCTGGGGGAGGTGGGACCAGTACAAACCGGACGGTCTGCACCTGGGCAGGACCGGAACCAATGTCCTAGGGGGAGTGTTTGCTAGTGCTGTTGGGGAGGATTTAAACTAATATGGCAGGGGGATGGGAACCAATGCAGGGAGACAGAGGGAAACAAAAAGGAGGCAAAAGCAAAAGACAGAAAGGAGATGAGGAAAAGTGGAGGGCGGAGAAACCCAAGGCAAAGAACAAAAAGGGCCACTGTACAGCAAAATTCTAAAAAGACAAAGGGTGTTAAAAAAACAAGCCTGAAGGCTTTGTGTCTTAATGCAAGGAGTATCCGCAATAAGGTGGATGAATTAATTGTGCAAATAGATGTTAATAAATATGATGTGATTGGGATTACGGAGACGTGGCTCCAGGATGATCAGGGCTGGGAACTCAACATTCAGGGGTATTCAACATTCAGGAAGGATAGAATAAAAGGAAAAGGAGGTGGGGTAGCATTGTTGGTTAAAAAGGAGATTAATGCAATAGTTAGGAAAGACATTAGCTTGGATGATGTGGAATCTATATGGGTAGAGCTGCAGAACACCAAAGGGCAAAAAACGTTAGTAGGAGTTGTGTACAGACCTCCAAACAGTAATAGGGATGTTGGGGAGGGCATCAAACAGGAAATTAGGGGTGCATGCAATAAAGGTGTAGCAGTTATAATGGGTGACTTTAATATGCACATAGATTGGGCTAGCCAAACTGGAAGCAATACGGTGGAGGAGGATTTCCTGGAGTGCATAAGGGATGGTTTTCTAGACCAATATGTTGAGGAACCAACTAGGGGGGAGGCCATCTTAGACTGGGTGTTGTGTAATGAGAGAGGATTAATTAGCAATCTCATTGTGCGAGGCCCCTTGGGGAAGAGTGACCATAATATGGTGGAATTCTGCATTAGGATGGAGAATGAAACAGTAAATTCAGAGACCATGGTCCAGAACTTAAAGAAGGGTAACTTTGAAGGTATGAGGCGTGAATTGGCTAGGATAGATTGGCAAATGATACTTAGGGGGTTGACTGTGGATGGGCAATGGCAGACATTTAGAGACCGCATGGATGAATTACAACAATTGTACATTCCTGTCTGGCGTAAAAATAAAAAAGGGAAGGTGGCTCAACCGTGGCTATCTAGGGAAATCAGGGATAGTATTAAAGCCAAAGAAGTGGCATACAAATTGGCCAGAAATAGCAGCGAACCTGGGGACTGGGAGAAATTTAGAACTCAGCAGAGGAGGACAAAGGGTTTGATTAAGGCAGGGAAAATGGAGTACGAGAAGAAGCTTGCAGGGAACATTAAGGTGGATTGCAAAAGTTTCTATAGGTATGTAAAGAGAAAAAGGTTAGTAAAGACAAACGTAGGTCCCCTGCAGTCAGAATCAGGGGAAGTCATAACGGGGAACAAAGAAATGGCAGACCAATTGAACAAGTACTTTGGTTCGGTATTCACTAAGGAGGATACAAACAACCTTCCGGATATAAAAGGGGTCAGAGGGTCTAGTAAGGAGGGGGAACTGAGGGAAATCCTTATTAGTCACGAAATTGTGTTGGGGAAATTGATGGGATTGAAGGCCGATAAATCCCCAGGGCCTGATGGACTGCATCCCAGAGTACTTAAGGAGGTGGCCTTGGAAATAGCGGATGCATTGACAGTCATTTTCCAACATTCCATTGACTCTGGATCAGTTCCTATGGAGTGGAGGGTAGCCAATGTAACCCCACTTTTTAAAAAAGGAGGGAGAGAGAAAACAGGGAATTATAGACCGGTCAGCCTGACCTCAGTAGTGGGTAAAATGATGGAATCAATTATTAAGGATGTCATAGCAGTGCATCTGGAAAATGGTGACATGATAGGTCCAAGTCAGCATGGATTTGTGAAAGGGAAATCATGCTTGACAAATCTTCTGGAATTTTTTGAGGATGTTTCCAGTAAAGTGGACAAAGGAGAACCAATTGATGTGGTATATTTGGACTTTCAGAAGGCTTTCGACAAGGTCCCACACAGGAGATTAATGTGCAAAGTTAAAGCACATGGGATTGGGGGTAGTGTGCTGACGTGGATTGAGAACTGGTTGTCAGACAGGAAGCAAAGAGTAGGAGTAAACGGGTACTTTTCAGAATGGCAGGCAGTGACTATTGGGGTGCCGCAAGGCTCTGCTGGGGCCCCAGCTGTTTACATTGTACATTAATGATTTAGACGAGGGGATTAAATGCAGTATCTCCAAATTTGCGGATGACACTAAGTTGGGTGGCAGTGTGAGCTGCGAGGAGGATGCTATTAGGCTGCAGAGTGACTTGGATAGGTTAGGTGAGTGGGCAAATGCATGGCAGATGAAGTATAATGTGGATAAATGTGAGGTTATCCACTTTGGTGGTAAAAACAGAGAGACAGACTATTATCTGAATGGTGACAGATTAGGAAAAGTGAAGGTGCAACGAGACCTGGGTGTCATGGTACATCAGTCATTGAAGGTTAGCATGCAGGTACAGCAGGCGGTTAAGAAAGCAAATGGCATGTTGGCCTTCATAGCGAGGGGATTTGAATACAGGGGCAGGGAGGTGTTGCTACAGTTGTACAGGGCCTTGGTGAGGCCACACCTGGAGTATTGTGTACAGTTTTGGTCTCCTAACTTGAGGAAGGACATTCTTGCTATTGAGGGAGTGCAGCGAAGGTTCACCAGACTGATTCCCGGGATGGTGGGACTGACCTATCAAGAAAGACTGGATCAACTGGGCTTGTATTCACTGGAGTTCAGAAGAATGAGAGGGGACCTCATAGAAACGTTTAAAATTCTGACGGGTTTAGACAGGTTAGATGCAGGAAGAATGTTCCCAATGTTGGGGAAGTCCAGAACCAGGGGTCACAGTCTGAGGATAAGGGGTAAGCCATTTAGGACCGAGATGAGGAGAAACTTCTTCACCCAGAGAGTGGTGAACCTGTGGAATTCTCTACCACAGAAAGTAGTTGAGGCCAATTCACTAAATATATTCAAAAAGGAGTTAGATGAAGTCCTTACTACTCGGGGGATCAAGGGTTATGGCGAGAAAGCAGGAATGGGGTACTGAAGTTTCATGTTCAGCCATGAACTCATTGAATGGCGGTGCAGGCTAGAAGGGCTGAATGGCCTGCTCCTGCACCTATTTTCTATGTTTCTATGTTTCTATGATCTTATTGAATGGCAGTGCAGGCTCGAAGGGCCGAATGGCCTACTCCTGCACCTACATTCTATGTTTCTATGTTTATCTTTTTAGACTCCTGTTCTATTTATTCCCTTGCCATCAATGTCCTCCCTTACTTAATTCTTTCCTACGCTGTCTCTTCCTGTTTTGTTTGTATTTAGGCTGGTTACATTTCTTGTAGAACCCTCCTCCCAGAACCCTCCTTAAAGAATGTCTCAATTTCAAAATTCTCATCTTTGTTTACAAATCACTCCATGGCCTCGCCCCTTCCTAGCTCTGTAATCTTTTTCAGCCGCCCAAGATGTCTGCGCTTATCAAATTCTGCCCTCTTGAACATCCCTCATTATAACTGCTCAACCATCGGTGGCCGTGCTTTCAGCTGTTTGGGCCCTAAGCTCTGGAACTCCCTCCTTAAACCTCTCCACTTCTCCACCTCTCTTTCCCCCTTTAAGATGCTCCTTAAAACTTACCTCTTTAACCAAGTTATTATTGTTATAATAAAGCCTTTGCCACCTCCCTGGTTATCCTTTCCGCTAGGACACGGGTCCCATCCTGGTTCAGGTGGAGCCCGTCCCATCGGTACAGCTCCTTCCTGATCCAGAACTGGTGGCAGTGTCCCATGTAAAGGAACCAATCTTTTCCACACCAGCCCTTTAGCCATGTGTTAATTCTCCTGATCTGTCTGCTTCTATGGCAATTTGCTTGTACTCAGGCAATAATCCAAGGATTATTACCCTCGAGGTCCTGCTCTTTAATTTAGAGCCTAACTCCTGATACTCTTTCAGCAGGACCTCCTCCCTGTTTCTATCGATGTCGTTTGTTCCAACACGGACCACAACAATTGGATTTACCCCCTTTCTTTCCAAGTTCCTCTCCATCCGTCGTGAGATATCACTTACCCTGGCACGGGATTCTCGGGATTCTCGTTCTTGGCTGCAGAGGATGCTATCGATCCCCCTAAATACCACCAATGATGTCTCCGCAAGATCCTGCAAATCCCCTGAGAGGATGGACATACCAACGTTAGCATCCTCGATCAGGCCAACATCCCCAGCATCGAAGCACTGACCATACTCGACCAGTTCCGTTGGGCGGGTCACATTGTCCGCATGCCTGACACAAGACTGCCAAAGCAAGCGCTCTACTCGGAACTCCTACATGATAAGCGAGACCCAGGTGGGCAGAGGAAACATTTCAAGCACACCCTCAAAGCCTCCTTGATAAAATGCAACATCCCCACCAACACTTGGGTGTCCCTGGCCAAAGACCGCCCCAAGTGGAAGAAGTACATCCGGGAGGGCGCTGAGCACTTCGAGTCTTGTTGCCGAGAGCATGCAGAAATCAAGCGCAGGCAGTGGAAGAAGCTTGTGGCAAACCAGACTCCCCGCCCACCCTTTCCTTCAATGACTATCTGTCCCACCTGTGACAGAGACTGTAATTCCAGTATTGGACTGTTCAGTCACCTGAGAACTCACTTTTAGAGTGGAAGCAAGTCTTCCTCGATTTTGAGGGACTCCTTTTGATGATGAGAGGCCCCTATCACTACCATATTCCTATTCTGCTCTTCCCCCACCGCCTCTTGGACAGCCTTCTGAGCCACGGTTCCTTGGTCTGCAGTGTGACCTCCTTCTCAATCGCTTCTAAATCCCGCTACTCGGCTCCCTAATAGTCACTCCCTCCATTTCCTGAACCTGTGTTTTCCTCTGGGGGTGTGACTGTATTCTGGATAAAACTGTCCAGAAATTCCTCCCCCTCCCTTATGTGTCGAAGTGTCGCCAACTTGCACTCTAGCTCAATGACTCTGAGCCGGACAGATTCAAGATGGAGACATCTGCAATTCAAGTGTTGCAGCAATGGGCTGCCCAGGATTGTGAAATAGCAAAACATTCCAAAAAGTGGCTGATATTTTATACCCAGATCTGACATTTGCTTCATCATAGAGTGATACCATGATAAAGAATGAACCTTTTGCAAGTAGAATCATATTACCTGTGGATATTGGTTCACAAGCAGTGAAACACAAACAATATGCAGGTGAAAATAGAATATGACTCACGTCAACCAATGCTGCACAGTACAATCTGTATCAAAATACTGCACACAAAGCAAACCTCTGTTTTGAATAGTATTTGGCACTTTGTACATACTACATGGTTCAATCAATACCTGGGAGAGTGTCAAAGGCAGTAACACAGTCAGAGGGTTCAGATGACAATTGTAGCCCGTTTGAGCTTCCCTTGCGGATCGTGACATCGCTTCAGCTCCTTGATTGTGTTACTGCCCGCTAACTCCCTCCCATTTGACTTGCATACAGAGCCTGTGAAAAATGGAACTGCGTTTTACATATCTGATGTGCGATGGAATCCACACAAGATTCGGAGACAGTATGTAGACACCATTAGGCCGAGCAGGTGAAAAATGGATTAATTAGCTTCAGCTTCATTTGTAATTTGAAGTCCACTTTCATTATTTTTAATTAACTTTAATCCAACTCCTCCCTAAGTGCAAGATTTGCATCCCTCGGCATTTTGTAAGTTATACGCAGTTATCTTGTAACGCAATAAAAACTGTGCATCAATTAGTTCCTTGCAGTGCTACCATCTCTTTGATAAGTGGGCTAATTAAAGCTGCCCTAAACCAATAAGAATGTAGCTTTGTTTCGATATATATATATATATTTTAAAAATCAGCTGATACGCAACAGAAAACTGAATGGGGCTTTTACCCAAATGCTTTCCACTACTCACAGCACTCAAATAATGGATGAAGATTAGCATATGACATGACAGATTACATTAAGTCATGTCATTCTAGTACTTTATGATGGCAGAATAACATGAGCTTCTTACCACTGGCACACCGTGACATGCAAATCACATCCCTGTTATTTAAAATTACCAGCTGACATGGCAGCCTGATTATTTGTCATCTTACAGGCTTTATAGTCATCAAATAGCGTATTCTTATAAAAGGTCAGTAAGAGCTATCAGTGCGCTCTTGTGTGGCCCTTCAAAGGTTCAGGAAATCTTTAAACAAAAGCTCTCTTGACCATTACACCCCAAAGAGCACGCAATGAGGAACACCTATGACTTCACACGGGGATGAGAATGTTTCTGGTTACTATGCAGAGTAAATGTGTTTGTGAAGATTCCTCTCTGCTCACCCAGCTTCCTCTCCACTGCCTCTATGTTGCCAGCTTGCTTGTCCGATATAAAATACGGGATTTTCGGCTTTTCTGTTTTTGGGGTGAAAATGGAGGCGGGGCGGGAAAGTTACCAGCCGGGAATAGTTTGCGCTTTAGTATGGAAGTTTTGGGCCCTACGTCAGGGGGCGCAGCGTGAAAGGAGGCGTTGTACACATCTCGTGGCGCAAGGATGGGAAACTCGCGAACGAAAGAGCCGGGCCGGGAGTGCTCCGAGAGAGGCCTGGGGAGAGGGAGAAACCTTAAAAAAAAAACACAAAAGCGTACCCAAAACATGGCCCACACCACAAATCGCTAAAAGAATTAAAAGAACAAACACTCGCACCTACCTTCGGAGTACTTTATCTTTCTCTGCGCCAAACTGCTGCCGGTGTCGCAACCAGAGGCGTTGGGCGCAGGAGACCTGAACGCCGCTTTTCACACTCAGGGGCGAAACCTGGAGCGCAAAGGACCGGAAAATCCAGCCCCCAGTCCTGGGTGAGCCGAAATTTCCATCTGTTAAACATTGGGAAGATTGAAGCCATCCGCTTTGACCACCATCACAAACTCTATGTTTGGCACCAATTCCATTCCCCTCCCTTTCAAGTTGAAGTCAACTGTTCGCAACTTCAGTGTCCTTTAATCCCAAGATGAGTTTCTGACCCCGTATAATTCTCCATCACAAAGACAAGCTACCTCCACCTACTTAATATCATCCTATAATTACAACCCATCTGCAGGATAAACCCTTTGCTAGACTTGATTATTGCAATGCTCCCCTGGCCGGCTACCCGTCCTCCAAACTGTTCAGCTCATCCAAAATTCTGCTGCTCGTATCCTACTCCGCACTAAGTCCCACTCACCTATCACCCTTGTGCTCACTGACCGACATTGGCAGCCAGGCCCACAGTGCCTCCAGTTAAAAATTCTGATTCCTGATTCCAATGTCTCTCCATGGTCTCACCCTTCCCTCAGTCACCTCCTCCGACAACCCTCGAAGAACTCTGGGAGGGAGAATTGAGTGCATTTGCACCCCCCCCGCTCGCGCCTCTGGGGTGACTTTAAGACCGGGCGTGGCGTCGCCAATGACACCCGCTAAAACCGACGGGAGTTTAGTGACGGCGCTGGAGGGTTCCACCCCGTGCGCAGCGCCTCATTTGCGCCCCGGACGCTAAATTTGGTTTTGCCCCCTGAAGCTGCAGCGGGCGATGGCAGCGACGGGTTCAGCGGATGTGTACTGGGCGGGCGGCCACTACCAGGGCAAAACTTAAAGGGGATGTGGCCAGCTGCTGCTGAAAACAATCTATCACTTCCCTTCCCGCTCCGTTGCCGCTTTGGTCGCGGGGTCGGTACCGCGATTGCTCAGCCCGGCACTCTGCTTGAGTGCTGGGCTGATCGCGTTGCACCCCCGCTCCCCGGTAGTCCAGGTAGGTGGTTTCCCATTACACAGAGTGTAAAGTCCTGTCCCCTCAGTACAGATTCACACGAGGCATGTAGTGAAGTCAAGGTCACTCTGGACCTGCACCTGTATTTCACAGCTCTGGAATGCTGCACTTGCCTGAGACCTGTCCTTATATACCTGTCTCTTGCAAGTGCACCCCTGGTGGTAAGGTATGCTGGTGGTTACATGTCATATCTTATTACAGTCATGTATAGCATGTTGGGATACAGTTATATATAATAATGTAAGATACATGACATCACCCTCCCCCAAGGTCTTATTGTCTTTATAGATTCAGTCTCTCAGGTGGTCTACGCTCTCACGTGGAGCGTCTGAGTTGTGGTTCAGTTGTTTGCCTTGGTGTCTGTTTTTCTTTGGGTGTGGTTGCTGGTATCATGCCTGGGCTGTCTGTTTCGATTGGTGTGATTGTTGTTGACTCGCCTGGGCTGTCTGTTGGGATTGCCCTTTCCTCAGGTTGTTCCCTCTGTCTGTCTACCAGGTGTGGTGCGAGTTCCACATTGTAGTCTGCCTCTGGTTCCGCAGTGTTGTTGGTAAATCTGCTTTTGACTTGGTCTACATGCCTCCGGCAGGTTTTGCCATTGTCCATTTGTACTACCAGTAGCCTGTTTCCTTCCTTGCCCTTTACTGTCCCTGCAAGCCATTTGGGACCCCTATCATAGTTTAGTACAAACACTTTGTCCGCTATCGCATTCCATCTCCCCCTTGAATTTCTGTCATGGTACTCAATGATTTCGTGCATGTCTGGGAGGATTAATGAGAGCCTTGTTTTTAAAGTCCTTTTCATCAACAGTTGCGCGAGGAGGATCCCAGTCAGTGAGTGCGGACGAGATCTGTATGCCTGCAGCAGTCGCGACAGGCGACCCTGCAGCGTGGGACCTTGGATTTTAAGTATGCCTTGTTTAATGATTTGCACTGCTCTCTCCGCCTGGCCGTTGGAGGCCAGCTTGAACGGTGCTGTCTTGACGTGATTTATGCCGTGGTCAATTATAAAGTCTTGGAATTCTGCGCTGGTGAAGCACGGACCATTGTCACTGACCAATATGTCAGGGATTCCGTGCGTTGCAAACATGGTTGCGAGGCTCTCCACAGTGGTGGAGGTTGTGCTCGAGTTTAAAATGGTGCATTCGATCCACTTTGAAAATGCATCTACAACTATGAGGAACATTTTCCCATGAATGGACCCGCATAGTCTACGTGCACCCGCGACCACGGTTTGGTAGGCCAGGGCCAGGGGCTCAGTGGAGCCTACCTGGGAGCATTGCTGAGTTGGGCACAAATGGTGCACCTTCGGGCACAGAGCTCCAAGTCCGCGTCAATACCAGGCCACCAGACGTGGGATCTGGCTATGGCCTTCATGAGAACGATCCCCGGGTGCTCGCAGTGGAGCTCCTGGACAAATGCCTCTCTGCCTCGCAGAGGCATGACTACTCGGCTGCCCCACATCAGGCAGTCTGCTTGTAGTGATAGCTCATGCATGCGCCTGTGAAAGGGTTTTAATTCCTCGGGGCAGGCATCGCGAGCCTCTGCCCAGTCACCGGTTAGGACACATCTTTTTACTAAGGATAACGTGGGGTCGCTGGCCGTCCAGGCTCTGATTTGGCGAGCCATCATGGGCGAACCTGTGGACTCAAAGGCATTAATTGCCATGAATATCTCACAGTCCTGTTCATCAGACCCTTCCGTGGTCGCCAGGGGTAACCTGCTGAGCGCGTTGGCACAGTTCTCTGTGCCTGGTCTGTGCCTTATGGCATAGTCGTAGGACATCAGCATGAGTGCCCACCGTTGAATTCGCGCCGAGGCGTTGGCGTTTATTGCCTTGCTCTCAGATAGGAGGGAAGTGAGGGGCTTGTGGTCGGTTTCTAACACGAACTTGGCCCCGAAAAGATATTGGTGCATCTTTTTGACACCATACACGCACGCGAGCACCTCCTTCTCTACCATTCTGTACCCGCGCTCCGCCCACGAAAGTGACCTGAAGGCATAAGCTATGGGTTGTAATTTGCCCGCACTATTGACATGTTGCAAAACGCACCCGACCCCAAATGCTGACGCATCGCATGTGAGAACTAGCTTTTTACCTGGATCAAAGAAAGTCAAAACACTGTTGAAACACAGAAGGTTGCTTGCCTTATTGAAGGTGCGTTCCTGGGCGTCCCCAAAAAACCAATCGCACCCCTTCCTGAGCAGCACGTGGAGAGGCTCCAGCAGTGTGCTTAAGTTCTGCATAAAGTTCCCAAAGTAATTGAGTAGCCCGAGAAAGGTGCGCAGTTCTGAGACATTCCGGGGCCTGGGTGCCAGGCGAATTGCTTCTGTTTTGGACTCTGTTGGGCGGATTCCATCAGCGGCAATCCTTCTGCCCAAAAATTCAACCTCGGGTGCGAGAAACAGGCACTTGGATTTCTTGACTCATAGGCCTACCCGATCCAACCACTTTAGTACTTCCTCCAAATTACGGAGATGGGAGTCGGTGTCCCTGCCCGTGATAAGTATGTCGTCTTGAAATACAACCGTCCCCGGGATAGACTTGAGCAGACTCTCCATGTTGCGCTGGAATAAGGCAGCTGCTGATCTGATGCCGAATGGGCATCGATTGTACATGAAAAGGCCTCGATGTGTGTTGATGGTGGTGAGTAGCTTGGATTCCTCGGTCAATTCTTGCGTCATATACACAGATGTGAGGTCTAATTTTGAGAAAAGTTTACCTCCAGCCAATGTGGCAAATAAGTCCTCCGCTCTGGGCAGCAGGTACTGGTCCTGTAGGGAGACTCTGTTTATGGTAGATTTGTAGTCCCCACAGATTCGTATGGATCCATCAGGCTTCATGACTGGGACGATGGGACTTGCCCAGTCGCTAAATTCCACAGGTGATATAATGCCTTCCCGCAGAAGCCTGTCTAGTTCATGTTCAATCTTTTCCCTCATCACTTAGGGTACAGCTCTGGCCTTGTGATGGACCGGTGTAGCATCCTGTGTGATGTAGATTTTGACTTTGGCCCCTATGAAAGTGCCCCTATGAAAGTGCCCACACCTGGCTGAAAGAGATGTTCAAATCGCTTTATAACTGTTGAGCAGGAGGTCCATTCCTCTAATGACATGGCATGGACATCATCCCATTTCCAGTTTAGTTTTGCCAGCCAGCTTCTCCCCAGCAGTGCTGGGGGGTGTCCGGGGACAATCCACAGGGGAAGTCGGTTCACTATCCCTTTGTGTATGACAGAGAGCATGGCACTGCCGAGGACTGGTACGATTTCTTTGGTATAGGTCCTTAGTGTGGTGTCAACCCTTGTGAGTTTTGGTCTGTCTCTTTTATGCGGTCACAGTTGTTCAAATTGTTGAGTGCCCATGAGAGATTGACTCGCTCCCGTATCCAGCTCCATGTTGACAGGTATCCCGTTGAGTAGGACCCTCATCATTATAGGAGGCGTCCTGTTGTAGGAGCAGCGGCCATTGATCGTGTTGACCCGCTGTACATCGGTGTCCCGGGTACTGTCCTCACCGTCTTCTGGTCCGCTTTCCGACCCATCCGATTCGTATACCAGCCGAGCTGCCATTTATTTGCACATGCGGGCCAAATGCCCTGTATATTCACAGTTCCTGCAAATGGCCTGCTGAAATCGATATCTCCTTGATGAGTGCCCACCCCCACACCTCCAGCACAGACTGATTGCAAAGAATGAGCTGCGTCTGGCTGATCTTTCTTGAGCTTCTCTCAGTTTGTAGTTGATTGCTCGCATTGTGGGTTGATGAGGTGTGAACGGCCGTTCCTGTGGCCCTTGATGGCTTCTGGCACCACTGCCTGCTGTCGAGAGCCTGTTCTCCCGGTTTTGTCTGTGTGTGGGGGTAGCAGCTTGTTTAATGCTGTGAACTTCTTGTTCCGATATTTCGTTAGTTGTCGTACCTGCATTGTAAATCAACCTTGTTTCTTCTTCCCCTGCCAAGAATGTCTGTGCAACCAGTGCTGCTGCCTCTAAGGTCAGGTTCTTGGTCTCTGTGAGCTTTCGGAATATGCCTGCGTGGCCTATTCCTTCAATGAAAAAGTCTCTCAGCATTTCTCTCCTCAGTTCATTGGAGAACTCACATAAACTAACCAACCTCCGAAGTTCCGCCACGAAGTCGGGTATACTCTGGCCCACACAGCGTCTATAGTTGTAGAACCTGTGTCTGGCCATGTGTAGGCTGCTCGCTGGCTTCAGGTGGTCTCTTACCAGTGTGCTCAATTCTTCAAACGACTTACTTGCTGGTTTCTCGGGTGCCAGCAGATCCTTCATTAAAGCGTATGTTTTCGAGCCACAGCTGGTCAAGAGATGGGCTCTTCTCTTGTCTGCTTTGTCGTCTCCTAACCAGTCTTTGGTTACAAAGCTTTGCTGGAGCCTTTCCATAAAGTCTTCCCAATTGTCTCCAGCATTGTACTTTTCATCTGATCCGTTGTTCGCCATTCTGTGGATTCTGTAATCCCGTAACCCGTCGCCACTGTAAAGTCCTGTCCCCTCAGTACAGATTCACACGAGGCATGTAGTGAAGTCAAGGTCACTCTGGACCTGCACCTTTATTTCACAGCTCTGGAATGCTGCACTTGCCTGAGACCTCTGCTTATATACCTGTCTCTTGCAAGTGCACCCCTGGTGGTAAGGTATGCTGGTGGTTACAGGTCATATCTTATTACAGTCATGTATAGCATGTTAGGATATAGTTATATATAATAAAGTAAGATACATGACACAGAGTATGCAGCGTGAGCCCTTCCCTTTAATTCCCTCATACACGACAGCGCTACGCGGCCCAGTGCATCACGTTGCCGAGCCTTGCGCCCCGCTTCTGTCCCAGGATGGAAGTGGAGCGCTTGGTTTGGAATCAAATGTTGGTATTAATTATTAAAGATGTAATAGCAGCGCATTTGGAAAGCAGTACCGGATCGGTCCAAGTCAGCATGGATTGATGAAAGGGAAATCATGCTTGACAAATCTTCTAGAATTTTTTGAGGATGTAACTAGTAGAGTGGACAAGAGGGAGCCAGTGGATGTGGTGTATTTAGATTCCAAAAGGCTTTTGACAAGGTCCCACACAAGAGATTAGTGTGCAAAATTAAAGCACGTGGTATTGGGGTAATGTATTGACGTGGATAGAGAACTGGTTGGCAGACAGGAAGCAAAGAATAGGAATAAACGGGTCCTTTTCAAAATGGCAGGCAGTGACTAGTGGGGTGCCACAAGGTTCAATGCTGGGACCCCAGCTATTTACAATATACATTAATGATTTAGACGAAGGAATTGAGTGTAATATCTCCAAGTTTGCAGATGACATTAAGCTGGGTGGCAGTGTGAGCTGTGAGCAGGATGCTTGAGACTGCAGGGTGACTTGGACATGTTAGGTGCCTGGGCAAATACATGGCAGATGCAGTATAATGTAGATAAATGTGAGGTTATCCACTTTGGTGGTAAAAACAAGAAGATAGATTATTATCTGAATGGTGACAGATTAGTAAAAGTGGAGGTGCAACAAGACCTGGGTGTCATGCTACATCAGTCATTGAAAGTTGACATACAGGTACAGCAGGCGGTGAAACAGGCAAATGGCATGTTGGCCTTCATAGTGAGAGGATTTGAGTATAGGAGCAGGGATGTCTTACTGCAGTTGTACAGGGCCTTGGTGAGGCCACACCTTGAATATTGTGTTCAGTTTTGGTCTCCTAATCTGAGGAAGGACATTCTTGCTATTGAGGGAGTGCAGCGAAGGTTCACCAGATTGATGCCCGGGATGGCAGGACTGACATATGAAGAAAGACAGGATCGACTAGGTTTATATTCAATGGAATTTAGAAGAATGAGAGGGGATCTCATAGAAAAATAAAATTCTGATGGGATTGGATAGGTTAGATGCAGGAAGAATGTTCCCGATGTTGGGGAAGTCCAGAACCAGGGGTCACAGTCTAAGGATAAGGGGTAAGCCATATAGGACCGAGATGAGGAGAAACTTCTTCACTCAGCGAGTTGTGAACCTGTGGAATTCTCTACCACAGAGAGTTGTTGAGGCCAGTTCGTTAGATATATTCAAAAGGGAGTTAGATGTGGCCCTTACGGCTAAAGGGATCAAGGGTATGGAGAGAAAGCAGGAATGGGGTACTGAAGTGCATGATCAGCTGTGATCATATTGAACGGTGCTGCAGGCTCGAAGGGCCGAATGGCCTACTCCTGCACCTATTTTCTATGTTTCTATGTTTCTATGTTTAGCACTCCACTTCCTTTTGGAGGCGGCAACCCGAATTTATCGTGAGGGGCGAGACCTCTTTGAGTGTTACTGCCCCCACATGGGGCGGTACCCAATCTCTAGATCTGTGTTCCGACAATTCCGGCCTCTTGTGCATCCCTGATTTGATTTGCCCATACATTGGAGCCATCCTTTCAACTGTCTAGGCCCTCCCTAAACCTCTCTACCTCACTCTCCTTCCTCCTGTAAGACCCTCATGAAATCCTACTTTTGACCAAGCATTTAGTCACCCTATCAAATATGCCCTGTTTTGGATGGTTTCAATCTTTGTCTGTAAACGCTCCTGTGACATTGATGTTGTACTTGTTGATTTAGGCCTGAACTTTTTATTGGTGTAAGTGGCACTGTTGTGTGGTGGTGATGGTTTATGTATGTGTGTCGCTAACTACGTTAATCCAATATATTATTATTAAATAAATCTGTTCGGTAGCAACATTAGTCGCACGAGCAAATCACAAGCCGTGAAAATGACTTTTGCAAATGCTGAGGCGGTCGGTTCAATGTTGCTGACTACACAGAAGCTTAGAAAACAAGTCCCCCTTTCTCATACTTCTTGGCTAGAAGTGGATGGCTCAGGAAGACTAGAATGGGAGAAAAATGGAGGTGAATGGGATAATAAAAAAGAAACGAATCACCTCTCAAGGGTGACATTCATACTGGATCTATTTTGGAGGCAGTAACTGTTGGCAGTTTACCGGTTTGTATCCCTGGGAGCTCTTCCCTCTCATGAGCATTCATACTGTTGGATGAACTGATGCAGACACCATCTGTCTATGTGCTGCGTGAAGACAATATGAAGGCCAGAAGCAGTTATGAATGGACTGAATTCACCAAGTCAGATGCAGGAAAATTATACCGGTGGTTAGTCTGGGTTCCAGTCATTTAAAAAAAAATTACATTTATATAGCGCCTTTCACAAGCACAGAACCTCCTAAGGCCCTTTACAGCCAATGAAGTACTTTTGAAGTGTAGTCACTGTTGTAATGTAGGAAATGTGGCAGGCAATTTACGCATAGCAAGGTCCCACAAACAGCAATGAGATAATGGGGCCGAACTGCCCCCGCTGGAAAGATCTCTGGCCGCCTAAAAGCAGTAGCCACGGGGCGGCACGGGATGGCCTCTGACGCTCCATGGAGGGGCCGCCATTTTGAAAATTGCCCTTCATCGGGGCGGCGTGGTGTAGCGGACCGCTCCGCCCGTTTTCCCGCTGCGTCGTGTACACGCCGACCTCTGACTGACTGGCGGCGACTGCTTCCTGAAATTGCTGCGCGGGAAATATCCCTTTTGTGGAATTGCCCCGCGGGAGTGGCGCCATTGCCTTCTGGTGCCCCCGACAGCTTTTGGTGTCGGTGCGCACCTTGTTGGTCCTTGCTTGTCGGTGGCATGGCTGCCCTTAAAGGGGAGGTAGTGCTGCCGGCGATGCCATTTTATTTTTTATTGTCAGCCAACTGCCAGGTCGGGCCAACAATTATGCCTCCAGGTTTGACTGGACCACCAACGGGCAGCCTGGCACCCCCCTCATGGGTGCCAGGCCGCTGGCCCGGCCGAAACTCTCCCTGGTGGCCCAGTCGACTGAACTGAAAAAAATGCAGAGCTTGCAGCGGCCCTCCCCTTTAACTGAAGGGGAGAGACGTTGTGACATCATCAGCGACGCGCTGACATCATTAGTGCGCAATGATGTATCATGTATCCTACATGGCTACTGTTGGTACTATCACAAGGTGTGCCACGAGAGGACACAGCAGTGGGAGACTAGAAGGTTACCTGTACAGGTGTGCCTGGCCTGGTATAAAAGGCAGACCACCAGGTGTGATCCTCACTCTGGAGTTAATGAATAAAGGACTAAGGTCACTACAGTTCAAGTACAACACATTGCTTTGTGGAGTCTTTACTAGAGCATCTAAGGACACAACAATTGGCGACAAGATTATGAGCTTTCATGCGAAAATGGCTACCCTTGGAACGTTGCAGCAGTTTGCCGATGGTGATGATTGGGACGCCTTTGTGGAGAGGCTCGACCATTTCTTCACAGCAAACGACCTGGCAGGAGACACCCCGGCCACACTGGCTGATAAGCGCCGAGCTATCCTGCTAACCAGTTGTGGGCCCACCGTCTATGGGCTTGTCAGGGACTTGCTGGCACCAGCAAAGACAATGACCAAGACGTACAAGCAGCTCAAGCCCAAGGAGAGCATCCTCACAGCCAGACACCGGTTCTACACCCACCGATGGCCTGAAGACCAGGAAGTCGTGAAGTACGCAAGCCTCCTGCGGCGTGCACACGCCGACCCCTTACTGACTGGTGGCGACTGCTTCCTGAAATTGCTCCGTGGGAAATATCCCTTTCGTGGAATTGCCCCGCGGGAGTAGCGCCATTGCCGGCTGGTGCCCCGACAGCGTTTGGTGTCGGTGCACTCCTTGTTGGTCCTTGCTTGTCGGTGGCACGGCTACCCTTAAAGGGGAGATAGCGCTGCCAGTGACGCCATTTTATTTTTTATTTTCGGCCAACTGCCAGCTTGGGCCAACAATTATGCCTCCGGGTTTGACCATACAGTCAACGGGCAGCCTGGCACCCCCTCTTGAGTACCAGGCCACTGGCCCTGCCGAAACCCTCCCCGGTTGCCCAGTGGACCGAACTGAAAAATATGCAGAGCTCGCAGTGGCCCTCCCCTTTAACTGAAGGGGAGAGACGTTGTGACATCATCAGCGGCACGCTGACATCATTAGCATCATGGTCAGGAGGCTGGCGGCACCGTGCGAGTTCGGCACCCACCTCAACAAAACGCTGCGGGACATTTTTGTCATTGGAATTGGCCATGAGGCCCTTCTTCATAAGCTACTGTCAGTGGATACTACAGTCACATTGCAGAAGGCCATCTCTGTGAGCCAGGCATTCATGACCTCGACCTGCGGCTCGAGGCAGATGATTCACCATCAAGACTCAAACCTGGCAGGTACTGTGCACAGAGTAGCGCTGTTTAGGGGCTGGATTGTAGAACACGAACCCTCTCAGGGAAGAGAGAACAGGCCCCCGAGTCCCTTAACTCAGAGTCCGCCGAGGGGGCTAATCGAGCAGCTCCATGCTGGCGTTGTGGAGGGAATCACAGGGCTCACCAGTGCCGCTTTAAAGACTGTGTATGCAAAGACTACAGCACAAAGGGCCACCTCCAGCAAATGTGTAAGAGAAATATGACTCACTGTGTCGATCAAGAGTCTGCAGATGGCCATGAATCCAGCGCGGATTATGAATCAATAGGCAGAGAGGCAACCCAGTCCCACGGGGAGGTACATAGCATGTTTACCTGCACCACCGAGTGTTCCCCGCTGAAGATGGAAGTCGAGATAGAGGGCGTTCCAGTCTTCTTGGAAGTGGACATGGGAGCGAGCCAGTCAGTAATGAATCAAGAAGTCTTTGAGAGGCTATGGGACAATCAAGCTGAACTAAGTTGGTCTCAGTTCAGGCCAAGCTGCGCACCTCTACACTGATGAAATCATCCCAGTTGTTGGTAGTGCGAATGTAAAGGTACTCCATGACGACACGGTGCATAAGTTACCTCTGTGGATTGTCGCAGGTGATAGACCAATGCTGCTCGGCAGAAGGTGGATGGAGAAGATCCAGTGGATGTGGGGAGACTTCACACCTCCAGCAATCGACGCCCTCTGCACTCAGAGGCAAAGCAAGCCCTCACCTGAGGGTGGACCCGGCACTGGAGAGAAAACCAGAACAGCACCCGAGACACAGACCGCTCAGCACGACTGCGTGGCGATGATCCAGCTGGGATGACCCGAACGCACCTTCCAAGTTCTGGTGGCAGGACTCCGTAGGAAGAAAATCGGATCCAGAGGCGACTTCCCAGCTTCGGAGGCAGAACCGGGGAGAAGAGGATCACCGCAGTCGACATCGTGGATGGTGAAAAGATGGGGCACAAGCCACGAGGTGATGTGCTGAAGACAAAGATGGCGGTGGCCAGACCGTGAGGTGCAGCGCTGATGGAGCAACACGTGACACCAAACACAGAAGCGGATTGGGGTAAAGAAAGCAAGGCTCTCTTAAAGGAGGCCAGCCACCCACCACAATTAAAGGAACAGTTCCACACATTTAAGCATGTAATAGGAATTGTAAGTCAGAGACAAAAGGTGTAATTGATCATGTAAAATGTGTAATTGATGATCTGAATTGTGCACATACAACCAGCTAGAAAAAGTCGCACGATCACAATCGGACCCACAGTGTGTCCATCATAAGTAATGAAAAGTTGGGCGATGCAGGGTTTCAACTGCACGCAGCCAATGCAGCGGGCAGACCCCCATCGGGAACACACAGGTCCAGTGAGCTATCCAATGCTATAGCCTGCGTCCCGGGGACCAGAGTCATGCACCATGGACTGTGGCCACAAGCAGCCGACACACACGAGCTGAAAGCAAACCACTTCAGCAGGGCAATGGCACCGGTATCGATACCATGCCCCTGACCAGCTCCACCTCTCGGACACCCGATGGCACCAACTGCCACATGCCTGAAGGAGCAGACTGCACTAAGGCGCAGTCCCCGGGCCCCATGGCCACCAAGGCCGTACCTGTAAACGAAGGCTCACCCGTCACAGTTCCCCCAAAGGGAACCGGCACCAGCCAGGATCCCAAACCAAACAACCCCCAGGTCCGCGAGTCAGCAGTTCCCTGTGCACTGCTAGACGGCAGCTGCTCGGGGAACAGCTGTGACCCAGGGTGCAAAGAAAGGACAGAGAGGTCACAGGCATCTGTGAACCTGCCCGGCGCTAGGAGCAACGGCAACAGCCCCGAGAGCAGGGAACTCAAGCCAACCGGGTTCCCATTGCTAGCACAGGCACTGAGCCATCACCAGGCTGCAGGGACACAACCCAGCAGCTCCAGAACTAGTTTGTCCTCATGTACTGGTCACTGCATTGACAAAGCATCTAACGTATTTGTCCCACAAAGGAACCACAAATGTAAGGCAAAATCTATTTTCCTGAACTTGAAAGTACATGAATGCTAGGAGCCCCTGCTATAATCGATGTGGCGGTGGGGGGAGAATGGAGTGGTCAGAGATGCACACAAACTGCAACCACCAGCACTCTACTGCACCAACCACTCACCCAAGATTGAAATGACCTGCCAAGGGTCAACCAGATAGAGCCCACAAACAGCTAAGTCCAGAAAACAGTCAATGCAGAGGCGATTTGCACGAAAGGCTCAGGGGAGAGTGATTATGTATCCTACATGGCTACTGTTGGTACTATCACAAGGTGTGCCACCAGAGGGCACAGCAGTGGGAGACTTGTAGGTTACCTGTACAGGTGCGGCTGGCCAAGTATAAAAGGCAGGCCACCAGGTGTGATCCTCACTCGGGAGTTAACGAATAAAGGTCACTACAGTTCAAGTACAACACATTGCCTCGTGGAGTCATTACTAGAACATCCAAGGACACAACATGATGAGTGATCGGGGCAGCCGAGCCACAGCAAGGGCCCTTCCACACCTCAGCCGCGACTACATCCGCCCTGAGCAAAATAATAAGACCAAGGGCAAGAACCTCCACTTTTGAGCTTATTGCCCAAAGATGGGCATTATTTCTGGCGTGGGCGGTAAAAAAGGGGTTTCAGATCGCTGGATTCTCGCCCATTCTCAAAACACCTAGTTTACATTTTTGAAAATGGGCGTTACCGTGAGTGATATCAAATGGGTGACAACGTTAAATTTTTTAAACTTATGCCGTAAAATGTGGCCGTCCTTAGCAACGGCATGGCAACGCTTCATACCCGCAATTCAAGAGGTCAAGGGTCACCATGACATGACCAGAAGAGGAGACAGAGAGCGAGAGGGAGCTCAGAGGGACTGAAGGCATGGCCGGATGTGGTGTGTCTGCTTTAAAGCTTCACAGTAAGTAGGCAAACAAAAAGTAGTTGTTAACAGCCACATATTTGACCGAATTTGCCCTATAATAGAGGGAGAGGAGTTTGCATCACAGCATGCTGTGGAGACTGACGCTGAAGAGAGCAGTGAGGTGGGAGAGGAGCATATTGGAGGCCGCAAAAGAGCCAGGAGGTTCTCGGATGAGGCAAATGCCTCCTTCCTGCAGGAGGTCGAGTCACGCTGGGGTGATTTGACACAGGGAGGGCGTGGGAAGCCCACCCCAAAGGCCAACCAGAGGATATGGACCGAGAGAGCAGAGGTGGTCTCGTCGGCGACCAACGAGGTGTGTGAGGTCAACCAATGCCTCAAACGATGGAACGACCTTGTGGGATCCGCAAGAGTAAGTATTACATTGATTTACATGTACTTATATAATTTGATTTGTAACAGTCATGAGTGACTATCAGCAGATGTGAGGTCTTGCACTTTTACCGGGAATGTTTTACTCAAAACCTGCGGTCACGATGTATGTCTTTAGGTACAGAATGATAATATTCATAATAATCATGATTACATCCATCGGTTATGTGTTGTATCAGTGTCTGTGACAGTACCTAGCAATGATATCACGCAATGATCTCATGCCATGTCGTCGTGTCACCTTTTACAGAAGAAGTTATCGACGATGAGGTCCATGCAGAGGCGAACAGGTGGGAGGCCACCAGTCCCCAGCGACATCACTGAGATGGAGGTGCGAGTGCCAACACTCGTGGGGAAGTACACCCGGACAGCCATGGAAGCATCTGCAGACCCTGAAGTGATGCCACGTGAATAAAGCTGACACCATTGCTTGATGTAAAGTCAATAGATGCCACACCCACTCATATCCGACCAATCATATATGATAGATGATTTTTTAAACTGTCATAGAAATAACGCTGGCCTAATGAAAATCCACAATGTGTTGAAGGTCATGAAATGTGATGTCTGCGATGATTTTGAGAGCGGTGGTGCTTTTGTCGTGCATATGCTGTGTGTGGCGCTGGACTCACCTTGTCACCCTAGCACCCTCTTCTTCTCTAATAACCTCATTTGTGTCTTGCAGCTCAGCCAGCAGCACGACCCCAGGCAAGGCCACAGAGGTCAGAAGGTGGAGGCGCGGGGCAGGAGTCAGTGGACGATCCTACTACATCTGGTGCTGAGGAGCTCCGTTTGTCGCCCATCAATCCACTGGGTCTGTTCTCGACGGATGAGAGCGTGGACTTCGAAGAACCTGCATCACCACGCTCCCGAACCCATTCCACCCCAAGGCAGGCTATTGGTCCTCCGGTCATTCCCGCCTCCACTCTGGAGGTGCCGGCCCCAAACACCTCTCCACAGGTACCCCATTTGTCCCCAGGACGGCGCCAACCCCGCGGAGGCCTCGTGGAAGCAGCAGGTCTGTTCCACGACGTGACATGAGAGTGGAGAGATGGTTCAGTTCTCCAGGAGAACTGTAGACATTGGTGACCAGCTCATCGAAGCTCTGGGGGACATATCCCGACACCTGGCCACCATCTTCAAGTACATTCCGCGCATGGCGGAGTCCCTGGATGCGGTAGCCAGGAACACTGCTGCCACAGGCCTCCCAGTGGTCCTCAAGCACAGCACTCCACCCCTAGGATCCACACCACCACTGCGAACGACAGATGAGAGCAAGGACCAAGATCCTGCTTTTTCATCAGAGAATATTGCCCCCTTGTCACCCACTCCACTCCCGTACCCGTGCAACCAACGCATCTCCCTTAATTCCCCCCCCAATGAGGCACCGCCTGAGGAGCTCCTCGGCCAGGCACCGTGGAGCGAAGAGGGGAAGGGATAGAGGTGCGGAAGTTGGGACATTGAATAAATTTAAGACAGAAAGAGACGGTTTCTTAATCGATAAGGGGATAAGGGTTATGGGGAGCGGGCGGGGAAGTGGAGCTGAGTCCATGATCGGATCAGCCATGATCTTATTGAATGGCGGAGCAGACTCGAGGGGCCATATGGATTAGTCCTGTTCCTATTTCTTATGTTCTTAGGTGGGGAGAAGAAAGAGAGACGGGAAGGAAAGTGAGTTGCATGTGTGCAGGTGATGGCTGTGTTATATCTCCATCTGGGTGTATGCAATTTGTTGCAATGTATGGGGGCTGGGGACCACGCTCCTGCTTTGCCTTTGTATTCTGTGTTGCTGGACATGTTGACCATGTGATTTATGTCAATGGTGGAAAAAGTGGGATGTGGGTGGGGGTTGGGTGTTTTTGGCTGTGATACTTATGATTTCAGACCAATATTGGTATTAAACTTTTGTTATTGAACATAACCTTGTTGCGCATTGTCTCAGATAGCTGGACCGTTACACACCGGTGATTCCTTACCGTGAAAGGGTTAAATACAACTTAACATCAATCAACGTAAACTTTAACTGGCACCAAGGTGATGGGCACCATTGATGTCTGAGCTGCACACACACAGCAGTGTGTCAGCGTTGTCACTCACATCAGCGCTCTTTCAGGCAAATCTTTCCGATATCAACTCCTCACGTAAGAGTTGGATTTAACAAATGCCAGCCACACTGCTGGCATCTGTCCCGGTTCGTTCCACTTTTTGTGGGCGGTTTTTTGAGTGGGCGATATGTGTGCGAAGTGGTGAACTTGACGGTGGGTGATCTCCATGGCCGCTAGTTTGGGTAAATATTCTCTTTGCGACAAAAAACAGTCGCCGGGCGTTATTATTGAATCTCGGCGCCAAGTCCATGTAACGCTTTAAGTAACGCTGGGTGATAATATGGGCGTTGAAATTGCCCATTCTTCTGATTCTGCCCAAAAAAAGAGGGCGGGCAGTAATATTTTTTCTCGGCGTTAAGCACATGGGGAAAGTAACGCTCTGTGATAAGTCTCCTAAAAAAGCCCGTCAGTTTCCATTTTGTGCCAAAATGGGCAATATCTGGGCATTCAGCAGTAAAATGGGTGTTAAGTGGGTGTTAAGCAGGCAAAAAAAGTGGAGGTTCTAGCCCCAAGTGTCAAATATCCACAGCACCTCCATCACAACCCATGCGGCGAAGAAAAACTACCAAAAACGGAAGGTGCACTCTATTTTGGGCGGCGATAAATTTCTACTCCAATGACCGGATAATCTGTTTAAGTGATGTTGATTGAGGGAAGAATTCCAATGCTCTCCTTCGAAGTAGTGCCATGGGAACTTTTACATGCACCTGAAAGAGCAGACATGGCTTCGGTTTAATGTCTCATGTGAAAGACGGCACCTCAGACAGTGCAGCACTCCCTCAGTACTGCACTGGAATGTCAGCCTAGATAATGTTGGCTCATTGTACGCTCTTAATTTTGATAAACTCCAAAGAGAATCTCACCAGGTTGGTCAGTTTAACCAGCCTCATATGAGGGAAAGGAAACATCAGTCAGGATTAGTGCCCTAGATTGCTGTATATCTGGCCCCATGCTGGAAGTGTGTGTCGGTGTGAATGCTTAGTGAGGATCTGATAGTCTTCTACAATCCAATGGCCTGCACACTCACTCTCAAGGATCATGCACAAATAAGGTCCACTCGGGGATTGACCAAATGACAATTGCTGCCGAAATGAAAGTACACCTGTGAGGATCTCAACACCTTCAGAACACAGGAGAATAAATAAATAAGACTCACAGGAACTATTGTGCCAAACTGACCTGTTAGCTGGATGTAGCAATTCGACTGTTAACAACTTGTAAAACTAAGCCATATATAAAAAGTAAAACCTATTATAATCACAAGGAGTCAAGAATTTCTCTTTTATCGCCTGCCAGGCTTTCCACTTGTGATCTGCTTTGGCACTGTGAAGTGCAACTGCACAATGCTATCCAGCTGCAGAGTGAGTACAGTTCTGTGGCGATGTATGGTGAAGGACAGATAGTAAAAGGCTCACCTCCACAGCTGGCCCTATGAAATGGTTATTTGTGAAGAGTGGCAGGCCTGTGTGAATTAAGGGTACACTGCCTTAAAATAGAGTTGATTTAAATAGACTAAAGATTATGTACTATAAATTTTTAAAGTTTGCCTTTGGTTTTGTACCATTTTTTTAATTTTACCTCAAATATGTAAATGTTATCACATTAACCACCACTGTTTGGCAAAATTAATTTTCCCTAAAAATGGAAGCAACTTTGGCTTGCACAAATTATTACTTGCGCGATGTCCCAATTTGTACTAAGTATATCCTTGGAGATATGCTCGGGAAGTGGAAGGATTTGTTAAATAGTGCAATTTTTCTAGTTAATCAGAAAGAAAGACCTTGACTGAATGACCAGTAAATCTGTATTTGGTAGTGTCAGTTGAGGGAGGAATGAGAAATCAATACGGTGAATAGTTGAGGCCCCAACACAGATCCCTGTAGGATGCCACTGGTTACACCCTGCCAACTGGAATACCTGCCCATTAACCTACTCTCTGCCTCCCACCACTCAACCAATTTTCTAACCAGGCCAATAATTTGCCTTCAACTCCATGAGCTTTGACTTTAGCTAATAATCTCTTAGGGACTTTATTGAATGCCTTCTGGAAGTCCATATAAATAACATCCATAGACATTCCCCTGACCACTACTTTAGTCACTTCTTCAAAAAATTCAATCAGGTTCATCAGGCATAACCTACACTTTACACATAGCAGATTCAATTTAACACAGAGAAATGTGGAGAGAATATGAACTAAATGGTACAATTTTAAAAAGGGTGCAGGAACAGTGAGACCTGGGGTTGTATGTAGCATCGAAGCACTGACCACACTTGACCAGCTACGTTGGGTGGGCCACATTGTTCACATGCCCGACACAAGACTCCCTAAGCAAATGCTCTATTCGGAACTCCTACACGGCAAGCGAGCCCCAGGTGGGCAGGGGAAACGCTTCAAGGACACCCTCAAAGCCTCCTTGATAAAGTGTAACATCCCCACCAGCACCTGGGAATCCCTGGCCAAAGACCGCCCTAAGTGGAGGAAGAGCATCCAGGAGGGCGCTGAGCACCTCAAGTCTCGTCACCAAGAGCATGCAGAAAGCAAGCGCAGACAGTGGAAGGAGCGTGCAGCAAACCAGACTCCCCAACCACCCTTTCCTTCAACCACTGTCTACCCCACCTGTGACAGAGACTGTAATTCCCGCATTGAACTGTACAGCCACCTGAGAACTCACTTTTAGAGTGGAAGCAAGTCTTCCTCGTTTTTGAGGGACTGCCTATGATGATGATGATAATGATGTACACAAATCTTTGAAGGTGGCAGCTTAAGTTGAGATAACTGTTTAAAAAAAGCATGTGGGTTCCTTGTCTTTATTAACAGAGATATAGAGTAAAAAAGCAAGGAAATTAAGCTAAACCTTTATAAAACACTGGTTAGGCCTCAGCTAGAGTATTGTGTTCAATTCTGGGCACTTAGGAAGGATATCAAGGCCTTAGAGCAGGGTACAGAAGAGATTTACTAGTATGGTACCAGGGATAAGTTTTGTGGAGAGACTAAAGAAACTGGGGTTGTTTTCCTTAGAGCAGAGAAGGATAAGTGAAGATTTAACAGAGGTGTTCAAACTCATCAATGGTTTTGATAAACTGTTTCCAGTGGCAGAAGGGTCGGTGACCAGAGGACACGGATTTAAGGGGATAGGCAAAGAACTCGAGGCGGCATGAGAAAACTTGTTTTTTACACAGCGAGTTGTGATCTGGAATGCACTGCCTGATAGGGTGCTGGAAACATATTCAATAGTAACTTTCACAAGGGAATTGGATAAATACTTGAAGGAAAATGAATTACAGGGCCATGGGGAATGAGCAGGGGGAGTGGGACTAATTGGATCGCTCTTTCAAAGAGTTGGCACAGGCACGATGGGCCAAATAGCCTCCTTCTGTGCTGTATCGTTCTATGATTCTAATGTTTAGTTAAGATCTTGGATACAGAATGCAATTTATACACAGAGAATAAACAACGAGGGTTAATATTATCTGTCATAATTTCTGGTCACCAAGCTAGCACTGTGAGTTAATGAACCATGTCACAATGGTTTATTGGTTAGATCAATCAACTATTATATTCCAGTTACACCACATACCACTGGAGCTGTATGATTTAAATTATTTTACATTCTGTACGTTTTCAATGTTTTGCTTGGGCTGAATTGAAGGAAAGTTTTTTTACAATGATCGACCAAATAATGGAATAATGTCATCGCTGTATCTGTGATGCAGCTGTCTGTGACTGAGCACAGCATCTCCTGGCAGTTTACCAGTTGCTACAAGAAGTGAATGCCGAGGACCACATATATTGGAGTCTAGTAATTATGATGTTCTGTGATTATCTTGGAGTACTCTGAGTAATGGGCAATTAATATTATCAGAAAAACAGATGTCTAGGTGCTTTGTAATACTAACAGCAGGCACAAGCAGACTTTGCAATGTGGCCCCTCCTTCCAATGTAACACTCTCAAATGGTCCCAAAAGAATAGAGTTTCTCAATGTTATTCACCCTCACTGTTTGCCATTACTGAGAATTAATTAGCATTTTTGCATTGCCCACTCCCTCATTGTAACATTGCTGAGTTTTATTAATGTTTAGTCTATGTTGCAACATCTTGCCGTTGCACAGAACTGTCTGTCGAAATGCCTCCAGTTGCTGTAGCATATGGCTCCAGTCCAATAGTGGTTATGTAGGATTTACCTCATCAAACCACCATGAATGGAACATGGGAGACTAGGTAGGTATATTAAAGTCTGACTGTATTGAGAATTAAAATTGGGTGATGCTCTAAGCGAGTAGACATATGAAAATAGCAAAGAAGAATGTCTGGCTGATGTGGCAATGGACCAAGAAATCCACAGAGATCATCTTGTTCTACTATGCGTGGAGAGATTTCTCTCTTTTGGCAGTGGCGCAACAAAAATGCAGTGCTATTATAACGTATTAATGAATGCCGATTTAACAAAAAATGTTGATTAGATACAGAGCTTAAATATGGCTTCAATAAATTCCTTTAAAAGCCACATGTACTGTATTACCATCAGGCTCTCATTTAGTGCAGAAGGTGACATTGGATGAGGCCAAGGATTGGCCAAATAAGTGGTGTTGAGTTTTTGTACAAGGTTAGTTGGCAGCCTTTGGCCCTCTGACGTTACGCACTCAACAATCGGAAACCAACCGAGAGTCTTGAGCTTTTCACTGGTGAAAAGTAGTTCCAGCTCAAAGGCTAATGAGGATCATAAAACAACTGGTCATAAACCACTGCTGGAATGATCCATGCGTGTGGTATGAAGACGGAAAGTCCTGACATTTTTCCAGAAAAAAGATATTATATTGATTCAGATTTTGGCAGTAGTAGTGTTTAGTCTTGTAAATCTTCCTGAATCACAAAGGCAGAGTATATGTTCTTGCGCGATTTAGCACATATTACTAAGGTGATACAATGGTAGCAATTTGTAATTTTTGACTCAAAGCCTTTACCATTATTACATTTACGTTGACATGTTCAGCCCTTTAGAGTTGACATAAAGTTGAACATCACTTTGATGTTTTTCATGGGCATGTTTGCTCTCAGCAGCAAAACCTTTCCCTACCAACGTACAGATTGGTACTGACTGTACACTGCCTAATCTCAGGGGTTCTGTGGATCACAAATTATGGCCCAGAGGAACTCTCCGTCGGTGACCCATCCAACTCTGCATCTTCCCTTTCCTATGGTCTACTTCATGTTCAGTGTCGATTTTAAAAATCCATAATTAGCTGGCAGGAGGTCTGGGCAGTCTTCCCACCCCTCCCACCACACACAGACACACACGCACCCCTCCACCTCCACCAAGCACTCCGCCTAGTCGTCCGAATGAGAACTGGTATCACTCACCCAAAGGGGGTCAATCGAGTTCAATTTTGCTGGCACTCAGACTCGAGGCTTTCAGTTGTGAATCCAGTGCTCTGATTAGCACTCGAACTATTGGACAATCTCTAAAACAAGAAGCTCTGCAGCAAATGTATGAGGAGGGACTGAAAGGAGAACCACTGACTCCTTGCAGAGGGAGAATTTATTTAAAAAAAACAGTGGCTTAGAGAGGCAATCTGTACAGACTCTGGAGTTAAACATCTCTTGTAATACTGACACGAAGTCTATAGAGCTGCAGTCTTTCACTTAGTTAAATGGCAGTTCAAAGGTTTCTTTAGCCATTTTAATATTAAGAAAAAATTCTATGACCATTTACCCTAGATAAATTATAGCTAAGTGAGTGCCATAGAACCCATTAGATTCCTGCTTTTAAAGTGGATCAGGTCCAAACAGACAATAAAAGGCTTTTATTCGGATCATCTTAGATTACAGAAACTGAGACAGAATAGAAGCGATGACAAGGTCAAAAATATATAAGAGAAAAATTAGAAGTTACATACCACAGCATGCACTTAAAAAGCTAACCTGGCACACCAAACATCATAAAGCACATTCCGAGTGTATTAACTTTAGCACGCAAAAAGAGGGAAGCATGAATAATTCCTTGCATTGGATGAAAAACAATTCAGGTTTAAGGGGCCCGAATTTGGTGAAGGTCCCCACCCCCCCAAGTGCCGCCCAAAGGATCGCTGATGGCTGCTGAGGTACCTGACGGCACTTTGGGCGGGGTTTTCATCAAAAAGGTCCTTCAAAGGGCAGCGGGTGGCAAATGAGGGACTTGCGCCATCAATCTGGGCGGCAGCCGGTGGGAGCTCCCAATCTCGGCAGCAAAGGCGCTTGCTGCCCAAGTGCCGCGGAGGATGGAGTCAGGGTCGAAATGCCGAAGACCTGCAAATAAAAAGCACATTTTTTAAAAAAAACAAAAGAAACACCAAAACACCTTTAGGGGTTCCCATACAGGTAAGTCCCTGTAAAGAAAAAAATTAAAAAATGTTTACTTACCTTTTTTTTCAGCTCTTCATACCCACCGGTGCGGACAGACCAGTGGTCGCAGTCTTCGCAGTGGTCCACCCCCGCTCTGGCGCTGACTCCTGCTGACTCCCGCCTGCACCAATCCGGCATCCCGGCGGGCGGGATTCCACTTATGCCACTTGGCTGCCCGCTGACGTCAGTGGGCGGTTCCCGGCGGCTCTCCCCTCCTGCCCGCTCCAGACCAGATCGAAACTGGCACTGGACGGAACCCGAGGAGGAACGTCAGTGGCAGTGGCCGGCAATGGCTGGCAGTGGGCAGCAGTCGGCAGCAATGCGTGGTGAGTGCATCAATTTCGGGCCCAAGGTGTTTAGTTAGCCTGTCTTTTACATTACTTTGCCACTTGATCTAAATAAAAAACAAACAATGTTCTTTTACCACTTGCATTGCATAATCACTGGTTAGGAAGACTTATTTGACAAAATGCTCACGAATCACTTCACACATCCTCCAAACATAATGCCTTGTGGCAGGTTTCAAATTTCATTCTCGGCTCATATAGCAAACATTTAGACTATCCGAAAGATCCTTTTGAAATCAACAGCGTGCGAGGCTAATTTTTTTGGAGGCATTTTTGTTAATGCTACAACGTTACTTTGTGCAATGTGTTGCTGCTAATTCTGTTCCGCAACCTTGTTTACTTTGCATTGAACCCTGGTTTTGCCTCCGCACTGTCACTGTGTGTGTCTGCAAGGCTGTCAGCACACAGTGGGTGAGCACTTAAATTGATCTGTGCTGGGTTAACTGGTGCCCTCGTGTGAGTCGAGATCCAGGTTTGAGCTGCTTATTAACTTGATCAGGTGGCTATAATAAGTTCATGGGTTTTTTTTGTGGTGTTGATGAGGCGAAAAGCTTATAAAATGCAGCTGCACAGGAAACAACAAGCAGGAATGTGGCATGGCACTTAAACTATAATTGATACTGCACAAAGACGACACTAATCCAGAGCAACTAAGCTGTATTCATTGCAATAACATTCTCATTAATGCAGGGATTTAAAATTAATATCCATTTGTGAGCCACCACTCAAAATGATTGATTTACTATACTCATATTGAATCTTTTAAAATATATACATATTTTTCCTTCAGAAATGAAGTACATGCATATATTTTGTGAAGTGAACACACAGTTTTGTGACATAGTGCTCAGAGAGGAACACGTTGGCAAGGTGCGGCACGTTGGGAACAATGCCCTGTGTGAAGACTTTGACATCGGTCCCTGAGGTATGGCTGGGTCGGGATGGTAACGGGCCTTGTGGGATTTGCATGGTGTCCTTTCGGGAAGTTGTTAGTTGGTCGCTCCATTCCAACTTTCTCTTGGGGAGTGGTGAGGCGAGGGGTGGGGGTGTGATCCGGGTCCCAATGGGAGGTGCTGTGCCGTGCTGGCTCCCAGGAATGGGTCCGTGCATCCTTTACAACTGGCAAATATCCCACAGATGCTTCACCCAAGCGTTCAGTCCGGAGATGGGTTGCGCCCCGTCACAGTAGGCGGATGCATCACCCGAGAGATGCACTGGCCTGCGTGTTGCAGGAGGGTTCTCGCACATAAACCTGGCAGACACAGGCTCAAATCTGAAGGGACCTGTAATGCTGGTCATCCTCTCTGTGGCCTTCGACATTGCTGCCCAGATAAGGGGCCAGATCCAGAACATGTTCATCAGTGTACTCCCTGAGGCTACAGACCATCCAGGATTCCGCCCCCATTGAAGGCTGGAACTTGTGAGCCAATTGTGAGGTAAGGTACACTCGATGTTTTATCTTGGCCCTCAAACATTCTTCAACCAATGGTAGTCCCTACCACCTCCTGAAAAAGAGTACCTTCCACCGACTCCATGAGAATGTGGACCAGCATATGTTTTTCAAAGGTTGTCAGGGGCTTCATTGCACTGCTGTTTCCTCAGCACCCTCTGACAATAGCACAAGTTGACATTATTGGCAAGGTCAGTTCAATAAAACTCACAAACGACTGCAGTTAGCTTTCCTGTACAGCTATGGCATTCCCATTGCAAATGTTATGACACCTTTTTAAAAAGCCACCACCTTCCTTCATAGGACTTTGCACAGTTTGTGTCAGTACATGGATACATTTTGCTTCCAATGACAATGCATGCAATACCTCATAACATTCCTTCCCTGTTCTATTCGCAGGCCCCTTTCAGGCTGTATCAACTGTCTTTTAATCTAGAAGCAGAAGTGGCAACAAGGCTTTGCGTGGATTTATCAGTCCCTTGGATTCACCTTCTATTGGATATTTTTTTTTTGAGTTTGGCTGGCTGGGTCCATGAAGTGATGTTTTAATTTCGAAGTAGGTCAGACTGACTGAGGTGAGGCTTGTCTGCCAGTTGTTGAAAGGAGGTAATCAGTTCTCTGCTGAGGAGCAGACTTTGTCTGCTGATGTCTTTCTTTGGTGGGCTCAGATCCCACCCATGGCAATTGCACCTGCAAATTCCTAATTGTTACTGGTTGATAGGCCATGGGGAGTTTTTAAAGGAGATTTAGAACTATTTACAGGAGGTTAGTGCCATTATCATTGGCGAGCAGTTTTGGGCCTTTATTAGTCTTTACTGGGTTTTAAATCAGAATCTTTTTAGATCGTTACAGATTATTGCAGCGAGACTTAGCAAAGAAGGAAACATAAGAACATAAGAAATAGGAGCAGGAGTAGGCCATACAACTCCTCGAGCCTGCTGTGCCATTTTATACGATCATGGCTGATCCGATCATGGACTCGGGTCCACTTCCCTGCCCGCTCCCCATAACCCCTTATTCCCTTATCGGTTAAGAAACTGTCTATCTCTGTCTTAAATTTATTCAATGTCCCAGCTTCCACAGCTCTCTGAGGCAATGAATTCCACAGATCCACAGTCCTCTGAGAAAATAAATTTCTCCTCATCTCAGTTTTAAATGGGCGGCCACTTATTCTAAGATTATGCCCCCGAGTTCTAGTCTCCCCCATCAGTGGAAACTTTTTCTCTGCATCCATCTTGTCAAGCCCCCTCATAATCTTATATGTTTTGATAAGATCACCTCTCAATCTTCTGAATTCCAATGAGTAGAGGCACAACCTACTCAACCTTTCCTCATAGGTTAACCCCCTCATCTCCGGAATCAACCTAGTGAACCTTCTCTGAACTGCCTCCAAAGCAAGTATATCCTTTCATAAATATGGAAACCAAAACTGCACGCAGTATTCCAGGTGTGGCCTCACCACTACCCTGTATAACTGTAGCAAGACTTCCCTGCTTTTATACTCCATCCCCTCTGCAATACTCCATCTCCTCTGCAATAAAGGCCAAGATTCCATTGGCCTTCCTGATCACTTGCTGTACCTGCATACTAACCTTTTGCGTTTCATGCACAAGTCCCCCAGGTTCCGCTATACTGTGGGACTTCCTTAGTGATTGTGTACCACATCCTTAGTGATTGTGATTTAAGTTCCTGCTGCCCTATAGCCCCTTGACTATCCACTATTGGGATATGTCATGTATGTATGCTTGGGTTTATTAGCCACCAGGTGACGCCACTGTCGGAGGTCAATGGGCTGTACGCAAATGTGTGCGGCTCAGGTATAAAAAGCCAGCCTACTTGTAATGTAATCACTTTGGGCCTTAATAAAGTAGAGCCAGGTTTGTACCTGTTCGGAGTTTGCAGTATTCAGTCTATTTGAGTTATTACATACACAACATTTGACGACGAGGTAACAAGAACCTTCGCATGCAAAAATGTGCACAATTGGAATTTTGGAGCGATTCGTGGAGGGAGAAGATTGGGCAGACTTTGTAGCCAACTTGAACCAGTACTTCGTGGCCAACAAAATGGAGAAAGAGGCAGTCCTCCTCACGGTTTGCGGTCCGAAAATCTATGGACTCATAAAGAATCTCCTCTCGCCCTTAAATCCAATGGACAAGTACTATGAATCATTGTCTGCTCTGGTATGTGACCATCTCAAACCAGATGAAGGCATCATCATCTCAAGATATCGATTCTAAACGGACGTTCGTTTTGAGGGCCAGGTTGTATCGGAATTTGTTGCTGACTTAAGACGTCTAGCTGCACCGTGTAAGTTCGAAAATGCGTTGGCAGACATGCTGCGGGACTTCTTTGTAATCGGCATCAACCACGAGGTGATCCTGCGTAAGCTAGTGGAGGCGGAGACGCTGGATTTGAGCAAGGCCATCACGATTGCCCAATCATGCATGACAACGGATGAAAGCTTAAAGCAGATATCATTGAAAAATTGGAACTCGGCAAGTACTGTAAACAAGATAGTATCGTCGTTTGGCAGAGCTGCATATGGCAGGGCTTGCCCGACTGCGTACGGGAAACCTGTGGCTGCTCAAAGTCTGCCAACGGGAATGAATCCGATATCACCGTGTTGGCATTGTGGGGGAAATCATTGGCATCATCAGTGTCGGTTTAAATGGTATATTTGTAAAGGCTGTTCGAGAGTGGGGCATCTCCAGTGCATGTGTCCACAACTGAGCAAGCGTGCTGCGACACACCACATGGAGGATGATGACCAGCCTAGCGCGGATCCAGCTATGCAATCCGAGATATCAGAGGAGGAAGTGTATGGACTGTATTCGTTCCAAACAAAAGCCAACCGATAATAATGATTAATGTAAAACTTACTGGTGTGCTGGTATCAATGGAATTGGACACGGGTGCGAGTCAATCAATAATGAGCTAGAGGACATTTGACAGGCTGTGGGATACTAAGGCTGTAAGGCCCAAGCTGAGTCCAGTCAATGCCAAGTTGCGAACATACTTTAAAGAACTCATAAAGGTGATTGGCAGTGCAGTAATCAAGGTGTTGTATGATGGTGCGGTTCACGATTTACCGTTTTGGATTGTTCCAGGCAATGGTCTAAAGCTGTTCGGCAGGAACTGGTTAGAAAAAATCAAATGGAACTGGAATGAGATCAAAGCGTTGTCATCGGAGGAGGATACTCCATGTGCTCAAGTGCTGAGCAAGTTCCCCTCGCTGTTTGAACCAGGCATCGGCAATTTCACGGGAGCCAAGGTGCAGATCCACGTGGACTCAGATGCAAGACCCGTCCATCATAAAGCTCGGGCAGTCCCGTACATGATGAGGGAGAAGGTTGAAATCGAACTGGACAGACTCCAGCATGAAAAGATTATATCACCGGTCGAATTTAACAAATGGGCCAGCCCCATTGTTTCCGTGTTGAAAAGTGATGGCACTGTCAGGATTTGTGGAGGCTACAAGGTTACGATCAACCGAGTTTCGAAACAGGACCAATACCCACTACCGAAGGCTGATGACCTGTTTGCAATGCTAGCTGGGGGGAAATCGTTCACAAAACTGAATCTGACATCGGCCTACATGACACCGGAGCTGGTCAACATGTTGAAGAAACTTAAGTGCATCAACACTCATAAAGGACTGTTTGTCAACAACAGGTGCCCTTTTGGAATTCGCTCAGCTGCAGGCATATTTCAGAGGAACATGGGGAGTCTACTGAAGTCCGTCCCTAGAACCGTCGTGTTCCAAGATGGCATACTGGTCACAGGTCGTGACTCTGCTGAACATCTGAACAACCTGGAAAAGATTCTACATCGTCTGGACAAAGTGGGACTCAGACTGAAACGCTCGAAGTGCATCTTCATGGCACCGGAAGTTGAATTCCTGGGGAGGAAAATTGCTGCTGACGGTATCAGGCCTACGGACTCGAAAACCAAAGCCATCAAAAATACACCCAAGCCTCAGAATGTGATGGAGCTGCATTTGTTTCTTGGTCTACTCAACTACTTCAGTAATTTCTTACCTAGATTGAGCACCTTATTAGAGCCACTGCACATGCTGCTAAGAAAAGGCGACAACTGGGTTTGGGGTGCATCTCAAGATAGAGCTTTTGAGAAAGCTACTAATCTGCTTTGCTCTAACAAGCTGCTGGTACATTATGATCCATGTAAGCGTCTAGTATTGGCTCATATGGAGTGGGTTGCCTGCTCCAACAAGCTAATGAGTCGGGCAAATTACAAGCTGTTGCATATGCTTCAAAATGTTTGTCAAAGGCGAAAGAGCCTACAGCATGGTAGAGAAAGAAGCACTAGCCTGTGTGTATGGGGTTAAAAAGATGCATCAGTACCTGTTTGGTCTTCGGTTTGAACTGGAAACAGATTACAAGCCACTCATTTCATTGTTTACGGAAAACAAAGATATTAATACCAATGCATCGTCCCGCATCCAGAGATGGGCGCTGACATTATCTGCCTATGATTATGTCATTGGCCATAGACCTGGCACTGAGAATTGTGCCGATGCATTGAGCCATCTGCCGTTGCCCACACCAGAGGTGGAAATGCCACAACTGGCAGACCTACTGTTAGTCATGGATGTTTTTGAAAGTGAAGGAACCCCTGTCACGGCCCAACAAGTTACGACCTGGATCAGCCAGGACCCGATATTATCGGTTGTGAAATGTTGTATCCTTAGTGGTGATTGGTCTGCCATACCCTAGCAAATGTGTGAGGAGACCAAACCTTATATCCGTCGCAAAGACGAACTATCCATTCAATCAGATTGTGTATTGTGGGGTAATCGTGTTGTTATGCCCAAGAAAGGCAGAGAGAAATTTGTGCATGATCTACATCGCATGCATCCCAGTATTGTCATGATGAAAGCCATTGCCAGGTCTCATGTATGGTGGCCTGGAATTGACTCTGATCTGGAATCATGTGTGCATCAGTGCAACACTTGCATGCAGCTTATTAAAACAACTGCGGAATCGCCACTGAGTCTGTGGTCGTGGCCATCTAAACCATGGTTCAGGATCCACATCGACTTTGCAGGTCCCTTCCTGGGAAAGATGTTCTTCGTTGTGGTGGATGCTTATTCCAAGTGGATAAAGTGTACAATCATGTCATCCAACACATCCACAGCTACCATTGAGAGCCTTCGTGTCATGTTTGCTACGCATGGTCTGCCTGACATCGTTGTAAGCGACATCGGATCTTGCTTCACCAGTATGGAGTTTCAAGAGTTCATGAAGCTCAATGATATTAAACATGTGAGGTCAGTACCATTCAAACCCGCATCCAATGGACAAGCAGAGCATGCGGTCCAAACCATCAAGCAGAGTATGAAACGTGTAACTCAAGGTCCACTGCAGACTCGCTTGTCACGCATATTGCTTAGTTACAGGACAAGACCCCATACGCTTACCGGGGTCTGCCCCGCTGAACTATTGATGAAAAGAGGTCTCAAGACCAGGCTCTCTCTTGTCCACCCCGACTTGAATAATCGTGTCGAATACAGACGTCAAAGTCAGCAAAGGTATCTTGATCGCGCTACTGTGTCACGCAACATTTCTATCAATGATCCTGTGTATGTACTGAATTATGGTCAAGGTTCCAAATGGATCGCCGTTACTGTTACGGCCAAGGAAGGTAACAGAGTGTTTATTGTTAAGCTCAAGAATGGGCAGACATGCAGGAAACATGTTGATCAGGTAAAGCTGTGGCACACGGATGAACCGGAACAGTCTGAGGAAGACACAATCAGTGACCAACCAACCTACCCTCAGTCATCAGAGGACTCCGCTGTCATCAATGAATCTGGACTTTCAATCCCTGACGTGGTCATTGCCATTCCCATCAGATCGGCTACCCAGCCTCCAGTCATAATAGACTCAGAACGTTTGCCTAAGGCTGGAGATGAACTGAGACATTCATCTCGGGAGTGGAAAGCCCCGGACTGTCTCAATTTGTAAAAAGACCGTTACTAATATCTTAAAGGGGGATATTGTCATGTCTGTATGTTTGGGCTTACTAGCCACCAGGTGGTGCCACTGTCGGAGATCATTGGGCTGTTCGCACGTGTGTGCGGCCCAGGTATAAAAGGCCAGCCATCTTGTAATATAATCACTTTGGGCCCGAAAAAAAGTAGAGCCAGGTTTGTACCTGTGTTAGTTTACAGTATTCAGTCTATTGAGATATTGCATACACAACAGGATATTGTTAGTGTCCTCTACTGTAAAGACTGATTCAAAATATTTGTTCAGAGGTTCTGCTGTCTCCATGTTTCCCATTACTAATTCCCCAATCTCGTCCTCTAATGGACCAACATTTACTTTAGCCATTCTTTTCCTTTTTATATGCCTATAAAAACTCTTGCTATCTGTTTTTATATTTCGTGCTAGTTTACTTTCATAGTCTATCTTCCCTTTCTTAATCATTTTTTTAGTCATTCTTTGCTGGCTTTTAAAAGCTTCCCAATCTTCTGTCCTCCCACTAGTTTGGCCACTTTGTAAGCACTTGTCTTTATTTGGATACCGTCCTTTATTTCTTTAGTTAGTCACGGATGGCTATCTTTTCCCTTACACCCTTTCCTCTTCACTGGAATATATTTTTCTTGAGAGTTGTGAAATATCTCCTTAAATGTATACCACTGTTCATCAACCGTCCTACACTTAAAGATGGAATGTTTAATTTTTTAAAATTGTTTAGGCTCTGAAATTTGTGGGGTACTTCCTGGACTCTCACTGTAACTCTGATTGGAGAGCAATGAAAACTAGCAGGAAAATAGCATAAATGGTTGTTTTTAACTATTGTCGCCATTTTTCTAGGGTGGGTGGGGTGGTTTTCCCTGATCTGCTGGAGTTATGATGGAGACTGAGCACGGGTGTAAGTGCTGACTCCGGAAGCTCTGGCGTGCTGTACTGCTCCGGTTCTCTCTGACTGGAGACCACCGATTTCTGCCGCATCATCTGTAAAGAGAGCAGAAGGTACAATTGCATGAGCACACTTTGGCAATTTTCCATCGTCTTTAAAAGTAAAGATGTGGAAGACTGTTGTTCTCCGTGTGAGAGTATTGATCTGTTCATCTTACTCGCGCTGCAAATCAGGAAAAGGTAGCATGCATTTAGAACGTAGTAGTTGCTGTGTCTGTCCCCACCACCTCCTGAAAAGGAGTACCTACCACCGAAAGGAGTCCCCGGAAGTGTATTGATATTTGCAGGGAGTCCCTGGGAGTGTATTGATATTTACAGGGAGTCCCCGGAAGTGTATTGATATTTACAGGGAGTCCCCGGAAGTGTATTGATATTTGCAGGGAGTCCCCGGAAGTGTATTGATATTTGCAGGGAGTCCCCGGGAGTGTATTGATATTTACAGGGAGTCCCTGGGAGTGTATTGATATTTGCAGGGAGTCCCCGGGAGTGTATTGATATTTACAGGGAGTCCCTGGGAGTGTATTGATATTTACAGGGAGTCCCCGGGAGTGTATTGATATTTACAGAGAATCCCCGGGAGTGTATTGATAGTTGCAAGGAGTCCCCGGGAGTGTATTGATATTTGCAAGGCTTCCCAGTAGAAATATAGGAACAGGAGTAGGCCGTTCAGCCCCTCGAGCTTCTTCCGCCATTCAGTTAGATCACGGTTCATCTGTGTCATAATTCCATTTACCTGCCTTTGTTCTGTAACCCTTAAAACTCTTGCATCAAAAAATCTGTCAATCTCAGTTTTGAAATTTTCAAGAGTGGGAGAGCTATAGTGATAGGGGATTCGATTGTAAGTGGAATAGATAGGTGTTTCTGCGGCCGCAACCGAGACTCTAGAATGGTATGTTGCCTCCCTGGTGCAAGGGTCAAGGATGTCTCGGAGCAGGTGCAGGACATTCTGAAAAGGGAGGGTGAACAGCCAGTTGTCATTGTACACATAGGTGCCAACGATATAGGTAAAAAATGGGATGAGGTCCTAAGAGACGAATTTAGGGAGCTAGGAGCTAAATTAAAAAGTAGGACCTCAAAAGTAGTAATCTCAGGATTGCTACCAGTGCTACGTGCCAGTCAGAGTAGGAATCGCAGGATAGCTCAGATGAATACGTGGCTTGAGGAGTGGTGCAGAAGGGAGCGATTCAAATTCCTGGGGCATTGGAACCAGTTCTGGGGGAGGTGGGACCGGTACAAACCGGACAGTCTGCACCTGGGCAGGACCGGAACCAATGTCCTGCCATTAGGTTTCGGTCCTGCCCAGGTGTAGACCATCCTAGGTGGAGTGTTTGCTAGTGCTGTTGGGGAGGAGTTAAACTAATATGGCAGCGGGATGGGAACCTATGCAGGGAGGCAGAGGGAAATAAAAGGGAGACAGAGGCAAAAGATAGAAAGGAGAATAGTAAAACTGGAGGGCAGAGAATCCCAAGGCAAAAAACAAAAAGGGCCACATTACAGCAAAATTCTAAAGGGACAAGGTTTGTTAAAAAGACAAGCCTGAAGGCTCTGTGTCTTAATGCAAGGAGTATCCGTAATAAGGTGGATGAATTAACTGTGCAAATAGATGTTAACAGATATGATATGATTGGGATTACAGAGACGTGGCTCCAGGATGATCAGGGCTGGGAACTCAACATCCAAGGGTATTCAACATTCAGGAAGGATAGAATAAAAGGAAAAGGAGGTGGGGTAGCATTGCTGGTTAAAAAGGAGATTAATACAATAGTTAGGAAGGACATTAGCTTGGATGATGTGGAATCTATATGTAGAGCTGCAGAACACCAAAGGGCAAAAAACGTTAGTGGGAGTTGTGTACAGACCTCCAAACATTAGAAGTGATGTTGGGGAGGGCATCAAACAGGAAATTAGGGGTGCATGCAATAAAGGTGCAGCAGTTATCATGGGTGACTTTAATATGCATATAGATTGGGCTAACCAAACTGGAAGCAACACAGTGGAGGAGGGTTTCCTGGAGTGCATAATGGATGGTTTTCTAGACCAATATATCGAGGAACCAACTCGGGGGGAGGCCATCTTAGACTGGGTGTTGTGTAATGAAAGAGGATTAATTAGCAATCTCGTTGTGCAAGGCCCTTTGGGGAAGAGTGACCATAATATAGTGGAATTCTACATTAGGATGGAGAATGAAACAGTTAATTCAGAGACCATGGTCCAGAACTTAAAGAAGGGTAACTTTGAAGGTATGAGGCGTGACTTGGCTAGGATAGATTGGCGAATGATACTTAAGGGGTTGACAGTGGATGGGCAATGGCAGATATTTAGAGACCGCATGGATGAACTACAACAATTGTACATCCCTGTCTGGTGTAAAAATAAAAAAGTGAAGGTGGCTCAACCGTGGCTATCAAGGGAAATCAGGGATAGTATTAAAGCCAAGGAAGTGGCATACAAATTGGCCAGAAATAGCAGCGAACCCGGGGACTGGGAGAAATTTAGAACTCAGCAGAGGAGGACAAAGGGTTTGATTAGGGCAGGGAAAATAGAGTACGAGAGGAAGCTTGCAGGGAACATTAAGACGGACTGCAAAAGTTTCTATAGATATGTAAAGAGAAAAAGGTTAATAAAGACAAATGTAGGTCCCCTGCAGTCAGAATCAGGGAAGTCATAACGGGGAACAAAGAAATTGCAGACCAATTGAACAAGTACTTTGGTTCGGTATTCACTAAGGAGGACACAAACAACCTTCCAGATATAAAAGGGGTCAGAGGGTCGAGTAAGAAGGAGGAACTGAGGGAAATCCTTATTAGTCGGGAAACTGTGTTGGGGAAATTGATGGGATTGAAGGCCGATGAATTCCCAGGGCCTGATGGTCTGCATCCCAGAGTACTTAAGGAGGTGGCCTTGGAAATAGCGAATGCATTGACAGTCATTTTCCAACATTCATTCGACTCTGGATCAGTTCCTATGGAGTGGAGGGTAGCCAATGTCACCCCACTTTTTAAAAAAGGAGCGAGAGAGAAAACAGGGAATTATAGACCGGTCAGCCTGACATTGGTAGTGGGCAAAATGATGGAATCAATTATTAAGGATGTCATAGGAGTGCATTTGGAAAGAGGTGACATGATCAGTCCAAGTCAGCATGGATTTGTGAAAGGGAAATCATGCTTGACAAATCTTCTGGAATTTTTTGAGGCTGTTTCCAGTAGAGTGGTCAAGGGAGAACCAGTTGATGTGATGTATTTGGACTTTCAGAAGGCTTTTGACAAGGTCCCACACAAGAGATTAATGTGCAAAGTTAAAGCACATGGGATTGGGGGTAGTGTGCTGACGTGGGTTGAGAACTGGTTGGCAGACAGGAAGCAAAGAGTAGGAGTAAATAGGTACTTTTCAGAATGGCAGGCAGTGACTAGTGGGGTACCGCAAGGTTCTTTGCTGGGGCCCCAGCTGTTCACATTGTACATTAATGATTTAGACGAGGGGATTAAATGTAGTATCTCCAAATTTGCGGATGACACTAAGTTGGGTGGCAGTGTGAGCTGCGAGGAGGATGCTATGAGGCTGCAGAGTGACTTGGATAGGTTAGGTGAGTGGGCAAATGCATGGCAGATGAAGTATAATGTGGATAAATGTAAGGTTATCCACTTTGGTGGTCAACACAGAGAGACAGACTATTATCTGAATGGTGACAAATTCGGAAAAGGGGAGGTGCAACGAGACCTGGGTGTCATGGTACATCAGTCATTGAAGGTTGGCATGCAGGTACAGCAGGCGGTTAAGAAAGCAAATGGCATGTTGGCCTTCATAGCGAGGGGCTTTGAGTACAGGGGCAGGGAGGTGTTACTACAGTTGTACAGGGCCTTGGTGAGTCCACACCTGGAGTATTGTGTACAGTTTTGGTCTCCTAACTTGAGGAAGGACATTCTTGCTATTGAGGGAGTGCAGCGAAGGTTCACCAGACTGATTCCCGGGATGGCGGGACTGACATATCAAGAAAGACTGGATCAACTGGGCTTGTATTCACTGGAGTTCAGAAGAATGAGAGAGGATCTCATAGAAACGTTTAAAATTCTGATGGGTTTAGCTAGCTTAGATGCAGGAAGAATGTTCCCAATGTTGGGGAAGTCCAGAACCAGGGGTCACAGTCTAAGGATAAGGGGTAAACCATTTAGGACTGAGATGAGGAGAAACTTCTTCACCCAGAGAGTTGTGAACCTGTGGAATTCTCTACCACAGAAAGTAGTTGAGGCCAATTGACTAAATATATTCAAAAATAAGTTAGATGTAGTCCTCACTTCTAAGGCGAGAAAGCAGGAATGGGGTACTGAAGTTGCATGTTCAGCCATGAACTCATTGAATGGCGGTGCAGGCTAGAAGGGCCGAATGGCCTACTCCTGCACCTATTTTCTATGTTTCTATGTTTCTATGACTCAACAGCTTTTTAGGCAGAGAGTTCCAGGTTTCCACTACCCTTTGTGTGAAGAAGTGCTTCCTGACATCACCCCTGAACGGCCTAGCTCTAATTTTAAGGTTATGCCCCCCTTGTTCTGGGCTTCCCCCACCAGAGAAAATAACTTCTCTCCATCTACCCTATCAAAATCCTGTATACACACCTCAATTAGATCACCCCTTCATCTTCTGTAATCGAACATTGTGTTGATATTCACAGCAGGTATCACGGGAAAATTTAAAAACCACTGGCCTAAAGAAATATCCAAACAACAAAAATATGAAGATGAAAAAAAGAATTCAATAAGATTCAGGTCGGAAACTGTTAAGCCTGTGGCAGGAGAACAATTCCCCAACATTTTATATCCTCAGCTCTATATTGATCTATTTCGTAATTGTTTAAATCATTGTCACTTCACTTGTTGTTCTTGGTCATGTTGCTTCAAAGTGTTTCTTTTCATGCTGTCAAATATATTGCCTCTCCTTGAAAAAGTTCATTTATTTTTGTAACCCTTTTTATCAGCATCGTGGACAGCTTTCTTCTAAGAAACCTTTAAGACTGGTTAACAAATGTTCAATGACAACCTTTAAAAGCATCACCTACCTGGGCTGAATACAAGTGCAGCTTGTTCTAAGCTAGTACTATGCACACTGCCCTTCACTGGGCTCGACCGCCGCCCCTCGCTGGGCTTGACCTCCGGCCCTCGCTGGGCTCGACCTCTGCCCTTCGCTGGGCTCGACCTCCGCCCTTCGCTGGTGTCGACCTCCGCCCTTCGCTGGAGTCGACCTCCGCCCCTCGCTGGGCTCGAGCTCCGCCCCTCGCTGGGGTGGACCTTCAGCTCCTCCGATCAAATGCTACCGCTCACTGGGCTTGACCCCTGTCCTCATTGGGATTGAGCGCCGCCCCACACTGGGCGGTGTTCGACCCCAGCGAGGGGCGGAGGCCGACCCCAGTGAGGGGCAGCATTTGAGACTAGCGAGAGGCGGCGTTTGAGCCCAGTGGGGGGGGGGGCGGAGCTCGAGCCCAGCGTTGGGGCGGTGCAGCCTTTAAGATCGGTGGGGTTGTGGCCCAGGAGCGGCGCAGCATTTAACAGCAGCGGGGTCGGGACCCAGGGGAGGTGCAACAGATCTTGGTCTCCAGCTGTCTTGGTCACTCCTCACCACTGGATCAAGACCTAGCTCTGTCGAGCCCGTGTGGTGGTTTGTGTGCAACGGTCAGCACAGGTTAAAAGAGAATCCATGCACAGGCATCTTTCACCCTTTAAGATGTAACTCATTGTAACATCTGTGAGCACATCTATTTTTTTGGTGCAAAGAACATCATTCTTGTCTCGAGGGACTGCCTCACTATACTAGTACTGTAATGAGCTGGAAACAGTGCTGAGTGGTGCAGACAGTCCAGTTCCCATGGGCAGAAGTGGACCTTTTTAGTCAGGAGGTCCTCTCCCGAGGAGTGAACGAGTTCATCTCAATGTGCAGCAAAAGAGAGAGAAAGAAAATATACCTGTCATTAAACAGGAAGAAGATGAGAATTCTGCAAACAAGAGGAGCTTTGCGCAGGAAGGTTTATCTTCAGATGCCAACATGACGTTCGCTCTGGTGAATGCACCAGCCCCTCGACAGCAATGGTGGAACGGCCGTGACGTGCCCTACTTAGCAGAACGGCTGGATCAGTGGAGTGTTCAGCTGGGCAACAAAACCCACCGGGGGCTAAGTTCAATAGCCCCCAAAAACAGGTGGGGGCATCAAGATGCCTGATTAACCCCGCACCCATTGCTTCTGATGCAGGCTGCACACAAACTTCTTGCTGCCTGCTAATATAAACGATTGCAGTATTGAGGAAGCACTAAATGTGCTGTTGAGTGGCTGTGTACTTCCCCAGGGGGCCCAAGTTCATGCTAGGCTAGCACCACTTAATGCTAGCCTGCACTACTTAAAGCCAGCCTGCACCTCTTAAAGGGAAGGTGCATTCTGGCATAAATGACCTGGAAGACATAGATGACCTGGAAGAGGGGACAGAGTGTAGTGTAACAAAATTTGCAGATGACACAAAGATTAGTGGGAAAGCGGGTTGTGTAGAGGACACAGAGAGGCTGCAAAGAGATTTAGATAGGTTAACGAATGGGCTAAGGTTTGGCAGATGGAATACAATGTCGGAAAGTGTGAGGTCATCCACCTTGGAAAAAAAAACAGTAAAAGGGAATATTATTTGAATGGGGAGAAATTACAACATGCTGCGGTGCAGAGGGACCTGGGGGTCCTTGTGCATGAATCCCAAAAAGTTAGTTTGCAGGTGCAGCAGGTAATCAGGAAGGCGAATGAAATGTTGGCCTTCACTGCGAGAGGGATGGAGTACAAAAGCAGGGAGGTCCTGCTGCAACTGTACAGGGTATTGGTGAGGCCGCACCTGGAGTACTGCGTGCACTTTTGGTCACCTTACTTAAGGAAGGATATACTGGCTTTGGAGGGGGTACAGAGATGATTCACGAGGCTGATTCCGGAGATGAGGCGGTTACCTTGTGATGATAGATTGAATAGACTGAGTCTTTACTCGTGGAGTTCAGAAGGATGAGGGGTGATCTTATAGAAACATTTAAGATAATGAAAGGGATAGACAAGATAGAGGCAGAGAGGTTGTTTCCACTGGTCGGGGAGACTAGAACTAGGGGGCACAGCCTCAAAATACGGGGGAGCCCATTTAAAACCGAGTTGAGAAGGAATTTCTTCTCCTAGAGGGTTGTGAATCTGTGGAATTCTCTGCCCAAGGAAGCAGTTGAGGCTAGCTCATTGAATGTATTCAAATCACAGATATATAGATTTTTAACCAGTAAGGGAATTAAGGGTTATGGGGAGCGGGCGGGTAAGTGGAGCTGAGTCCACGGCCAGATCAGCCATGATCTTGTTGAATGGTGGAGCAGGCTCGAGGGCCTACTCCTGTTCCTAATTCTTATGTTCTTATGTTCTTATGGAGCAGGTGCTGGAAGTGGCTGGGGAAGAGAGTCTGATCTGAAAGAACACTGACTAATGGTGTAACAGGGAAAAGAGCATACTACAAGGTTCTCAGACAAGGCACTGAAGGTCTTTGGTGGAGAAGGTGGACAGGAGGAGAGAGGTCAACTATCCACAGGGAGCCAAGAGGCCATCCAGACAAACTCTCAGAAGGCAGTGGGAGCAGGTAGCCATGGAGGTCAATGCCAGAAGTCAAGCCCCAAGGATCTAGATAGAGTGCCTCAAAAAGTCAATGCCTTCACACGAGTGGTCAAGTTCAGTGAATTCATCTTCAAATGTCCTATCCCACCATCTGGACAACTAGCTACAAACACTGCTCAATGCATCACACCCCTGTTGTTATGTATGTAAACCTTTAATTATCATGTCTAACTAGAAGAGGGCTCATCCCACAATCCCTTGGGAGAACCTGTATATAAGGAGGCCTCACAGGCTGGAGAGGCACTCTGAGATCTGCAATAAAGGACTACAGTCGCATCTTACTTTGAGTTTGCAGTATCTAGTCTGACTCATTATCCAAGACATAACAACTGGCGACGAGATAGAGATAACGAACCCCCAATGCAACAATGCAGAGAACTGTGGGCATCCTAGAGAAATTTTCAGAGGGAGATAATTGGGAAACCTTCGTGGAGCGACTTGACCAATACTTTCTGGCCAACAAGCTGGAAGGAGAAGTGAACACTGCCAAACGAAGGGCGATCCTCCTTACCGTTTGCGGGACATCAACGTATGGCCTCATGAAAAACCTGCGTGCTCCAGCAAAACCCACAGACAAGTCATACGATGAGTTGTGCACACTGGCCCGGGAGCATCTAAACCCGAAGGAAATCGTTCTGATGGTGAGGTATCGGTTCTACACGTACAAGAGGTCTGGAGGCCAGGAAGTGGCAAGCTACGTCGCCGAGTTAAGGCGCCTTGCAGGACATTGCGAATTTGAAGGACACTTGGAGCATATGCTCAGGGACTTCTTTGTACTTGACATTGGCCATGAAGTAATATTTCGCAAACTTTTGATGTGGAGACCCCAACCTTGAGTAAAGCCATAGTGATAGCCCAGGCGTTTATCTCCACCAGTGACAATACCAAACAAATTTCCCAGCACACTAGTGCTTCTGCAAGTACTGTGAACAAAGTAACATTGTTTTCGAATCAAAATGTACATGGTAGGACTTACACGCCTGTAGCTGCACGTCCGCAGATGACTCAGAGTCCGCCATCAAGGGTGGCGAATACAAGGCCTTGTTGGCGCTGTGGGGGTGATCATCGATTCCATTCATGCCGCTTCAAAGGATATGTTTGCAAGGGCTGTGGAACAATGGGACACCTCCATCGTATGTGCAGGCGAGCTGCAAATCCTGCTAATCTTGTAAACCATCATGTTGCAGAGGAGGACAGATCCACGCTGGATCATGTTGAACCAGAGCCTCAGACCGAGGAGGCAGAGGTATATGGGGTGCACAAATTAATGCAGTGTCCCCCGATAATGCTGAAGGTTGAATTAAATGGACTCCCGGTGTCCATGGAGCTGGACACGGGTGCAAGCCAGTCCATAATGAGTAAAAAGATTTTCGATAAGTTGTGGTGCAACAAGGCTTCAAGCACAGTCCTGACTCCCATTCGTACCAAACTTAGAACGTATACAAAGGAACAGATTCCCGTAATTGGCAGTGCTACTGTAAAGGTGTCCTACAATGGAGCGGTGCACGATTTACCACTCTGGGTGGTACCGAGTGATGGCCCCACGCTGTTCGGCAGGAGCTGGCTGGGAAAGATACGCTAGAACTGGGACGACGTCCGAGCGCTTTCATCCGTCGACGACACCTCATGTGCCCAGGTCCTAAGCAAGTTCCACTTGCTGTTCAAACCAGGCATCGGGAAGTTCCAAGGAGCAAAAGTGCAGATGAGTGGGCCAGTCCGATTGTTCCAGTCCTCAAGGGAGACGGCACCGTCAGAATCTATGGTGATTACAAAGTAACTATCAATTGTTTCTCGTTGCAGGATCAATACCCGCTACCAAAAGCAGACGACCTATTTGCGACGCTGGCGGGAGGAAAGACATTCACGAAGCTACACTTGACCTCGGCCTAAATGACGCAGGAGTTGGAGCAATCTTCGAAAGGCCTCACCTGCATCAACATGCACAAAGGTCTTTTTGATTACAACAGATGCCCATTTGGGATTCGATCGGCCGCGGCGATATTCCAGAGGAAAATGGAAAGCTTGCTGAAGCCAGTCCCGCGCACCGTGGTCTTCCAGGATGACATCTTGTTTACAGGTCGGGACACCGTCGAGCACCTGCAGAACCTGGAGGAGTTTCTTAGTCGGCTTAATCGTGTGGGGCTCAGGCTAAAATGCTCAAAGTGCGTTTTCCTGGCACCTGAAGTGGAGTTCCTGGGGAGAAGAATCGCGGCGGACGGCATCAGGCCCACCGATTCGAAGACGGAGGCAATCAAGAATGTACTGAGATCACAGAACGTGACGGAGCTGCGGTCATTTCTAGGGCTCCTAAACTATTTTGGTAACTTCATACCGGGTCTTAGCACATTGCTAGAACCCCTGCACTCTTTACTGAGTAAGGGAGATGAATGGGTATGGGGTAAAAGCCAAGAAAATGCCTTTGAGAAAGCTAGGAAGCTGTTATGTTCAAACAAATTGCTTGTGTTTTACAATCTATGTAAACGTTTGGTACCAGCATGTGATGCGTCGTCGTACGGGGTTGGGTGTGTATTGCAACGAGCTAATGAATTTGGGAAATTGCAACCGGTTGCGTATGCATCCAGAAGTCTGTCTAAAGCCGAGAGGGCCTACAGTATGATTGAAAAAGAAGCATTAGCATGTGTTTACGGGGTAAAGAAAATGCATCAATATCTGTTCGGGCTCAAATTTGAATTAGAAACCAACAATAGGCCACTTATATCCCTCTTTTCTGAAAATAAGAGGCTAAATACAAATTCATCGGCCCGCATCCAGAGATGGGCGCTCACGTTGTCCAGATACAACTGTGCCATCCGTCACAGGTAGGCACAGAAAACTGTGCTGATGCTCTCAGTAGGCTACCATTGTCCACCGCGGGGGTGGAGATGGCACAGCCAGCAGATTTAGTTATGGTAATGGAAGCATTCGAGAGTGAGCAATCACTTGTTTCTATTGGCGAGAAAGCAGGAATGGGGTACTGAAGTTGAATGTTCAGCCATGAACTCATTGAATGGCGGTGCAGGCTAGAAGGGCCGAATGGCCTACTCCTGCACCTATTTTCTATGTTTCTATGTTACCGCCTGACAGATTAGAACCTGGACGAGCCAGGACCTCTTACTGTCCTTCGTAAAAAACTGTGTGCTCCACGGGAGTTGGTCCAGTGTCCTGTTAGAGATGCAGGAAGAAATAAAGCCGTACCAGCGACGCAAAGGTGAAATGTCTATACAGGCAGACTGCCTCTTATGGGGCAATCGGGTAGTTGTGCCAAAAAAGGGCAGGGACACTTTCATTAGTGATCTCCACAGTACCCACCCAGGCATTGTAATAATGAAAGCGATAGCCAGATTCCACGTGTGGTGACCCGGTATCGATGCACTTAGAGTCCTGTGTACAGAAATGTAATACATGTTCCCAGTTAAGCAATGCACCCAGGGAGGCACCATTAAGTTTATGGTCATGGCCCTTCAAACTGTGGTCTAGGGTTCATGTCGACTATGCAGACCCATTCTTGGGAAAAATGTTTTTAGTGTTTGTAGATGTGTACTCCAAATTGAATGAATGTGTGATAATGTCAGCAAGCATGTCCACTGCCACCATTGAAAGCCTACGGGCCATGTTTGCCATGCACGGCCTGTCTGATGTCCTTGTAAGTGACAATGGGCCATGCTTTACCAGTGCTAAATTCAAGGAATTCGTGACCAAACATGTCACATCTGCCCCGTTTAAGCCAGCGTCCAACGGTCAGGCAGAACGAGCAGTTCAAACAATCAAGCAGAGCTTGAAAAGGGTAACTGAAGGCTCACTGCAGACTCGCTTATCCTGAGTCCTGCTTAGTTACTGCACAAGACCCCACTTGCTCACCGGGGTCCCTCCCGCTGAACTGCTCATGAAAAGGGCACTTAAGACAAGGCTCTCGTTAGTCCACCCTGATCTACACGAACAGGTAGAGAGCAGGCGGCTTCAACAGAATACATATCATGATCGCGCAAATGTGTCACGCGAAATTGAAGTAAATGATCCTGTATTTGTGTTGAACTATGGACAAGGTCCCAAGTGGATTGCTGGCACTGTTTTGGCAAAAGAGGGGAGTAGGATGTTTGTGGTCAAACTCACAAATGGACTCACCTGCAGAAAACACTTGGACCAAATCAAACTCAGATTTACGGACTATCCAGCGCAACCCACAATAGACTCTACCTTTTTCGATCCTCCAACACACACACAAGTAACAACCGACCCAGTGGTTGACCACGAAGCAGAACCCATCACCCGCAGCAGTCCAGCAAGGCTCACCACCCCCAGCAGTCCAGCAAGACCAGCTGCGCTGCAGCCCAGCTAGGGCCCAACAAAAGACTCACCAACACCAGCATTTGCACTGAGACGATCAACCAGGGAAAGGAAGGCCCCAGATCGACTCACATTGTAAACAGTTACACTATTGACTTGGGGGGAGTGTTGTTATGTATGTAAACCTGTAATTACCATGTCTAACCACCAGTGGGCTCATCCCTGGAGTCCCAAGAGATCCCACAATCCCTTGGGAGCACCTGTATATAAGGAGACCTCACAGCCTGGAGAGGCACTCTGAGATTTGCAATAAAGGACTATGGTGACACTTACTTTGAGCTTGTAGTATCTAGTCTGACTCTTCATCCAAGACATAACACCTATCACTCAGTTACCAACAATCTCTATCAAACAGGACTCATGCCTAATATTCATAGCTTCACTTCACCCTCACACACTGAGCACTGCTACAGGCCTCACACCCCACATCTCACAGCTTGCACAGTCAGCTATTCAGCCATGACAGACACATCACCCAACCATATTGCACCACCTCACTGACACACTTCCATCTCTCTTGCAGGACAAGTTGGCACATAACAGATGGCAGCAGCAGCTAACTGCTAGGGAACAGACATGGCTACATGACCTTACTCGATGGAGGAGATGGTGGTTGCCATCATTGGAGTGGCCGCCCGTGGCCAGTGGCAGGGCTGAAACAATTGAAGATGATGGTATTATGATATCTAATCCTCAATCTCACATCCCACTTCCCCCTCATCCCACAATCTCTTCTGATTTACAAGCTGCAGTTGGTGTAAGCATACACCTCTTACTTTCCTCCCTTCCCCTCACCACAACCCTACCCTTGCATCTTTCTCCTTTCAGATCACCAAGAACTGCACCCTGGCCAGGCAGTGGTGGAGGAGCAAGAACTGGAAGAGGAAGAAGGCAGTGACACAGCACCGTCATTTGATTTCACACTCGCAGCCACCAGCTCAGACTCTGACACTCTGCGTACTTTAGAGGATAAGTTAGACGCAGGAACGGCACATGGTGAGTCACCGGGCATGAGTGGCCTGCAGCCAGGGCGGGGGGAAAGGTGAGGTCACACACGAGTTCTGCTGCAGAGGACTCAGATGAGCATTTCAATGGAGCAGACTACAGAAGAAGGCTGATGGGTGTGCACAATGGCGCATTGGCAGGCCTGCCAGAAAGCCTGTGTGCAATGTTAAGAAGCATGGAAGAGTGCAGCATCAACTTGGCACAATGCCTCAGTTACCTCCAATGTTCCCGCTAAGCTGTGCGGCGACACGGCCATGCAGCAGTCTGGAGTTCCCACGAAGGCCGCTCAGTGGATTTTAGAAAGAAGAAATGACACATGGGCGGACATTTGAATGGGCCATGCAGCCAGTTAAAGGGACCGTGCACAAAAGTAAAGTTAGACGGAACATTGGTTACCTCCCTTATGCAGCAGTGCATGGCAAACTGGGAGATGTTGCGAATATCTCCAGCTCCAGCATGGAAAAAGATGACGTATAAAAGTTCATGGCCACCGTGATCTTCACTCCCACTGGCAATGCGGTCCTTGCCATACTCTGAGATTGCAGTTGTGTCTGCGGCAGGTGGCAGGTTTCAGTGAGGAAGTGCACCATCGTCCCTTTTGTCATTTCATCTCTTCTGATTTCTACCCTATCACAGACCTTCCCTTTTGTCCTTTCCTCTCATCCTCCCCTTTCCCTTGCCCCTGCATTTGCTCAAAACCTGTTACATCTCTAACATTTTCCGGTTCTGAGAAAGGTGATCGACCTGAAACGTTAACTCGGTTTCTCTCTGCACAGATGCTACCTGACCTGCCGAGTATTTCCAGCGTTTTCTGTTTTTATTTCAGTGAGGACGTCCTTGGTGAAATGAAGACATCTGACACCCTGTTCCTCGCTGAGGTTCAGGTAGGTGCATTGCTCCCTGAACACCTTGGGTGGATATGGTCTCCTTCTGAGAGCCCATCTCCCCCTCCTCCTCCTCCCTCTTCCAGCAGTTTGTTCTGCTCTGTGTCGCCTCTGTTCATTCTCCTGGCATGCTGGAGGCCAAGTGAAATTCCGACTGCAGCATCCATGTCTGGGAGCAAGTGGTCTGTGCAGAGTCCTTGCAGTCACGACAGAGTCATTTGGCACCTGCCACTCTCTGTAGACTTTAGCAACTTGAAGTAACTGTACAAACCACCAAACACTTCAACAAACTCAGCAACAGCCAGTAGAAATCAATCAGCAACTAACCTGTAAGTAGCCAATGATTCCTTTAAATAGCGCTGGTGGGAGGTTTGTTGCAGCTGCTGAACGTACGTCCAGCTGTGCGAGGTTAAGAGAGGGCATTAGCTGCAGCATTGTGCTCCAAAATGGCAGCCATGGCATCACATCAGCGTTGCACACTGATTGACGTCACGATCTGCCTGTTCGGCACACTTCTGGCGCACGCTCCCTGCGCCCACGCAAATGCCCTACCCAAGATGGCAGCCAGCGGGCCCGCACTGGAAGTTTACGTGCACGCTGCAGAAACCATTTTGGAACCAAACCGACACCTGGAGCACCCAAAATACAGGCGATATGGAGCTGAATATTTTAGCCACCATATTTTTACTTCAGCTGTTAGTTTGATCGATGGGGGGATGGGAACCTATGCTGGGAGACAGAGGGAAGTAAAATCAGGTCAGAAGCAAAAGGTAGAAAGGAGAAAAGTAAAAGTGGAGGGCAGAAAAATCAAAGGCAAAAATCAAAAAGGACCACATTACAGCATAATTCTAAAAGGACAAAGAGTGTTAAAAAAACAAGCCTGAAGGCTCTGTGTCTCAATGCGAGGAGCATTCGTAACAAAGTGGATGAATTAACTGCGCAGATAGCAGTAACCGGATATAATGTAATTGGGATTACAGAGACATGGCTCCAGGGTGATCAAGGCTGGGAACTCAACATCCAAGGGTATTCAATATTCAGGAAAGATTGACAGAAAGAAAAAGGAGGTGAGGTAGCGTTGCTGGTTAAAGAGGAAATTAACGCAACATTAAGGAAGGACATTAGCTTGGATGAGGTGGAATCTGTATGGGTAGAGCTGCGGAACACCAAAGGGCAGAAAACGCAAGTGGGAGTTGTGTACAGACCACCAAATAGTTATGGTGAGATTGGGGATGGCATCAAACAGGAAATTAGGGATGCGTGCAATAAAGGTACAGCAGTTATCATGGGTGACTTTAATCTACATATAGATTGGGCTAACCAAACTGGCAGCAATACAGTGGAGGAGGATTTCCTGGAGTGTATAAGGGATGGTTTTCTAGACCGATAGGTTGAGGAACCAACTAGAGAGCTGGCTGGGAGAACATCCTAGACTGGGTGATGTGTAATGAGAGAGGATTAATTGGAAATCTTTTTGTGCAAGGCCCCTTGGGAGGAGTGACCATAATATGGTAGAATTCTTCATTAAGATGGAGAGTGACACAGTTAATACAGAGACTAGAATCCTGAACTTAAAGAAATGTAACTTTGACAGTATGAGACGTGAATTGGCTAGGATAGACTGGCGAATGCATCATCATCGTAGGCAGTCCCTCGGGATCGAGGAAGACTTGCTTCCACTCTTAGCATGAGTTCTTAGATGGCTGAACAATCCAATACGAGAACCACAGTTTCTGTCACAGGTGGGACAGATAGTCGTTGAAGAAAAGGGTGGGCAGGGAGCCTGGTTTGCCCGCACGCTCCTTCCACTGCCTGCGCTTAATTTCTGCATGCTCTCGGCGATGATCCTCAAGGAGCTCAGCGCCCTCCCGAATGTACTTCCTCCACTTCGGGCGGTCTATGTTCAAGGACTCCCAGGTGTCAGTGGGGATGTCGCACTTTATCAGGGAGGCTTTGAGGGTGTCCTTGTAACGTTTCCTCTGCCCACCTTTGGCTCGTTTGTCGTGGACGAGTTCTGAGTAGAGCGCTTGCTTTGGGAGTCTCGTGTTTGGCATGTGAAGTATGTGGCCTGCCCAGCGGAGCTGATCAAGTGTGGTCAGTGCTTCAATGCTGGGGATGTTGGCCTGGACGAGGACGCTAATGTTTGTGCGTCTGTCCTCCCAGGGGATTTGCAGGATCTTATGGAGACATCGCTGGTGGTATTTCTCCAGCGACTTGAGGTGTCTACTGTACATGGTCCACGTCTCTGAGCCATACAGGAGGGCGGGTATTACTATGGCCCTGTAGACCATGAGCTTGGTGACAGTTTTGAGGGACTGATCTTCAAACACTCTTTTCCTCAGGCGGCCGAAGGCTGCACTGGCGCACTGGAGGCGGTGTTGGATCTCATCATCAATGCCTGCTCTTGTTGATAGGAGGCTCCCGAGATAGGGGAAGTGGTCCACGTTGTCCAGGGCCACGCCGTGGATCTTGATGTTTGGGGGGCCAGTGCTGTGCGGCGAGGGCAGGCTGGTGAAGGACCTTTGTCTTACTAATGTTTAGCGTAAGGCCCATGCTTTCATATGCCTCGCTAAATATGTCGACTATATCCTGGAGTTCAGCCTCTGTGTGTGCACAGACACAGGCATCGTCCGCGTACTGTAGCTTGACGCCAGAGGTTGGAGTGGTCTTGGACCTGGCCTGGAGATGGCGAATGTTGAACAGCTTCCCACTGGTTCTGTAGTTTAGCTCCACTCCAGCGGGGAGCTTATCAACTGTGAGGTGGAGCATGGCAGCGAGGAAGATTGAGAAGAGGGTTGGGGCGATGACGGAGCCCTGCTTGACCCCGGTCCGGACATGAATTGGGTCTGTGATGGATCCGTTGTTAAGGATCACGGCTTGCATGTCGTCGAGGAGCAGGTGGAGGATGGTGATGTACTTTTAGGGGCATCCGAAACGGAGGAGTACACTCCATAGACCCTCGCGGTTGACAGTGTCAAAGGCCTTTGTAAGGTCGAAGGCCATGTATAAGGGTTGGCGCTGGTCCCTGCATTTTTCCTGCAGCTGTTGCACTGCAAAAATCATGTCCGTTGTGCTCCGGAGGAGATGAAATCCGTACTGCGATTTCGGGAGGAACTCCTCGGCCACGGGGAGAAGGCAATTGAGGAGGACTCTAGCGATGACTTTCCCAGTGGTTGATAGCAGGGAGATTCCTCTGTAGTTGCCGCAGTCGGACTTGTCCCCTTTTTTAAAGATGGTCACGATCACTGCATCTCTAAAATCTCCCGGCATGCTCCCATCCCTCCAGATGAGAGAGATGAGGTCATGTAGTGCCAGTAGTGCCTCTCTGCCATACTTCAGTGCCTCAGCAGGGATTCCATCCGCTCCCGTAGCCTTGTTGTCTTATGGCCTTTTCTACCTCGTGCAGTGTTGGGGTCTCACTGAGGTGGTAGCGGGTAGCATGCTGCGGAATGGAGTCGAGAACACCCGAGTCAAAGGCATAGTCTCGGTTGAGGAGATCTTCGAAGTGTTCCTTCCAGTGGGCCCTGACTGCCTCGGTGTCCTTGATGAGTGTTTCCCTGTTCTTGGCCAGGAGTGGGTGGGGCCTTGGGAGTTTGGTCCGTATGTGGCCTTGTCCGCGGTGAAGAATCCTCGCGCATCACGGCCGTCGGCCAGCTGCTGTACTTCCTGTGCTTTCTCCATCCACCACCTGTTCTTTAGGTCCCTGGTTTTTTGTTGGACCTTAGCCTTTAGCCAGTTGTAACGCTGCTTTGCTGCTTCCGAGTTGAGTTGCTGTTTAAGGCTCAGAAATGCCCTGCTCTTGCAGTCTATTAATTCTTGAATCTCCTGATCATTCTCATCAAACCAGTCCTGGTGTTTCCTGATTGAGTGACCGAGCGTCTCTTTGCAGGCACTGGTTATGGAGGCCTGGAGGGCAGACCAAGCGCTGTGGGCATTCTGCGTCTCGGGGTCATCAAGGCACGCCAGGTTAGCTGTGAGGCGCTGACTGTAAAAGGTTCTCTTAGCTGGGTCCTCAAGTGCCCCAGCATTGACTTTTTTGTGACACTGCTTCTGCTGCCCCCTTCGCTTTGGGGCTATGTTGATGTCAATGATGGATCGGATTAGGCGATGGTCCATCCAGCAGTCGTCAGCTCCTGTCATGGCACGGGATGCGCACATCCTTGCAATCCCTGGCTCGGACGATGACCTAGTCGAGCAGGTGCCAGTGCTTGGAGCGAGGGTGTTACCACGATGCCTTGTATTTGTCCCTCTGGCGGAACAAAGTGTTGGTGATGACAAGTTCATGTTCTAGACATTTTGTCAGGAGTAGTGTACCGCTGGAGTTGGCTTTCCCTACCCCCCTCTCTGCCAATCACGCCTCTCCAGAGGTCTGTCGACCCTGGCGTTGAAGTCCCCGAGCAGGATCAGTTTGTCGCCCGCGGGGACACAGGTCAGGGATTTTTCGAGGTTGGAATAAAAACCTTCTTTGGCCTCATCTGTTACATCGAGTGTTGGGGCGAACGCACTGATGACTGTGGCGCACTGGTTCCGGGATAGGGAGAGTCGAAGCGACATGAGCGTTTGTTAGCCCCGCAGCGGGAGTCTTTGAGGCGGTCGACCAGCTCGTTTTGATGGCGAAGCTGACTCCGTGGGAGCGGCGTTCTGCCTCTGGTTTCCCTTTCCAGAAGAAGGTGTAATCTCCACCTTGTTCCTTGAGCTGGCCTTCCCCTGCCCGCCGGGTCTCGCTTAGGGTTGCGATGTCAATATCAAAACGTCTATGTTCCTGGGCAACTATGGCGGTGCGGCATTCCGGCCTGTCGCTGTTGGGGTTGTCCATGAGGGTCTGAGGTTCCTGGTCCCGAACTTCATGTTAGAGGAGTGGAGGATGCCCGTGCGTGATTTCTTTTAACGTGGGGTGGTCGTTGCACACCGGCTACCACACGGGCTTAGCTGAGCGAGGTCTTGGTCCAGTGGCAAGGGGGTCCAGGACGACTGGAGACCAGACACTGCTGTATGGGCCTAATTTCCTATGGCGAGGTGTTGGCCGCAGGCTTGGCACTGGGTAGTGCCCTTGGTGGTAGGTGGTCCAAGGTTAGTTTGGGGGCAGGCATTGAGTGGGCCAACGGTGCACTGGGATTCAGGATAGGGGCAGGGGGGTCACAACCATTGTATTCACCATGTGCTGGAGGAGAAGAGGAGGCCAGGCCATCAGTGGGGAAGGAGAGGTCCAGGGGGAGGAGGTGGAGGCCCGATAGCCAGGTCCAGCCACCCAGTTGGTGCAGGAGGTCCAGCCGGGAGGTCCAGGTCACGATGAGCCATCCAGTCGCCGCAGGAGGTCCAGCCGGGAGGCCCAAGTCACGTCGAGTCGCCGCAGGAGGTCCAGCCGGGAGGCCCAAGTCACGTCGAGTCGCCGCAGGAGGTCCAGCCGGGAGGTCCAAGTCACGTCGAGTCGCCGCAGGAGGTCCAGTCGGGAGGTCCAAGTCACGCTGAGTCAGCAGGAGGTCCAGTCGGGAGGTCCAGGTCACGCTGAGTCAGCAGGAGGTTCAGCCGGGAGGTCCAAGTCACGTCGAGTCGCCGCAGGAGGTCCAGTCGGGAGGTCCAGGTCACGTCGAGTTGCTGCAGGAGGTCCAGGTCGCGCTGAGTCAGCAGGAGGTCCAGCCGGGAGGTCCAAGTCACGTCGAGTCGCCGCAGGAGGTCCAGGTCGCGCCAAGTCAGCAGGAGGTCCAGCCGGGAGGTCCAGGTCACGTCGAGTTGCTGCAGGAGGTCCAGGTCGCGCCGAGTCAGCAGGAGGTCCAGCCGGGAGGTCCAGGTCATGTCGAGTCGCTGCAGGAGGTCCAGGTCGCGCCGAGTCAGCAGGAGGTCCAGCCGGGAGGTCCAAGTCACGCTGAGTCAGCAGGAGGTCCGGGAGATCCAAGTCGCGTAGAGTCGCCGCAGAAGATCCAGCCGGGAGTCGCCGATGTGCGGTGTGGCGGAAGGCCTGAGGTAGGCCTGAACTTTTGGGATTCGCGGGGTTTGGGTTAGGGTGGAGATTTGTCTTTAAGACCCCCTGTTGGGGTCTATTAGGACTAGGGCTGGAGCTTGGGGAAGTTTAGACAGTAGGAGGGGGGAGGTTGAGGACAGAGGAACTGTTTAGCAGGGGAGCTCCCTAGGGAGCTGCTACCCTGACGTGCACACACACAAACACCTGCTGCTCTGGCTGTAGCAGGGCAAAGACAGAAGTACTCTCCCACACCAAAGTCCCACAGCCACCCTCGCAACAGCCAGCCTGCATTAACTGGTTTGCAGTACCTGGCACCAAACTTGAAAGGCCACACAACATGGTTGAACCTCCTTTAGATGATACTTAAAGGGTTGACGGTGGATAGGCAATGATAGACATTTAAAGATCACATGGATGAAGTTCAACAATTATACATCCCTATCTGGCGTAAAAATAAAATGGGGAAGGTGGCTCACATGTGGCTTACAAAGGAAATTAAGGATAGTGTTAAATCCAAGGAAGAGGCATATAAATTGGCCAGAAAAAGCAGCAAACCTGAGGACTGGGAGAAATTTAGAATTCAGCAGAGGATAACAAAGGGTTTAATTAGGAGGGGGGAAATAGAATATGAGAGTAAGCTTGCAGGGAACATAAAAACTGACTGCAAAAGCTTCTACAGATACATGAAGAGAAAAAGATTAGCGAAGACAAATGTAAGTCCCTTACAGTCAGAATCAGGTGAATTTATAATGGGGAATAAAGAAATGGCAGACCAATTGAACAAATACTTTGGTTCTGTCTTCACTAAGGAAGATACAAATAACCTTCTGGAAATACTAGGGGACCGATGGTCTAGCTAGAAGAAGGAGTTAAAAGAAATCCTTATTAGTCAGCAAATTATGTTCGGGAAATTGATGGGATTGAAGGCCGATATCCCCAGGGCCTGATAGTCTGCATCCCAGAGTACTTAAGGAAGTGGCCCTAGAAGTGGTCATTTTCCAACAGTCTATAGACTCTGGATCAGTTCCTATGGACTGGAGGGTAGCTCATGTAACCCAACTTTTTAAAAAAGGAGGGAGAGAGAAAACCGGTAATTATAGACCAATCAGCCTGTTATCGGTGGTGGGGAAAATGTTGGAATCAATTATTAAAGATGTAATAGCAGCGCATTTGGAAAGCAGTGATAGGATCGGTCCAAGTCAGCATGGATTTATGAAAGGGAAATCATGTTTGACAAATCTTCTAGAATTTTTTGAGGATGTAACTCGTAGAGTGGACAAGGGGGAGCCAGTGGATGTGGTGTATTCAAAGGGCTTTTGACAAGGTCCCACATAAGAGATTAGTGTGCACAATTAAAACACATAGTATGAGGGGTAATGTACTGATGTGGATAGAGAACTGGTTGGCAGACAGGAAGCAGAGAGTAGGAATAAACGGGTCCTTTTCAGAATGGCAGGCAATGACAAGTGGGGTACCGCAAGGTTCACTGCTGGGACCCCAGCTATTTACAATATACATTAATGATTTAGACGAAGGAATTGAATGTAATATCTCCAAGTTTGCAGATGACACTAAGCTGCGTGGCAGTGTGAGCTGTGAGGAGGATGCTAAGAGGCTGCAGGGTGACTTGGACAGGTTAGGTGAGTGTGCAAATACATGGCAGATGCGGTATAATGTGGATAAATGTGAGGTTATCCACTTTGGTGGTAAAAACAGGAGGGCTGATTATTATCTGAATGGTGACAGATTGGTAAAGGGGGAGGGGCAACAAGACCTGGGTGTCATGGTACATCAGTCATTGAAGGTTGGCATACAGGTGCAGCAGGTGGTGAAGAAGGCAAATGGCATGTTGGCCTTTATAGCGAGAGGATTTGAGTATCGGAGCAGGGAGGTCTTACTACAGTTGTACAGGACCTTAGTAAGGCCACACCTTGAATATTGTGTACAGTTTTGGACTCCTAAACTGAGGAAGGACATTCTAGCTATTGAGGGAGTGCAGCGAAGGTTCACCAGATTGATTCCCGGGATGACAGGACTGACATATGAAGAAAGCCTGGATCGACTTGGCTTGTATTCAATGGAATTTAGAAGAATGAGAGGGGATCTCATAGAAACATATAAAATTCTGACAGGATTGGACAGGTTAAATGCAGGAAGAATGTTCCCGATGTTGGGGAAGTCCAGAACCAGGGGTCACAGTCTAGGACTGAGATGAGGAGAAACTTCTTCACTCAGAGAGTTGTGAACCTGTGGAATTCTCTACCACAGAAAATTGTTGAGGCCAGTTCATTAGATATATTCAAAAGGGAGTTATATGTGGCCCTTAAGGCTAAAGGGATCAAAGGGTATGGAGAGAAAGCAGGAGTGGGGTACTGAAATGCATGATCAGCCATGATCATATTGAATGGTGGTGCAGGCTCGAAGGGCCGACTGGCTTACTCCTGCACCTATTTTCTATGTTTCTATGATCTTGAAACATGTTGAGGAGTTTCCTGCTGTCTAGTTGACCAATAAAGAAACAAAGACTTCTAAGGTATGTACTGTGGCTCAGTGGGTAGCCTCTGAGTAAGAAGGTTGTGGGTTCAAATCCCACTCCAGAGACTTGAGCACAAAATCTAGGCTGACACTCCAGTTCAGTACTGAGTCGGAGGTGCTATCTTTTAGATGAGACATTAAACTGAGGCCCTGTCAGCTCTCTCAGAAGGACATAAAAGATCCCATTGCAATATTTTGAAGAAGAGTAGGGGAGTTCTCGCTGGTGTCCTGCCCAATATTTATCCCTCAATCAACATAACAAAAAAACAGATTATCTGGTCATTATCACATTGCTGTTTGAGGGGCCTTGTTTTGCGCAGATTAGCTGCGGCAGTTCCTCTATCACAAAAGGCACATTATACACATTACAACAGTGACTACACTTCAAAAGTATTTCATTGGCTGTAAAGCACCTTGGGATGTCCTGAGGTCGTGAAAGGCGCTCTATAAATGCAAGTCTTCCTTTAGTTGTACAATTATTAATTATGATGGTGACTAGTACTATGTATTGGGTGGAAGAAGTGATCTTGCTTCACAAGAGTGCTGACATTTTAACCTACGGCTTCTGATGTTGTATAAGCTGTCCTTTGTCTCACAGAGTGTTTAACGTCTGTTATAACTCATCCAATAGATATTTAATGATTTGAGGTCATGGCACTTTTGACTCTTTTCATATGCTCATACTTCTCACTGTATCGGTCGGTGAATGGGTATCATTATAATCCACCTATATAAATGTTGTGAGACATATCTGTCACACTTCATAGCCAAACATCTGTATCACACTTAAAAGTAAATGATGAAAAAAAGGGACAGAAGAACAATGATTTATAATCCACAGAGAATGTCCTCCAGCAATGGAAACTATCTTCTAATTAACCTCGGGAGTCATACTTAAAAAAAAATGGGCCTGGTATTTTTCTCAGGCTTCTAATTGACCTCAAAAATCTGTCTATGATAAGATTAGCTTTTGTTGGACCTCGGGAAGGCACAGCAATTAGACTACGAAACCAGGTTACACACTGGCACGCTTAAACAGTTAGAATAATAAAATGCGGGTAAAACGTGTCTTGGACGGGAGAGCAAAATGGGCGACAGTGATTCACTAGATTCATCCCTGGGATGAGAGATTGAGTAGATTGGGCCTCAGGAGTTTAGAAGAATGAGAGGTGATCTCATTGAAATATAAGATTCTGTGGGGGTTTGACATGGTTGATGCTGAGAGGTTGTTTCCCCTGGCTGATGTGTCTAGAACTAGGGGGCATAGTCTCAGGATAAGGGGTTGGCAATTTAAGATAGAGATGAGGAAGAATTTCTTCACTCTAAGGGTTGTGATTCTTTGGAATTATCTACCCCAGAGGGCTGTGGATGCTGAGTCGATCAAGGCTGAGATCGATAGAATTTTGGACTCTAGGGGACGCAAGGGACATGGAGTTCAGGCGGGAAAGTGCAGTTGGGGTCAAAGATCGGTCATGAAATTGAATGGCGGAGCATGCTCAAAGGGCAATATGGCATACTCCTGCTCCTAGTTCATATGGGCAGCTGATTTGCTATCGCCCGTTCAAGACAGATTTCACCCCCATTGTTACAATGTTCTTATCCTGACAATGCAGCATATCCTCCAAATTACCATGAGCAACACCTAGGGGATCTATTACTCAAATATGCTACTGGCATCTTTTGCATCGAGACATCGCAAAACTTTATTTTTTAACACTATCAGTGACCTTTTGAAGTGCAGAGACTATTTTGCAGGCAGAGAAATTGTGGGACCATTGCTTCACCATCAGAATCCATGCACACACGTGGGGCAGAAGGTGAAGTGAGAATGTACATATTCCTTCCAATGAATGCTTGATACCCAATGTGTGGCCTGTTGAAGTTTTCTGGCTTTTATGGTACAGTAACTTCAGTGGTAGATTGCTCGACTTTCACATTGGTGACAGGGATATTAAAACTCTGGGGGCCTACTGCGCCGGTGTTCAAGTGGAATGGAACTGAACTCCAGCCCTCCCATGCCCCCAAGCCACAGACCCTATCCCAATATCCTGGGATATGGTCATTTACATGACCAGGTCAGTCGCATACGTCTGCAAAGGCCCTTCAGTGGTGCTTGCCCCGGTACATCTGCCAGAAGGCTTACGGCCTAACACTATTCCACTAGGACGGCCTCAAAATCAAACTAAAATGCCTTCAGCTCCAAGGGGAGCCATCCACCTCGCAGGGATTGAGCACTTTTGCCTCAGCAGCTTCTGGGACCAGAAGGCAGGAAGGGGGGGAACACACACCCACACCCACACTCACACCCATCAATTGCCTCTGGATGTCAGCCCAGAATTCAAAGCCAGAGCTCTGACTCCGCTCACCGGGACTGTCAGGAGTGGGGTTTGAACCCTACACCGTCGGGCCCAGAGGTGGGAATGCTACCGCTGCGCCAAAGGCTCACTCCTATCTGCCGAATGAAATGAGGGATGTAAACGAAGAAGACCAGAGGGGATAGAGGCCAAGGATTCACCACCTTACCTGAGGAGCAGTGTAGGTTTAAATTCCAGCAAACTAGAGAGGCAGTCGCTATGATATGTTGTGCAGCTGCAAATAACCATTCATTCCCATGTTGTAGGCTCTTTCCAGGCACCTGGAAGAGATAACAGTGACACTGTTCAAGGCACCATATCCGTCTGTATTCACGAGGTGACAGATGTACTGTTCTGAAAGACTGGCAGGCACATCCATTTTTTCTAAAAGCGCAGAGAAATAGTGTGCCACTCGTCAAAGTTTTATGATGCTGATCTTTCCCAGAGTTCTGGTAGCCCGTACCCCTACAGAGACCAGTCATTGGTCGATCCAGTGGCACAGACCAACTACAAAGACTTCCATTCCCTCAACTGGTGGATGACTAGACCATTTTCTGGCGTGACTGCACATGACCATTTTATCTACAGATCCCTGTGTGCCTGATTGAAGCACAGGCTCATTATGAACTGGAAGTGCTCTGCCCGCCATATTGGTAAAGGCCAAAAAAATCTGCGTGCATTACCCACACCTGAAACACGCAGCAGGCCCTTTGCAGATGTAGATAATGAGCCTGACCCCTGTTGACTCCCCCCAACGCAAGGTTGGTTTGCCCTGAGGAAGCTGGCACCAGCTGCACACTGGGAAACCAGATCTGCAGTCGGCCTTACAGGTGCTCCTTAAAGGGACAACCCCAGACCCCAAGCAACAAGTTATGGCTTTAAATTATGGTTACATGAATCTAGAGCCGATGAGGGGCAGGCGCGCATCTGGCACTTGATAACTTTACTTCTGAAATGAATTAGTATATTTAGCACTTGTTTCGGTCCCTCTGCACTTCTGACTGCTTTATTGTCTACCTCCCCCCACAACCCTCTAATCTATTCCATCATTGGTGGCAGACTGTTCAACTCCTGCATTCTCGAATTATGTTCTTAGGCTGTTCCATGTCGCTATCTTTCCCAAGGGTCCATCCAGTTTACTTGCCCATAAGACACTCTGCACTATGCTCCATTGTAAAGTTTCCAGACTTCGCGAAAAAATGTTTCACATGAGGACATTTGCTCACATAATAGTCCTACAGTTTATAAGCAATTCCTTCTGTGAAGCACTTTGAGATAATACACGAATGCAAGTATTATTTATTTAAGTGCATTTACTCTCGCGTTGTTTATATTGAGTTACTTCCAACTTCAGCTGGTACTGCTTTGTGTCATCATGTCCAATCTGTTTAAAAGAGCGACCTTACTGTATTACAACAAAAGCAAAGATTTATAGCAAGCAGGAAAATGATGTGCAACTATTACATTTGTTATACTGAGAACAGTAACATCAGCTCAGCCAGGACTGCGAGGGCACGAGCTCTATGTTCAGATGGAACAAACACCAATCCCAGAAAAAAAACCTTATTCATTTATAACACAACCGAGACATTAGGAACCTTCCATAATAAGAATAATTTTAGCCAATGCTGACAAGCTGTTACAAATTATACTAATTTAGTGATATACATTGGAGTGGTTAAGTTTATGAGGCAGTAAATGACTCCCACTCACTATATAAATTATGAAGCTGCAGCTCAAACAGTATTGCCAAGGAATATGGCAAATCCAACACATATATATGGATAGCTTCATAAGAAAGAACTTTTTTGAAGGCATTTTGTTTTTCCTTATTTTTGTAAAATGTTCCATTGTTTTTTTACATTGCCATAAGAACATAAGAACATAAGAACATAAGAATTAGGAACAGGAGTAGGCCATCTAGCCCCTCGAGCCTGCTCTGCCATTCAACAAGATCATAGCTGATCTGGCCGTGGACTCAGCTCCACTGACCCACCCGCTCCCCGTAACCCTTAATTCCCTTATTGGTTAAAAATCTATTCATCTGTGATTTGAATACATTCAATGAGCTAGCCTCAACTGCTTCCCTGGGCAGAGAATTCCACAGATTCACAACCCTCTGTGAAAAGAAATTCCTTCTCAACTCGGTTTTAAATTGGCTCCCCCGTATTTTGAGGCTGTGCCCCCTAGTTCTAGTCTCCCCGACCAGTGGAAACAACCTCTCTGCCTCTATCTTGTCTATCCCTTTCATTATTTTAAATGTTTCTATAAGATCACCCCTCATCCTTCTGAACTCCAACGAGTAAAGACCCAGTCTACTCAATCTATCATCATAAGGTAACCCCCTCATCTCCGGAATCAGCCTAGTGAATCATCTCTGTACCCCCTCCAAAGCTAGTATATCCTTCCTTAAGTAAGGTGACCAAAACTGCACGCAGTACTCCAGGTGCGGCCTCACCAATACCCTGTACAGTTGCAGCAGGACCTCCCTGCTTTTGTACTCCATCCCTCTCGCAATGAAGGCCAACATTCCATTCGCCTTCCTGATTACCTGCTGCACCTGCAAACTAATTTTTTGGGATTCATGCACAAGGACCCCCAGGTCTCTCTGCACCGCAGCGTGTTGTAATTTCTCCCTATTCAAATAATATTCCCTTTTACTGTTTTTTTTCTAAGGTGGATGACCTCACATTTTCCGACATTGTATTCCATCTGCCAAACCTTAGCCCATTCGCTTAACCTATCTAAATCTCTTTGCAGCCTCTCTGTGTCCTCTACACAACCCGCTTTCTCACTAATCTTTGTGTCATCTGCAAATTTTGTCCCCTCTTCCAGGTCATCTATGTATATTGTAAACAGTTGTGGTCCCAGCACCGATCCCTGTGGCACACCACTAACCACCGATTTCCAACCCGAAAAGGACCAATTTATCCCGACTCTCTGCTTTCTGTTAGCCAGCCAATTCTCTATCCATGCTAATACATTTCCTCTGACTCCGCATACCTTTATCTTCTGCAGTAACCTTTTGTGTGACACCTTATCGAATGCCTTTTGGAAATCTAAATACACCACATCCATCGGTACACCTCTATCCACCATGCTCGTTATATCCTCAAAGAATTCCAGTAAATTAGTTAAACATGATTTCCCCTTCATGAATCCATGTTGCGTCTGCTTGATTGCACTATTCCTATCTAGATGTCCCGCTATTTTTTCCTTAATGATAGCTTCAAGCATTTTCCCCACTACAGATGTTAAATTAACCGGCCTATAGTTACATGCCTTTTGTCTGCCCCATTTTTTAAACAGAGGCATTACATTAGCTGCTTTCCAATCCGCTGGTACCTCCCCAGAGTCCAGAGAATTTTGGTAGATTATAACGAATGCATCTGCTATAACTTCCGCCATCTCTTTTAATACCCTGGGATGCATTTCATCAGGACCAGGGGACTTGTCTACCTTGAGTCCCATTAGCCTGTCCAGCACTACCCCCTAGTGATAGTAATTATCTCAAGGTCCTCCCTTCCCACATTCCCGTGACCAGCAATTTTTGGCATGGTTTTTGTGTCTTCCACTGTGAAGACCGAAGCAAAATAATTGTTTAAGGTCTCAGCCATTTCCACATTTTCCATTATTAAATCCCCCTTCTCATCTTCTAAGGGACCAACATTTACTTTCGTCACTCTTTTCCATTTTATATATCTGTAAAAGCTTTTACTATGTTTTTATGTTTTGCGCAAGTTTACTTTCGTAATCTATCTTTCCTTTCTTTATTGCTTTCTTAGTCATTCTTTGCTGTCGTTTAAAATTTTGCCAATCTTCTATTTTCCCACTAACCTTGGCCACTTTATACGCATTGGTTTTTAATTTGATACTCTCCTTTATTTCCTTGGTTATCCACGGCTGGTTATCCCTTCCCTTACCGCCCTTCTTTTTCACTGGAATATATTTTTGTTGAGCACTATGAAAGAGCTCCTTAAAAGTCTTCCACTGTTCCTCAATTGTGCCACTGTTTAGTCTGTGTTCCCAGTCTACTTTAGCCAACTCTGCCCTTATCCCACTGTACTCCCTTTTGTAGTCCGCCATGTTGTATCTAAAGATCTCCCAAGCTTTACCTCACTCCAAGCTTTACCTCACTCCAACTCCAAGATGTTCAGAACTCTGCAGCTTGTAGACTGTCCTGCACTAAGTTCCACAGTCCTATCACTCTTGCTGGTGCAGGACAACACTTGTCCCTGGAGCGCATTGACTTTAAAATGCTTGGGGTAGAAATTGGTTTGTGTTTCGCCCATTTGGTGTAAAACGTGTCTTCATCCACTTTTGTTCATTTGTAGATGTCCTCATAAACTCACCGCGCACTATCTCAGCAACCTTCACCAACTCTGTATCCCTGCAAGCACCCTCTGCCCTTCTGACTCTGGTTTATAGTCCATCTCCCCACCCACCCCATCCCACCTCCCCCCGCAACAGGCTACTCCATCATTGGTGGCAGACTGTTCAGCCACCCAGCTCCTGCATTCTCCAATTCTGTTCCTAAGCTCTTCCACGTCGCTATGCTTCTCCCCACCTTTACCAGCCTCCTGAAAAAGAGTGGAGGTCCCTCAGTACTGCCAGCTTAGATTATGTGGTCAAGTCTCTGGACAATTGAGAGATACCATTGTGTTATGAGGAAAGGCTGAGTAAGTTGGGTCTGTACTCATTGGAGTTTAGAAGAATGAGAGGTGATCTTACTGAAACATATAAAATTCTGAGGGGGCTTGACAGGGTAGATGCTGAGAGGATGTTTCCCTTTGTGGGAGAATCTAGAACTAGGCAGCATTGTTTTAGAAAAAGGGGTCGCTCATTTAAGATGGAAATGAGGAGGAATTTCTTCTCTCTGAGGGTCATGAGTCTTTGGAATTCTCTACCCCAGAGAGCTGTAGAGGCTGGGTCATTGAACATATTCAAGGCTGGGATACACAGATTCTTGAACTATAGGGGAGTCAAAGGTTATGGGGAACAGGCAGGAAAGTGGAGTTGAGGCCAAGATCAGATCAGCCATGATCTTGTTGAATGGCGGAGTTGGTTTGAGGGGATGTATGGCCTAATCCTGCTCCTATTTCTTATGTTCTTATGTTCTTACCATTCGTAGTGTAAGCACCTGTGAGTATGCTCACAAGTTTGCAGAACTGTTGATTTCTACGGTCTGGAGGAGTTCGTGTTCCACGTTTTATGGAATGTGTGAGGTTGCAGCCCCTGTTCCATTATTTATAGGGGCTGCTCCTCAAATTCTGGTTGCACTTCAGTCCCACACTCCTGATCTTTGGGCACCCTGTGCGGAGGGGAGAGGGTAGGTCCGAGGGCCTCCTCGTAGGACTGCTCCTGGGCACGGCCAAGGGTGCCATCAGCCGGTCCAGGCAGCGGGCGGTCGAGGGAGTCGACTGTCTGACTGCCTGCCTCTCTTCCGCGGTTACATCCGGGCCAGGGTATCCCTGGAGATGGAGCACGCGGTGTCCACCGGTACGTTCACGGCCTTCTGCGAGAGGTGGGCGCCGGAGGGACTGGAGTGCAGCATCACCCCCTGGCAACCAAATTTTAATTTGATTTTATAAATGTTTTAAAGTTTAACTTGTTTTATTGCCGGGTTTTAGTGTCCCCCTCCCTTTTAGCCAGGGGGCACTTGTATAATTTGTGGTTTTAGTGCCCCAAAAAACCCCACAAAAAAACCCACAAAAATAAACAAAAAACAAAAAGAAACATAAAAGGGCACTTGAAAGCGGTTTGAAGTGTCCCCCCGCTATAATAAGGGGGCACTTGATTGAATGTTTATTTTTGTTCGCAACAAAAGATTTGTGGCACTGTTGATTTGTACTGTCTGGAGGAGCCTGTGTCCCACGTTTTTATGAAATGTGTGAGGTTGCAGCCCCTGTTCCATTATTTAATGGGGCTGCTCCTCAATTTCGGGTTGCACTTCAGTCCCACACTCCTGATCTTTGGGCACCCTGTGCAGAGGGGAACGGGTAGGTCCATGGGCCTCCTCGTAGGACTGCTCCTGGGCATGGCCAAGGGGGCCATCAGCCGGTCCAGGCAGCGGGCGGTCGAGGGAGTCGTTCAGTCCAACTGCCTGCCTCTATTCCGCGGTTACATCCGAGCCAAGGTGTCCCTGGAGATGGAGCATGCGGTGTCCACCGGTACGCTCGCGGCCTTCTGTGAGAGGTGGGTGCCAGAGGGATTGGAGTGCATCATCACCCCCAGCAACCAAATTTTAATTTGATTTTATATGTTTTAAAGTTTTGTTTTATTGTGCCGGGTTTTAGTATCCCCTCCCTTTTAGCCAGGTGGTACTTGAATAATTTGTGGTTTTAGTGACCCCCCCAAAAAAAACACAAAAACACAAAAAAAAAAACCAAAAAACAAAAAAAACCAATAAAAGGCACTTGAAAACTGTTTGGAGTGTCCCCCTCTTTAATAAGGGGGCACTTGATTTAATGTTTATTTTTGTTTTCTACACAGTCCCGTGCAATATATTTTTAAGCCGGTTCACGGGATCCCAGGCCGCCTGCAATTTCTGAGGTCTAGAGGAGTCCGTGTTCCATGTTTTTACAGAATGTGCGAGGTTGCAGTCCCTATTCCATTATTTGAATGGGCTGCTCCTCAAATTCTGGTTGCACTTCAGTCCCACGCTCCTGATCTTTGGGCACCTGGTGCAGAGGGGAGCGGGTAGGTCAGAGGGCCTCCTCTGTGGACCGCTCCTGGGCATGGCCAAGTTGGCCATTAACAGGTCCAGGCAGTGGGCAGTCAATGGGGTCTTTCAGCCCGACTGCCTGCCTTTCTTCCGCTGCTCCGTTCGCTCTATTTGCCTGGTGGGCACCGGAGGGACTGGAGTGCATCATTACCCCTGGCAACCCAATTTTAATTTGATTTAAGTTTCCTTTGAAGTTTTATTTGGAAATTTGTGGATTCTAGTGCCCTTAACAAAAGGGGGCACTTGATTTAAAGTTATGCTCAAAAATAGTTGTAGAGCTGTAGCATTGTGAGTGGCTTAGCCAGTCATGTGATGTTCACAAGACTCAATAAAACCCCAGTCAGTTAGGTCTAGGCCATCCATGATGAGGCACGCAGTTGTGAGCCTAGTGGATGAACTGGTAATGTGTAGTGTGATTGATAAACTTTTGCTAATAAACCAACGAGTTCTTAATAACAATGTGTTGCTATTAATTCTTAAGCAAAGAATCCATAAAGCCAATACATTACAAAATGGTGACGAGGATGGGATTTTCTTCATGAAGACATTTTAGTGCAATTTCCTTTTATGAGAAGGCAATTGCAAGTGGAGCATAGCTAGCAGATACACCGGCAGCATGATTCCACAATGAGAGTCCGGGAGTAGTATTCTTCTTGGTGAGTAGTGAACAGTGTTGAAATGACAAAAATAACTTGTGGAAAGCAAGTTAGTCATTGCAAAAAAAATTCAAGATTATTTTGAGTGATTAACGGCTATTAAGCTAAGAAGGCAACATGGATGTGATGAGTTACATCAGTAATTTGGGAGATTTTGACAAGAATAAGGAATTGTTTAGATCCTACAGGGAAAGAAATGTTTTTTTTAAAGCTAATGACATCAATGAAGTCTCAGCAGATGTGGCAGATTTGCAATTAAGCAATTAAGCAGTTCAGGAGAAGATGAAAGCTATTCTGTCAGTCATGATTGGTGCAGAGGGTTATAGTATCTTGGTGATTTTGTTAATCCCGAGAAAGGTTAAGGGTACTTCATTCTCAGACTTACTACAGATATTGGAGAATCATTTCGATCCACAGCTTTTAGAAATAGCGGAGAACCAGAGAGAATGAGAAACCAAAGGCCTGATGAAACCATCAGTGAATACATAAGAACATAAGAACATAAGAAATAGGAATAGGAGTAGGCCATACAGCCCCTCAAACCTGCTCTGCCATTCAATAAGATCATAGCTAATCAGATCATGCACTCAGCTCCATTTCCCCGCCCACTCCCCATAACCCCTTATCCCCATATCGCTCAAGAAACTGTCTCTTTCCATCTTAAATTTATTCAATGTCCCATCTTCCACACCTCTCTGAGGCAGCAAATTCCACAGATTTACAACCCTCAGAGATGAAATTCCTCTTCATCTCTGTTTTAAATGGGCGGTCCCTTATTCTAAAATCGTGCCCTCTAGTTCTAGTCTCCCCCATCATTGGAAACATCCTCTCTGCATCTACCTTGTCAAGGCCCCTCATAATCTTATACATTTCGATAAGATCACCTCTCATTCTTCTGAATTCCAATGCTTATAGGATCAACCTACTCAACCTTTCCTCATAAGTCAAGGCCCTCATCCCCCGAAATCAACATAGCGAACCTTCTCTGAGCTGCCTCCAAAGCAAGTATATCTTTTTGTAAATATGGAAACCAAAACTGCACGCAGTATTCCAGGTGTGACCTCATCAATACCTTGTACAGCTGTAGCAAGACTTCCTTGCCTTTGTACTCCATCCCCTTTGCAATAAAGGCCAAGGTACCATTGGCCTTCCTGATCACTTGCTGTACCTGCATACTATCTTTTTGTGTTTCATGCACAAGTACCCCCAGGTCCCGCTGTACTGCGGCACTTTGCAATCTTTCTCCATTTAAATAATAACTTGTTCTTTAATTTTTTTTCTGCAAAAGTGCATGACCTCACAGTTTCCAACATTATACTCCATCTGTAACATTTTTGCCCACTCACTTAGCATGTCTATATCCTGTTGCAGATTTTTTGTGTCCTCCTCACATTGCTTTTCCTCCCATCTTTGTATCATCAGCAAACTTGGCTATGTTACACTCAGTCCCTTCTTCCAAGTCGTTAATATAGATTGTAAATAGTTGGGGTCACAGCACTGATCCCTGCGGCACCCCCTAGTTACTGGTTGCCAACCAGAGAATGAACCATTTATCCCGACTCTCTGTTTTCTGTTATTTAGCCAATCCTCTATCCATGCTAAAAAATTACCCCAAACCCAGTGAACTTTTATCTTGTGCAGTAACCTTTTATGTGGCACCTTGTCAAATGCCTTCTGGAAGTCCAAATACACCACATCCACTGGTTCCCCTTTATCCACCCTGTTCGTTACATCATCAAAGAACTGCAGCAAATTTGTCAAACATGACTTCCCTTCATAAATCCATGCTGACTCTGCCTGACCGAATTTTGCTTTTCCAAATGTCCTGATACTGCTTCTTTAATAATGGAGTCTAACATGTTCCTAACCACAGATGTTAGGCTATCTGGTCTATACTTTCCTGCTTTTTCTCTGCCTCCTTTTTTAAATAGGGGAGTTACTTTTTCAGTTTTCCAATCTGCTGGGCCCTCTCCAGAATCCAGGGAATTTTGGTAAATTACATCCAATGCATCCACAATCCCTGCCGCTACTTCTCTTAAGACCCTAGGATGCAAGCCATCAGGTCCAGGGGATGTATCTGCCTTTAGTCCCATTATCTTACTGAGTATCACCTCCTTAGTAATTGTGATTGTGTTAAGTTCTTCCCCCCTATAGCCCCTTGAGTAACCACTGTTGGAATATTGTTAGTGTCCTCTACTGTAAAGACTGATACAAAATATTTGTTCAGAGTTTCTGCCATCTCCATGTTCCCCATTACTAGTTCCCCAGTCTCATCCTCTAAGGGACCAACATTTACTTTTGCCACTCTTTTCCAAAAATACATTGTTGCCATAAGAAAATTATCGCTGCACTGCAATTTTGGACGATTCCTAGATCGGGTTCTTTGAGATAATTTTGTATGTTTACTAATGGATAAACGCATCCAATCAAAATTGTTAGGTATGGATGATCTCTCTTTTGAGAAAGCTTGCAAGATAGCCACCTCCATGGAGATGGCAGAGAAAAATTTTAAGAATTTCACCCATTACCGGCAGTAGTAGCAGTTCACGGCTGTAGTAATGCAGAAGAGGTTGAGCCCTAATCGGAGGGAGTGTTATGAAACCAAGAAGAATAGATGTCATAGGTATAATACCGTACAACAGTTTCGGTTCAAGTCGGCAAGATGGTACAGGGTGGATAAAGGGGAACCAGTGGATGTGGTGTATTTGGACTTCCAGAAGGCATTTGACAAGTGCCACATAAAAGGTTACTGCACAAGATAAAAGTTCACGGGGTTGGATGTAATATGGATAGAGGATTGGCTAACTAACAGAGAACAGAGAGCCAGGATAAATGGTTCATTCTCTGGTTGGCAATCAGTAATTAGTGGGGTGCCACAGGGATCAGTGCTGGGACCCCAACTATTTACAATCTATATTAACGACTTGGAAGAAGGGACCGAGTGTAATGTAGCCAAGTTTGCTGACGATACAAAGGTGGGAGGAAAAGCAATGTGTGAGGAGAACACAAAAAATATGCAAAAGAACATAGAGAGGCTAAGTGAGTGGGCAAAAATTTGGCAGATGGAGTATAATGATGCAAAATGTGAGGTCATGCACTTTAGCAGAAAAAAAAAATCAAAGAGCAAGTTATTATTTAAATGGAGAAAAATTGCAAAGTGCTGCAATACAGCAGGACCTGGGGGTACTTGTACATGAAAGGATAGTATGCAGGTACAGCAAGTGATCAGGAAGGCCAATGGTATCTTGGCTTTTATTGTAAAGGGGATGGTGTATAAAAGCAGGGAACTCTTGCTACAACTAAACAAGGTATTGGTGAGGCCACACCTGAAATACTGTGTGCAGTTTTGGTTTCCATATTTACGAAAGGATATACTTGCTTTTGAGGTAGTTTAGAGAAGGTTCACTAGATTGATTCCGGGGATGAGGGGTTTGACTGATGAGGAAAGGTTGAGTAGATTGGGCCTCTACTCATTGGAATTCAGAAGAATGAGAGGTGATCTTATCGAAACGTATTAGATTATAAGGGGGCTTAACAAGGTGGATGCAGAGAGGATGTTTCCTCTGATGGGGGAGACTAGAACTAGAGAGCATGATCTTAGAATAAGGGGCCGCCCATTTAAAACTGAGATGAGGAGAAATTTCTTCTCTGAGAGGGTTGTAAATCTGTGGAATTCACTGTTTCAGAGAGCTGTGGAAGCTGGGACATTGAATAACTTTAAGACAGAAATAGACAGTTTCTTAAAGGATAAGGGGATAAGGGGTTATGAGGAGCAGGCGGGAAATGGAGCCGAGTCCATGATCAGATCAGCCATGATCTTATTGAATGCCGGAGCAGGCTCGAGGGGCCGTATGGCCTACTCCTGTTCCTATTTCTTATGTTCTTATGAAACACAAAATGTTAGTATGCAGATAAAGCAAGTGATCAGGAAGGCCAATGGAATCTTCCTTGGCCTTTATTGCAGAGGGGATGGAGTATAAAAGCAGGGAAGTCTTGCTACAGTTATACAGGGTATTGATGAGGCACACCTGGAATACTGCGTGCAGTTTTGCTTTCCATATTTACGAAAGGATATACTTGTTTTGGAGGCAGTTCAGAGAAGGTTCACTAGGTTGATTCTGGAGATGAGGGGGATGACTTATGAGGGGAGGTTGGGCCTCCACTCATTGGAATTCAGAAGAATGAGAGGTGATTTTATCGAAAAGTATAAGATTATGAGGGGGCTTGACAAGGTGGATGCAGAGAGGATGTTTCCACTGTTGGAGAGTCTAGAACTAGGGGGCATAATCTTAGAATAAGGGGCCACCCATTTAAAACTGAGATGAGGAGGAATTTCTTTTCTCAGAGGGTTGTAAATCTGTGGAATTCGCTGCCTCAGAGAGCTGTGGAAGCCGGGACATTGAATAAATTTAAGACAGGGATAGACAGTTTCTTAACCAATAAGGGATTAAGGGGTTATGGGGAGCGGGCAGGGAAGTGTACCTGAGTCCATGATCAGATCAGCCATGATCGTATTAAATAGTGGAGCAGGCTCGAGGGTGCATGTGGCCTACTCCTGCTCCTATTTCTTATGTTCTTATGTTCTTATGTACCATTGCCATGTAAGGGGACACAGTGCAGCCGCATGTAAATCCAAGGACAGGCCCAAAGATAGTCAAAGACTTTACTGAGTGGAAACCAATCAGAACAGTGTGGGTTTTGGTGTATATACAGTGAAGCGCAAGGCAGTATATTCCTTATGTGAGGATTTTAGGACGTTAGTACAGATTAATATTCGATGGATTAATATGACCATAGACACAGCGGCTGATTGCTCAATAATGAGTCAGGATGTGTATGACAGGAATTTCAAGGGCATACCACTAAAAACAAGCTAAGCAAAGCTGAAAACATATTCAAGGGAAAAACTGCAGACGCTTGGACAAATGGAGTAGGTAGTAAAATACTATGGGTAACAAGCAAAATTACCTATTATTATAGTGAATTACGTCAATCTTCATACACTAAGTTGCCCTATGGTATCAATTTCTCACCAAAGATATTTCAGACTAGCATGGAGCAGATCTTACAGTAAATAAATCACTGTTTGTGCAATCAAGATGATGTGTTGATAGCCACCAGCACGGAGAAAGAAAATCTGGAAATCTTAGAAGAAATATGACGATAATCTGAAGCTGAAGAGGAGTAAATATGCATTCATACAGCGTGAGGTGGTTTATCTAGGATTGCAGATTGATGAAAATGGTCTCCAACCACGATGAGGTATGCAGTTGTGAGCCTAGTGGATGAACTGGTAACGTGTAGTGTGATTGTTAAACCTTTGTTAATAAACCAACTAGTTCTTATTAGCAATGTGTTTCTATGAATTCTTAAGCAAAGTAGCCATGAAGCGAAAACATTACTGGAGGGGGAGGTGGAGCTGATGTAGAAGATCAGCCATGATCTTATTGAATGGCGAAGCAGGCTCAAGGGGCCGTATGGCGTACTCCTGGTTCTATTTTTTATGTTCTTGTAACAGACCAGGTTAAGTAGGAAAAGATTGTAGGTTACTCAAACTGCACTACAACATCATCTTTACAGTCCATAGATGAGAACATTTTAGAAAATGTGGTTATTGCATCTAATGGGGTATAACATTACAACCTGGAATGTACACTCAGTGCTTGGTACAAGGATCACAGTGTGACTTTGAGAACAAGATTATGATAGTGACTGAGTGAATACTACTCAGCAGGCCTGGAGCTGTTTTCCCAGCTCACATCTCTTCATGAAAGACTTTTGAGGATTGCTTTAAAATACTTGTTCAACTGCTTTAAAGAGTTAATTCAAAAATAAAGATTGAACAAAAGCAAAGGACTGCGGAAGCTGGCGATCTGAAATATAAACCGAAAATGCTGGAAACACTCAGTAGGCCAGACAGCATCTGCGGAGAGTGAAACAGTGTTAACGTTTCAGGTCGATGACTTGTCCTCAGAACAATCTGAATAGTAAAGATTGTATGTTGCCTTGAAGCTACAGTGGATGACCAGACCCAAGAAAAATCAAGGAGCCCTTTACCAGCATCACTCTGCATGCCAAGACAGGTGTCAAAAGGTTATGAGATCAAATTATGCTATTATATAAGTATCCAAATCAAACCTGCAGTGTTCACTTTTCTGGGCCATTTATGACGTGCTAAAATAAAAGCGCATTATTTCCTCGCGAATTTGCATAATTATTTCTTCACAATCCTTTTCTCCCTCTAAAAATGTATTTAATTTTATTGCCGTAATCTATGTGGCTTGAGTCGTGCTTCTAAATGCTCCCGAGTACAGAGGGATCACTGGTTGGCTGACTTTGAATTTGTCAAATTGACTCAAAATTGACAAGTAGATAATTGGAAAAAAGATATTGCAGTTGAAGAGAAAGGAAGATTTACAAACAAGAGTGGGTGGTATACTGCAGAAACATGTCCTTGTAGCCTATAAAAGGAATCCTAATAAATGTAGTACTAATGTAGTATAAATGTTATAATACAGAGCACTTTAAAATGGATAAAGTATAACAAAATTATTCATAAAAGGAAATGGGGAGCGATGCCATGCTGAGTGGCTACATGCAGTTATATGGAGCACTAACAAGGTTATCATTGAAAGCTGAGTGCTGCTGCTCAATTATAGCTCTTTTACTTACTACCTTTATATGCAGGCTGAAAAATTGATGTTTAAATTGTTGATTTTTCCCAAGAGCAATGTTCCCCCTGCCGCGTGTAAACAGAGCAGGTCAGCTTTTCCATCAACTAATCCATGAAAGACATTCGTCAGGAAACATCAACCTTCCTTGTGTTGTAAAATACCAGTTAAACAGACTGTCAATCAAGGAAGTATCACTTCTAAACTGTGGAAGTTTTGAGAGATTGCTATTCACAATAAACGGAACCAAAAATCTATAATGCTATTAACTATCAGTCTGCTTAATCAGAAAATCATTGACTGGAGCCAGCCATGCCCCCGCAGGTAGGCACGATCAGCTTGGTTGCTTCTATTTACTGACTTCCCAATTAATACAATAGAATTGGATTTTTTTTCTGTGTTAAAAGTTCACTTGTCCGATTGAAATAAAAAAAATATTAATTTGACCAAATTGCAGTATGTTCAAAATACAGCAAAAAAAGTTAATAAAATTATTATTCATCGGGTTGCTGAATTTCTTTTTATTTTCTTTCCACTCAGTGCAGGCAGCTATCTGCAGCAAAGTGATTAGCTTCTCCCATGGATTTCCTGAAGGGCACCTCATGGATTTATTCTTGTGGTTTGGGGAGGGGGTGGGTGGGGAGGGAGAAGCACAACAGAGTTAACGATGACCTGTCAAAGACATAGAAACATAGAAACATAGAAAATAGGTGCAGCAGTAGGCCATTCGGCCCTTCGAGCCTGCACCGCCATTAAATGAGTTCATGGCTGAACATGCAACTTCAGTACCCCATTCCTGCTTTCTCGCCATACCCCTTGATCTCCCGAGTAGTAAGGACTATATCTAACTCCTTTTTGAATATATTTAGTGAATTGGCCTCAACAACTTTCTGTGGTAGAGAATTCCACAGGTTCACCACTCTCTGGATGAAGAAGTTTCTCCTCATCTCGGTCCTAAATGGCTTACCCCTTATCCTTAGACTGTGACTCCTGGTTCTGGACTTCCCCAACATTGGTAACAGTCTTCCTGCATCTAACCTGTTTAAACCCGTCAGAATTTTAAACGTTTCTATGAGATCCCCTCTCATTCTTCTGAACTCCAGTGAATACAAGCCCAGTTGATCCAGTCTTTCTTGATATGTCAGTCCCGCCATCCCGGGAATCAGTCTGGTGAACCTTCGCTGCACTCCCTCAATAGCAAGAGTGTCCTTCCTCAAGTTAGGAGACCAAAACTGTACACAATACTCCAGGTGTGGCCTCACCAAGGCCCTGTACTACTGTAGTAACACCTACCTGCCCCTGTACTCAAATCCCCTCGCTATGAAGGCCAACATGCCATTTGCTTTCTTAACCGCCTGCTGTACCTGCATGCCAACCTTCAATGACTGATGTACCATGACACCCAGGTCTCGTTGCACCTCCCCTTTTCCTAATCTGTCACCATTCAGATAATAATCTGTCTCTGTTTTTACCACTAAAGTGGATAACCTCACATTTATCCACATTATACTTCATCTACCATGCATTTGCCCACTCACCTAACCTATCCAAGTCACTCTGCAGCCTCATAGCATCCTCCTCGCAGCTCACACTGCCACCCAACTTAGTGTCATCCGCAAATTTGGCGATACTACATTTAATCCCCTCGTCTAAATCATTAATGTAAAATGTAAACAGTTGGGGCCCCAGCACAGAACCTTGCAGTACCCCACTAGTCACTGCCTGCCATTCTGAAAAGTACCCATTTACTCCTACTCTTTGCTTCCTGTCTGCCAACCAGTTCTCAATCCAGGTCAGCACACTACCCCCAATCCCATGTGCTTTAACTTTGCACATTAATCTCTTGTATGGGACCTTGTCAAAAGCCTTCTGAAAGTCCAAATACATCACATCAACAGGTTCTCCCTTGTCCACTCTACTGGAAACATCCTCAAAAAATTCCAGAAGATTTGTCAAGCATGATTTCCCTTTCACAAATCCATGCTGACTTGGACCTATCATGTCACCTCTTTCCAAATGCGCTGCTATGACATAATTAATAATTGATTCCATCATTGCCCACTACGGATGTCAGGCTGACTGGTCTATAATTCTCTGTTTTCTCGCTCCCTCCTTTTTTTTAAAGTGGGGTTACATTGGCTACCCTCCACTCCATAGGAACTGATCCAGAGTCTGTGGAATGTTGGAAAATGACTGTCAATGGATCCGCTATTTCCAAGGCCACCTCCTTAAGTACTCTGGGATGCAGCCCATCAGGCCCTGGGGATTTATCAGCCTTCAATCCCATCAATTTTCCCAACACACATTCCCGACTAATAAGGATTTCCTTCAGTTCCTCCTTCTTACAAGACCCTCTGACCCCTTTTATATCCAGAAAGTTGTTTGTGTCCTCCTTAGTGAACACCGAACAAAGTATTTGTTCAATTGGTCTGCTCTTTCTTTGTTCCCTGTTATGACTTCCCCTGATTCTGACTGCAGGGCACCTACATTTATCTTTACTAACCTTTTTCTCTTTACATATCTATAGAAGCTTTTGCAGTCCGTCTTAATGTTCCCTGCAAGCTTCCTCTCGTACTCTATTTTCCCTGCCCTAATCAAATCCTTTGTCCTCCTCTGCTGAGTTCTAAATTTCTCCCAGTCACCGGGTTCGCTGCTATTTCTGGCCAATTTGTATGCCACTTCCTTGGCTTTAATACTATCCCTGATTTCCCTTGATAGCCACGGTTGAGCCACCTTCCCTTTTTTATTTTTACGCCAGATAGGGGTGGAAGAGATGTTAAACCGAGGCCCCGTCTGCCCTCTCAGGCGGATGTAAAAGGTTCCACGGAACTATTTCAAAGAAGAGCAGGTCAGCACTCCGTGAACGTCCTGGCCAACATTTATCCTTCAACCAACATCAATAAAGAACAGATTATCTGGTCATTTATCTCATTGCTGTTTGTGGGACTTTGCAAATTGGCTGCCACTTTTTCTACATAACAATTGTGACTAGAGTTCAAAAAGTACTTAATTAGCTGCAAATCACTTTGGGCTGTCCTGAGATGGTGAAAGTTGCTCTATAAATGCAAGTTCTTTCTTCCTTTCCAAGGAGACTGTAGTTCGACATTCCCAGCAGCACCCAATACAGATGGGTCAGCTGAGGTCTGAGCAGACCAGCAGAGTAGCACCCAGACACTTCATGGGTTCATCCTCCAGGGTCTCTTGTCAGCTGAACTCACTTGGGGCATTTTTGTTCGTCCTTGGCCGAGCCGTTTGATGGCAAATGTTTCATCTCATAACTATGAGACTGCGAGGGGAAAACTGACATTGGACTTATTTACACAGATGCCTAACCTATCAACATGTTAAGGGTGTAGTGGGGCGTGTATATATTGTGATACACAAGATATCACAATTCTGTGGGACAGAGAGTCTTTTCTGTCAGTGTTGGTATGTTCATAGCTAAAGTTGTAAAGTATCCTCTTTAAATGCCTGACATGAATAATGTTTTAATCACAAAATGTCAAAGAATCTCAAAGCCTCGCCTAATTCTAGAATAATACGATATCCAATGTATACTAATACCCTTGTGTCTTAATTCAACTGCAAAGCAGCTGACATCTATAGCGTTGTCTCCTGAGGCCATCAGATGCATACTTTATCTATGTCACTTTGTGGGTTTTTATTCTTCATAAAATTCTTTACTACCAATGAAAAGTAGACTGATTACTCACAGACTGGATATTAAGAACGTCAACAGTGTGACATATAACAAAGAGAAATGCTATTGCTTGATCTTAGATGACTACTCTTCAAAAGTATTTTGAGACATCCTGAGGTTTTGAAAAGCGCTATATAAATGCAAGATCTTTCTTTGTTCTTTGAACATGACTACTGTGGTCCCTCATTATCAAGTAATATTGCAAAACAAGAGCATTCATCTTCAGGTGATTCTTGCCGTGATTATATTGAATCTGAGTGCAGATGATTCTATCTCTATCTTGGTCACACCCAAAGCAACTCCCGCTCTTTAGGAACAGGTGTACTGTCCATGTCCTGTGAAGCTGCTGGGAATACTGGGAATACTTGATCTGCTGTAGCATTGCAATGGCAATAATTCATCTTAATCATGCAATTGAGACTCTGGGAGAGTATGAAGTTACATTACAACAGTGACTACACTCCAAAAGTATTTCATTGGCTGTAAAGTGCTTTGAGGCGTCCGGTGATCGTGAAAGGCACTATATAAATCGAAGTCTTTTTATAGACAGGGAAGATAGGGGAAAACATCGACTATTCGCTAAACTTCCAGCTGTTCTGGAGTTTCAATTCCATTTACAGCCAAATAGATGTTACCAATCTCACGACGCATTATAAAACACAATCCAGTCTGGACAAATTGTCTAGCAAAATCCCAAGTAGTAATAAACCACTAAGTAATTAAGGGATCCGCTTTAACTGCATTTTTGGGGTTACTTTAAGCCAATACTAAGGGGTTGAAATTCCCCTGTTGTGCGCCTCATGATAGCGCCTCCAGGGTGTGTTAACGGGGCGCGAACCTGTTTTCGGCTCGGGGAGAGAGGGGGGGGCTCCCACAAAATTGCACGGTAATTAGCGAAGGTGCTGACATGGTAGCACCGCGCCAAGCTAGTAGTGCACCAGGCCACAGCGCAAACGCGAATTACTCCAATTAGCGCCCTGCAGTGACCCCTTTTCGCCCCATGGTGAAAATTGGCTAGCGCCCCACACGGCTGCCACTAATAGTGTCAGCACCAGCATTGTGGGTCGTGAACTGGGTTGACCTCCACTTCCGGGCGGAAGTTAAAGGGGAGGTGCGCTGTGCCGCGTGGCGCCATTTTACTGTTTTGGCCGACTCACTGGTTGGCCCAGATGGTCTGGGCTGCCATGATGCAGCCCGGCACTGTGTTTGGGTGCCGGGCTGTAGCCATAGCACCACGCTTCCCTGGTGGCCCAGTGGAGGCCATCAGAGGCCCTGCAGAGCGCACAGCGGCCCTCCCCTTTAACGGAAGGGGAAGGGCATTGAAACACGTCAGCGCTATGCGGAGAAGCCACGGAGCGCTGCTGATCCCACCCAAGTAGCGCCTCGGATACCGCCTCAACAGGAAGTGGAGCGTACGACATTGCACTCCACTTCCTGTGAGGGCTGGAAACCCCAGATTCGCTTCCAGTGCAGGACATCTGCGGCCGGCTAAATATGCAATCTAAATCTGGAATTAAGCCCAAAGTTGACTAGGAAATGAAATGGAGTGAATTTCTGCTTGGATTTGACAGTGCAGAGAGTTTATCTACAGATGAGCAGGGAGTGTAAATCCAGGGCCTGGAGCGTCACTCCAGTGTAGGGAGAGCAAATCCAGTCTGGGACAGTAATTCCAGTGCAGGGAGAGTAACTCCAGTGCAGGGAGAGTAACTCCAGTGCAGGGAGAGTAAATCCCGTGCAGGAACAGTAATTCCAGGGCTGGGAGAGTAATAGCAGTTTTCGGTTTGTAATTCTAGCGCAGGGAGTGTTAGTACAATTACAAAAAGAGCAAGAGGATATCGAAGGAAAGAGTAGGGTCCTATTAGGGACAAAAATGGTGATTTATGGGTAGAGGCGGAGGATGTGGGTAAGGTACTTAATGAATACTTTGCGGCTGTCTTCACAAAAGAGGGGGATGATGCAGACGTTGAAGTTCAGGAGGAAGATCGTGACATATTGGATGGGATAAACATAGTAAGAAAGGAAGTTTTAAGGGGTTTAGCATCCTTCAAAATAGATAAATCGCCAGGACCGGATTAAATATATCCGAGGCGACTAAAAGAAGCTAGGGAAGAAATTGCAGAGGCTCTGACCATCATTTTTCAATCCTCCCTGGCTACAAGAGTTGTGCCAGAGGATTGGAGAACTGCTAACATTGTACCATTGTTTAAAAAGGGATCAACCGAGCAATTACAGGCCAGTTAGTTTAGCCTCGGTGGTGGGCAAATTACTGGAATAAATTCTGGGGGACAATATAAACCTTCATTTAGAAAGACACAGATTAATCAAGGTCAGTCAGCATGGAAGGTCGTGTCTGACTAACTTGATTGAGTTCTTTGAGGAGGTAACAAGGAGGGTCGATGAGGGCAGTGCATTTGATGTAGTTTACATGGATTTTATCAAGACTTTTGACAAGGTCCCACATGATAGGCTGATCAAAAAAGTAAAAGCCCATGGGATCCAATGGAGAATGGCAAATTGGATCCAAAATTGGCTCAGTGGCAGGAAGCAAAGTGTAACGGTTGAGGGGAGTTTTTGTGAGTGGAACGCTGTTTCCAGTGGGGTTCCACAGGGTTCAGTACTTGGTCCCTTACTTTTTGTAGTACATATTAATGATTTAGACTTAAATGTAGGGGGCATGATAAAGAAATTTGTAGATGATACAAAGATTGGCGGTGTGATTGACAGTGAGGAGGAAAGCTCGAGACTGCAGGAAATTATCGATGAACTGGTCAGTTGGGCAGAAAAGTGACAAATGGAATTCAATCCGGAAAAGTGTGAGGTAATGTATTTTGGGAAGGGCAACAAGGCAACGGAATACACAATAAATGGGAGGACACTGAGAGGTGTGGAGGAACAGAGGGACCTTGGTCTATATGTCCACAGATCCTTAAAGGTAGCAGGACAGCTCGATAAGGTAGTTAAAAAGACAGAAAGAATGCTTTCCTTTAATAGCCGAGGCACAGAATACAAGAGCAGGGAGGTTATGCTCGAACTGTATAAAACACTAGTTAGGCCACAGTTTGAGTACTGCATGCAGTTCTGGTCACCACATTACAGGAAGGATATGGTTGCACTAGAGAGGGTATAGAGGAGATTCGGGAGGATGTTACCAGGACTGGAATTCTTTAGCTATGAGGAAAGATTGGATAGGCTGGGGTTATTTTCCTTGGAACAGAGGAGTCTGAAGGAAGATTTAATTGAGGTATATAAAATTATGAGGGGCCTAGATAGAGTGCACTTGAAGGACCTGTTTCCCTTAGCAGAGGGGTCAATAACCAGGGGGCATAGATTTAAAGTAATTGGGGGAAGGATTAGAAGAGAGATGAGGAAACATTTCTTCAACCAGAGGGTAGTGGGAGTCTGGAACTCACTGCCTGAAAGGGTGGTAGAGACAGAAACCCTCATCACATTTAAAAAGTACTTGGATGTGCAGTTAAAGACCTACAGGGCTACGGACCTAGTGCTGGAAGGTGGGATTAGGTAGGATAACTCTCTTTCGACCGGCACAGACACAATGGGCCCAATGGCCTCCTTCTGTGTCGTAATTTTCTATGATTCTATAACTCTAGCACAGTAACTCCAGTGCAGTGTCAACCAGACTCAAAGTGCCCAAAGATTCCTTGTGATTTCTGGATAATTTTTAAAACCATTTAGTGTTAATTTAAGTGTCAAGAAAATATGGACATCCCCACTCTCTGAACATTAAAATTTTAACTGCTGGGAGAATTGTTCGTACACCAGTAATCATGCATGCACAAAGCTCTCTCTTAAGCAGATATGGAGTTTGCCGACATAACAGCGACTATACTTCAAAAATAATGATTTGCCTGTAAAGTGCTTTGGGACATCCTAAGCATATAAAAGGCGCTCATGAGCACACTTAGGACAAGTTCATCCCATAAGCTCGTTCTCCCCTATACATACAACATACCAGTCACTGGGACTTGCTCCTCGTACAGCTTAAACCTCCCTTATCCGGAGCCCTCGGGACCTGGCCTGTTCTGGATAAGGGATTGTTCCGGACGAGGGGTGGTCACGTTAAATTGGATGGTACAGGTACTGAGCATATTGGGGCTGGCTGGCTTGAGGCTGGGTGTGCGGCAGCACGAACTTCTCCAACTGGTCTTCCATGCAGTCACAGACAGCACGGGAGATGTTGGAGGCAATTCGTGAGCAGACTTCCACAACCAATGCCCTTCGGCATGCGTTGTTGGCTGCACACGGCGCTGCACCCCAAGGTGTCGTATCAGCTCTCAGCGAGACTCGAAGCACGCAAGTGAGTACAAAGTACAAATCATGGGGGCGGGGGTGGGGGGGGTTGGGGGGCTGTGGATCGCGGGGTCAGGCCAGCGATAGCGGGAGTCAGCGTCGAGGTAAGACTTCAATTTGTTCATGTCGGAGTTCTGCGCATGCGCCACCCGGTGGCCGGGAATGGTTCTGGACGAGGAGTGGTTCTGGATAAGGCAGTTCTTGATAAGGGAGGTGCAAACTGTACTAAAAGCGATATTCTACTGATTTATTAACCGAAATCATTCTGATCAAAGATCATTACAGAAAATCTGAAGCAATAATGGAAACCGCTGGAAATACTCAGCGGGTCAGGCACAAACCAAATTGAAGTTTCAGGTATAAACCCTTCCCTAGAACTATGTGTGGCCAAACTTAGTTGGTTTGTGCTCGCTGACCTGCCTCGATTTCAAACATTCTCATCCTTTTCATCCAGTTTTCAAAGCCCTCCATAGCCTCGCCTTTCCTTATCTCTTTAATCTCCTCCAGACCTACAACCCAACAAGATTTCTGCACTGCTCCAATTCTGGCCTCTTGTGCAACCCCGATTTTAATCACTCCACCATTGGTGGCAATGTCTTCAGCTGCCTAGGCCCTAAGCTCGAGAATTCCCTCCCTATACCTCACTGCCTCTCCACCTCTTTATCGTCCTTTAAGATGCTCCTTAACACCCACCTCTTTGACCAAGCTTTCTGTCACCAATCCTTCCCCTTTCGATAAGGCCTCTGACCGCCGGAAAGCGGCGTCCATGGGCCACGACGCAGAATGGCCACCGACACTCTGTGGGGGGGGGGGCCGCCATTTTAGAAATTTCCCTTCCTCAGAAGTGGAGCATTATCCGGGACCATGTTGTCTGATTTCCCACCACGGCATGGACGTGCCGACCCCTCCCTTACCGTTTGGCGGGGACTCCCTCGCGAAATTGCCGCTTACCCGAAACTGTCCCGCCAGCGAGACCCCGCCTTGAGACACCTTTTGCTGTCTGTGCACTCTGTGTGAGATGGCGAGACGGCTGCCCTTAAAGGGGAGGGCACACTGCCGCAGAAGCCATGTTATTTTTTTTGTCGGCCAGGTCAGCCCGACAATTATGCCCCCCCCGGGTTCGGCCCGGCCGAAACCCTCCCTGGTGACCCAGTGAACCTAACTAAACTGATTGCAGAGTTTGCAGCGGCTCTCCCCTTTAAGTGATGACCACTGCGATCCGCTCCCACTTTCACCCCCGTGATGATCCATTTCTGTCCCGCTGGAAAAAAACCCCGAGGAGCTGAATTTTGCCAGATAGGCCGCCGCATCCATTGTGGCATAGAGAACACTTCAAAAACAGTAGGTGCGATCTGTTTCCGGTGGAGAGCAATTTCTACCCACTCCTTAGCTTGGTGTCAGTTTGTGTCTGATTAAAGAAAGAGTTTAATTTCATTTCATTTATATAGTGCCTTTCACAACCACTGGGAGTCTCAAAGTGTTTTACAGCCAATGAAGTACTTTTGGAGTGTGGTCAAAATTGTAACGTGGGAAATGCAGCAGTCAACTTGCGCACAAGCAAGCTCCCACAAACAGTAATGTGATAATGACCAGATAATTTGTTTTTGTTGTGTTGATTGAGGGATAAATATTGGTTAGGACACCAGGGATAACTCTTCTGCTCTTCTTTGAAATAGTGCCATGGGACCTTTTACATACACCTGAGAGGGCAGCCTGTACCTCTGACAGTGCAGCACTCCCTGCCAAAATTTATCTGCTCAAGCTCCATGGAGTTGGACTTGAACCCACAACCTTCTGCCTCCAAGGCAAGGGTGCTACCCACTGTGCCACGGCTGACACTAGGATTATACTGATTACGACTTGAGACATTTTACTATTTTAAAGACGCTATATAAATCCAAGTTATTGTTGTCATGTTGGATTAAAGCCCCAAAATAAGAGCACTATAAAAAAGCAAAATACTGCAGCTGCTGGAATCTGAAATAAAAACAGAAGATGCTGGAAATCTGAGCAGGTCAAGCAGTATCTGTGGAGAGAGAGGCGGAGTTTACGTTTCGGGTCTGTGACCCTTGGTCAGAACTGGAAAAGTTTGAGATGTAACAAATTCTTAAGGAAGTGCAGGGGCACTGAAAGGGGGAGGGAAGGAAAGAACAAAAGGGAAGGTCTGTGATAGGGTGGCAAGCAGAAGAGATTTAAGAGACAAAAGGGATGATGGGCAAAAATGAGATGGTAATGGAACAAGTTAGGAAACCAAACATGAGTCTAGATAGGGTATGAATGGTGGAATCATCACCAGCTGCCATGGGAAAGTGGAAATAAAGGGGGGTTGTAAAAAAAAATGAGGAAAGTAAAAATAAAATATGGGCAGAGGTTATGGTCTGAAATTGTTGAACTCGATGTTGAGTCCAGACGACTGTAAAGTACCTAACCAAAAGATGAGGTGCTGTTCCTCGAGCTTGTCTTGAGCTTCATTGGAACAGTGTAGGAGGCCGAGGATGGAGAGATCAGAGTGGGAGTGGAGTGGAGAATTAAAGTGACAGGTGACCGGAAGCTCAGGGTCACACTTGCGGACTGAATGGAGGTGTTCTGCAAAGCGGTCACTCAATCTGCATTTGGTCTCCCCAATGTAGAGGAGACCACATCGTGAGCAGCGAATACAGTATACTAAATTCGAAAAGGTACAAATAATTCACTGTTTCACCTGTAAAGAGTGTTTGGGGCCCTGGACACTGGGAAGAGAGGAGTTAAAAGAGCAGGTCATAGAATCATAGAAATTTACAGCACGTCCCATTTCAGCTCATCATGTCCGTGCCGTCTGACCAAGAGCTATCAGCCTAATCCCACTTTCCAGCTCTTGGTCCGAAGCCCTGTAGTTTACCCACTTTAAGTGCACATCCAAGTATTTTTAAAATGTGGTGAGGGTTTCTGCCTCTACCATCCTTTCAGGCAGTGAGTTCCAGACACCCACCAGATTGCTATCAGTGCCATGTGCTAATCAGAGTAGGAATTGCCGGATAGCTAAGATGAATACATGGCTTGAGGAGTGGTACAGGAGGGAGGGATTCAAATTCCTGGGACATTGGAACCGGTTCAGGGGGAGGTGGGACCAGTACAAACCGGACGGTCTGCACCTGGGCAAGACCGGAACCAATGTCCTAGGGGGAGTGTTTGCTAGTGCTGTTGGGGAGGGGTTAAACTAATATGGCAGGGGGATGGGAACCTATGCAGGAAGACAGAGGGAAGTAAAATGGGGGCAAAAGTAAAAGATACAAAGAAGAAAAGTAAAAGTGGAAGACAGAGAAACCCAAGGCAAAAATCAAAAAGGGCCACATTACAGCAAAAGTCTAAAGCAACAAAGTGTGTTGAAAAGACAAGCCTGAAGGCTCTGTGCCTCAATGCGAGGAGTATTCGTAATAAGGTGGACAAATTAACTGCGCAGGCAGCTATTAACGAATATGATATATTTGGGATTACGGAGACATGGCTCCACGGTGACCAAGGCTGGGAACTCAACATCCAGGGCTATTCAACATTCAGGAGGGATAGACAGAAAAGAAAAGGAAGTAGCGCAGCATTGCTCGTTAAAGAGGAAATTAACGCAATAGTAAGGAAGCATGATAGCTTGGATGATGTGGAATTGGTATGGGTGGAGCTACGGAATACCAAAGGGCAGAAAACACTAGTGGGAGTTGTGTACAGACCACCAAACACTAGTAGTGAGGATGGGAATAGCATCAAACAAGAAATTAGGGATGCGTGCAATAAAGGTACAGCAGTTATCATGGGCGACTTTAATCTACATTTTCATTGGGCTAACCAAACTGGTAGCAATGCAGTGGAGGAGGATTTCCTGGAGTGTATTAGGGATGGTTTTCTAGACCAATATGTCGAGGAACCAACTAGGGAGCTGGCCATTCTAGACTGGGTGATGTGTATTGAGAAAGGACTAATTAGCAATCTCGTTGTGTGAGGCCCCTTGGGGAAGAGTGACCATAACATGGTAGAATTCCTTATTAAGATGGAGAGTGACACAGTTAATTCAGAGACTAGGGTCCTGAACTTAAGGAAAGGTAACTTCGATGGTTTGCGGCATGAATTGGCTAGAATAGACTGACAAATGATACTTAAAGGGTTGATGGTGGATAGGCAATGGCAAGTATTTAAAGATCACATGGATGAACTTCAGCAATTGTACATCCCTGTCTGTAGTAAAAATAAAATGGGGAAGGTGGCTCAACAGTGGCTAACAAGGGAAATTAGGGATACTGTTAAATCCAAGGAGGAGGAATATAAATTGGCCAGAAAAAGCAGCAAACTGCTGAGGACTGGGAGAAATTTAGAATTCAGCAGAGGAGGACAAAGGGTTTAATTAGCAGGGAGAAAATAGAGTATAAGAGGAAGTTTGTTGGGAACATAAAAACTGCCTGCAAAAGCTTAGATAGATATGTGAAGAGAAAAAGATTAGTGAAGACAAACGTAGGTCCCTTGCAGTCAGAATCAAGTGAATTTTTAATGGGGAATAAAGAAATGGCAGACCAATTGAATAAACACTTTGGTTCTGTCTTCAGAAAGGAAGACACAAATAACCTTCCGGAAATACTAGGGGACCGTGGGTCTAGCGAGAAGGAGGAACTGAAGGAAATCCTTATTAGTCAGGAAATTGATGGGATCGAAGGTTAATAAATCCCCAGGGCCTGATAGTCTGCATCCCAGAGTACTTAAGGAAGTGGCCCAAGAAATAGTGGATGCATTGGTGATCATTTTCCAACAGTCTATCGACTCAGGATCAGTTCCTATGGACTGGAGCGTAGCTAATGTAACACCACTTTTTAAAAAAGGAGGGAGAGAGAAAACAGGTAATTATAGACCGGTTAGCCTGACATCAGTAGTAGGGAAAATGTTGGAATCAATTATTAAAGATGAAATAGCAGCGCAATTGGAAAGCAGTGACAGGATCGGTCCAAGTCAGCATGGCTTTATGAAAGGGAAATCATGCTTAACAAATCTTCTAGAATTTTTTGAGGATGTAACTAGTAGAGTGGACAAGGGAGAACCAGTGGATGTGGTGTATTTAGATGTTCAAAAGGCTTTTGACAAGGTCGCACACAAGAGATTGGTGTGCAAAATTAAAGCACATGGTATTGGGGATAATGTATTGACATGGATAGAGAACTGGTTGGCAGACAGGAAGTAGAGAGTCTGGATAAATGGGTCCTTTTCAGAGTGGCAGCCAGTGACTAGTGGGGTACCATAGGTATCAGTGCTGGGACCCCAGCTATTTACAATATACATCAATGATTTTGATGAAGGAATTGAGAATAATATCTCCAAGTTTGCAGATGACACTAAGCTGGGTGGCGGTGTGAGCTGTGAGGCGGATGCTAAGAGGATGCAGGGTGACTTGGACAGGTTAGGTGAGTGGGCAAATGCATGGCAGATGCAGTATAATGTGGATAAATGTGAGGTTATCCACTTTCGTGGCAAATACATGAAGGCATAATATTATCTGAATGGCAGCCGATTAGGAAAAGGGGAGGTGCAACGAGACCTGGATGTCATGGTACATCAGTCATTGAAGGTTGGCATGCAGGTGCAGCAGGCGGTGAAGAAGGCAAATGGTATGTTGGCCTTCATAGCTATGGGATTTGAGTAGAGGAGCAGGGAGGTCTTACTGCAGTTGTACAGGGTCTTGGTGAGGCCTCATCTGGAATATTGTGTTCAGTTTTGGTCTCCTAACATGAGGAAGAATATTCTTGCTATTGAGGAAGTGCAGCAAAGGTTCACCAGACTAATTCCCGGGATGGCAGGACTGAGGAGAGACTGGATCGACTGGGCCTGTATTCACTGGAGTTTTGAAGAATGAGAGGGGATCTCATAGAAACATATAAAATTCTGACGAGACTGGACAAGTTAGATGCAGGAAGAATGTTCCCGATGTTGGGGGAGTCCAGAACCAGGGGCAAGAGTCTAAGGATAAGGGGTAGGCCATTTAGGACTGAGATGAGGAGAAACTTCTTCACTCAGAGAGAATTGTTAACCTGTGGAATTCTCAACCACAGAGAGTTGTTGATGCCAGTTCGTTAGATATATTAAAGAGGGAGCTAGATATGGCCCTTACGGCTAAAGAGATCAAGGGGTATGGAGAGAAAGCAGGAAAAGGGTCCTGAGGCAAATCATCAGCCATGATCTTATTGAATGGTGGTGCAGGCTCAAAGGGCCTACTCCTGCACCTATTTTCTATGTTTCTATGTTTCCACCACCCTCTGGGTGAAGACATTTCCCCTCATATCTCCTCTAAACCTCCCCCCCAACTACTTTGAATTTGTGCCCCCTGGTTGTTGACCGCTCTGCAAAGGGAAACAGGTCCTTCCTATCCACTCTATCCAGGCTCCTCATAATTTTATACACCTCAATCAGGTCTGCCCTCAGCCTCCTCTGTTCCAAAGAAAACAGAACCAGCATCTTCAATCTTTCCTCAAAGCCAAAATTCTCCAGTGCAGGCAACATTCTTGTAAATCTCCTCGGTACCCTTTCCAGTGCAATCACATCTTTCCTGTAATGTGGTGACCAGAATTGCACACAGTACTCCAGCTGCGACCTAACCAGTGTTTTATACAGTTCAAGCATAACCTCCTTGCTCTTGTATTCCATACCTCGACTAATAAAGGCAAATATTCCCTATGCATTCTTAACCACCTTATTTACCTGGCCTGCTACCTTGAGAGATGTTTGGACCTGCACTCCAAGGGCCCTTTGTTCCTCTACACTTTTCAGTGTCATACCATTTAATGTGTATTCTTTACCTTGTTAGACCTTCCCAAATGCATTCATTCACACTTATCCAGATTGAATTCCATTTGCCACTTTTCCGCCCACCTGACCAGTACATTGATATCTTCCTGCAATCTGTAGCTTTCTTCTTCATTATCAACCACACAGCCTATTTTAGTGTCATCTGCAAACTTGTTAATCATACCCATATCGCAGTGTGGACTGGCCCGTGCTGTCCCTTGGCCTTCGCCTCTTCTGAGCCCCAAACTCACGCCTCGCCTGGGCCCCGATCATGTCCCTCTGCAATCTCTCATCGCTCCTTCGCCCCGACCTCGTCGCTCCTGCTGTACCTGCCCATGCTTGAATCATCGACCTGGATCATCGGCCAGTCCACACTGTGATTGTGTGCGTACTAGGTCCATGCAGCAGAGTTTATCTCCAGTCGTCTTGGTTAATCCTTGCCACTGGATCAAGACCTAGCTCTGTCAAGCCCGTGTGGTGGCTGGTGTGCAGCGGTCACCTTTCAAGATTTAGTTCGGGACCTGGAATATTAGGTCCTTCATTGAAACACCTGTGAACTTTTTGGCATGGAAGCAAGTCATCCTTGATTCGAGGGATTTCCTATGATGATGATGATAATACCCCCAACATTCATGTTCAAGTCATTGATATATACCACAAAAAGCAAGGAACCCAGCACTGAACCCTGCAGAACCACACTGGATACAGCCTTCCAGTCACAAAAACATCCATCAACCATTACCCTTTGCTTCCTGCCTCTGAGCCAATTTTGGATCCAACTTGCCACTTTAACCTGGATCCCATGGCTTTTACTTTCGTGAATGGGGTACTGAAGTTGCATGGTCAGCCATGATCATATTGAATGGTGGTGCAGGCTCGAAGGGCCGAATGACCTACTCCTGCACCTATTTTTATGTTTCTATGTTTCTATGTGAACAGCCTGCCATGTGGGACCTTATTAAAAGCTTTTCTAAAATCCATATACACTATATCATATGCACTGCCCTCATAGACCCTCCTGGTTACCTCCTCAAAAAATTCAACCAAGTTAGTCAGGCACGACCTTCCCTTAACAAATCCATGCTGACTGTCCTTGATTAATCCATATCTTTCCAAATGAAGATTTATCCTGTCCCTCAGGAATTTTTCCAATAATTTTCCCACCACTGAGGTTAGGCTGACTGGCCTGTAATTACTTGGTCTATCCCTTTCTCTCTTTTTAAACAAGGGTACAACATTAGCAGTCCTCCAGTCCTCTGGCACCACACCTGTCGCCAGAGAGGCAGGTGTTGCATCTCCTGCGCTTACACGGGATGGTGCCATGGGAAGGGAAGAGGGTGCTGGGGGTGGTTGCGGAGTGGACCAGGGTGTCGCGGAGGGGGCGGTCCCTTCGGAATGCTGAGAGGGGAGGGAAAGATGTGATTGGTGGTAGGATCACACTGGAGGTGGTGGAAATGGCGGAGGATGATCTGTTGAATGTGAAAGCTGGTGGGGTGAAAGATGCGGACAAGGGGAACACTGTCATGGTTCTTGGAGGGAGGGGAAGGGGTGAGAACAGAAGTGCATGAAATAGAACGACCACGGTCGAGGGTCATGTTAACCATGGTGGAGGGGAATCCTCGGTTGAGGAAAAAGGAAGACATGTCAGAGGCACTATTATGGAAGGTGGCGTCGTCAGAAGAGATGCGATGGAGACGGAGAAACTGGGAGAATGGAATGGAGTCCTTAAAGGCTGCGGGGTGGGAGGAAGTCTAGTCCAGGTAGCTGTGGGAGTCAGTGGGCTTATAGTGAATGTTTTGTCAAAAGCCTATCCCCAGAAATGGAGACAGAGAAATTGAGGAAGTGAAGGGAAGATTCAGAGGTGGACCATGTGAAGGAGAGGGAAAGATAGAAATTGGATGCAAAGTGAATGAAATTTTCCAGTTTAGGGTGAGTGTGATATATTCTTTATGACATCACTAACAAACACACTCTACAACACAGAAACCTGTCATACATGACCTTTTATTGTATTTACATCAGTATTATCACAGTAGTCCACTAGGTGGAGCAGTAGTCCACTAGGGGGAGCTCTATTACACTTCTCCTTCCTTAATGAAGAAGTATTCATAACAAAATAATCATCATACATAACTTGCATGGTTATACACAACAAAAGATATGGATTTATTTTGCCATATTTACAAATGAAACTTAACTACTGATTTTTTGTTTTGAAGAGGATACCTTCGATCTTGAACTGAACTTTCCAAACTTGTTTTAGAAATTAGACTCATTCTAGGCTGAGCCCGAGGAGAGTTTTCTCCAAGGGATGTCCTTGATCTACATTTGAACTCTCTACAACGTCAGACTGTTTGTCTGCCTGACACAGACTCAGACTTAAATTCTGACTTTCTCTTGGACTTGCTCTAGTACATCTGATGTAGGATTTGCTACTAGTACTCTAGTTGTAACAAGATTATCTGACTCATCAGAAATAATCGAATCTTTCCAACTTTCAACTCCTTCCACATCTGTAGATAAAATATGATCAATGTGAACAAACCTAACTTTTCTATGATCAAACATCTTGACCAAATATGTGTGAGGACCACATATCTTCACTACTATTTCTGGTAACCACTTTAACCATTTATGGCGATGGTTCTTCACTCTAACCTTCTGATTCCATTTCACACTTCTCTCTCTTACTCTACCTCAATCATGATTCTCTTTCTGTCTTAATTGTTTCTCTTCTACTGACTTTGCCAGGTTTGGCTTTAACAACTTGGTTCATGGCTATTGTTTGAGAAACAACTCTGCTGGTGTTCTATCAGTAGCTGTTTGAGGAGTATTACAATAAGTAATTAGAAAATTTGCTAGTTTATGATCCAATAACAACTGCCATTTCTTTGAATATGGATCCAACATTTTCTTGATGAGGGCACGTTTTACAATTTGTACTGTGCGCTCTGCTCCACCATTTGGTCGTATGGTGGAACTTTGGTATGTTTCACACCATTTCTGCTCATGAGCTGTACAAATTCCTCTGAATAAAATTGCAGCCCATTATCAGATACAATTTCTTCTGGGAGACCATATCAAAAAAACAATCTTCGCAAATTGTCTACTATTTTACTTGTTGTTATTTTCCGAATTGGAAACACCTCTACCCGCTTTGAATGGCTATCAATCACAATGAACAAGTGCTGTCCTAGCTCAGCCAACTCTACATGTAACCCTTTGCCACACTCTGGGAGGCCATTTCCATGCCTGTAATGGGACTGATGGTGGTTTCTTGCTTACCGATTGACATGTTGTACACTGACTGATGATGTACTCTATATCTTTATATAAACCTGGCCACCATAAGTAACTGCATGCAAAACTCTTGGTCAAGCACATTCCCAAGTGCTGGTCATGAAGTTCGCCAAACAAGTTGGACCTGAACATATTTGGAATAACTAAACTTGCACCCCACATGATACAATCTTTATCCACTGATAATTCATTCCTACAAACAAAGTATGGATGAATAACTTTCTCCAATACCCAGTTTGGCAAGCTGTTATGAAATCATATACCTTTGACATAACTGGGTCACGTTTGGTTGCTCTACCAATCTCTTCAGCTGTGACTGGCAGTTCATCAATGTATGAAAAATAGAACACTTCCTCCCTATTGGATGTAACTTGTGATGGGGATGACAACCTAGACATAGCATTAGCATTACTGTGATCAGCTGATCATCTGTACTCAATGTCATACGCATATGCTGAAAAATCAAAGCCCATCTCTGCATTCGGGCTGCAGCCAGGATTGGAACTGGCGACTTTGGATGGAGGATTGCTGTTAGGGGCTTATGGTCCGTAATGATGGTAAACTTATGACCATACATGTATTTGTGGAACTTCTTGACCCCAAAAATCAATGCCAAAGCTTCCCTTTCGATATGCGCATAACCTGGGTGTCATGGCACATCAGTCATTTAAAGTTGGCACGCAGGTACAACAGGCGGTGAAGAAGGCAAATGGTATGTTGACTTTCATAGCTAGGGGTTTTGAGTATAGGAGCAGGGAGGTCTGACTGCAGTTGTACAGGGCCTTGGTGAGGCCTCACCTGGAATATTGTGTTCAGTTTTGGTCTCCCAATCTGAGGAAGGACGTTCTTGTTATTGAGGGAGTGCAGCGAAGGTTCACCAGACTGATTCCCGGGATGGCTGGACTGACATATGAGGAGAGACTGGATCGACTGGGCCTGTATTCACTGGAGTTTAGAAGGATGAGAGGGGATCTCATAGAAACATATAAAATTCTGACGGGACTGGACAGGTTAGATGCAGGAAAAATGTTCCCGATGTTGGGGAAGTCCAGAGCCAGGGGACACACTCTAAGGATATGGAGTAAGCCATTTAGGACTGAGATGAGGAGAAACTTCTTCACTCAGAGAGTTGTTGACCTGTGGAATTCCCTGCTGCAGAGAGTTGTTGATGCCAGTTCATTGGATATATTCAAGAGGGAGTCAGATGTGGTCCTTACGGCTAAAGGGATGAAGGAGTATGGAGAGAAAGCAAGAAAGGGGTACTGAGGTGAATGATCAGCCTTGATCTTATTGAATGGTGGTGCAGGCTCGAAGGGCCGAATGGCCTACTCCTGCAACTATTTTCTATGTTTCTATGTTACGCTCACTGCCACTGAGCAAAAGCAATTGGTCTCTTCTCCCCACTATGTAGTACATGAGAGATCACTGCCCCAACTCCATATGGAAAGGTGTCACATGCTAGCTTGATCTCCTTAGATACGTCATAATGAACTAATATGGTGCTCTCTACCAACAGACTTTTACACTCCTTGAATGCTGCGTTGCAGTCTTCTAACCACTTCAATGGACCTGTTTTTTCAACAGCTCATTCAGTGGATGTAACACTGTAGCCAAATTTGGTTGGAACTTCCCATAATAGTTCAAAAGACCCAAAAATGATCAAAGTTCAGTGACATGCTTGGGAGTGGGTGCATTTCTGATTGCATCTAGCTTTCCCTTGGTTGGATGTAAACCATCTTTGTCTATTCTGTGCCCTAAGTATTCCACTGAGTTTTGAATTAACTGTGTTTTGAATTGTCTATTCTGTGCTTCTCCAGCCATTTGAGCACTTCATTCAATATATTATTATGGATTTGCCTGTTTGTGCTGAAATGAGTATGTCATCTAAATAACATATTACCCCTTCAATGCCTTGCAAAATCTGGTTCATCACCCCTCAAAATATGACGGGCAGAAGACACTCCAAATGGTAGCCTTTTAAATTGATATAGGCCTAGATGAGTATTTATAGTCAAGCATTACGTGGACTCCTTACCTAGCCCAAGTTGTAAGTATTCATTTGTCAGATCTAACTTTGAGAAGATCTGGCCACCTATTAGCATTGTGAACAAATCTTCTACATTTGGCAATGTATTGGGGAGATTACCCTCTAGAACTTGGTTTACAGTTACTTTATAATCACAGCACAACATTACCTTACCATCTGACTTAGGTACAACAACAATGGCTGTAGCCCAATTAGACCTACCTTAGAGATAATGTTCTCAGTTTCTAGTCTGTTGAGTTCTTGCCCAACTTTCTCCTTGAGTGTGTATGGCACCGGACGTGGCTTGCAGTAAACTAGTCTAGCGTCCTTCTGTACCCTGACACTCGCCTTGAAGCTTTGGATCGGACTGCCTGTTTCACGGAACACCTTCGGATACTGCTTGATGACATCATCTTTCAATGCAAATTTCATTTCCACACGAAAAATCTCATTGTAATCCAGCTTCAGTGATCCTAACCAATTTCTACCTATCAAGGCAGGCTTGTCTCCTGCCACTACAATGAGAGGCAAGCTCTGAAACTGATTCTTGTATTTCACCAGTGTGGTGATACATCCTACAACAGGAGTTTGCTCTCCTGAGTAGCCTTGCAGCTCTAACTTCGATTTCTCCAGTCACAAATCACGTAACATTTCGAGATATAACGATTTCAGTATGATGTTCATGGATACACCAGTGTCGAGTTCCAGGGGTATCCTGGTTCCTGCAACATCTACTTAGATGACGATACTTCGCGAAGCATTGTTAGATGCCCTCGTACTCCTGATGACGTGTACCTCCATAACCTCCTTGTCCTGTTGCTTCTCTTCAAAGCTATGTAGTCTCTGGCAATTTCTACTTATAGCATTAAAAGTTGGTTTGCTCTTCAGTTAGCACGCCATTGCAAGATGCCCAGTGTTCTTGCAGTAGAAACACTCTGCCTTGTGCAATGTGTTGTCCCAGGCACTTTAATTTACTCTTACCGTGGCCAGTTGCTGAGGCCTTAGAGCCCAACTGCCTTTTACTTTTAACCTGTAGGCGATTCACCTTGGTTGGCTGGTGGCTGGAAATGGTGTGAAATTCTCGGGAGTATTGGTCGGCCATATCCATCGACATAGCTGTCTGACGAGCTAAATCAGAAGTCAAGTTAGGGGTTGTGAACAACTTCCTTGTGATTGCTTCATTTTTCATCCCACAAACAAAGCGGTCACACAATGCTCGGTCCTGAAAGATGACAGTGAATGGGTAACATTTTTAAAGATACAATGTATTCAATGATACCTCATCAATTAATTGATCTCGTATTCCAAATGATAACTTTCAGCAATTTCCAATGGCTCAGGACTGTAGTACTGAGAATCTCCATCAGTGGCATGTCCTTTGGCTTGATGGGAACAAACACATTTTTCAGGGTATCATACACCTGCTTCAATCAAGAAAATAGCCCGTTTCTTTCTAACACCACATGGTTACGGTTTTCATCATCGGGGCCTTCGACGATACTATTTGCGGTGAAAAACATTTCTAGCCGCTCCACATATGCTCCGAAAGTCTCTCGGTCATGATGGAACTCACCCAAACACCATATCATTCTCATAGGCATGGCCATCTGGACTCTGGCAATGTCGACAGTTTAGTCAAGTGTGCTTGAAATTTACCTTGGATTTTTAGCTGTTCTGCAAAACAAAAAACCTCTCAAAGTCTCGTTCTGTCAGTTTGCTGGATCATCCACCAACAAAAATTTCAGCTAGGGAATCTGATTATCATATTCTCGTTCGCCAATGTGACATATTCTTACGATATCACTAACAAGCACACTCTACAAGATATCTCCAACACAGAAACTTGTCATCATGTGACTTTGTCATATGGCCCTTTATTGTATTTATATCAGTAGTTGCCTACCAAAGTAGTCCACTAGATGGAGAAGTAGTCCATTAGGGGGAGCTCTATTGCAGTGAGAGCAGGAAACAGCACCGATACAATCATCAATGTACTGGAAAAAGAGGTGAGGGAGGGGATCCGAGTAGAAATGGAACAAAGAATGTTCCATATATCCCACGGAAAGACAGGCATAACTAGGACCCATGTGGGTTCCCATAGCAACACATTTAATTTTAAGGAAGTGAGTGGAGTCAAAGGAGAATTTGTTCAATGTGAGAACAAGTTCAGCCAGGCGGACGAGGGTGTGGTGGATGGGGACCGATTGGCCCAGTGCTCAAGGAAGAAGCGGAGCGCCCTCAGGCCATCCTGGTGGGGGATGGAAGTGTAGAGGGATTGGACGTCCATAGTGAAAAGGAGATGGTTGGGGCCAGACAACTGGAAACTGTTAAAGTGGCAGAGGTCATTGGAAAAGTCGTAGATGTAGGGGGGAAGAGACTGTACAAGGCGAGTGAAAATAGAGTCGAGATCGGAAGAAATAAGTTCCGTGGGGCAAGAATAGGCTGAAACGATGGGTCAACCAGGGTAATCCTGTTTGTGGATCGTGGGAAGGAAGTAGAAGCAGGCTGTGCGGGGTTGGGGAACAATGAGGTTGGTGGCTGTGGAGGGAAGATCTTCAGAGGAGATGAGATCAGTGATGGTCTGGAAAATGATGGCTTGTTTTTGGGAATGGTGTCATGGTCCTGCGGAGGTAGGAGGAGGTGTCAGAGAGTTGCCGTTCAGCCTCTGCAAGGTAGAGGTTGGTTTGTCAAACAACAACAGTGCCACCCTTGTCAGCACGTTTAATGACAATGTTGGGGTTGGATCTGAGAGAGCGGAGTGCTGCAAGCTCAGAGGGAGGTAGGTTGGAGTGAGTTAGGGGAGCAGAGAAATTGTCCCATCGGCAGTTCGCAATGAAAGGATCTAGGGAGGGTATGAGGCCCGAGGGAGGGGTCTCACAGATCCAACCCCAACATTGTCATTAAACCTGCTGACAAGGGTGGCACTGTTGTTGTTTGGCAAACCGACCTTTACCTTGCAGAAGCTGATCTATAAGGCTTTGGTATGTCTACATTTTTATCTATGTGTGGGGTTGATTAAGCTCAACTAGTGTGATCCCATATTCTAGGCTGACAATTCGGTGTAGTACTCAAGGCTGTACTGCTGGAGGTGCCAGATTTCAGCCCCACATCTGCTGAAGCATATTGATGCTATAGTGAGAGTGCAACGAGTGCAAAGGAGGGCAACTCCTACCTAAACTTAGATCTCTTAGTTACAAGGATAGGCTTAGCGAGTTAGGGTTAATCACTTGGGAGAAATATAGGCTTAGGGGAGAAATGATTGAGCTTTTTAAAATGATGAATACACTTGATAGATTTAGAGAATATATTTTAAATGGATTATTAATGGAGGGTGTGTCTATAAAATATATAAGGAAGGAGTCAATTAAATGTCAGGAAAGTATTCTTTTTTCAGAGAGTAGTCACCTTCTGGAAGCGACGACTGAAGAATGTATTAAGTATGGGTATGCTGCAGTAAAGTTAAGAAGGAATGAGGGGGACATGTGTCCATATTGGGGATGTGCCAGCTGTGGCTCAGTGGTTAGCACTCTCGTCGCTGAGTCAGAAGATTGTGGGATCAAGTACCACTCCAGGAACTTAAGCACAAAAATCTAGGATGACACTCCAGTGCAGTACGGAGGGGGCGCTGCACTGTCAAAGGTGCTGTCTTTCAGATGAGGTGTTAAACCGAGACCCTGTCTGCCCTCTCAGGTGGATGTAAAAGAGTTCATGCTACTATTCTGAAGAAGAGCAGGGAAGTTATCCCTGGTGTCCTGGCCAATATTTATCCCTCAATCAACATAAGAAAAACAGATTATCTGGTCATTATCACAGTGCTGTTTGTGAGAGCTTGCTGTGCACAAATTGCCTGCCGCGTTTCCCTGGGAGAGTTTGAAGTTACATTACAACAGTGACTACACTCCAAACAAGTACTTCATTGGCTGTAAATTGCTTTGAGATGTCTGATGCTCTTGAAAGTCGTTATATAAATGCAAGTCTTTATTTTTATCTGTGTGTGGGTTGATTAAGCTCACCTCATGTGATCCCGTATTCGAGGCTGACAACCCGCTGTAGTACTCAAGGCTGTACTGCTGGAGGTGCCGGCATTCTGTTGAGACGTTAAACTGAAGTCTTGTCTGCTCATTTAGGCGAGCATTCAAGATCCAATGAAACTATTTGAAGAAGAGCAGAGAGTTCTTATTCCCGATGTCCTGGCCAATATTCTTCTCCTAACCAACCCCATCCAAAACAGATTAACTGGTCATTCGTCTCATTGCTCTTTGCGAAATCTTGCTGTATGCAAAGTGGCTGCTTTGTTTGTCTACATAAGAACAATCACTGAATTTCAAAACGATTTATTGTTTATGAAGCACTTTGACCCGAATCTGAGAGACATATTAAGGTTTCACACATCGAATCCAAGAATCGTACGGCACAGAAGGCCATCTAAGTGGATAAGGCAACAATTGTGCCCAGGCACTGTCAAATAGCTCTAGAAACATAGAAACATAGAAAATAGTTGCAGGAGTAGGCCATTTGGCCCTTCGAGCCTGCACCGCCATTCAATAAGATCATGGCTGATCACTCCCTCACTATCCCTTTCCTGCTTTCTCTCCATACCCCTTGATCTCTTTAGCCATATCTAACTCCCCCTTGAATATATCCAATGAACTGGCATCAACAACTCTCTGCGGTAGGGAATTCCACAGGTTAACAACTCTCTGAGTGAAGAAGTTTCTCCTCATCTCAGTCCTAAATGGCCTACCCCTTATCCTAAGACTATGTCCCCTGGCTCTGGACTTCCCCAACAGCGGGAACATTCTTCCTGCATCTAACCTGTCCAGTCCCATCAGAATCTTATACGTTTCTATGAGATCCCCTCTCATTCTTCTCAACTCCAATGAATAAAGGCCCAGTTGATCCAGTCTCTCCTCATATGTCAGTCCAGCCATCCCTGGAATCAGTCTGGTGAACCTTCGCTGCACTCCCTCAATAGCAAGAACGTCCTACCTCAGATTAGGAGACCAAAACTGAACACAATATTCCAGGTGAGGCCTCACTAAGGCCCTGTACAACTGCAGTAAGACCTCCCTGCTCAAATAACCTAGCTATGAAGGCCAACATACCATTTCCCTTTTTCACCGCCTGCTGTACCTGTATGCCAACTTTCAATGACTGATGAACCATGACACCCAGGTCTCGTTGCACCTCCCCTTTTCCTAATCTGCCGCCATTCAGATAATATTCTGCCTTTGTGTTTTTGCTCCCAAAATGGATAACCTCACATTTATCCATATTATACTACATCTGCCATGCATTTGCCCACTGACCTAACCTGTCCAAATCACCCTGCAGCCTCTTAGCTTCCTCCTTATAGCTCACACCACCACCCAGTTTAGTGTCATCTGCAAACTTGGAGATATGACACTCAATTCCTTCATCTAAATCGCTAATGTATATTGTAAAGAGCTAGGGTCCCAGCACTGAGCTCTGCGGCACTCCACTAGTCACTGCCTGCCATTCTGAAAAGGACCCATTTATCCCAACTCTCTGCTTCCTGTCTGCCAACCAGTTCTCCATCCACGTCAGTACATTACCCCCAACACCATGTGCTTTAATTTTGAACACCAATCTCTTGTGCGGGACCTTGTCAAAAGCCTTTTGAAAGTCCAATACACCACATCCACTGGTTCTCCCTTGTCCACTCTGCTAGTTACATCCTCAAAAAAATTCCAGAAGATTCGTCAAGCATGATTTCCCTTTCATAAATCCCTGCTGTCTTGGACTGATCCTGTCACTGCTTTCCAAATGCGCTGCTATTTCATCCTTAATGATTGATTCCAACATTTTCCCCACTACTGATGTCGGGCTAACCGGTCTATAATTACCCACCTTCTCTCTCCCTCCTTTTTTAAAAAGTGGTTTTATATTAGCTACCCTCCAGTCCATAGGAACTGATCCAGAATCGATAGACTGTTGGAAAATGATCACCAATGCATCCACTCTTTCTAGGGCCACTTCCTT